>NC_052619.1:41973509-42573509 GCF_016545825.1 Eucalyptus grandis
AATGTGATAATTTTTTATTATGGTTTTTTAATAGTGTTTTATTTATCAATTAATTAATATCCTTCACTTGATTTTATTGCGTAATTGAAGCTGACAGAAAAATGATCTTACATTTAGTTTCTTGAAATAGAGAAATTTAATAATAAAATACTTATAACTAGTACATATTTATCAACTCAATTTTATAGATGAGATGTGCAAATACTTTTGTCAATTTGGCAAACAAAAAACTACCTTCTAATTTAAAAAGAGAAAAAGAATATAAAATAACTTTTAACCCGAACGGCATCATCACCCATTCAAACGTACAATAACTTTTGGACACCTAAAAGTCGTTTTAGACTCTTCCTCTTCTACTTTAAATATATGGTTGTACCATGTATGTCCATCCACAAGCAATAAAATTTAATTTCCCCAGGCTAAGTCGATTAACATATCAACGATCAGCATCGCATATTTCATCCTTTGATGTTGCCCTATAAAGATATTTGAAGTCGATTCATACTCGACTTCCCATTTTTTTTTTCAAAGGGACAATGTTGACAGCCATTTAACATATGAAGCTATCCTTATGATTCCTATTCTAATTAGTTGTTTGATTTCTTTTTTACTTTCAAAACTAACTCTCAAACAAATCGCCTTCAATGCCATTTATGTGAATTCACCAATTTCAAACCGTAGCTATGTGATGTAAAATTATCGTGGAAATGCTAAAGATCTTGCAATTTTAGGCGATATGAAAACACCAAAAGACTAAACGAGAAATAATAAATGATATCAAAAATTTATGTGATTTTGTCGAGTGTCAGTACCTATACTCACATAGACAGCCAGCAGCAAATAATTTATTATAATTAGAGCATCAAAGTTATAATTGGTCGCACGTTCGAATATTTCTTATATTCGTATTAAGCCCAAACGCTCGGTGTTTACAAATAAACAATTCAATTGTATTTAAAACTCGGAGCACAAATCACTAGTTGTTCAAGCCAAAGCAAGAGATTTGTGCATGGCTTCTTCAAGAAATGCCTTGTACAGCTCCTCTTTAAGGACTAAACTAAGGGTAAAAATTCCCCTTTATTTAAGAAACTTAAATAAAAAGATGTGTTGGGAAATCCCCTATATTGTTTTGATGATGACAAAAATAATCAAAGGCATTGGTTGAGTATTACCACATGATATATACACAAGCCACAATGCAAATGGTGTCTTAACCATGTGTAATCCTGAGTGTTTTGTGACAATTGAGAATGCTCTGCCAATATTTGAGGTGAACAAGGTAACAGGCATCAAAATGTCTATAAGCTGGAAGGACCTTGATCAAGGGATAACAAGCCGAAAAGAATAGAGATGTTTGTGATGGCTTGAAAAAATTAAGATAAGGTGAACAGTTGGATGGACCTTAGCCATGGTGAATAAGCCTAGAACTATGATGTTTGTTGGAGATTTAAAGAACTGCACTTGTGGAGATGAATAGCTTAGTAGAGTCACAATTGTCAATATACTTGAAAGGACCAGAAGATTGAAGAGTAGTGGATTGCAATCAAGACTACAGATTATTGGCTGGAGTGGTTCTTTTCAAATGAGGTGGAAGACTGATGTGAATCGTTACGGAAGGATCGTTCTACGAAGGCCCGGATGGTGCGAATTGCAAACCTCGACCTCCAATCAAACCTGTGATTGGCAACCTCGGTATGAACGTGACTGTTGACGAACACGTGTCAACCAACCAACGTTATAGACGCCACGAGCGAAAGAATTCGCTATCTCGCTCTAGGGGTGTGCAAAATACCCGGGAACCACCCGGACCGCCCGGAACCGGACCGGAACCACCCGGAACCGGCAGTTCTTGAGGGAACCGGTCCGGTTCCCGGTTCCAATTTTTGGGAACCGGTGGGAACCGGTCCGGTTCCCGGTTCCATGGGCGGATCCGCCCACCCGGACCGGACCGGTTCCCTTTTAATATTAAAAAAAAATTACTAAAATTGAATACAAAGCAATTGTTTTGTGGCAATTGTTTCTACCGATGATGAATACAAAGCTGAATATGGGGAATTCTTATGCTTTTTGGTTGTTTAGTTTATTTATTAATATAATAATGAAGGTGATGTATTCAATAAAGTCTTGTTTAGTTGCACGTCTTTTGTTTTCATTTGTTTGGATGGTGCCTCATTTCACCTCCTTTGATTTGTTTGTGCGACTTGTGATATTTTGCCGAACCTTATGAGGGATATGTCCAGTTCATAGCTTTAAGAGAGACCCATTTTTCCTGAACACTTACTACTCTCTCTACCTCTATATCAACTTACGTACATCCAATCCTTCATTGGTTGCATTTATAGTTGCAACAAATGAATTTTTGTTCCACGTACTTAAATTTGGTTTTTCTTTTTTGGCTTGCTTTGATGTCACGTAGTCGTTCTATGTTGAAAACCAAAATTGTTTCGCGTCAATATCGGTTCCACAGATCCACCCTTAACCGGACTGGACCGGCGGTCCGGTTCCGGGTGGATCCATGCAACAAACGGGTGGATCCCGGTTCCAATTTTCGGAACCGGTCCTTAGCGGGCGGTTCCGGTTCTAGGTCGGGAACCGCCCGCCCGGACCATGCACACCCCTATCTCGCTCGATAAGTCGAATTGACCGCCACAAGAGAATCTTGATTAGGTCAAGTCCTCAAAAGAACAGTAAAAAGAGAACCTCTCAATTCTTTTCCTCAAAAATAAAAAATATCTGTCCCCAATGAAATTTGGCAAATCCTTTATATAGGCTGCCACACAAAGCCTAAAAATCTAATGCGTCATATTCTAGAATATTCCTATTCTAGAATATCTAGAATATTCCTATTCTAGAATATTCTTAAACATCGTTGCGGAAGGATCGTTCTACGAAGGCCCAGATGGTGTGACTTGCAAACCTCGACCTCCAATCAAACCTGTGATTGGCAACCTCAGTATGAACGTGACCTGTTGACGAACACGTGTCATCCAACCAACGTTATAGACGCCACGAGCAAAAGAATTCGCTATCTTGCTCGATAAGTCGAATTGACCGCCACAAGAGAATCTTTATTAGGTCAAGTCCTCAAAAGAACAGTAAAAAGAGAACCTCTCAATTATTTTCCTCAAAAATAAAAAATATCTGTCCCCAAAGAAATTTGGCAAATCCTTTATATAGGCTACCACAAAAAACCTTAAAAATCTAATGCGTCATATTCTAGAATATTCCTATTCTAGAATATTCTTAAACCAGAATATATATCTAATGTGTCATATTCTAGAATATTCTTAAACAAGAATATATATAAATTGACTTGGTCAATTATTTGGTGACAAGATAATTAAATTGCACCAAGATTTCCAAAATTCTTCAAGATTTGATCCAAGGTCATCTTCACGCCAAAGATCACGAACCATGACGCCAACAGCTTGCCTGAATTGTTTGGCCCGCGCTCGAGTAATCGAACTAGTAGGAATAGACAATGGGTCCCTAGCACCTCCTCCTCGATATGACTCGATGTCCACATCATTCCCTCCCCCGTGCAAAGGATTTGTCCTCAAATCATCACTGGCATAAAAAAGAGTCAAGTCAGAAACATTAAATGTGGCACTAACGTCATACTTACCTGGAAGATCAAGCTCATAGGCATTATTGTTAACTCTTTCCAAAACCATGAATGGTACATCCCCTCGCGGTAATAACTTAGAATATCGCTGCTCAGGAAATCTCTCTTTGCGCATATGAACCCAAACCCAATTGCCAGGTTCAAACACCACTTCCTTGCACCCTTTGTTAGCTTGCCTTGCATATTGCTCAGTCTTGCGCTCAATATTTGTGCGCGTCTTCTCATGCAACGCCTTGACAAATTCAGCTTTCTTTGCTCCATCTAAATCCACACGCTTATCAACAGGTAAAGGGGTTAAATCTAACGGAGTTAATGGATTAAAACCATAGACAACCTCAAATGGTGTAAATTTAGTAGCAGAATGCATGCTCCTATTATATGCAAATTCAACATGTGGCAGACAATCTTCCCAAGATTTTATGTTCTTTTTAATAATAGCACGCAACAATACCCCTAAAGTTCTATTAACTACCTCGGTTTGACCATCGGTCTGTGGATGACAAGTAGTAGAAAATAACAACCGTGTTCTAGTTTTTTCCACAATGTTTTCCAAAAGTAGCTAAGAAATTTAGAATCTCGATCTAAAACAATCGATCTAGGCATGCCATGCAAACGTACAACCTCCTTAAAGAACAAATTAGCAATATGAGATGCATCATCAGTTTTATGACAATGTATAAAATGAGCCATCTTTGAAAACCGATCAACAATCACATAAATAGAATCTCTACCATACTTAGACCTAGGCAATCCTAACACAAAATCCATAGAAATATCAATCCAAGGATGCGTTGGAATAGGTAATGGTGTATACAAGCCATGCGGTTTAGTTGTAGACTACGATTGCTTACAAGCAATGCATCTCTCACAAACACGTGTGACATCTCTCTTCATATGTGGCCCATAAAAATGTTCATACAGCACTTCATAAGTCTTATTAATGCCAAAATGCCCCATTAAACCACCACTATGCGCTTCTCGCACCAACAAGTCACGCAAAGAACACTTAGGCAAACATAGTTTGTTTTCACGAAAAAGATAACCTTCATGCCTATAAAATTTATCAAATGCAGCGTGTTCACATGCTTCATAGACTCTCCCAAAGTCATCATCATCAATATATAAGCCCTTGATATGCTCAAAACCTAGACACTTTGCTTCTAAAATAGTTAGAATCGCATACCTTCGAGAAAGTGCATCGGCTACCACATTTTCCTTACCTTTCTTGTACTTGATCACATATGGAAAAGTCTCAATGAACTCCATCCATTTGGCATGTCTTTTATTCAACTTTTGCTGACCTTTCAAGTACTTCAAGGTCTCATGGTCGGTGTGGATCACAAACTACTTTGGCCATAAATAATGTTGCCAAGTCTCCAAAGCTCGCACTAAAGCATACATCTCCTTATCATAGGTAGGATAATTCAATGTTGCTCCACTCAATTTTCGCTGAAATAAGCTATGGGACGCCCTCCTTGCATCAACACGGCTCCAATTCCTGTACCAGGAAGCATCGCACTCTATCTCAAAAGTAGCACTGAAATTCGGCAAAGATAATAAAGGAGCATTAGTTAACTTATCTTTTAGCAGATTAAATGCTTTCTCTTGCTCTTCTCCCCACGTGAAACCCACGTGCTTCTTGATTACCTCAGTTAATGGTGCGGCAATAGTGCTAAAATTTCTCACAAATCGTCGATAAAAACTTGCCAATCCATGAAAGCTACGCACCTCTCCTATGGTCTTAGGCGTTGGCCATTCACGGATTGCTTTAACCTTTTCTTCATCAACCTGTATACCATTAGCACTAACAACAAATCCTAGAAATACTAATTTGTTGGTAACAAAAAGAGCACTTCTTTAGATTAGCGTATAATTGCTCAGCCCTTAAAACCTGCAAGACAACTCGCACATGCTCAATATGGTCATCAGGACTTCGGCTATAAATTAAGATGTCATTGAAATAGACAACCACAAATCGACCAATAAAAGCACGCAAAACATGATTCATAAGTCGCATAAACGTGCTCGGTGCATTAGTTAATCCAAATGGCATTACTAACCACTCATATAATCCATACTTGGTCTTAAATGCAGTTTTTCATTCATCACCTTCTTTCATCCTAATTTGATGATAGCCACTTTTCAAATCGATCTTAGTGAAAACGCAAGAACCATGCAACTCATCCAACATGTCATCTAACCTAGGAATAGGATGTCGATACTTTACCGTAATATTATTGATTGCTTGGCAATCGACACACATTCGCCAAGTTCCATCCTTCTTTGGCACTAACAAAACAGGGACGGCGCACGGGCTAAGACTCTCTCTCACATACCCCCGTTCCAATAGTTCGCTAACTTGCCGCTGAAGTTCCTTTGTCTCCTCGGGATTGCTTCGATATGCGGGTCGATTAGGTAATGGCGCACCAGGAATCAAGTCAATTTGATGTTCTATGCCTCGAATCGGTGGTATTCCTCCAGGAAGTTCATCAGGAAAGACATCTTCAAATTCCTGCAATAAAGATACAACAGAACTAGGCAAACTTGGGTCAAGATCGTTAGTAGAAAATAAAACCTCCTTGTACACAAGTACAAGCATTGGTCGATCTAGAACTAAAGCTCTCCTCACTTCACTTGATTTTGCATAAAAATTATTTTGCCTCTTTTCTTTCCTCTCTTCTTTTCCCTCGGTTTTTACCACAATCTTTCTCTCGGCCTCTCCTTTTCCTTGCGTCTCAGACACACCACGCAAGCCCTCGAATTTCTCACCTTTTCTCTCTCTCTCTCGGCTTCTCATTGTAACTTTAGTTGATCTTGATACACCTCACTAGGTGTCATTGGTACCAAGGTATAAGTCTTTTGATTCATCATCAATGAATAACGATTAGTATACCCATCATGATGTACCTTTCGATCATATTGCCATGGTCTTCCAAGTAAGATATGACCCACTTGCATAGGTACAACATCACACTTTACCTCGTCCTTACATCTCCCTATCTCAAATGGAATTCGAACTTGCTTCGATACTTTCACCTCACCGCTATCATTTAACCATTGAAGTCTATAAGGCCTAGGGTGCTTTGTTGTCTTCAAGCCCAACTTATCCACCATAATACAACTTGCCACATTCGCACAACTACCTCCATCAATTATCATACTACAGATCTTACCATTCACCACACACCTTGTATGAAACAAATTATCTCTTTGTTGGTGATGCTCCTCCTCCTTTACTTGCACACTCGAGAGAACGCCTAACCACCAATAAGTCTCCTTTTATAGCCACTTCTCCATCACTATAATCCTCCAATGGTGGCATCTCATCATCATCTTCTTCCCTTTCACTTTCAGACTCAATAACACCATGTCCAGTCATGATCATCACCCTCCTATTAGGGCATTGATTCGCCATATGACCCCTGCCCAAACACTTAAAACATTTAATTTCACAAGTTCTAGTGTTAGAATTTTCGGTTTTACCTGAAACCGGATTCGTTCCAACTTTACCGTCCCTCTCCTTCTCCTTTGAAGTTTCGGTTTTTGTGTTGTTTCCTCTCCAATTTGGCTTCTCATCTCTCTTCCAATTGGATCTCCAATTCTGATTTGAACCTCCTCCACTCTTGTGATTTCGGTCCAACTTCAATTGCCGCTCAACTTTGATGGCTTTGTCCACCAATTCTTCCAATTCAACATAGTGTTGCAGCTCTACCACCCTTGCTATGTCTCGGCTCAAACCACTCAAAAATCTTGACATTGTGGCCTCACGATCCTCCATCACATTAGCACGGATCATGGCAATCTCCATCTCCTTGTGATACTCTTCCACGCTCTTATTGCCTTGTGTGAGGTTTTGTAACTTTTGAAACAAATCTCGATGGTAATGACTTGGCACAAAATGCCTCCTCATCACCGCTTTCATCTCATCCCACGTCTCTATCGGTCTTTCACCATTGCGCCTCCTACTAGTCACAAGTTGATCCCACCAAATTATAACATAATCAGTAAATTCAACAGCTGCAATTTTTACCTTTTTGAGCTCAGAGTATCGTTGGCAATCAAATACCATCTCCATGCGTTTCTCCCACTCTAGATACGCATCGGGATCATTCTTCCCTTGGAAGGAAGGAATCTTCATCTTGATGTTGCCAAGTTCATCATCTCCTCGGTGTATAAACCTTCGGCCTCCATTCCACCTTTCAAATCGAGCATCTCGATCATCCTCCATGTCGGCCTCATCATCATCATATTGCCGTTGCCTTCTATGTTGTGTTCTAGAGGCATCTCGCTGATGTTGCGGTCTTCCTCGGGGTATCTCTCGGTCACCATCAACCCTCATGTCATTCCTCATCATTCGGCCACTAAGCTCCTCCACTACGACCCTCAATTGCTGGATGCTTTCCACGAGCGCTTCATCCCTCCGTATGGAGTCAACCTCCCGTTGATTCACGCTTTCTTCGCGTGACATATTTTAGACCTGCAAGTAAACATTAGTCTAAAAAAAAAAAATCCTCACCAATCGCTCCCTCATGTGTTTCTCTCAAGATATTTGTCGCTCCCCTCGTGTTTAACTCAAGTCTAGGCTTTTTCCATCCTCAATTAAGCTTACACACACTTGCCTTTTTCCTCTCGTATTCTCTTTTCACAAGCTCTTTATTGGACTCAAAACCTATCTCTCAACCCCCTCACGACAATCAATCAAACTAATCAAACAAGATTAGATCACTATTGATTTTGTTTCAGCAAGTAAAAATTTCAAACCAACAAGTACAACTTTCGAAATTCCAATTGAAACGCAAATCACTACTGATTTTGTTTCAATTTGGTCTACTAACAAACGAGTCGCCTTCTTGATTTTGTTTTTTTTTTTTTGTTCGGCTAATTATTTTTTTTTTGCCGAATCTATTTTTTTCTCTTGCACACTTTTTTTTTTTGTGCGTTTTCTTTCTCTTCTTTTTTTTTTTTACATTTTTTTTTACGAACTCAAATACAATTTAAGATGCTAGAAAAGAAAATTTAAAACTAAGAGCAAACAACTACGTATGGAAGCACAAAAGCAATTGGATCCCTAAATTAACTAGAACCGAAACCCTAACCCAATAAATCTCAAATTGCTGATTATCAACAGAAAATTAAAGATAAATAGACCTTGTAGAATCTGGCTCGATACCAAAGGCGATGTGAATCGTTGCGGAAGGATCGTTCTACGAAAGCCCAGATGGTGCGAATTGCAAACCTCGACCTCCAATCAAACCTGTGATTGGCAACCTCGGTATGAACGTGACCTGTAGACGCCACGAGCGAAAGAATTTGCTATCTCGCTCGATAAGTCGAATTGACCGCCACAAGAGAATCTTGATTAGGTCAAGTCCTCAAAAGAACAGTAAAAAGAGAACCTCTCAATTATTTTCCTCAAAAATAAAAAATATCTGTCCCCAAAGAAATTTGGCAAATCCTTTATATAGGTTGCCACACAAACCCTAAAAATCTAATGCGTCATATTCTAGAATATTCTTAAACAAGAATATATATCTAATGCGTCATATTCTAGAATATTCCTATTCTAGAATATTCTTAAACAAGAATATATATAAATTGACTTGGTCAATTATTTGGTGACAAGATAATTAAATTGCACCAAGATTTCCAAAATTCTTCAAGATTTGATCTAAGGTCATCTTCACGCCAAAGATCATGAACCATGACGCCAACAGCTTGCCTGAATTGTTTGGCCCGCGTTCGAGTAATCGAACCAGTAGAAATAGACAATGGGTCCCTAGCACCTCCTCCTCGATATGACTCGATGTCCACGTCAAAGACTATAACAATATTGATGATCTTGGCGACTTTATTGAAGATGAGGAATCAACAGTGATGCTGATGTCCTTAGAGGCCTTTGGAAGTCGACTCGGTCATTTAGTGAAGACAAACAATCCTTGGAAGTTATCACCAGCCGCGGTGGCTCCGCTGGATAAGGCCCTGCTGATCCTCAGCCTAGAGGTAAAGGGTTCAAAACCCAGGGGAGGCGCTAGGTGTATTAAGTGTGACTCAGGGGTGGTGAGTCTTCCTGCTTAAGTGTCACCTGGGGGTTTACGGTGCGGCTGTCAGCTGCAAGCCGGTTCCTCCAGCATCGAAAAAAAGAAAGAAAAAAAAAACAATCCTTGGAAGTTTTTGAAAGCTAGTGAAGTCAAGGGGATCATTGAAAAATTGGTTGCATGTCACTCCACACAATCTTGTTAGTGGACAATATCAACAGACCAATGATAATCGATGGTCTTGAATATGGGTAAAGTATTATGCTAATATCAATTCCTGAAACGTGATGGTCAAATGCTCTTCTAATGGGAACATTGATCAAGATGTGACTAGTTGTTACAAAGGCTTGGAGGCCACATTAGAAACATCAAAGATGAATCAAAGAATTTATGGCAATTTGACCCTAACAAAAGTAGCCCAACTATAGAAGTAGTTTGACTAGTTTGGGAAATTGCCATTGTCAAAGAGAGTCATTCTAATGCCGATGAGCAATCAAGAGTACGATAGAACCAACAGCTACTTTATAGAGATGAGATGCAAACTATCATCCAAGGTTAGATGGCCATATGTTCGATCCAAGAGAAGTAGTGAGGTTAGGTGGAAACAAATAAATTGAATTTATAGCTCTTAAGTCTTTTCCTTTGCTTTGTAGCGATTGCGTTATTGATTATATCTCTATATGGTGCTATAGAGTTATAATCATAGTAAAGTCAAATGTACAAGTGTAAGACTGGTTGTGGATTGAAAATGTGATCTATCGTGTGAAAAAACAACACTTACCAATTGTAACTTGCAATACTGATTATTAGTAAATTCTAACCTTATAGCCATTAGTCTGGAGAGTGCACGTAAGCTTGAGATAAAGTTGAATCTTTATAAATTTTTGTGTGCTTTCTTTTATTTCTTTATTATTAGTACCATTCTTGAATACGTATATGTTCTTCAGTAGCACTCCTGGTTATATTAAATTATTTCTATGCCTGTTAAGTTTAATTTGTTATATTCCACAAAAGTTATTCATAGTTTTCATTCAATATATCCACCTCCTGGTTGTAGTGTTAGTTTCAATTTTTAAACGAAAACCAAGGACGTCCACTGTAGTGTACGACTTTTTGAGATGGTCCAAATCTTGGTCAACCAATCAAGCTTGGATAAAAAAAAATTATTAAAAAAAAAAAAAAAAAACCATCACATGTCTTGGGACCCTTGGTTTCTTTTTTTTTTTACCGTACAGAAGCTCCCTTCTCGATAATCTCTGCGCGGTCAAACTAGCATCATTATCCCAAAAAAAAAAAAAAAAAAAATAGCATCATCATCCAACCAAATAAAAACAACTCTCAAGATATGAATTTATGTGTCCTTCGAGAGATGCTTTGGATATCTTTCTTATGGTAATAAATCGATTTACATCCTCAAACTGTGCCGAATTTTGTGACAGCTCAAACTCAAAACATTAATTTAACTATATGTTTTATCAAATCTTTCTCTACACCTGATATTTCATGAGAATTTTATACAAAATAATCTCTATATTCTTTTAGTATAATCGACTAACTTATTCTCAAATTCTTCTTCCAACAAAGCACCGATATCTTATCGCACCTTATTACTTCCTCTTATAATTGATTATGTTGAATGGTGTGATCAGTGTGAATTTCAGTATGTTTTTTTTCCTTCATTTGTTGTCTTTATCATCGTTTAAGATCAATTTGATCAAACAAGATTTTGCTTGTGTAATGGTTCAATTTCTTTTTCTATTCCAAATAAAAATTAATAGAACCAACTATAATTTTCTGCTTTCTAACTTAGGCTAACGTTCATGTGCAATCAGACAATTAGGCAGCTGCAACATAGCATAAAAAAACACTGATGCCTTTTATTGGTCAAATTGTTGTAGATTGAAAGACCATTCAATCGCAATTGTAGTCCATTATGTCTCTCTTAGCTATTACAAAGTGAACTAAAAAAGGTTTTGGACGAAGCCAAATCTCAATTTTAGTTAAGTCATCTTCCTAGTAATTTATGTTAACACATTCCTATTAAATGATAGCTTTGGCAAGGAGAATTATCAAAAAAGTTCTAAACCTATTATAATTGTGCCAATTCAATTATAAACTTTTTTTTGTCAATTAATTCATAAACTTTTTACGTTTATACCAATTCAATCAATTTGATCAATTTAGATTGTGTCAATTATCTTACATAATACAGTTGTATCAATTCCCATATTGAATGACTAAAAGACTGTTTTAAAGAAAAAGAAATAGAAGAGGCCTATCAAACTTGTTGTGCAACCAAAACCCAAGATTGATAAAGGGAAATGTCATTACTATGGTGTCAAGGGGCACTGGAGGAGGAACTGTAGGAAGTACCTCGCGAGATTGAAGGTCCAACCCAAGGACCAACCCTATGAAGGTATGTTGTCTATGTTTATTGAAACTAATCTTATGGTTAGTGCTGAATCCAGCTCATGAGTTCTAGATTCTGCTATAACTTCACATATTTGTATGTCTTTGCAGAATTTGGAAATAAGTAGGATGTTAGGGCAAAATGAGATTGTCTTGACATTTGTCAATGGAGCAAGAGTTGCTGCATTAACTATAGGGACTTTTCATTTATGCTTGCCTCCTGAACATGTATTGGTTTTAAAGAACTATTTGCATTATAAGAATGATGTTAGGAACATTATCTCTATACCTCATTTGGGTAAAGAGAATTATGAATTTTCTTTTGATGATGATGTATGTTCTATTTATCATAATAGAATATGTGTTGGTTCTACCTTATTAACCAATAATCTTTATACCATTACAATGTCCGGTAATGCGATTACCGATGTCAATAAGCAAAATAAAATTGATATAAATGCCATAACTAATAAACGCCCTAGAGACGGTCCAAATAAAAAGTATGTTTGGCATCTTCCATGAGGTCATATTGGAGAAGACAGAATTAACAAGTTGAGTAATGATGGATACATTGATCCATCAAATTTTGAGTCATACTCGACTTGTGAGGCATGTCTTCTAGGAAAAATGACCAAAGCGCCTTTTATGGAACATAGTGCACGAGCTGCTAACATATTAGGATTAATACATATAGATGTATGTGGACCAATTAATGAAACTGCTAGAGGTGGTTATAATTACTTCATTACCTTCATTGATGATCAGTCACGGTATGATTATTTATACCTCATGAAGTATAAATTGGAATCCTTTGAAAAGTTCAATGATTTCAAGGCCAAAGTTGAGAAACAAACAAGAAAATGTATTAAGGCTCTTCGATCGGATCGAGGAGGTGAATACCTTAGTACTGAATTCCTAGACTATCTTAAAGAAAATGACATTTTATCACAATGGACACCTCCTGGAACTCCATAACATAATGGTGTTTCTGAACAAAGAAATCGTACTTTTTTAGATATAGTGCGATCTATGATGAATTACACTGATTTGCCAATATCCTTTTGAGGATATGCCTTTGAGATAGCTATATATATACTGAATAGAGTGCTGTCCAAATCTATTCCAACTACACCCTATGAGATATGGTATAGTAGGAAACCTAGTTTTAATCATATTAAGATTTGGGGTTGTCCAGCTTTCGTGAAAAAGCTAAAAATGGAAAAATTGGAGGCAAGATCTGAACAAGGTCGCTTCATTGAATATCCAAATAGAACTCTTTGATATTATTTCTATTTTCATTGAGACCAAAGATTTTTGGTGAGCAAGCACGCTTCTTTTCTGAAGAATCAGTTTGTCCAAGA
Source organism: Eucalyptus grandis (assembly GCF_016545825.1). Lineage (NCBI taxonomy): Eukaryota > Viridiplantae > Streptophyta > Magnoliopsida > Myrtales > Myrtaceae > Eucalyptus > Eucalyptus grandis. The sequence goes on from NC_052619.1 coordinate 41,986,940, forward strand.
AGGTGGTGCTAGGCGGAAAATAGTCTTACAAGAAGAAAATAATGAAGTACCAAACAACCAAGTTCATATACCAATCTCTGATTTAGTGGGAGCTTCTGATACACAACCTCTTAGGAGAAGTGCGAAAACATCTCGCCCACATGCTCGTTATAAACACTCGGTTGATTATATTGAACCATTATTCATTGTGAATGATAGTGATCAACCTAATGATCCTAAAACCTATGAGGAGGTGATGTCGGACATCAATTCTGGTAAATGGCTAGAAGCCATGAAATCCGAAATGGATTCAATGTATTCCAATGAAGTTTGGACCTTAATTGACTTGCTTGATGGTATTATAACAATTGGTTGTAAATGGATCTTCAAGAGGAAGATGAATGCTGAAGGTCAAATTGGAACTTACATAGCACAGCTGGTGGCAAAAGGATATCATTATAAAGAATGAATTGATTATGACGAAATTTTCTCACCTGTAACCATGCTAAAATCCATTTGGATTATGTTGGCTATAGCTACACACCTTGATTATGAGATATTCCATATGGATGTTAAAACGGCTTTTCTAAATGGTTTTCTCAATGAGGACATCTATATGGAACAGCCACGGGGTTTTGAATCCAATAGTGAAAAACGGAAAGTGTGTAAACTTAAGAGAACCATTTATGGACTCAAACAAGCCTTTAGAAGTTGGAATATCTGTTTTGATGAGGTAGTCAAATCATTTGGCTTTATCAAAAATCCGGATGAACTTTGTATATACAAGAAGATCAGTGGGAGTGCAATTGCATTATTAGTTTTGTATGTCAATGATATACTTTTGATTGGAAATGATGTATTGATGATATCATCGATAAAACTATTCTTGTCACATAAATTCTCCATGAAAGATTTAGAAGAGGCAACCTACATTTTAGGTATCAAGACTTATAGAGATAGATCAAGACGATTGATTGGCTTCTCACAATTTACATACATAGACAAAGTGTTAACACATTTTAACATGCAATGTTCCAAGAGAGGATTATTGCCTTTTAGGCAAGAGATTCATCTTTCTAAGGTAATGTGTCCCAATACTCTTGAAGAAAGAGAGTGGATGGTGAAGATACCATATGCATCCGCTATTGGAAGCATAATGTATGCTATGCTATGTACTAGACCTGATATTGCACATACTATAAGTATTACTAGCAGATATTAGTCTAATCCAGGAGAAGAGCATTGGACAGCAATCAAGAATATTCTTAAGTACTTGCGAAGGACTAAGGATCTATTCTTGATATATAGAGAAGGAGAATTTAAAGTTGTAGCTTATACTGATTCTAATTTTCAAGCGGATCCTAATGGTTATAAGCCTACGTTTGGGTTTGTCTTTACATTCAATGGTGGCACAATTAGTTGGAAAAGTTCCGAACAAAGCATAATTGCCGATTCCACCACTGAGGCAAAGTATGTAGCCGCTTCTGAAGCAGCAAAGGAAGCCATTTGGATGAAGAAGTTTATTTATGAGCTTGGAGTTATTCCTTCAATTGAGTAACTGATTACATTGTTTTATGACAACAATGGGGCAATAGCTCAAGCTAAGGAACCAAGGTCTCACCAGAAGTCCAAGCACATTGAGAAACGCTTCCATCTCATCAGAGAAATTATTAGGAGAGGTGATATCGTCTTGCAGAAAATTGCCTCAACAAAAAACGTGGCAGATCCCTTCACTAAGGCCTTACCTCAATCTTCTTTTGAAATGCATATTGACAAAATGGATTTGAGGTACCACACAAGTTGGCTTTAGTGCAAGTAATAGTTACATGTTATGGATTTCAGTTATACTATCATTATTATTATTTAATTAATGGCAATGACGTACTCATTCATTTGTCCAATTATTTTATATTTATGAAAGATTTCATAAGATCAGTTGCAACTAGACTTATTCTTGAGATGTCAAGAATATATTTGACGAATTTATAGTTAAGCTGAATATTTAAATCATTCCCGGTCGATGGATTATTGAGTGAATATTAATAATCCTGTTAATAATCCTGTTGAGACCAATGTGTTCATAACTTCACCATTAAGTATCAGATACTTAAGGGAATTATGAGTCACAAGTCATTGGGTATTGTGATATTTGAGTTAAGAACACAAGTGTTTGTATTAGACAAGTTCATTAAACGTGATGCATATGGAACGATTAGTGACATGGAAGCTTTTAGCGTGGTCAATGTCTAATTGTTCATGTTTTGGTCTTGTGTAAAGAATCCTTAAACCTGAGGCACAATGTTAACTTATGTGTCGAACAACTATGGTTCACAGGTGCACGTAATGCCGGGTCATTGATCTATCTTTATACCTTATGGTCATAGTTTGTTCATATACAAAGTTGCACGTGTACACAATATGAAATCTGTCTCCTTGTTACATGCAAGGTAACATAATGATGTCCTATACAATCTGATTATGACAATGCATTGAAATCATCGGCCGGGGCTGTAACCGTGTCACGCCCCAATCCTCGATCACGTGCACATCATTCATCTTTGGTCGATTTTAAAAGCGATATCTTAGGGCATATCGCCGACCCTTTCATTTTAATATGCATATGCAAAAGCAATTATAAATCCCCAGACAATAAAATAATGGGATAAAAGAGTAGGGCTATATTTTTCATACTGAAATTCACAACCATACTTTTATACATAGCACAACCCATAGTATTTTGCAACACTATTCACAAAGGTCTAGTCTCACACTTAACCACCTATATACAAGGTTCACAAAAGAAGATGGGATCTCAATCCTCATCCGAGTTGTACTCAGGATCATCATCCTGATCCTCCTCTGATTCATCATAATCAAACTCATTCTCTTCCAGCTCTTCATCTGGCTCATCATCAGGGTCATCCAACAGGTAATCCTCCTCCGGTCTCTCCTCCTCTGATTCCTCCTCCCAGTTCTCTTCGAGGTACACCTCCTCTTGATCAACTTCTTCTTCTAGCATACTCCAACTAGATTCTACTGCTAACGGCACTAGAGAGTCGTGATCAGTCTCGAGTTTAAGGTCTTTTGCATCCACTACCGACCCATCCTTAGGGTCTACCCCCAACCCAAACGCTACTTCTAGAACGTACAAAGGTACATCACCTTCCATAATGGGAACCTCTCTTCGCCCATCATGGTAGTGATGATACCATGAGCGATACTCATGAGGCCTCAGGTCGTTCAGACCAACATCAACCCAGACCTTGGACTCTATCAATACATACTCTAACCCTTATGGATGGGGGTGTATGGGGAAATGGTATGCCACCTCGGTGATCTCTTCAGGGATGCCAAAATGCATGGGAGGACGAGGAGGTGGAGGTGCTGCCATCTAGGGGCCTGAAATAGTTATACAATAACCACTGAGACAACATCTCAGCGAGTTTTACCCCCTAAGACTCGATTAATAAACAAATATGCCATCCAGGCTGCCTATGCACACACGGGTCAAAGGACTTACCTTGACCTCAGATTCCACCTGCATATTAGCGCAATTCAAATAGGCATCAAATCATAATATCACAGATTGAAACATCGATCAAATCAACTTAGTCGATTACATGTCAATCGGACCATCTCATGGTCATTCCCAACCATACTATACAATTTCCAATATAATATACCTAGTCAATACTACGTACATTCTCTAAGGCACCATTTTCGCCAAGATGACATACTAATCACCGACTTCGTGCATTATCTAAGCCATCGTTTTCGCCAAGACGATGTACCGATTACCGAGCCACAAGCATTTTCTAAGGTGATATACCAAATCACCAAGCCACATGCATTTTCTAAGGCGTTGTTTTTGCCGAGGTGACATATTGATTACCGACTCCATGCATTCTCTAAGGCGTCATTTTCGCCAAGACGATGTACAGATCACCGAGCCACAGGCATTTTCTAAGGTGATATACCAAATCACCGAGCCACGTACATTTTCTAAAGCGCCGTTTTCGCCAAGGTGATATAAACAATTTACGTGCATGCTCTTGGGTGTCGTTTTTCGCCAGGGTGATATACTTCATCACAAAGCCACACACTAACTATTTCTTTCCCATCTTTACCATACATCTCAGTTGAACAAACCTATCTTTGATTTCAAATTGATTTTTAACTGTGCCGTAATGGCCTCTAAAGATGAGCATAGTCGAGAAGTCAATTTATTGGTCGAATTCTTAAGTCTATTGCCTTAAAACTCCTTACTGGCTTCCCTAGCTAGTCTAGTTATCTTCAAGAGTGATCAGCTCTGAGAACAGCCCTATAGGTGCGTCAATGAAATGTGTGACATCCAGATTTTCGGGTTCTGATTTCGATTAGATAAATTGGGCAGTTCATCGACACGACTACAATGTTTTTCTCTGAGTTGGCCACTCACGAGATAACTAGACTAGTTGGGTAAGCTATTAAGGACTTTAAGGAAAATAGACTTGAGAATTCGACCGGGAATCGACTTCTCGACCATGCTCATCTTTAAAGATCATTGCGGCATAGTATAAAATCGATTTGAAATCAGAGATAGGCTGATTCAACAGAGATGTGTGGTCAATCATGGGTGACACCACTAAATTGGGAGATTCTCGTCAAACAACACTAGATTGATTTTCTTATTGTTTTAGTACCTTGTGTCCATATTTGAATCATCAAGATTTTCATGATAATTGAGAGTCGCCAATGTGTCGAGTGGGTTCATAGTGGCTTAAAGAAAATCAACCACGGGTCATTTGTCCTAAAAAGTTCTGAAAACTACCTAGTAGCCTAAGTCACGCTAAAAACGCGCCCGAGTGAAATTAACTACCAATCTAAGTCTGATTTCAAAAATTGAAGATTCTATCTTATCACAATAAATTTTAGGAACGTCAACTCAGTCTCAAAAAAATTTCTAGCAACCGAGACTTTTTAGGAAAAAGTAATGGTCTTTTTTATTAGAATTTGCAGAGGATTGTTTTTATTGTAAAATTGGGATGCAAGTTGGATTATATATGGAAAATTCATGAAATGAACAAGGATACCTTGATGGATTTATTTAGGCTTCAATTGAAATTTTTTGTTTGAGAATTGAACAAATTTGAGTAAGATTGAAGAAGAAAACTTAGCAAAATTCGTATGCCCATGGACCCAACATTTTGAATTACCTAAAGTCTTCTAGAAGTGGTATTTTGGGGCTTGAAAAGGTGGTTGGATGACAGCCTTTTTGGTGGGCCACGTTTGAAGACTAAAGGGAGAGAGAGAAACTGGTTTTCTCTTCTTCCCCTCTCTCTCCCGTTGATGCTTCTTCTTCCCCATCTCTCCTTGTTGCGCGAGGAACTAGCAAGTCGAAGACCAGCGAAGACCGAGCTACCGTCGCCACCTCACGCCGCACGCCATCCTCACCCGCTGGCTCCGCCACTCACCGTTCGCCACCACCTCTCCCTCACCCATCTCAGCTGTCGTCGACACCCTCTGTCTTCCCCTCCGTTTGCTGCTCAAGGTCCTAGATCTGGGAGGACGCTGAAGCAGAAGCAGCAACCGACATCGCTTGGACCAGAGCTGTTGTCTTCACCGATCACCCATCCCCGTGCGAGCTTGCGTGTAGCCATGCTTGGCCGCACCTCTCACTGCTCCACCGTGCAACCTCAGCCTCTAGTCATGTGTCTCGCCTCGTTCAGCCAACTCAGGCCACGGTTCGGCCACCTCCGGCCACCATGCGCCACCACCTTAACTCGCCAGAGCTCCGCCTCGCCCTCCACCGCCCTTGCCCGCCTCAACCGGCCCCGGATCTGTCCAAACCAGCAGCAAACAGAGAGGTTCAAAAATGGGTATGACAACAGCGTTTTGGCCCGTTTTAGCCGTCTTCCCGAGCTCGAATGCTTAGCCCGCCTTGAGGAAAGTCGATCCTCGCGTCGATCCCATCGTATTGTGTGAGTTTTTCTCACTAATGCCTTCTTAGTTTGCTAATTATACTTAAAGGTTGGTTAGTGTTAGTTAAGTGTAATTAAGTGGTTAGATTAGAATGGATTAGCGATTATTAGTTAATTGCATTGCATATTAATTAAATAGTTAGTGTACTTAACTAGAGAATGGCCCATAGTATTTATTGAATGCTTCTTGGGATTTTTCCCGACCCTTATCGGGTTTTAATTAGGCAATTCGGGCCTAAATGGAAGTTTTAGTAATTAAATATTAATTTTGAAATTTATTTATTTAATTATTTATTTTCCGGAAATTCGGGATGGTCGGTGACCGGGATTTTATGTTGATGATTGTGGTGTAGTCTATTTATTTAATTGAGCTTTATGTTGTGCTAAATTGAAATTATTGTATTTATTTATTTATTTTTCGAAATTAATTATTTAATTATTTATTTTTCCAAAAATTCAACCTGGATGCCAGTGACCAAAATTTCGTGCTGATGATCATGGTGCAGTCCATTTATTTATTTGAGCTTTATTTGGTGCTAAATTGATTTATGAGTGATTTTAGGATTTATTCCTAAATTGAATAATATTTGGTTATTAATTGAAAAATAACTGGGCATCGGTTGACAATGCCAAAAATATTTTGGTAGACTACAGAAAATGGTGGGATTTATAGAAAGGAAATTATTCTATTTTGGCTAAGACCGATCGTGTACCCACACACAATATTTTATCGGATATCTCTATTACCAAGAAATTAGGCCAAGATATTATGAAATTGTGGAATTTAATTACGAAGTGCAATATCGTTGGCCGCAGTTGAAAAGGTCGAGTGGGACCGTAAAGCCATTGAATCTTGAAAGGGTCGAGTGGGACCGTAAAGCCATTGAATCTTGAAAGGATCGAGTAGGACCGTAAAGCCATTGAATCTTGAAATGGTCGAGTGAGACTGTAAAGCCATTGAACATTGAAAGTACCGAGTGGGGCCATAAAGCCGCTAAATCTAAGAAAGTTGCTTGGTGGAGCTGTGATTACCATCTATAAATAAGTTGTGTCCTAAGGACCGTGATTCATAATTGGGAATTGAGTTGGAATAGTTGAAATGACCGAAAGTGGTCTCGTTGCTATGTAATCGACTAAGTCGATTGATCTTTGCTTTGATCCGATATTGTGAATTGACTGATTGATGGAAATGACCATTGAGAGTGCTAGTATGAACAAAATAAAGGAGTTAGGGAAGAGAATATGAACACAAGATTTATAGTGGTTCGGCTTAATCCAAGCCTACGTCCACTCTCCCACGCTAACAGCCTTCTTGGCTGGATTCCACTATGCAATCAACAAGAGATTACAACTTCGAGTGCAAACACTTAGTAGTAGATCACACTATCTCACTAAGTCACTCTTTTGGTATTTCTCTCACGATTACAAACGTTTAAGCTCTCAAGAGACAAGTATATGATCGAAAGTCGCTCAGACTTTGGAATTATAAATTCTACGCTCCGTCTCTTACTTGCTCATTGGTCCATGATCTCCTTAAATACTCCTCCACTTCCAAACTACCCGTTGGACAACATCCCGGAGAATCGTCTTCCAATATACCCATTGGACAGCTCTGTATCTAGAAGATTTGGTAGCTGTTGAGTGACAAAGGTAAAATCCCAAATTGATTCCGATCGCCCATACAAACGAAATCTTGGTTTCCATAAGTAAAGCTTCTTCGCATAGAAAGTTCTTGTCTTCAAGATCCAATCGTCAATCAAATAGATTAAGTCAATCAAATCAATCTTGATGTGGAATCCAAACCAGATCACTAGCCGTTATATGATTGGGCTTGAGTTACGATTCATCGAATCTGGATGTAAAGTCTGAGAGCAATAGACTTTACAATCTGAGTCTGTAGACTTTACAATCTGGGTCTGAACATATCTGCTTCTGAACAGATTTAGCTTTAAGGTATGTACCCAGTTCAGCTTCAACATAGAGTCTGTCTTCTGGTTCATCATTCACGTTCAATCTGGAATTTGTCAGAATGAGCAGACTTCTGATGTAGAACAAACTTTGACACTAAAGTCTGGCAGTCTTCAGATTTTGACAATATCCTTTACATGTTCTATTATCTGCATGATCTATTACTTAACCATTAAACATGTTAGTAGCCTTTGATTTATTTTTTCATCTTCAAAACATCATAAGGGATTTCCCTAACAATCTCCCCCTTTTTGATGATGACAAAACAATCTCTGAATATGCAGATTTGTAAACATGCTTTTAAAGATATTAATTTAAATTAAAGGATATCAGAAGATAGCAAATAGATTGAGCATAACAATATATAGAAAAATAATCGCAGCTCAATATTATGCCATAGATAATATCAACCAATCAACACATTTGTATATTCATATCTTCTCCCCATTTTTGTCATAATCAAAAAGCGATAATAATGGATTCACGTAGAGAATGATAACAAATATCTTGCATGAATCACAATTTCCAAAAATCAGCTTTTATCGAATATTAAAGATATGCAATATAGCTCACTTCGATTATATCAGCAAATATCCAATAAAAATCACGGATGCATCATGAAATTTACGTACACTTTTTGTCATAATAAAATGATAATATCAGTAAGAGATTTGTTAATGACAAAAGGTAATAAAAGATGCACTAACCGGATTTTTTTGAACAAATTGTGACACATTTACCTTTCCTTTCATTCATAATAAGATCACGATCAATTCAAAAAGATTTTTCCATAAATGATCAAAGCTCCCCTCAATTTGTTGCCTTTTTTAGATGATCACGATTCTTTTCATTTTCTTTTGGATTCGATTTCTCCCCTGTCATCATGACAACATTTGCGAATAGAAACAATTGTTGCTTATGCACGTTGAACATAATATTTTTCCAGTATATCATTTGTAGCAACAACATCTGCAACGATCACTTGCATTTTGAAATTCGAGGCAAAAATTATTTTCTTCAATCAAGCTCATCTCGAATTCAACCTGCATCAACTTAACAAACTTTTTGCACAAATAAGCTGTAATAATATCCACGTAATTACCTTTTTCTTCAAATAGATAAATTGAATAGCATATATAAAATTATCAAATATTAAAATTCAGAACTATTCAACCTTACGTACAACACATAAGGGATTTCCTCAATAATTCGCAAAAAATTTGCATAAGGAATGGAATCTTTGAACCTCCAGAAGATAGTATAGAATCTTCACAAATTTTTATCAAGCTTTCCAAAATTCATATGGAAGATTCTATTGTCACCTGCAAAATCTTGTATAATAGATAATCATCTTTGCAAAAATGTCACGTAATATCTTCCTTTGATTTGCGGATCAACATTGCTAAATATAATATATCTTCTAAGAATATAGCAAGAATATCCATGAATATGCAGTAATATCTTTCGAGATCAAAGAGATTTCCTTGAGCATAAATTTCAGATATGCATTTTGCAAAAGGAAAATAGATATTTCTGTCACGTGCCAAAATTGCAATACCTTATATTTATGACAGAAGATATTCGCAATATAATAAAAAAATCATCCAAAATCATGATAAATGCACGTAGAGATTTGCAAGGTAGGAAAAAAATTCTCTTACCCATAGTATATGTTAGAAATATACCATTGATTTAAAAAATATCACTACCAATTTTCGCAGGAGATATTTTTCAGATTGTACCAAAATTTGCGTAGATTCACGATCGTTCTTCTCTTATAGAATTTCCTGCAATCAACTCATTTCCTTTTTGGTATCCATCAATTTGGATCATTCCATTTCGTTAGAGTAAAATATAAAATCTCCATAATCAAATATTCTTTCTTAATTTATCATAACAGAGTATTCAAAGAAAGAATATTATGCACAATGATATTTTGAAAAATAAATTCTCACTTAGTCATGGTACGATAAAAACAGGGAGAGTGAAATCTTTGAATATCTAAGAATATCTTGCATCATCACATAAAACAGATTTTCACTTTGCAAAATATGATTAAATCTGAGAGTATAAAATTAGACAAAATAATCTGAATTATCTCAAATAATCGCACGTACTAAATCAAATCTCAACTCACAAATCACAAAAACAAATCATACGATTCTTTCTTCAATAAAGCAAAATATGATCATTATAAAATCTGAATCAATCAATGATATATCGAATTTCAAGCATAATGAGAATTATGTGCCCAAAAACATTCCTTACCAACTTCTTCTTTTCCTTTGTTTCCTCGATTTCCTCATCGGATTCTGAGTCTGTGTCTAAGTCAGACTCAGATTCTGAGTCTATGTCTGAGTCAGACTCAGATTCTGAATGTGCCATCAAGCATAAATTTCCTTGCTCATCATCTTCTTTCATTGTTCTTTTCTGGCCATTATGCTTGTATTGTCTTCTTTCACTAAACTTTCTTCCTTTTCTACTCAGCTTTTTGAATTTCTCGATCATAAAAGCAAGTTCTTCGCCGTCCATGTCATTTTCTAAGTCTGTTTCATCAAAAACAGCATTAGATATTAAAGCGATGGACTTCTTACCTTCGGGATCTTCATCGTTAAGTTGCTCCACTTCATAGGATTGAAGAGTGCCGATCAATTCATCAACGGTGAGTGGCATAATCCTTTGAGTCTCCCGGATTGAGGTCTTGACATGGTTCCAATCTTTTGAGAGACCTCGCAAGAGTTTGTTGACCTTCATTGGGGAAGAAATTGGATGACCTTGATATGCCAAACCGTTTACAATTTCTGTAAAACGATTAAACATATCTCCAATCGACTCTCCTTGCTTCATCTTGAAGGATTCATATTTGCCGAGCAAGAAGTTTACTTTTGTCTCTTTTACACGTTCGGTCCCTTCATATGTAACATGAAGTCTATCCCAAACTTCTTTTGTTGTTTCACATGAAGAGATTCTGTTATATTCAATAGGAGACAGGGCGCAATATAAAGAATAAATAGCTTTTGCATCAAGCGCTTCTCTTTTGGACATCTCCATCCGAAACATAGGAGTGGGGGGTTTGATTATTTTGTCTTTGCCATTCTTATTTGATGTAGATATAGTAGTGGGATTGATTCCTCTTTCTACAACATCCCATTATAAGGGATCTTTAGATCTTAGGAATGCTTTCATTTTGTTCTTCCACACGTTGTATTCCTTTCCATCAAAATATGGTGAAATTAATTAATTAATTAAGGTGCACATGTGCAACGCATATCACATGTGCGTTTCCTTTTAATATTAATAACTAAAAAAAAAAGGTAAAGCTTCGTGCACATGCATCGTGCATGATAGTCAGCGGTTTGCCGACCATCATGCACGAAGCAACGTGCATGGAATGGTCAGCGGTTGCTGACCGTTCATGCACGATCGTGCACGAATTGGTCAGCAACGGTTGCTGACCAATTCCTGCACGATCATGCACGAATTGGTCAGCAACGGTTTCTGACCAATTCCTGCACGATCATGCACGATTGTGCACGAATCAGCAACGGTTGCGTTCAGCAACCGTTGCTGATTTCGTGAAAGTGTGTTTTTTAATAAATGCCGCAACAAGGAGAGGTGTGTGCTGGTTGCTGAAAATTGAAAGCAAAGTGTGTGCGTGTTCTTGTGTCTTCGAGACGCAAGAAAGAAAAGGATTTTCTCTCATTCGGGCCGTAACTAAAAACATCAAGGATACGGCAGATCATCTCCACAAGATTGCTAACATGATCATAGTGGTGATTACTCGAGTTCTCTCTTCCGTTCGACGTCCATTGTTGGTGTGTCTAAACTAGAGGTCCGACGTTTGCAGGACTCAGACTGAAGAAAATCTGAACCAATTTGTTTAAAGCACGCTTCGAGAGGTAATTCGTTTAACTCCCTTTTTATATTCAGATTTTTTATTAAAACGCACGAACAACACATTCGGAGAATCATGTATAGAAATGTATCATCTTTGTTTCCGCTGTAATTTTTAAAAAATTTACCTATACATGATTCATGAAACCCTAATAATTGTCATTAATTATTGTCTTCTTCCTTCCACTTCTTCTCTCATCTCGGCTTCTCGTACACCAGCAATTGGATGCCCCTTCCTTTGGATCATGGATTTGCTGAATCTGATGACCAAGAGTGGCTTTGTGAGATGAAATGGGCAAAAGTTTTCTCATGGGCATCTGTTGAACTAATTGTATCATTGTTTGCGCCACCTCAAACATCAGTGGATGGACTCTGGATCCACCTGCACTACTTCATTGACATAGTGATCACTATCATGGTGGACTAATAGGTTCCACCACGACGCTAGAATCCTAATGGAGGACGTTGTACCTCTCAAGGGAAGAGGGGAAGATGATGATGAAGAGGCTATAAATCTTTGGTATCATTGACAACCTAGACCTCGATCAATCTGAGGTGTCGCAAAGACAACTCCGGTGGTGACCTGAAATTTCCCCACCCACCCTCTCTGTCATAATTTGAGATTTACCAATCTGCGTCATCGCTACACGGCGATGTTGGTGCTCGCCATTTTCAATCGTAGCCACCGTGGAGGTGGTCACAATTCATAGATCTAGAGTTTTTTCTAAGCCTTTGATTAATTGAATTTTCTATTCTTAAATTTTATAATTTAATTGAGTATTTTATTTTTTATTTTTTTTGTCTTGAAGTGTACCTAACACTTTATAGGATTTGATATCATACTTTATAATATCTCATCCTATCTCAGTTATTATCCTAATCATCAAACGTGGGCTATATTTTTTTCATCCCATGGTCTACTTTTATATATCAAGCTGCTTTTTTTTTTCTAGGGGGCACTAAGATGCCAGCGCACATGTTATGTATGTGTAACCTCTGACGATGGAACGTGAAGACCCCTCCAAATAATTGAACCAATAATTCGTACCATCATGTGACTATCTCATATTCAACGCCAAAACTGGAGAAGCCACGACTATAAATTCTGGATCTGCAAAAAGAAGCCAAAGCCAAGTGTTTCATCTCCAATATCTCCAGTTCTTACAGGTATGCTGGTTTTCGTCTTGAGTTTTAGTCGTGTGTCCATTGTACTTGGCCCGAGAGGGAAAAACAAAAGGAAAGGAAAAAAATTACTATCACCAAAGCTCATGTATGGCCTATCTTCCTGCTGTGCACGCAGGGATTGTTTGGCATGTATATCTGATGTGTTGCAACATGTGTGATTGACAACGCTTCTTGTGAAACTCGCAACGTATTGGCAAGTTGTAATCTTTATCATGCAGGAGTAAAGGTACGTTTGAAAATGGCTTTTCCAAGCTACTTTGGGCTTTCAAAGTCCCTTGGGTTAAATATTGGGTATTTGGCAAAAAATTTGCAAGCCCCATTAGAGGAAAGTAGGCACTCAAAAGGTTGAAAGCCAAGGCAAATCCTAGACTACCTTGGGCTTTCAGTTTTCTTGGCATGCTCAAGGCTAGGGTTGCATAAATATTTTTTTCTGAGACCATCCTCACCAACTTCTTGTTTTTCCGTTCTTGCCCTCATTGTATGACACTATTTGTCTTCTCCATTGAGGTCGGCTGGCATAGTTGCACGTGATTGCGAAGGGTTGATGACGCGCTAGAGAGACATCAGCATGGTCGCGGTGACCCAAGCGACTATTGTTGGAGGGTAAGGCAACCTCCGTGAGGGGCTGCATGATCTAGGTTACAACTACCTCAACGAGGGGCCACATGATATGAGTCATGACAATGCATGATCTAGGTCACATGACCCCTCGCGAGTCGCAGCAACCCAGATCTAAGTCACGCGACTTCCACGAGGGGCCGCCAATCTGGGTCGCCCACAACCTCCACGATTCGCAGCAACCCGCAATTTGGTTGCCACCAGCATGTAATATTATGCAATAATGTAATATTAATGTTAGTGGGCCCCAAAAGAAGAAACTGAAAAAGAAACTGAAAAGTCAGTAAAACAAAAAGGCGAGGGGAGAGGGCTCGGCTAAATAGAAGCTGAGAGTTCCCTCGACCAAAAAGAAAAGAAAGAAAAGATGAAGAAGAGGAAGGAGAAGAGAAAAGGGGAAAAAGGAAAGGAATTTTGGCACATGCACGTCTCGGATGCCTCGCCAAGCCGACTCGACTCCATAACACAGCACCCGGTAAGAGATCAAGCCCCTTGTTTGTCCGGTTGAAGTAATTTTTGGATTTAGGACTTAAATTCGAAATTTTTGGAAAACTGAGTGACGAAGTCTAATTTTGGAGTCGTTGAGCCGCGTATTTTTACAAGAATGGTAATTTAGGGTGTTGTGGAGCCGTGGGATTTTACGGATCATGATTTGAGCTTATGGTTTGTCCGAAACAAAATTTCAAAGTTTCCCGCGCGCAGTGAACAGTACGCGTCCAGCAGCTTTGGGCCCATATTTTGTCATTTTTCGGCTTGATTTTGGGATGGCCAAGTTGGGATTCTTGTGATATGTTTCAAGGGCTCTCTATTGAATATAAGTACGTTCAGATCGGGGTTCGGAAGAAAAAGTTAAGGCTTGATCAAGTTTTGCGTTTAAACTTCATGTTGCAAATGGCTTGAACAATCGCTTTGGTTATGCGATTTGTTAGCGCGCATAAGTCCTTTTGTTAGAGTTAAGGCGTAACTTAGTCATTTTGTAGTCGAGATAGAATTTTATTAGATTTTAACATTATTCTTCGGTTATTTGATAGGGCTTTGAGTTTGACGATACAAGTATTGTTTGTCGTTTGATCGTAGACGACAAGGTGAGTGGTATTATATCTTCTTTGGTTTTATAAAATCATGTCTTGAAGTATATATATGTATATATATTGAATTGAGAAGAGCATTTTTATTGCATAAAAGCCAGATCGAGCAATTGCTACTCTTTGGTTGATTGTGAATCTTTGAAAAGCACGTTATACAAGAAATTGCTTTGCGACTGATTTATGGAAAGATTTATGATGATTTGAGAAATGAGTATGAAATGGATGATGGGCTATGTTGCAAAATATTATTTGTTTGGTTTAAGATATTGATTTTTGGATTGGATTTCTGGTATTGGAGAATGGCTATTTATGCTCAATATGACTGTGAACCCAATGAAGGGTTTTTGGGGTATGCATACCAGGTTTAGGATATCCTTCTGGGCCTAGCCACCGGCTTTGTAGGTGGAGACCTTGCCAAGGGGAGAATCTTGGTCGCCTTGTCACAAGGCGTTGTGTCGTGATCATGGTTAGTTATTGAGCAAAAGATTGATCAGTGGATAGACCATTGATATGTGTTTTGATTGAGATTATTCAATGGATTCGACCATTGATACTTGACTTTTGATGGCGATTCAAATGAGTTTTCCATATTAGTATAAATTTTTGATGATAAGAAATAACTTTTATATGATTCGATATGTATTTTATATATTGAATTGGTGTTATGAAATTTGGTATTGCTTTGTATACATGCATAGTGGTTAGTGTGACAACCTCCTCTCTTGTCCCACATCGCCTAGGGAGGGAGGTCTTGGTTAACTTATAAGGTTTGGGTCCCTCTAACTATGTAACGCGTTTTAAAGCCGTGAGGGAAAAGACCATGGCTGGGATGGCGGTGCGTCCGTGCCAGGGCGGGTGACCCAAAGCGGACAATATTATACAGTGGGGCCCGGGATGTTACACAGCAAGTAGTAGCAACCTAGATCTGAGTCACGCAACCTCCATGAAAGGCTGTCGATCTGGGTCACCACAACCTCTATGAGTCTCGACGGCATGTGATTTGGTCGTGCAACCCCCAGCAAGTTGCGGCGACCCAAATCTAAGTCACGTGACCTCCGTGAAGGGTTGCCGATCTAGGTCGCAATCACAAGGACTCACAAAAGTTGTGGCCATGTGCGATTTGGGTAGCATGACCAAGCAACCCTCATTGAGGTCATGTGACCTCAGGCGGGCTTTACCTGGGTCACGCAACCCCGTTGAGAGCCACCCAACCCCAGGCAGTCCTCGCCGGTGGTTTCCAACAGCCACCTAATGTCCTGCAACCTCAAATGTCGGCCATCGACAACAAATTTCGATCACTGGCGGGCGCCTATCCTTCGCCAACCAACTATTTTTTTCTTCTTTTATCACAAAAGTCCTTTATAAATATAAATTTCTCCAAACACTATTTTGTTCAAGGGTACTTCACAATGGACTTTTAGATTGCAATTTACCGAACATAATTTGCATTTTGGAAAACTCTTCTAATTTAAAATTCTTTGCATTTCCCAAAGGCTTTTCCCAAAATCCAGCTAAACGCAGCCTAAGCCCCAGAACTACAAGTTTATACTCCACCTAACAATTTAAGCTTATGAAGTGACATTTTTTTTTTATCATGGAACCAGATTGAAGTTTCATTTTCCATCCTCCATTTTAAAATTCATACCGCTTGTGGATATATTCTTACTCATATTTTTCCTATTCCTCAACTCTTCATGGTTTTTCTTTCGTGTGATTTTATATCATTCCAAGTTACGAGTGAAGATGAAGTTATTCAATTCCACTTTGAATTTTTGTGTATATATGCAAAGACATATAGCTATTTTATTTATGTGTAGCTTTCCTCTATTTATCAACTTTGTTTGTACTTCTCAGCACATTCTTTTCTTTTTATTTTCAACAAGGAGAGCGGATTGCAAATCTCCGGACTTCTTTTATGGAGGCACCCGCAAAGAGGAACATCTTAAAAGTAGAAAGATCTAGCCCCGTCGCCGTCCTACCAGAATATGAAACACCCGAGGGTTCCATGTTCTTAAGTAGCCTTGATCAAATGGCTCCCGCAATCGTGCCGACCGTTTATTGTTTCGACAGGAGTGACGCAAAAGTGGTGGACGTGATTAAGCAAGCTCTGGCCAAAGTTCTGGTTCATTACTATCCAATTGCCGGGAGATTAGCTAAAAACTCTCGTCGGAAGTTGGTCGTTGATTGCCAAAAGAAGTTAGGAGTCCCATTTGTGGAGGCACTGGCTGATTGTGACATGAAAATTCTGGGTAATTTAATAATTTTCGATTCTGATGTTTTAGGTAAGCTTGTTTACAGAGATCCTATGGAACATGTACTTGAAGTTGCCCCTCTTCTAACTGCACAGGTAAGGAACAATCTTCTTTTTTATATTTATGCTTGAGAGTACTTTCTATTTGGTTTTTTTTTTTTTCCATTAAGCATGATAGTGAATTTGCTTTGGTAGACTTAGCTCACATTAAATTAGTAACTTTTCATATCAGAACAACTAGATAGTAATATTAACTTTCTATTTATAATAAATAGGAACTTTCAAGTTGCTTTTTGCATTGGGTAATTTCTTCGATGCATTTAGTGACTTTTCATCTGATAATATCCACATAAAGTTAACTACTATTATCTCCATTTACTTGATGGAGAACTTGATTTTTTTCTGTTGGAAAAGGAACCACTATCAAAGTGTTATTATTAACTTTTCTTTAATAAGAATTTCTTTTCAAGTAGAATTAGTATTTGTTTTAGTTTTTAAAAGTAAATATAATCATTTCTAGTAAGTTTAGTCATTGATCCAGTTAATTAGTATCTCTCTCGATGACAAGAAGTATTTCGAAGGAGCCTCTCCATGTGTCCAAAAGTAAGAAGTAACTTTCTCAATGCTTTAAATTAAATACTTTCTTAACTTATAAAGTATATTTGACAAAAAAAAAACTTAAAAAGTATACATGCAGATAGTAACTTAACCATAAAAAAGTTAGAGAGATTAACTTTTCCTAATTGGAAGAAACTTATCTTGCTAAAGTCTCAATTGAGATTCATCAAATCCGTCCACAATGTATCGAGTCTAGGCAAATCTTTCCCTTTTTCAAGGAAAGAAGTTAGTGATATATGGCATAGGTCAAGATCATCTCCGCTAAATCCATTTGCCCCAATTACTGGAACTTGCCTTAGTGGCCACCCTTCCCACTTGAAATGGGAAAATAGAGAACTCGATTCCCCACCTTCTAAGGGGGTGAAGGTGGGAACACATGAATGAGAGAGCGGGGTTTTGCAACCTACGCACGGCATACAACACACATAGTAGGACGTGCGGACCCCTGGAGTGCCATAACTTTGCACAAAGGAATACTTAAGTGCCATAACTTACGAAAGATACACTTAAGTGCCAAAATCGAAGTAAAAGGGATCACTTGAGTGCCAATCTGACCAAAGTCTGGCCAAAACGCCAACATGGCATTTTTCCGGCGAACCGAGCCCAAAACGACGCCGCTTTTTACACACTAACGTGGCCAAATAATGCAAAAACAACGTCGTTTTGAGCTGACGTGGTAAAAAAATAATAATTAAACTAATTAAATCAAATTTAAATTTAAATTTAGCTAAAATATTAAAAAATAATAATTAAAAAAATTTAAAAGAAAAGGAAATGTGGGGAGGTGGTGAGGGATCGCCCTCCACCGCCGCCCGCCGCGCCGGGAAGGGCTGGCGACGGCAGGGGAGGGTCAACCAAGGTCGCCGGGCCCTAGCCGTGGGCCGGCGACCCCAACCGACCGGCGGTGAGGGCTCGCGAGCCTCGCCCTAGATCAAGGCGAGGGTTGCAGCCCTCGCCCAAATCTCGGCGAGGGTCGGGGCCCTTGCCGGCCGGGCCAAGGGCCGCCGCCCGCCGGGGTCGCCCTACGAGCGGCGGCCCTTGGCCCGACCGGGCGAGGGCCACCGACCCTCACCGATCTAGGCAAGGGCCGCGAGCCTCGCCATTGGACACAAATCTAGGGAGGGCCACCAACCCTCATTAGATCCGGGCGAGGGCTGCAACCCTTGCCGGCATCGGGCGAGGGCTCGTGAGCCTCGCCACCGGTCAACCGAGGTCACC
Source organism: Eucalyptus grandis (assembly GCF_016545825.1). Taxonomy (NCBI): domain Eukaryota; kingdom Viridiplantae; phylum Streptophyta; class Magnoliopsida; order Myrtales; family Myrtaceae; genus Eucalyptus; species Eucalyptus grandis. Next base: position 42,005,716 of record NC_052619.1, read on the forward strand.
GCCCCCGGCCGTGGGCCCGGCGACCCCGGCCAACCCTCCCCCCCGCCGTTGTCGGCCCTTCCCAAAGGATGACGGCGAGGTCACGGCGGCGACGGCAGCCGAGGACCGATCCCTCACCCGCCTCCCCCTTTCCTTTTTTTTTTAATTTTTATAATTTTAAAATTATTATTTTTTAATATGTTAACTAAATTTAATTTTAATTAATATTATTATTTTTTATTATTTTTTTTTACCACGTCAGCCCAAAACAACGCCGTTTTTGCATTATTTGGCCACGTCAGCGTGCAAAACGGCGTCGTTTTGGGCGCGCTTCGCCGGAAAAATGCCACGGCGGCGTTTTGGCCAAACTTTGGCCGGAGTGGCACTTAAGTGATCCGTTTTTCTTCAAATGTGGCACTTAAATGCACCTTTCATAAGTTATGGCACTTAAGTGTCTCTTTGTGCCAAGTTATGATACTTGAAGCGTTCTTTTGCCCACATAGTGGCTTATAGAATAAATATAGGATCAGACCAAAAAAAAAATTCCATTTGCACCATTGAATCCAGTGGCTTTGACTGGCTGCAAGACTTCGGATGTACAAGAAGGTTTTATTTATTCATGAAAATGATTAATTTGAAAAATATCATCTTAAAAATGATCGTTCGTATCACTTGAAATTATTTGTCAATGAAAAATGTTTTCATTATCGACAGCAATTTATGTCTAAATATTTTTGTGAATAATGAAAATATCTTTCATTCATTTATATTTGTAAGCAGTAAAAGTGATCACTTTAAGAAAAACGATTTTCATAACATTCATTTTCTATGAAACGAATTGAGCCAAAGTGCATAAACTCAATCCATGCAAGAACTTAATCACATATTTATTCGTTCTGCATTTTAAGTTGAGATATTATTTACTTTGGAGACATATCACAGGTGACGAAATTCAGATGTGGAGGTTTCACATTGGGGATCACACTTAGTCATTGCATAGCAGATGGTGTGTCGGCAATGAATTTTATGAACGCGTGGGCTGAAATAGCAAGAGGCGAGCCTTTATCCCTCGTCCCTTGTCACGATAGAACTGTCCTAAAATCAAGGCTGCCTCCTCGAATCACCTGTCCTTACAATGAATTTGTTCACATAAGTGATGTATCAAACATGACGGCATTATATGAGGAGCAACAATTCGTACAAAAGTCTTTCCACTTTGATGCTGAGAAGCTGGCAATCTTAAAAATAAAGGCAACAAAAGATGAACAGGTGAATCTCTATATTTACGATAATAAGTAGTGTCAATTCATAGACATCTCCGTATATTACAACCATCAATTATGCATTACATGAATATCTGGTCGCAAAAAGTATCTACTCATCTTGAACCACAGGTAACAGGCAGTTGCACCAACTTCATAGCACTTGCAGCCTTCGTGTGGCGGGCTCGAAGCGTGGCCCTCAAGATGAAACTCCACCAACAATCAAAACTTCTTTTAGCAGTCAATTTCAGGTACAGACTAACACCACCATTGCCCGACGGATACTTTGGGAACGCCGTGGCCTTGCCCTGTTGTCTCTGCTCGGTCGGAGAGTTGATTGAGGAGCCAATCTCTGCTTCCGCGGGGAGAATGAAGAAGGCAATCGAGAGCGTGACCGACAACTACATTCGGTCAAGGATCGACTATTTGGACATGTATCGATATCAGGGATTTCCTCTGGGCACTCTAGTAATAACTTCATGGACAGGGCTCGGGTATGGCTACACGGACTTTGGATGGGGAGAGCCGAGGTTTGGGATGGGTGACCTACTAAGGGAAACCTGCTTGTTTATGACAGAAGGGAAAGAGAAAGAGAAAGGCATTACGGTGGTGTTGGGTTTGCCCCTTTCAGCCATGAATACTTTTGAGAAGCTTGTTTATGATCTGAACGAGGCTTAGTACAATAATATTGTTATTCAAAATTGGTTTACAAAGTGTGACCAACTACAAGTGGATCATCATATTCAACACCTGAATGGAATCCATCATTTTATTTAATGAATCAATTTTAAGGGTTTAGTCTCAAATTTCTTGATAATTAGTTGCAATTCCGAATATATCTCACGACTTCTCATGTTTATTTTTCGTTACCATTGTCCGAGACAAATTTAATAAAACATTCTCTCCATCATCACCACTTTTCATGATCAACAATCACCCCACTTCATGTCAACAATCACTCTTTTTTATGTCCAACAGTCATCTCTTTTATAAACAATTTCAACAACTACTACCCACCTACAGGGAGGTTAGTCAAAGACTCTCGAGGGAGGATGGTCATTGATTGCCAAAGAAGTTAGGAGTTCCCTTTGTGGAGGCAACAGAAAATTGTGACATTGAAAATCTGGCTGATGTACAAGCAATTAATTTTGAGGATTTAAGAAAGGTTGTTCACAAAGATCCTACCGAAATTATACTTGGAGTTACTGTTAGATGTATGCCCTAAAGCTGCTATGTAATAATTACATCTTAGGGATTTCCATTTGTATATATAAAGATTATGTTCTTTTTATTTTTTAAAATGAATTGATTAATTAATTATTTGTTCATTTAATTAATTAATTAATTAATACCTTTTGATAACTAATAATAAAATAATATAAATATACAAAGCTTCCTGCATGTGCACGAAGCACATGCATGAAACTTGGATGGTCAGCAACTGCTGACCATCATCCACGAACTCGTGCATGAACGGTCAGCAGTTGCTGACCATCATGCACGAAGTAGTGCATGAGCAACCACTCATGCACGAAGTCGTGGATGAGCAACCACTCATCCACGATTGTTCGTGCATGAGCGGGGACGATCAGCAACGGTTGCTGATCGTCCATCGATCAGCAACTGTTGCTGATCAGTTTATTATTTTATTTTAAAAGAGTTGGCTTTTGGCGACACTTAAAAGGGCAGAGAAAATACAGAGAAAGGTGGGCGTGCGCTGTTTGGTTTTTAGAGAAAATGGGTTGCTAAAAATCAAGAGAAACGTGTGTGTTCTTGTATTCTTCGAGAGATGAGAAAGTATAGTGTTTTCTCATTTGGGCCGTGACTATAATACATCGAGGATACGGTGGATCATTTCCACGTGATTGCTAGCACAATCGAAGTGGTGAATATCCGAAAGTTCTCTCTTACGTTCGACGTTCGTTGTTGGTGTGTCTAAACTAAAGGTCCGACACTTGTGGGACTCAAACTATAGAACATCCGAACCGACTTATTTAAAGCGCACTTCGAGAGGTAATTCGTTTAACTCCCTTTTATGTTTAGATTTTTTATTAAAACGCACGAACAACGCCTTAGGAGAATCATGTGTAAAAGATATCTTTGTTTCCGCTGCGTTCATTTCGTTAATTTTTCTTATACATGATTCATGAAACCCCAACAGTGGTATCAGAGCCAACCTTAGGCGTTTTTCGTGCGTTTAATTGATTTGTAGTTCAAATATATTTTTGCGCTCTCATGGCCTATTTATTTTTGTTAAGAGAATTGGTTCTCTTACTTTTATGTGGCCTATAGAAGTTGATTAATTTATGTGATAAATTTAATCAACTAAGCAAAAATTAGAACTAAATCAATTTTGAATCAAAAATCCATAACTTGTTATACTTTGTGTTTATATTCTACAAATGATATGCAGAATTTTATGCATGCCTTCCAGAGCTTTAAATTTTGAATTTATGGCTCATAAGGAAGGGTGGTGATCATGGAAAATCCCTAAATGTTGTGATCGTTGTATGGATGAATGTATGATGATTACAGGTATTCTTTTTGGGGATGTAATTATTAAATGGAGGCTGCGTCCTTCCTTTTATATTTAATTTTATGAAATGTAATTTTAGTATAGTTTAGTATTTCAATTATTGATGTAAATACTACAAGAGAGAAGGAGCCATTGGAGGAGCCATTAAACCGGTGAGCTCTCTGGGCCCGATCTTTGAAGAGTTCAAAGATTGAAGAAAAAGTGAAGAGCAGGTCCATATTATTAAAATATTAAAATGGCTAAATGGGTCTCTTTGGCTCGAGACTCATTGAACCATAATTCCATGATCACCACATAGGATAGATATTATGTGATATCTATTTATTTATTGTGTTTATGATATCGTGCATGTTAAACCGGTTAATGTGCAAAGTGAGACCGTTAATAATGACCCAAATCTCCTTACAAAGAATATTAAGTCGAAACGGGTTTTGGACTCGTGGCCTTCCATTGTCGTGGTTTGATCTAATATTATAGTGGTTAACTAACCAGTTATGGATACATAGGGGTTAATTACCATTTATAATATTGGACCACTCCATTATGCATATGATGCTATGGGGTTGGAGCCAAATGATTTCTAATAACTGTCAGGTGAGGGAATCATTTGTGTTTTCAATACTTGCATGAGACGATGGGCTAGACTTAACTATGATCATGATGCCAATAACTGTTAGGTGAGGCTTTTATGGTCTAGAGGCCGAAGTTATGATTGGGACTCACATATGATGCGTTGAACAAGCTGGTTCACTCACTAAGTTCATAGGACACCAATAACTGTTAGGTGAGGTGGACTTTGGACTAGTGGGACTCAATCCCCACTAGTAATCTTTACGCAACAAAGATTACCGCTTCCCATCTTAAGGAGTATGGGATTCGAATATAAATTTAGTGGGAGGATCTATTTCATTTAAAGGCCAAAATGAAATAGTTACTTTGAAAGATACAACGGCTAACAATTTATTTTCTACAACAGATATATTATTACTCTGAAAATGGTGACCACAAACCCACTCGCTTCTATACTTGACAAGAATTGTTTGACTGGATCCAATTTCACTGACTGGGTAAGGAATTTGAGAATTGTTCTCAATTCAGAAAAAATTGGGTATGGGCTTGATGAAAAGATGCCAACCTCCTTTCCTGAGGGTGGGACCCAAGAGGAGCGTGTCACTTATGATAAGTGGCGTGATGATGACTTAAAAGTTAGGTCATATATGCTTGCTTCTATGAATAATGAATTACAGAAGAAGTATGAATCTAACTTAAAGGAATACTTTGATGAGAATGGTCGAACCTCTAGATATGAGATATCTAAGGCATTGTACCGTATGAGGATGGCTGAAGGATCATCTGTTAATGATCATGCTTTGAAAATGATATGGCACATTGAAGAATTGGCTAGGCTAAATCTCGTTATGGACAATGAGTTAGCTGTGGATTTGATCCTCCAATCTTTACCCGATTCCTTCTCTGGTTTTGTCCAAAACTTCCACATGCATAAGATGGAGAAAACTATTGCTGAGTTACATAGCATGCTGGTAGTTTATGAGAAGGAAATGCATAACACGATGCCAAATGTAGTGGCTATGGCTAAGGCTTCTTCTTCAAAAGGTAAGACTGTTTTAAAGAAGAATAAATGGAAGAGGCCTACCAAACCTGTTGTGCAACCAAAACCCATGATTGATAAAGGGAAATGTCATTACTGTGGTGTCAAAGGGCACTGGAGGAGGAACTGTAAGAGGTACCTCGCGAGCTTGAAGGTCAAGCCTAAGAACCGACCTTATAAAGGTATGGTGTCTATGCTTATTGAAACTAATCTTATGGTTAGTGCTGAATCCAGCTCATGGGTTCTAGATTCTGCTGCAACTTCACATATTTGTATGTCTTTGCAGAATCTGGAAATAAGCAGGATGCTAGGGCGAAATGAGATTGTCCTGACGTTTGCCAATGGAGCAAGAGTTGCTGCATTAGCTATAAGGACTTTTCGTTTATGTTTGCCTTCTGGACATGTATTGGTTTTAAAAAACTATTTGCATTATAAGAATGCTGTTAGGAACATCATCTCTGTACCTCGTTTGGGTAAAGAGAATTATGAATTTTCTTTTGCTGATGATGTATGTTCTATTTATCATAATAGAATATGTGTTGGTTCTAGCTTATTAACCAACAATCTTTATACCATTACAATGTCCGGTAATGCGATTACCAATGTCAATAAGCAAAATAGAATTGATATAAATGCCATAACTAATAAACGCCCTAGAGACGGTCCAAATAAAAAGTATGTTTGGCATCTCCGATTAGGTCATATTGGAGAAGACAAAATTAACAAGTTGAGTAATGATGGATACATTGATCCTTCAAATTTTGAGTCATACTCGACTTGTGAGGCATGTCTTCTAGGAAAAATGACCAAAGTGCCTTTTGTGGGACAAAGTGCGCGACCTGCTGACATATTAGAATTAATACATACAGATGTATGTGGACCAATTAATGAAACTTCTAGAGGTGGTTATAATTACTTCATTACCTTCACCGATGATCAGTCACGGTATGGTTATTTATACCTCATGAAGTATAAATCTGAATCCTTTGAAAAGTTCAAGGAATTCAAGGCTGAAGTTGAGAAACAAACAGGAAAATGTATTAAGGCTCTTCGATCGATCGAGGAGGTGAATACCTTAGTACTGAATTCCTGGACATTCTTAAAGAGAATGGTATTTTATCACAATGGACACCTCCTAGAACTCCATAACATAATGGTGTATCTGAACGAAGAAATCGTACTTTATTAGATATGGTACGGTCTAGATGAGTTACACCGATTTGCCAATATCCCTTTGGGGATATGCCCTTGAGACTGTTGTATATATACTGAATAGAGTGTCGTCCAAATCTGTTCCAACTACGCCCTATGAGATATGGCATAGTAGGAAACCTAGTCTTAATCATATTAAGATTTGGGGTTGTCCAGCTTTCGTGAAAAAGCTGAAAATGGAAAAATTGGAGGCAAGATTTGAACAAGGTCACTTCATTGGATATCCAAAGGAAACTCTTGGATATTATTTCTATTTTCATTCAAACCAAAGAATTTTGGTATGCAAGCACGCTTCTTTTTTGGAGAATCAGTTCGTCCAAGAAAGTGGTGCTGGGTGGAAAATAGTCTTACAAGAAGAAAATAATGAAGTATCAAACAACCGAGTTTAGATACCAATCTCTAATTCAGTGGGAGCTTTGATACACAACCTCTTAGGAGAAGTGCGAGAACGTCTCGCCCACCTACTCGTTATAGACACTCGGTTGATCATATCGAACCATTATTCATTGTGAATGATAGTGATCAATCCGGTGATCCTAAAACCTATGAGGAGGCGATGTTGGACATCGATTCTGGTAAATGGCTAAAGGCCATGAAATCCGAAATGGATTCAATGTATTCCAATGAGGTTTGGACCTTGACTGACCTGCCTGATGGTATTGTACCAATTGGCTGTAAATGGATCTTCAAGAGGAAGATGAATGTTGAAAGTCAAATTGGAATTTACAAAGCACGACTGGTGGCGAAAGGATATCGTCAAAAAGAAGAAATTGATTATGACGAAACTTTCTCACCTGTGGCCATGCTAAAATCCATTCGGATTATGTTGGCTATAGCTACACACCTTGATTATAAGATATTCCAGATGGATGTCAAAACGGCTTTTCTAAATGGTTTTCTCGATGAGGACATCTATATGGAACAGCCACAGGGTTTTGAATCCAATAGTGAAAATGAAGGTGTGTAAGCTTAAGAGATCCATTTATGGACTCATACAAGCCTCCAGAAGTTGGAACATCCGTTTTGATGAGGTAGTCAAATCGTTTGGCTTCATCAAAAATCCGGATGAACCTTGTGTATATAAGAAGATCCATGGGAGTGCAATTGCATTTCTAGTTTTATATGTCGATGATATACTATTGATTGGAAATGATGTACCAATGATATCATCGATAAAACTATTCTTGTCACAGAAATTCTCCATGAAAGATTTAGGAGAGGCAACCTACATTTTAGGTTTCAAGATCTATAGAGATAGATCAAGACGATTGATTGGCCTCTCACAATCTACGTACATAGACAAAGTGTTAACACGGTTTAACATGCAATGTTCCAAGAGAGGATTATTGCCTTTTAGGCAAGGGATCCGGCTTTCTAAGGAGATGTGTCCCAACACTCCTGAAGAAAGAGAGCGGATGGCAAAGATACCATATGCATCCGCTATTGGAAGCATAATGTATGCTATGCTATGTACTAGACTGATATTGCGCATGCCTGTAAGTATTACCAGCAGATATCACCGATCCAGAGAAGAACACTGGATAGCAATCAAGAATATTCTTAAGTACTTGCGAAGGACTAAAGATTTATTCTTGATATATGGAGAAGGGGAATTTAAAGTTGTAGCTTATACTGATTCCGATTTTCAATCGAATCCTAATGATTATAAGTCTACATCTAGGTTTGTCTTTACATTCAATGGTGGTGCAGTTAGTTGGAAAAGTTCCAAACAAAGTATAACTGTTGATTCCACTACTAAGGCAAAGTATGTAGCTGCTTCTGAAGCAGCAAAGGAAGCCGCTTGGATGAAGAAGTTTATTTCTGAACTTGGAGTCATTCCTTCAATTGAGCAACCGATCACATTGTTTTGTGACAACAATGGGGCGATAGCTCAAGCTAAGGAACCAAGGTCTCACCAGAAGTCCAAGCATATTGAGAGACGCTTCCATCTCATCAGAGAAATTGTTGGGAGAGGTGATATCGCCTTGTAGAAAATTGCCTCAGCAGAAAACGTGGCAGATCCCTTCACTAAGGCCTTACCTCGGTCTTCTTTTGAAAGACATATTGACAAAATGGGTTTGAGGTACCAGACAAGTTGGCTTTAGTGCAACTGGGAGATTGTTGGATGTATGCCCTAAAGCTACTATGTAATGGTTACATATTAGGGATTTCAGTTGTACTTTCATTATTATTATTTAATTAATGGCAATGACGTATTCATTCATTTGTCCAATTATTTTATATTGATGAATGATGCCATAAGATCAGTTGCAACTAGACCTATTCTTGAGACGTCAAGAATATATGTGACGGGTTCATAGTTAGACTGAATCTTTAAATCGTTCCCGGTCGATGGATTATTGAGTGGATATTAATAATCTTGTTGAGACCGGTGTGTTCTTAGCTTCGCCATTAAGTATTGGATACTTAAGGGAATGATGAGTCACATGTCATTGGGTATTATGATTCCTGAGTTAGAACACATGTGTTTGTATTAGACAAATTCACTGAACGTGACGCATATGGAACGATTAGCGACATGGAAGCTTTTAGCGTGGTCAATGTCTAATTGTTCATGCTTTGGTCTTGTGTAAATAATCCTTAGACCTAAGGCACAGTGTTAACTTGTGTATTGAACAACTATGGTTCACGGGTGCACATAATGCCGGGTCATTGATCCGTCTTTATATCCGATGGTCATAGTTTGTTCATATATGAAGTTACACGTGTGCGCAATATGGAATCTGTCTCCTTGTTATATGCAAGGTATGATAATGATGTCCTATGCAATCTAATTGTGACAATGCCTTGAAATCCTCGGCCGGGGTTGTAATCGAGAATAAATTGTTTATGTCTCAAATAAAATGCATGTCAATTAGATTTGTGCATATGATCGAATTAATGACTTGACAAATATTCCATGGTCTTTGTTTGATCGGGACATAGTAAGACAGAGGGATTGAATTACACTGTAGCCAAAGCTAACAGGTTCATTATGTTCTTAAAGTATTCACACTATCTGGGTAGCCATGACATATTGCTAGATGTCAATCGTGGCTTGTAGGACCTAAAAAATTAATCGGGACAATTAATTCTTTTGGAAGTACTAATGTGTTAGTACAAGTCTTACTACCAGCTTAGTGATGAACCTAGGGATGTCACACACCATAAACAATTAGGATGACGTGGAACAAGAGAGAAATATTATTGTAAATGTGTTTGCAATTACTGCAATCGAATTGAGTCGATTTGAAATTAAATTAAATAAGATTTAATTTAATTTGTATTATAGTCACGAGCCTACTTGCATATGATGCACACGCATGCCCAAAGTGGATATATGTTAACATACCAAACAAGTTGGCTTTAGTGTAAGTGGGAGATTGTTAGATGTATGCCCTAAAGCTGCTATGTAATAGTTACATCTTAGGGATTTCCATTTGTATATATAAAGATTATGTTCTTTTTATTTTTTAAAAGGAATGGATTAATTAATTATTTGTTTATTTATTTAATTAATTAATTAATACCTTTTGATAACTAATAATAAAATAATATACATATACAAAGCTTCATGCATGTGCACGAAGCACATGCATGAAACTTGGATGGTCAGCAACTGCTGACCATCATCCACGAACTCATGCATGAACGGTCAGCAGTTGTTGACCATCATGCACGAAGTAGTGCATGAGCAACCGCTCATCCACGATTGTTCATGCATGAGCGGGGACGATCAGCAACAGTTGCTGATCAGTTTATTATTTTATTTTAAAAGAGTTGGCTTTTGGCGACACTTAAAAGGGCAGAGAAAATACAGAGAAAGGTCGGCGTGCGCTGTTTGGTTTTTAGAGAAAATGGGTTGCTAAAAATCAAGAGAAACGTGTGTGTTATTGTATTCTTTGAGAGACGAGAAAGTATAGTGTTTTCTCATTCGGGCTGTGACTATAATACATCGAGGATACGGTGGATCATTTCCACGTGATTGCTAGCACAATCGAAGTGGTGAATATCCGAAAGTTCTCTCTTCCGTTCGACGTTCGTTGTTGGTGTGTCTGAACTAGAGGTCCGACACTTGTGGGACTCGAACTATAGAACATCCGAACTGACTTATTTAAAGCGCGCTCCGAGAGGTAATTCGTTTAACTCCCTTTTATGTTTAGATTTTTGATTAAAACGCACGAACAACGCCTTAGGAGAATCATGTGTAAAAGATATCTTTGTTTCCGCTGCTGCGTTCATTTCGTTAATTTTTCTTATACATGATTCATGAAACCCCAACTAGGTTTCAAAAAGAAACGGCTGAATCGAAATTCAAAAACAACTCAATTTGTCGTAAGACTTAGGCCAAAATCACCGTATGTTCAAAAATTCTCTCTCTTTTGTGCGTCCCCAAAGTGCTCTCTGTTCAGCTCGTCAGACGTCACTGTGCCGCATAAAAAAACCCAGAGTTCTCTTGCGGCTTTGAAACGTAAATTGTGTGCTCTCTAAGGAATTTCACCCGAGAGTGGTGGGAATTTCACGCACCAAATTCCATCAACCGTCGGAACTTTTGTAGTTCACATCCGGTTGATTTTATTTATGAATTCAAACTCGATGTATAATTTAACATCATCATTAGAGATCATGTTAATGAAATATGCTTTCCTCTCTTACTTAAAGCTGTAACCTTTATTTCATAATAAACAGATAGGTGTTCCCACCTTTTGTTAGATCATAATTGCTTTGCTCTCTCTTTTTTTTTCTTTTTTTTTCTTTTTGGTCTCTTTCGGTGAAATATATATATTATCCCATGGTCAAATTTTATATATCAAGCTGCTATTTTTTTTCTTAACCAAAGTGCCCAGGCGCACATGTTATGCATGCATGACCTCGCAGAATGGTGGCTGGAAGGTCAACTTTCGTCCAAACGAAAAGCTTCACCATTAAGTGAATGGCACGCTATTTCAACATAGATGTCGGTAACCACAAGGAATTATCCTAGTGGCCACCCTTCTTACATGAAATGGAGGAGGTAGAGAGTTTGATTCACTATCTTCTCAGGGTGCTCGGAGTGAGGATATTTAGTTTCAGACGTGGGATTCAACTCCTATACTTTGCAAAAAGATAGAACAAAAGTCTAAGAGTTAGTTGAGAGTTAAAAAATAAAAAAGAAAAAAGAAAAACATAGATGTCGCTAAATAGTGGGAAGGCTAACTTATTGATGGGCCATAGATGATGTTTACCGGTAGACGTGAGGGTACCTCATCGTCATCGTTACTCCTTCATACAAAATCTCTCTCTCTCTCTCTCTCTCTCTCTCTCTCTCTCTCTCTATGACAGCTGGTGTGCATAATCCAAGTGAAGCAAAGATAAGACTGCTTTCTGAGGGAAAATATTGGGTAGAACAGTTTTATCACGTCAGATTTAAGATGGATCATTTAGAAAGTGACACATGGCAATTTTGAAATCCCCCCCCCCCTCCTCCATTGCTTCTTCGTTACTCTCCTGCTGCTGCATCAATTTCATGAGTTGTCTTTGAAAGAGCAATGAGTTGGCTGTGAAAGAATATATAAGCGTGTGGGCATGCGCGCACGCGCGAGCATGCATGTGAATGCTGTTAGGGAAATCCCTTATGATGTTTTGAAGATGACAAAATAAATCAAAGGCTACTAACATGTTTGATGGTTGAGTAATAGACCATGCAGATAATAGAACATGTAGAGGATATTATCAAAGTCTGAAGACTGCCAGACTCGAGACTCAAAGTCTGAAGACTGTCAGACTCAAGACTCAAAGTCTGAAGACAGACTCTATGCTGAAGCTGAACTGGGTACAGACTCAGATTGTAAAGTCTACAGACTCAGATTGTAAAGTCTAAAGACCCAGGTTGTAAAGTCTCAAGACTCATATCGTAAAGTCTCAAGACTCAGACTTTACATCCAGATTCGATGAATCGTAACTCAAGCCCAATCATACAACGGCTAGTGATCTGGTTTGGATTCCACATCAAGATTGATTAATTCAATCTAATTGATTGACAATTGGATGTTGAAGACAAGATCTTTCTATACGAAGAAGCTTTACTTATGGAAACCAAGATTTCGTTTGTATGGGCGATCGGAATCAATTTGGGATTTTACCTTTGTCACTCAACGGCTACCAAATCTTCTAAGATACAGAGCTGTCCAATGGGTATATTGGAAGACGATTCTCCGGGATGCTGTCCAACGGTAGTTTGGAAGTGGAGGAGTATTTAAGGAGATCATGGACCGATGAGCAAGTAAGAGACGGAGCGTAGAATTTATAATTCCAAAGTCTAAGCGACTTTAGATCATATACTTGTCTCTTGAGAGCTTAAACGTTTGTAATCGTGAGAGAAATACCGAAAGAGTGACTTAGTGAGATAGTGTGATCTACTACTAAGTGTTTGCACTCGAAGTTGTAATCTCTTGTTGATTGCATATTGGAATCCAGCCAAGAAGGCTGTTATCGTGGGAGAGTGGACGTAGGCTTGGATTAAGCCGAACCACTATAAATCTCGTGTTCTTATTCTCTTCCCTAACTCCTTTATTTTGTTCATACTAGCACTCTCAAATGCGGAATCAAAAGGGTGTTGAAATTCTAATCAATTTTTACCAAAATAATCTAGACGTCAACTACGCTATAGAGAACTAGGTGATCAAATAGGTGGTAGTCATGGAATGTGGTGTACAAGTGATAGTTGTATTGTATGGTTAATAGAAAGCATGAGAATTTGGTAGAATTAGAGATAGAGAAAAGGTCGTGCTACGAACAAATAGGCTTGAGGAGCCCACATTGAGATACGAACAAACTTAGCTCTCCTCCTTCCATCTATAAAACCAATTAGATATAGGGTTAATATCACAAAAAACCTAAAATTGGAACATGTGTGACAAAATTACCCTAAACTAGTTCATTTGTGACAAATTTACCCTCTATTAGTTTTAGTTAAATTAAATTAATACCACGAAAAACTCTAAACTAGTATATTTGTAACAAACGGATGATAAAATCTCAAATTGATGCACCCATCAATTGTTACGTATTATTTAACTCGGTAATTTGATGGTAAAATTTAATGGAAACTAATAGAGGATTTATCACAAATGCACCAATTTTAGATTTTCATGGTAAAAAAAACCTCTATTTTGTCCTCCTGTGCTCTCGAGCCGTAACAGCCTTCTCATATATTCATCCTTGTTATTTCTTTGCCAAACCTTTCCCTCACGCAAACACACACTTGCACATATGCTTCCTAAAAGTATTAACAAAGGGACTCGAGAAACGAAAAGAAGAATAATCTCAAGAGGAAGTTGCATGAAAGTCGACACGTACGAGGGCGTGGATTGATTGGTCATGCCACTGCTCGACAGGCTGCTCCCTGGTCTTTAAGGTGGTTGAATCTTGTAGAAACACCGCCACACCCACGAGGGCACACCTCCTCATTACTTCGTCTACCTTGAAACCCAAACACTTTAAGGGATGAGGGTTTCAGAACCAGAATCTTCGTGTTTGAAACCTTTGTCTTAGAATTGAATCTTGCAAAAATGAAGCTTTTACCATTAGAATTTCCATTAGTTGACTAACCGGATCTCAATATCAACTAAAACGAGGGATGGTAAGAGGCTTTTGAGCTTGTTTGACATATCCGTCTTTCCGTTTTCTCTTCGTTTATTTTCTTCCTTTTCGTCATTTGAGGTCAGACGGTGCACCAAAATCAACAGTTCCGTAGTGTTTGCTACAGGATTAGGTTTGATACTTTGTTAAGTTTCTCAGATGGGTTGTTTAGACCAGGTCTGATCAATATTATTATTCAAGAAATGAGCGTGAGCTCTTTTAACATATAATGATGGCCAAAGAAATTTCAGAATCAGCTATGTGGTTAACGGGAAGGGGAAAGCGGAGGCGTGGTTCGTCAGAAGAGAGAGAGCAAAGCGGAGTGGAATCAGTTTCTCGGAAAAGAGAAAGAGCGGAGAGAGCGGCGGAACTAATTTCAGTAATGGGAGAGTAACAGAGAAGCAACTTAGAGAGAGGGAAAAGAGAATTTCAAAATACCTTATAGGTGAGCCCAAATGCTGGCACGGCTCTTTAAATGGTCTATCTTAAATCTGACGTTGTGCCTAATATATATATATATATATTTGGTAAAGGCAAGTATATATATATATTTGGTAAAGGCAAGTATATATATATATTTGGTAAAGGCAAGTATAATTAAATAGAGAAAGCCAACATACACAAAATCCGGCGCCAAAAACTTTCACTCATAAAGTGAACATGCAAGATGAGTGGAAGGGAGCTGAAGCAAAAGCAAGGAAAAGGAAAACACAGCTAAACACCCAGCAGCACAAGCCTAGGCAAAAAAATGCCACTAGGCAGAGAAAACGACCCAGCAAACCACCTAACTAGGTGAGATGAGTGTTGATTCCGTCAAAAATAGAATAGTCAAAGCCCCGTCCACGATGAAGCCGCCTATTCCTAGGGTTGTCCGACACGTTGCTAAAGGTAAGAACTTTATCCTTAACGACTTTAATAAGGTGCTTCTTCAAAGCAAAGACCTCAAGCACTTCGCCCCGAAAGATGATGTTGTTCCTTTTCTTCCAGATTAAGTGGCACATGGCCCCAAAAGAAAACCGGGCAATGGAGTGGAAAAAATCCTTGCCAGAGAGGAACCTCAGGGCCCAACGAATGGTTTCTACCCAAGGCCTATTTCGCCAGGGAAGATTACACCGCACAGCCCAGAAGAACGCAAGAATCGCAAGGACATGGCACTCAAAAAAGAGATGATCAATCGAGTCCGGAGTGGCATTACAAAAGGCACATACTTCATAGTTAATTCTACCATAAGATAAAAGAGAAACCTGAGTAGGTAGGTGATTCCTGGTAATTAACCAAAGGTTAAATTGAAAACTTAGGAGCCATTGACATGTTCCAAATTAAATGGGCCCAAGGAACTCAGTCCTTCTTGGTTCTTAGAAGCTCCCAAGCTGAGGCTACCAAGAAGATCCCAAAGGACGATTCACACCAAGAGAACCTATCAGGGGCTCGATCAAGGGTCGGAAGAGAAATATCCCAACACTCCAGAAGATATCGGAAATGCTGGCCTGCTGGTGAGAGAAATTCAGCAACCGTTGCTTGTGGAGAAAGACCCGAAATAGCAATGAGAGACTCGAAAGGAAAAGGCTCAGCGGGCCTTTCTGGTGCCAATTGTCATGCCAAAGTGAAACTGACCAACCATCTCCCACTTTCCAAAAGAAAGAGAGCCTAAAATTCCTTCTCAATTTTAAAATATTCTTCCACACCCAAGAGCACACAGTAGGAGTAGAAGAGACCCAAAAATTAACCCTCTTTAAGAAGTTAAAGTGGATCCATCGGCACCAAAGTGACTCTTTGTCTGTAAACAAAATCCATACATATTTAAGAATGGCCGCTTTGTTGCATTCTCGCAACCTACGTAAACCGAGGCCACCCTCCTCCTTAGGAACACAAACATCTTCCCAAGAAACCTTAGCGCCTCCACGGCCAAGGGATGAGCCCTTCCAAAGAAATTGCCTCAAAATACGCTCAATATGGTGTAATACCGAATAGGGGAGGGTAAAAACACTGGCCCAAAAGGCTTGAATAGAATAAAGCACTGACCTGATCAGCTGAAGTCTTCTTGCAAAAGAAAGAAAACAGAGGGTCCAGGACTGAACCCGAGCAGTGATCCGTTCAACAAGAGCAACGCAATCCGATTTTCCTGACCTAGAAGAAATAATAGGCAATCCACACTGGAAGTCTCCCTTCCTAAAACCCAAAAATCAAATTGATATTCCTCAGTACGAAAGGAGGTCCCCCTAAAAGAAAAACCTCACTTTTGTTCTTATTAGGAAGCAATCCACTCCAAGAAGAGAAGATATCAAGACCTCTCTTAAGGAGATTCATCGATGTACAATAAGCCTGGCAAAATAGAAACACATCATCAGCGAAGAAAATGTGAGAAAGATTGATGGCTTTACATCTCCAATAATGCTTAAAATCCTTCTGAGCTATGCGATACCTCAAAATTCCAAAGAAAAACCTCCATGACAAGGGTAAAGAGATAGGGGGACATAGGGTCTCCTTGTCGAAGCCCCCTTCTACCTGAGAAAAAACCATGCAACTCGCCATTGATGGAAATGGAATATTTCGAGGTGCGAACGCAAGTCATAATGAGATTGATCATCCAGACAGGAAAACCAAAAGCTAACAGGGTGAGCTCTAAGGGTGTACAAAATACCCGGAACCGCCCGGACCGCCCGGAACCGGACCGGGACCGCCGGAACATGCGGTTCTTGAGGGAACCGGTTTGGTTCCCGGTTCCATGGGCGGATCCACCCGCCCGCCCACCCGGACCGGACTGGAACCTTTTAATATTAAAAAAATTACTAAAAGAAACCCTAAATCTCATCTCACTCTCTTCGTCTTCGGCTCCTAATCCTATCAACATTTCACTGCGTTTACTTCTTCCGCCATCCGCATCTCCACGTACTTAAATTTAGTTTTTCTTTTTTTTGGCTTGCTTTGATGTCACGTAGTCATTCTATGTTGAAAATCAAAATTATTTCATGTCAAGATCGGTTCCATGGATCCACGGGAACCGGACAGACCGACGGTCCGGTTCCCGGGTGGATCCATGCAACAAACGGGTGGATCCTGGTTCCAATTTTTCGGAACCGGTCTTTAGCGGGCGGTTCCCGGTTCTAGGTCGGGAACCGCCCGCCCGGACCATGCACACCCCTAGTGAGCTCAATAAAATCCCAATCAAGTGTATCATAAGCCTTTTGGAAGTCCACTTTAACAACGCACTTTGGCAGATATGGGTCAAGATGGAACCTCACAAACAACTCCTGGGCTAAGAGAATATTGTCCCTGATCCTCCTACCCTTGACAAAAGCATTCTAGGAGGAGCTTATCAAATCATTCAACATGGCCACAATACGATTGGCCAAGATCTTGGTGATTACTTTATATATAGTGTTACAATAAGCTATAGACCTAAAATCAGATATGGCACAAGCATTAGAAACCTTAGGCACTAGAGGTAGAATCGTGTTGTTGATTTCCCTTAACAACCGACCCGTGGAGAAGAAATCCTTCATAGCATCCAAGACCAGCGGCCCAACTAGCTCCCAATTGCTCTTATAGAATTCCAACGTAAACCCATCCGGCCCGGAGCTTTGCCGTAGGCCAAAGAAAACAAAGTATCCCTAATTTCATAATCCAAAACCAATAAGGAGAGAGTACAAACCTGGTCAGCCGAAAGCGGCCTCCGGATAAACTCCTTCAACTCTTGCAACGAAGGCTTCACAATAGCAACTTGGGGAGATAGGAGGTTAGAGAAGAATGACACAAACACCGAAGGCACCAAGGCCGGATCTGCTACTAAGGAGCTTGAAGATGTCTTCTATTGACTGATTGGTGAAAAAAATTTGTGTTTAGGTCACTTTCCTTGAGCCACCTCACTCTGGATTTCTGTCCGAAAAAAGATTCCTCATAGGTACGCAACTCAACATAGACACGGCGCTAGGTCTTCTCCAACTCAGCAAGCATAACATTGTCTAGATCCTCCTGAAGACCGAGTTGGGAAGTACATAAGGCATTCCTTGCCTCATCAGTCCTCTTTGAGATGTTAGAAAAACCTCTCTATTGAGTCGCTTGAGGCGGCCCTTTAGAGACTTTAATTTACAAACTAATCTAAACATAGGCGGCCCTTTAATTTACAAACTAATCCACTGGAATTTCCTAGACTTGTTGCATAATAGAAGAAAAATCAGGATGCTTCATCCAAAAATCATAGAACTTGAACAACTTCCTTCTTGAAGCTGGGCTAAGAATTCTAACAACCATGGGGGAATGGTCAGAGATTCCCGGATTCAAAAGGGAAGCTTCAGAGAAGGAGAATTCATCGTTCCACTTGGTATTAACCAGAACTCAATCAATCTTTCTCATCTTTATACTATCGCCAGAAGAAGTGGACCAAGTATATCGAAGACCGACATACCTTAAATCCTCCAACTCGGTCCAGTCTAGGCAATGGCTGAATTCATCAAAGCAAGGTACCCAAGCCATAGAACTCCCACTACCAACACAATCCAACGAATCTTTGATAGCATTGAAGTCACCAGCAACCAACCAAGTCGAACCTTGCATCAAAAGGCTCATCCGAACGAGGTCCTCCCAAAGGGGATGACGATGAGCAAACGAATGTTCACCATAAATGATGGAAAGACCAGAAGTCAGCCCTATCTAAATAAACTTCAAATGGCCATGGATAGCTTGAGCATTAACTAATGAAACTTCAAAACTTACAAACTCCGGATTCCTTCCTACCCAGATTCTCCCACAAGGGGCAAACTCATAATTTGCAGACTAGGTCCACCATGTTAAAAAACAGGAGGAAATAGGATCAAAAAGAGATTTTGGAACTTTGGTCTCAAGGGGACCAATAAAACACGGGTTATTCAAAGAAACGAACCTTCTAACTTCAGCACACCTTTAAGGGTTTACTATACCCCTTATATTCCAAACACCTATGTACATAACACAAGGAAAGCATGATTACCTCTTTTTAGAGGACGTACGCCGACTAGGGGACGAAGCATGAACTGAGTGAGAAGGATCAAGAAGCAATTTCTGTAGCCTCTCTTGCAAGGTTTCAGAATTCTCAAGAGCAGAACAGCCTTCGAAGAAGGAGGGCAAGTAGATAGCAAGTCATCATCATCCAAATAGAAATTGGGGTCCTCAATGTCTTCTATTGAGTTGGAATCCTAGAATAACCATCGTCCCCCTAGACGTAGACAATGCCTAGGTCTTCTGACCAAGGTTGCCGAGAACTACTTTAAGAGCAAGGTCCTTAAGCTTCAAGGACTGACCACCATCTACGGGAAGTGCCGGCTTGAAAGACGTTGCTTCCTTACTAGTAGGGCCCTTTTTCTTCTTGCCCTTCACTAGTTTCCATCCCAAGTCAGCCCCTAAGGAAGGAATAACATCAATGGCTTCAAAGGCAACAAAAGTATCCACAATCTTGCTATTTTCAACACCTTCAAATGAAGCACCAGCCGCTGGAGGGGCAATCAAAAAGCAAGAGGGGGCCGAGCGTTATTTGGGCTAATACCCCTCTCAGGAGGGCGATCTAACTCATCTCCAACCCGAATCTAGTCCACTTCACACATCGAAGCAAGGCTGCGAAACATCCCAAGCGTTAGGAGCAGCCGGGGTCTTTGGAGTAGAAAGGCTAGTAGGAGCAAGTGTGCATTTGTGGCCAAAGATGCCACAACCAGGACAAGCAAGAGGCCTCCATTCATACTCTATGCTCACCAAACAAGCGCGACCTCTGTGAACCACCTCAACAAACTCACAAGTCGGCTAATTCGCTGTAATTTCCACCCAAACCCTAGCGAATGCCAGCATCTTCATTTGTTTCGGTACAACGGTCCACATAAAGCAGTTTTCCCACCACACTGGTGACTTTACCAATTACTTGAGAAGACTAGAACGCAAGGGGCAAGTTCCTCAATCTAATCAAAATCGGTACTGTCAAGTGACTATCCTTTCTTAGTCAGAGTCCATTGTTGTAACACCAGTAGCACTCTGACCATGGTAATAGGTCCTCCTTCCAGGATCTTCCGCCGGAACTCAACATCGGGAACATGAAAGAAGAAAAAACCCTAGCCATTGGACATCACCTTGGCCAACTTCAGGCCCCAGGCATTTTTGAGGGCCGACTCAATAGTTTTGAATGGAAGTCTTTTCCCAATGAAGAACCAACAAGGCACTCCTTCAGCTTGGGGTCACTGCCTCAAGATCATCATCCGATAGCTCAACAACGGGCATTTCGTTCACATAAGTCGATGTAGAGTATTCCAAATCGTACCCCTTCGCAGCAACACTTGCCATAGCAACCCATGATCGAGTGTTGGGGATCTTTGAGCTATTCCTCTATTGAGGATTCTTTGAGCTAGACCTAGCTCGGCTCCTACCGTGCGGCCCTGCAAGACCACGGGAAGGCCGAGGCACCTGATCCTCACAACTAGATGAGGTTGGGACAAATCATTCCACAACTACCTTAGAGGAGTCCCTTTAGGTTGAATGGCCAGGGACGGGATAGGAGGGGCTTCGAGCACTAAGGCCTTCCCCACCATTATGGGCCACATCCACCAAATAACACATCACAACAGAGAACGGTACGAGACCAGCGACGAGGAGCAAGATCCTAGTCGAAAGCAAGCAAAAGGCCCATGAGTGGACACATAGCAAGGAAGCACTCAGCGGGCTTTAAAGAAGGGCAGACAAGGGATCTTCCTTCAGTAAATCAACCCCACTCTCGGACGAAGGCTCCTAGAAGCAATCTCTTCCATCGCAACCCAAAGGAGGAAACGTAGCTAGACTAACTGTTGGGGGGTTTTAAAGGAGGGTAGAAAGCGCTCTTTTCCTCCAAAAATCAAGCCCAACAACCAGCCAAGGCAATCGGAATCGGCCGAACTCCGAGAAGCAGAAATAGCACCCGCAGGCCGACACCACTGGAGCCTCCAACAACAGCAATGATGAGGAGGACCAGCTTGAGAGGATGCCCCGAGGAGGCAGCAACTCTAGAATCGGCGACGACCTTGGTGATGCCAGCATGGTGGGTTTCCTAGTACCTCCCCCTTCGCGGCGTCAACGACGGATGCCGCCGCGACGGCTCTTCGTGGGAGTCCGAAGAAGCTACCTCTAGCGAGGGACGTTCCGGCGAAGAGACGAACGAAGAGAGCGGATTTCTTGAGGCGCTGCCAAGAATCCGTCGAGCGTCAGATTCTTGCAAAAAGTAGCAAACATCCACAACCACACAAAGATAATAAATCCGCACACATTCTCCCCATTTTTGTCAACAGCAAAAAGTGGAGAAGAATATAAAAAGTTTGATGAAGTCAGGGCTGTTTGGGGATGCAAACGAGTTGGAAATCTCTCATTGATTGAACTATTTCCTCCGGCTTTCACAGTGACTCCTAGACCTTCTTAACATCTTCAACCTTGGCAGTTTCTTGAGCTGTCTCTTGAAAATGAAGCCTAAGGTCATGTACCTAATCATGAAGAGAGACTGAAGTGGCTTTCAATGCAAATTGAAGGTTTTGAATCTCACACTCCATGCCATATTGTTGAGCCTTTATTTCCACAAGAAGTTCAAGCAGTCTTTTAAAGTCTGTTGTGGTGTATGTTTAAGTACTAGCTTCAACACATTTAGTTCGAGGAGTGTCTAGAGATGAGGGAACCTCAGCTTGTCGAGTATCAAGACATGGAGAGGATGCCTCAATCTCAACTTCAAGATATTGAGAGGCATGGACATCCTTTGAATCTGCTAGAGATCTGCTCACATCATCACTTATAAAAACAGGTGAAGAAGATGTACCTATGTTTACAGCAGCTCTCCTTGTCTTTGTGGTTATAGGTGGAGAAGAAAATTCTTGTTCTTGTTCTTGCTCAACTGGCAAGTGATGTGCTTTTTCTCTTGCATCTCCTATAGTTTCACTTCGAGTCTTCTCAAAATCCTCGACAAGAATACTGCAAATGTTGGCTCAAAAGAGTCATCTTGACCATCTTCTTCTTTTGCTTCCCCTTCTTCTTCTCTTTCTTCTCTTCCTTCTCTTCTTGTTCTTCTCTCTTCCTCTGCTCTTCTTTCTCCACTTCCTTCTCTTCTCTCTTCTCTTCTTTCACTTCCCTGCTCTGTCTCTACTCATCCTCTATCCTCTCTATTCTATAGCTGCTCAAAACTAACAAAGCTTTGTAGATTTTTCAAGGCAAATGCAGATAGTGTGAGATCATCATCATCTTCTTCATCTTGTAAAATAAGGGCTCTCCTTTTTCTTGATAGGTGCAATCATTGGCTCTTTGCCTTTCCTTTTCTTTGTGGCAGAGTCTTGTTTTGTCTTGGTTGGGGACTTCTCCTTCAAATGCTACAATGCTTTATTCAACTTCTTCAGTCTCATTTTCAAAACCATCTTCAATCCTATCACCATAGGAGCAATGGTTTTGACACAAAGAGATGCCGAAGACTGAATGTGAAAGTGTTGAAACAATTTGGTAACCAGCGTAGAGTAAGGAAGTTGTCCATTATCCTTCACAATAGTCCTGTACATTTGCATCAGGATTGTGTGTGGCAGCAAGAACTTCATCCCATTATTGATGGCAAACATCAACTTTGCCTCGGAGCAAGATACGTCTGTCCTGGAGGTTGAATTGGGTCGAATGCAGTTAATTACAATCTTGCGCAGCAAAATGTTGGAGGTAGACATTCTGGAATATGAAATTCCTCCTTCAGCAAGTCTGCCCTAAACAAGAGACAAAGTTACATGACCAACAGACACATTTATTGGTTGGAAACTCCCTCTTTCCACACCAATGACATCCGCCAATGTGTCCACATCCACCACAAAGTCTTTTTCCCTCACCATAAAATGAAATCTATTCACATCTAGAAAAGATAGATTCAAATAGAGATAAGCAGTTAATTCAGGGTAAGCAACAAAAGTTTCAGAACAAAATCTTTCAAGTTGAAGGAGAGCAAACTTCTCCCTTAGATTCACCTTCAAGAAATCCATGAAATCAAAATCCATAGTTCGAGAGTTAATCACTCCTCTCTTTAGCAAATTCGAATAAGTCTTTTTGTAGTCTTTAGAACGAAACAAATCCGTTCCCTCACCACGCACATTAGCAGCCACGCCCATCTTAAGTTGAAAATTCGCATACATTTTCTCATCATCATCCTTCACCTCAGGCTGATTAAAAGAACCAAACTGTAGATCACTTGGAAAGTTGGCAAAAATCCTGTCTGCCAAACCTTCAAGCGCAATGCCTAACCTTTCCATTTGTCTTAGAAACACGGTCTTGTTCTTATAACCTCTTTCTTGTAGAAACTCATCAATAAAAGTCATCGTAGTACCACCCTATTTTAACTTATTATAGAGTTTAAAAAGAAACCGGGGTTTCAACATTTCTTACAGATTCAACATCTTCCACAATTTCTTCTTCTACTTGGTGCGAAGAATCTTGAGTCGCATGCTGACATTGTTGAGAATGTTGTTGCTGTTGCTATTGCTATTGAGGAGAGTTTTCTTCCTTAGTTAAGTCAAAATGAGTAGGACCCTCTGGCATGTGCTGTGGTCCCCTGTTAGCAATCCGAGATGATTTCCTCTGGAAAGACATTTTTGCAATCGAGGAAGATTTCTTGAACTCGTTCGGTTGAAAAAAAATGAAAACTTTGTAGAGTAAACTTGAGAGAAAAAGTGAGAGAGTAGGAATTTTGTATTTTAGGATTTTTCATAATCGTAAATGGAGAAGAACTTGACAGTATTTAAAGCAAGTGAACGGAGTATATGAACAGTCACAAAGGAAAAAATAAACTACCTTTTTCAAAAATAAAAACTGCCAAATATTTCAAAAATTCGAAAAAATAGTTTCTAAAAATAAATAAGGCAAGTAACGACTCAAAAATCATTGTACCTTTTCATACCAAAATTAAATTACCTGTAATGAAAAGAAATTGACTTACAGATGTAATTTTTTATCATTCGAGTATGACCACCTTCAGATTTTAACCAATAGAAAATATAATGTTTAGTCCGGTGCAAATAGACTCAAATAGACTTTTCTCCAGTGGCTTTGTAAAAATGTTTGCCAACCAATTCTTTGAGTCAATAAACTGAATCATGATTTCTCCATTCTAAACATGATCTCTTATGAAATGATGTTGAATCTCTATATGTTTTGCCCTTGAATGAAGAATTAGATTCTTCGTGAGATTGATGGCATTGGTATTGTCGCATTTGATCTCGATGCATGATTCTTCATTTCTAAAGTCTCTTAACTATTGCCTTATCCACAAGATTTTAGAACAACAGCTTCCAAAAGCCACATATTCTACTTATGTTGTTAGAGCTACAATACTTTGCTTCCTTGAGAACCAAGACACTAGCTTGTCACCCATAAATTGACAAGTACTAGAAGTACTTTTTCTATCAACTCTACAACTTGCTAAATCTGCGTCTGAATATCCAAGGAGAGTAAAGTTTCCTTCTTTGAGATACCACATACCTAGCTTTAGAGTAGTTGCAATGTATTTAATGATGCACTTTGCAACACTTAAATGAGATTCTTTGGGATATGATTTGAATCTAGCACAAATGCAAGCACTAAACAAAACGTCAGGTCTAGATGCAGTAAGGTAAAAAAGTGAACCAATAATACTCCTGTAGAGCTTTTGGTCAACTTTCTTTCCCCATTCATCTTTGTCCAGCTTTGAAAAACTTGACATCGGTATCTTAGTCTTTTTTGCAATTCTCAATCCAAATTTCTTAATGAGATCTTTTGCATATTTCTCTTGATGAATAAAGATATATTTCTTTGATTGTTTAACTTGTAATCTCAGAAAGAAAGTTAATTCACCCATCATACTCATCTCGAATTCATCCTACATACTTCTAGAGAATTTCTTGCATAGATTTTCATTAGGAGATCCGAAAATAATATCATCGACATAAATTTAAACTAATAAAGTCTTTTCCTTCTCTTTTGATGAATAAAGTAGTATCTACCTTTCCTTTAGTAAAACCATTTTGGGTTAGAAAATTACTTAACATTTTATACTAGGCTCGAGGTGCTTGCTTTAGTCCATACAAGGCCTTTTCTTCAAGATCTTCAAAACCAAGTAGTTGTTCCACATAGACTTTTTCTTGATAAATCCATTTAGGAATGCACATTTTACATCCATCCAAAATAACCTGAAATTTCCATAGCAAGCAAAAGCAAGTAATAATCTAATTGCTTCTAATCTTGCTACTAGTGCATAGGTCTCGTCATAGTCTATCCCTTCTTCTTACGTATATCATTTGGCCACGAGTCTTGCTTTGTTCCTAACCACTTTTCCTTTCTCATCCACCTTGTTCTTGAAAACCCATTTAATTCATATAATAGATTTACTTTTAGGTTTGGGAATTAGCTCCCAAACATCATTGATGTTGAACTATCTGAGCTCTTCTTGCATAACTTCAATCCATCTTTCATCAGATATGGCTTCTTCTATACTTTTGGTTTTATTTCAAAAATAAGTGCTAAAGCACTAGACTCTTCTCGTCTTTTAGATCTGGTGTAAATTCCTTCATCAATGTTGTCAATGATGAGTTCTTTGGGATGACTTGACTTATGCTTCCAGTTGCTGGTTGGTCTAAGAGTCTACTAATCCTCTACTTCAGTTGAATCTTCTGGTTCTGCTTGATGTTGATCTTTAGAAGTCTAAACCACTTCAGGGGAAATAGACTTTGTGTAGTATGGAGCAGGTTCAGATTCTTCAAGTTGAGTTTAATCTAATTGATTCTGCATAGTATCTTGAAACTTGATATTCATAGATTCTTCCATAGATTTAGTCTTCTTATTAAACACTCGGTATGCTTTGCTTGAGGTAGAATAGCCAAGGAAAATTCATTCATCTAACTTTTCTTCAAACTTCCCAGTTCAATCATTTGCATTTTTCAAAACAAAACACTTACAACCAAATACATGAAAGTAAGAAACATTTGACTTTTTCCATTTATACACTTCATAAGGAGTTTTCTCTAGTATAGGCCTCAAGAACACTTTGTTGATAATATAGCAAGCTGTAGAAACTGTTTTAGCCCAAAATCAAGAGTAAATTTTACTCTCAATTAAGAGGGTTCTTGCCATTTCTTACAAAGATATGTTCTTTCTTTCCACAACCCCATTTTGTTATGGAGTATATGAAGAAGAGAAAACATGTTGAAACCAGATTCATCACAGAACTTCACAAAGTCTTGATTTTCAAACTCACTTCCATGGTCTGTATGTATGCTTGAAATAGCATATTCTTTTTCATTCTGAACTTTCTTGGCAAACTTTGAAAAGAGAGAAAAGGCTCCAAACTTATTTGCCATAAAGTAAACCTAAGTAAAGTGAGATTAATCATCCACGATTACTAGACAATATTTCTTTCCACCAATACTTTGAGTTCTGGTTAGTCCAAAGAGGTCCATATGCAGAAGCTGCAAAGCTCGATTAGTAGAAACTTGATTTATTGATTCAAAAAAACTTCTAACATGTTTTTCCAAAACAAGGAATACATAATTTAGATTTTTGATAAGTCATGTTGGGAAGACCACAAACAAGCTTCTTGGATGAGATTTTGGCAATCTGCTTCATGTTAACATGACCAAGCTTTCGATGCCAAAGATTTGCTTCATCTTGAATGGAAATAAGACCCTAAGAGCTTTATGGTTTTATGTCCATAAGATAAATGTTCCTGTGTCTTCGCCTAGTAAAAGATTAAGAGAAATCTTTACTTGTTCCCGAATAGATGCCTTCTTGGAAATTAATTTTGAATCTAGTATTGCAAAGCTGACTTATGCTAAGTATTTTATAATTCAGTCCTTCCACCGAGGAGACATTGTTTATAGTCAGGCTTCCAATCTTCACGATTCCACATCCAACAATTCTTCCTTTACTGTTTCTACCAAATGAGACTTTTCATCATTTATTTGAACAAGCTTTATAAAGCAACTTAAATCTCCTGTCATGTGTCTCGAATAGCCACTATCGACATACCATTTGATCTTTTTCTTAATAGTGACCTATGATCAAGAAATGAACTCAAGCTTTTTGGTACCCATATTTTCTTGGGTCTAGAAAAGTTAGTGTTAAAAACAGTCTTTACCCAATCTCTCTTAACATGTCTCCAAATCTTAGGACATTCCTTCTTGAAATGTTTTGTATTGTTACACTTTGAACATTTGAGAACACTTCAGCCAACTGGTTTTATAAAAACTCTTTGAAAATGATTTTTGTAAAATGCCTTTGTTGGTCTTTGTTTAATTATTTCTTTAACTTTTGGAAAATCAATTAAATGTATAGTTTCTAGAGTCATACATAAACCAGATTTGTTGAAAAAATAATTTTTTTCTAACTTCTCAGATCCTTTTGAAAATCTTTTTGTGATATTCAAATATCTTCTTTCAAAAAGGCATTTTCCTTTGAAAGAGAATTTGAATTTTCTTTCAAATCAACAAAACTTTTATCAGACTTTCAAACTTTTCTCTCCAAGAATTTTCTTGTTGCTTCAATTTAGAATTCTCCCCTTTAAGCTCAGAGATCCTTTTAAGAGATGTTTTGAGACTGAGATAGAATTCATCTATATACTTCGAAACTTTAATGGGAATTTTTAAATTGCTAACCTCAACTTCTTTGTCTGAGTCTAAATCAGAATCCATTTCGAAGTCCGAGTCTGACTTTGAATTTGCCATTAGACAGATGTTGACATATTCTTCATCACTTTCTTGCATTCAAGGTCACTCCATGTTTCTGCTTTGAGAGCATTCTTATACTTCTTAGTTCTTTCTTTCTTTTTCTTCAACAAATGACAGTTAGATCTAATATGCCCATTTTTCTTGCATTCGAAGAATCTTACATTTTTGTTGATCTCGTTGTCCTCAGTTGATCTCTTCTAGAAATTTTTGCATGCTCTACTTTTTCCAATTGAATCTTCTTCCCTTTCTATTCAACTTTTTGAATTTCTTAATCATAAGCGCCAGTTCTTTATCATCCATTTCATCTTCTGAATCTGTATCATCAAAATCATCGTTAGATTTTAAAGCAATTGATTTATTACCTTTAAAATCGTCTTCTTCATTGATCTACTCCACTTGATATGGTTGAAGTGTGCCAACAAGTTCATCTACTAAAAGAGGCATGATCCTTTGGGTTTCTTTAATGGAAGTCTTCACATGATTCCAGTCTTTGGAGAGTCCATGCAGCAATTTGTTGACCTTCATTGGTCTTGAGATTGGTTGTCCTTGATATGCCAAGCCGTTTACAATCTCTGTGAAGCAACTAAACATATCGGTGATGGATTCTCCAAGCTTCATCTTGAAGGCTTCATACTGCCCGAGTAGAACATTGATTTTTATTTCTTTTACTCGATCAATTCCTTCATAGGTAACATGCAATCTGTCCCAAACTTCTTTTGTTGTTTCACAAGAAGAAATTTGATTATACTCAATAGGAAATAAAGCACGGTATAAATAGTAGATAGCTTTAGCATCAAAGCTTGTCTCTTGGTTAATTCTTCTTGTGCCATTTCGTCAGCATCTACAACTTCATTTCCTCTTTCTGAGGTTGATGTGGCTTTGGGATTGATCCATTTTTCTACCAAACCCCATTCTAAGGGATCTTTCGATCTTAGAAACGCATTCATCTTGTTTTTCCACACATTATATTCATTTCCATCAAAGTAAGGAAGTCTGGTGTTACTTTAGCCTTCAACCAAACCTGGAGCCAAAATACTAGCCATAGATCTTTAGCTCGGAAGTAAAAACACTTCAATAAAATGAGCACACAAACTCTAATACCAATTGAAAAAGCTAGTAATAACACCTAAAGGGGGTGAATAGGTATAATAAAAAGTCCTGCAAGATTCAAAAGTAATATTTTCTTATAGAAAACCATAGACAAATTTAGACTTTAACAATTTTTAAACTTGAACAGATAAATAAAGCTACTTAATTAAAATAAAGAAGTTGAGGGAAGAAAATAAGAACATAAGATTTATAGTGATTTGGCTTAGATCAAGCATACGTCTACTCTCTCGCGCGACAGCCTATTGGCTGGATTTCACTAAGAATTCAAAAAGATTTTACAATCTTGCGATCTTGACTTGCAGTTGAAGAGTCTCTACTAGTCTCTTGCAAAGTTTCACTAAGAGTTTCTCTCTTCTTCTTTTTTTCGGTAACCCAGGGAACCCTGTAAGTTGACAGCCGGTGAGCAAACCCAGGGAAAGCTACTACAAGACCCATCACCACAGCACTCTAGGTAAGAATCCTTAATGACGCCTCTGGGATTCGAACTTCTCCCCTTCATGAGGGGGAGAGAGCCCAAGCTAGCTGCGCCGCTAAGGGCGGTGGTGAGTTTCTCTCTTTTTTATACAACTTTAAGCTTAGTGAAATAGCAATGAACTAGAAAGCTTTAGACTTTGAAATTTTCTTTCACACCCACTCTCGAACAACTACAGAGTCCTCCTTATATACTCCTTCATGCCTTTACTACCGTTGACATTTTTCAAAAGAATTCTTCCAATCTACCCGTTGGAGAGAATCAATCAATGAGATCTCGAGTCATTAAATAATTTGTGATGAAAGCTCGTCAATCATGTTCGCCCATACAATCAGGATCTTAGTTTTCATAAGTAGAACCTTCCAAGTTTGCTTGCCTTCCAAAGATTTGATTATCGGAATTGTTTCTAATAAAGATAGTCAATCATATGGGTGTTATATCCAGCCATAAGGTCATCTGTAAGCCATACGAATTGAATTCTTGAAGAATAAAGATAATATCGCATCTAGATAATTCTTCATTTTTCAATCTGAAAACTGTTAGTGTCGGCAGACTTTGAACCTAAAGTCTAGTAGTTTTCAGACTTTGACACTAGAGTTTGGATGCTTTCAGACTAGACTTTCTGGAAACGTTTTGTCAACTTCAAAACAGTAAATGAGTTTTCTCCAACAACTCTTCACTGTGAAGTCAAGATCGCAAGACTGTAAAATCTCTTTTGAATTATTAGCGAAATCCAGCCAATAGGTTATCAGCGCAGAGAGAGTGGACATAGGCTTGATCTAAGCCGAACCACTATAAATCTTATGTTTTTATTCTCTTCCCCCAACTCTTTTATTTTGATTAGTAAGCCTTATTTATCTGTTGAGGTTTAAAACTGTTAAAGTTTGAATACATCTATGATTTGATTTTCTATTAGCAATTATTACTTCTGAATCTTGCGAGAATTTTTGTTTACACCTATTCACCCCCCTCTAGGTGTTATTACTAGCTCTTTCAAGATCATCCTATTATATGTATCTATCATCAAATACTACATGGTAACTATCAAGTCCAAGACAAAAACCTTTAATGAGGCCAAAACGCGGCAACATGAGGTTCTCTTTCGCAATCTCTATATCATCATTAGCACGACGAAGCAGGTGTATAATCAAGGCTGGTCACGACCTGGCATAATTTCGAAAATGTTCGTGAAAACAAGATTGCATGCGACTAGCCCCGCATGGTCAAAAACCACAACAGCTCGCCGCATCAAACCTAAGAGAATAGAGCTCTCACCAGAATCTCACAAAAAACACAAACCAACAACGGGATCTTTGAAACTCCGACGGGAAGGTCAAAAGACTTCAGATAAAAGAAAGAGGATCACGATACCAGAAAGAATCACAAAACCACAACAGCTCCCCGCATCAAACGATCCCCGACATAGGTTCAGAATCCGACCATACCCCAGCATCAGTAATGAGAACTCATTTAAAACTGTATTAATTATGTTCGTTTGTTTTGTTTTCAAGTGCCTTCGACGACGGATCAAGACCTCAAGTAGTGTGAAGCTCATTTTTGGTTGAGTGGACCGAGATGGTGTTATGAATATTAAAGATAGATGATTACAAGAACTTTCCATCTTAGAGACGTTAGAGAGAAACCGAATATTTTTCAAAGGGAAGATCCGACTGAGTGAGACTCAGGATCGGCAAGACACGAGGCAAAGTAAAACTATTATATTATATTATATTATATTATATTGCAATGTTCTATCAATAGCACTAATAGTAATTTCAATTTAAAACTTTTGTTGAGTATTAATTATTCCCGCCCATTTGACCTTTGCTTTTCAATTTGGGTCAAATGATAGAAGTTTTTGAAGAGTAGAGTATAATTATCATTTCGAGGACGTTGTGGGCTGTGAAACGACAGCTTTTGTATAGTTGACTGCCAATCAAAATTTGCGAGTGTACGAGCATTAGGTCCACTCCACTATCGTTCTCATCTAAGGTCTCCAGACTCGTACTATGATTTGATTTTTCCATTGTGCTCCCCTTAACTTTTAATTTAATTCCAATTGGATCTTCTAACGGGGTTGTGATATCAATTTAGTCCTTTCTGTTGAGAAACTTACTTTAACGAGGGCAGTTATCATAACAAGTTGTGGAAATTATATACTGCAAATTTTTTATATATTGAGAAGAGCCATGGGATTATCACTTTCGTTTAGATATAGAAATTTAATTTTAAAAATTATTGAAATCAGAAAATGAGAGAGAATTAAAGTCGAGAGAGGAGAGGGCGGCCCAAAGGCAACAATTATTGTGTGATTGAAAGGTTTCTCATATTTCATGTATGCCGAACATTCACTCGTGCTGTGTGTGTATATGAAAAATGAACTAATCATGAAACGAGAGAGTAAGATATAAAAGGATCATGTCCTACCCAATATGACCGAGCATATGAAATGCATGTTTGGATGGAGAGATTTATACTGTGTTTGAATAACCATCTATTCCCTTTCTTTCTCTCTCCATCTCTCGATAAAAATAAGTAAATTAATAGCTAATTATTACACAAAATATTTGACGCATAAAAAGGAAAGAAAAATTGAGATCAGTGTGAAACTCTCGTGAATCGCGTGGTCTATGAACTTCCTCATCACATCGATGATGTTTCAAAGATCAGTAAGCAAAATTCAAGTCACGTTGCATTTGCTTCAGCAAAACTATCCTGGAAAATAATATATAATAGTAGACAACATTTGTCTGTGTAGCCTTACCAAAAAAAAAAAAAAAAAAACATTTGTCTGTGTAGGCCACATAAGCATTAGCAAATCAACTGCTAAAACCTTAAAATTGATATTTATCCTATAATATTTCATAAAGCTAAGGGGACTTCCAATTTTTAGAAATCTTAATCACCCAAGTTCTCTTTTACATCCATCGACAAAGCAAAAAGTATAAGGACTGGGGATATATTATATTATATTATATTATATTATATTATATTATAGTTATATTATACATCCATCGACAAAGCAAAAGCAAAAAGCACACGCACGCCCTGTTAATTCATTGAACTCTGTACCAAAGAGACTAAATTCACATTT
This sequence comes from Eucalyptus grandis, assembly GCF_016545825.1. NCBI lineage: Eukaryota > Viridiplantae > Streptophyta > Magnoliopsida > Myrtales > Myrtaceae > Eucalyptus > Eucalyptus grandis. The sequence continues at coordinate 42,038,298 of NC_052619.1, forward strand.
TATCTTTTAATCTAAATATAGAATAAATTTGAAGAATCCGTTAAATATAGATATCTTAATGATTCTCTAAATATGGTTATATATTTTTTTCTATTAAAAAAGTTTGGAAAGAACAGTGAATGAACTATTTGATTTCAACTTCATATCATGACAGTGAAAAAAATAAAGAAAAAAATTTATATTTCTTAATAAATTTATTGCATAGGCCATTAAGATATTACCAATAGTTAGACATGCTTCCCGGTTACAGATAGTATCCAGAAAAACTTCCTGTAGTTACAACTAGTGTGTCAAGTCCTGCATATGACTAAGGGATTAAAAAGGGTAATTTCATGTCTAAGGTCACGCGCTACGCACGTGTGTGCAGTCGAGTGGCTGGCTAAGGGGATATAATGAGTAATTTCATGGAAGGGTAGATGAGAAATTGGAAGTTTTAAAAAATAATATGCTAAATCTCAAATTGTTCCAATACGGGGGCTTGGTTACGCAGGGGTAAAGAGTTAGCACCTTCACATCGCCTCTTTGGGGTCATGCGTCTGGACTCAGAGTAGATCGAGGTAGCAATGACCTCCATGTATCTCTCTAGTGATGCAAAGCTATGGTGGAGAATCGAGCATGACAAGATCCAACAGGGTTTGCCCACAGTTTAAATACATAGGTTGACTTGAGGCAACCACTAAGGCAATAATTCTTTCTAGAGGATCTAAGATTTAGTAATGCTTGGAGTGCATCACATGAGCTAAAACCTGGTGACAATATCTAAAAATATGTGCATAATCATATATCACATAACAGTATTGACGTGATATAATCCGTCAATTATTATTTCTCGTGTGCATTGATGTTATGTGCACATGTATCACACTACCAATCAATCGATTACACCACATGTTACTATCACGTGAATATATACATCGTATAAAATATCCTTTTGTTGGAAATTTACTGCAATCGTTTCGGTATTCAGAGTACTTTGATGCGGATAGTCATTGGCACATAGTATTGCAATCACAAGATGGTAAGATTTCACCTTTTTGCTTTGGGAGAATGAAAGTGTAGGACAAAATGTTTCCGTTTTTCTGTGCTTATGAAACCAACTACAAATTGCAATATTATTTTGTCGGTGCACTCGAACTGCTTAAACATAAAACTCGCATGAAACAACGATTGCCCACTCAAAACACACTCGAACATAATCGAACGAACCCATCCAGTCCGGCACCGCGGTCCAGGCATTACTCGACAAGCTCGAGCGCAGATCACGGGATCGATCCACTTGAAGAACCCGCGACAATTATCTCGCCACGCACGCGACGAAAGGAAAAGAAAAAACAAGATTATTAGTTGAAATCCGTAGAGTCGAACAAGCTGGAGCTCACTAATTTGGGCATGCAGGAAAGAGCCCTGGCGAGGCTATTGGGCCAAAGTGGAAGACGGGTAAATAGAGGGGCAGACTGGGTAGCTAAGGCCCGTAGACGAACCATACTTCAATCGAATTGGGCAGCCTGCTCCGTTCAAATGGTATCGGAATTCGCTTAGGCTTTTTTTTTTTTTTTTTTTATATGAGTCGAAAATTTTGGATGCTCCTTTTATGGCCTTCCTCCCCTAGTTGGATCTCTCGCCGACGTAACTTGGCTTTTGTACTGAAATTGCGAAGCGTAGGGCGCGGTTGAGTTTTGTTTATTTTGGCGGTTTCCGGAAATCTCATTCCTATTACTCAAACAATCACTAGAGATGACATGATTGGGTCATTTTCCAGACAAAATTGTCCCTCCTCTAGTGCCGAAAATGTTACATCTCATGAGCGTGTGTCGATCACATCACTTTTTGAAAGGTCCATTGAATTTTGAGGGACTTTGGATTTTCATTTGGGGTGCGTATACTTCACGGAAAGTTTTCTGATGATGGAAAGTATTTTCTATGAAAATCATTTTAGAAGAAAATGATTAATTTTTATTTGTTAGGTGGTTTAATGGAAAATGATTTCCTTCTTACTAAAAGGGAAGTCGTTGTCCACCAAATCTAAGCTTTTCAGCTCATAAAAAACGATTTCAGATCAATTAATTTTTCTTTATTCAAATATCAGAAAGTTGGAAATTAAATTTCTTTTTGCAATTGCTCCACGAAAATTGAATGATTTGGCAAAATTTTCCTAATAATGACTGCGATTACAAAAATGAATGAAAGAAAAATAATACGTCATCATCCATGAAAATGCTTAGACACAAATTGTTATTACATTTCTCATTGAGTAATTATTTCAAGCGATTCAACTGATCATTTTTAGGTTTCCAAATCATTAATTTTTACAAAACAAATAAAGTCGCAGATAAAATCCACATGTGCACGTTTTTTAAAATTTTCTTGAGTCGTTTGGTTAGAAGAAAAAAAAAAAGAAAGCTCTCAAATATATTTTAATCCAACTTTTAATATATCAGCGTGGATAATATCGATCGCCCCATGCCGAAATATTTTCGCAATTTTAAATAAATAAATAAATAAGTGGATAATGGCTAGATGAGCTAACATGACAGCCAATGGCAGCTAAGCTATAACCAAACCAGCATAGTAAGAAGTCAAACACATAATACAAAATTATCCGAAATTTCTTAGGTCAAACGCATAAGAAGCATCTAAAGAAAATAGATACATTTCACGCATTGAAATGTCATAAAATAATTTCCCACGTGAGCAGTGGGTTGAAATTGCGAAAATTATTATAATTTATTGAAGATTATACCCATACTAAGAACAACAGCCTTGATAAAACCTTGAGCATGCTTATAAATTGGCCCTAAGAGAATTATTAGCAGGTCCACAGGTGACGTCATAATTCCTTGTAATTAAATTGTCGATTTTAGTCCACCCAAGTCTCTGTCTCAAATCATAGTTGTTGTTTTCTGCACTATTTGGAAATCTGGCCCAGATTGGGCTCATGGTGGGACAAAAATGGGCCACGGATCCAAGATCCACCGGGCCCGGAGGCCCATCTCTGACAGCCCAGATTATTCGCTTCGCCCTGAATTAAATAGCATTAATGTCGTCGCATCTCGCATTGATCCGTCGTTTTTTATAAGCAAAATCTAGTCATATTCAACGGTTCATATTCATTTTTAACGCATGCACGACACTCACAAGAATAGCATTTTTTTTTCCTTTTCGCTTGCTTCAAACGAAACCTCCTTAGGCAAGACTCCGAACTTCTTTTTTCTTCACTTTTTCAGGTAAAAGATATAATTTATCCAAAAGCAAATCACATTTCGGGCCATTTCCATTCCCTCTCTTTTTAAATTAAGGACAAGTATTAAATAACCATAAGGGCCTAGTCAAATCCAACATAGATAAGAAAAGATTTCATGCTCGATATCATCACTTACTTATTTTATATTTAGTATCCAGTAATTTGATTTATTCTATTAGAATAGAAAAAGATTGATCCATCCTATCCTATGACATTTTGGTGTCACCCGAATTTGGCTTAAAAAAAAGTAGGGATAAAGTAAATTAATCTTTTTTCACAATATACATACTATGACTAATAACGCGGTAGAAATAATTAGAGATGGCCAATAAAAAATTTACGTCAATCCTTTTTTTATAAATTAGAAAAAAAAAATCCAAATTTCTGTATTAGTGGTCTCTCTCTCTGTGTCTTTTCACTTGGTTGACTGACCTTTGACTTTTTGCAGCCCTAGCACAAACTCCACCTTCTGACCAAAGCAGAGAGAAAAATTCACGAGAAAGAATCCATCGATCTCTTTTCGCGTTAAACGGAGTCGCTCCGATAATCACCCCCCAAAACCTCCCCCAGATCCAGAATGGCAGTTTCGTAATTCCGGACAGCAACGGGTCCTTTGGGTAATTTCACATCCCATCCCATATAAAACCGCCATGGACCATCCCCTTCTTTCCCCCTCCCCTTCCTCCTCCCCCATTCCCTCACTCTCTCTGTCCCCCTTTCTCACCTCTCTCTCTCTCTCTCTCTCTCTCTCTCCTCTCTCCCTCCGCCCTCGCCCGCCGCGCCGCCGCCGCCGCCTCCGCCACGCCTCCGATCATCGATCCGCCACCACCTTCCTCCACCTGCAAATCCTCCTTCTCCTCAGATCCTATTTTCGTTTTCTCCGACCTTCTTCTCTCTCTCTTCTCTCTCTCTCTCCATCTTATCTCCAATTTCTTTTGTATTTTTAAAATTCCATCTCTCTCTCTCTCTCTCTCTCTCTCTCTTTTGGGGCATTTTAGTAAATTCCACGTCGTTTTCGCACTTTGGACGTACTCTCTTTCTCTCAGCTCGTTTTACAAAGTGATCTGGCGCTTTTGCCCTCGATGCCCGGGGGTGAATTGACGTAACCGCCCTTCCCTCCCCGGGGACGCGTGGCCGCCTTTTTCCCATGCGGGCGAGATGAGCTACCGCGCCCGCACGATCTTGACACCTGGCGCGTCGAGGAAACGCAAGGAGAGGGAGTCGTTTTACACCAGCGCCGCGGCTCACGCTACCGCGACCAAGCCGGCCGCCAGGCCGGCCCAGGCCCTGGCCCAGGCCCACGCCGCCGCCAAGGAGGGCCCAGCCGAGCCGCCGGCCATGTCCGACAACCGGCTCCTGGCGGGGCTCATGGCCCACGAGTTCCTGACGAAGGGCACGCTGCTCGGGACGATGCCAGAGGCGGCGTCGTCTCCTCGGGGGGACGATCCGACGCCGCCGAAGCAGCAGCAGCCGCCGCCGCAGCAGCCGCCGCAGACGGAGGAGGTGGGGAAGCCGAGCGGGAGCTACGGCGAGGTGGCGAGCATCCTGAAGGCCGACGGGGTCCACGTCCCGGGGATCCTGAACCCCTCGCAGCTGGCCCGGTGGATCCAGATGTGACGTGGCGGCCCGCTATTGGCCCCGACGAAGCGGCTGCAGGGGAGCGCGAGGAGCACCCGATCCGGACCCCTCTAATCGAGAGACGGTTAGTCTCTCTCTGTCTCTGTCTCTTAGAACAAGTGTCGACTAGCCTGGAACCGTCGCTGCCGCGACAGCGCGTCGGTGTAATCGAGGGAGAGATGGACGGTTCGATCGATGATTCCATCTGTCATGTAGGAGATCAGACGGATCGCAATTATATGCAAATTCTCTTGTTTTCCTCCGTTCTATTTTTGGGTATTATGTTGTTGTGGGCACCTGGCCGGCCGGCGATACGATCCGGCCGGTTTTCCGGCGGGGGCCGATCGGTGGAGCCCCCCCGGGGCCAATTTTTTCAATGGAATGATGATGGAATGAAAGACATTTTGCTCCAGTCATCTAGTCCGACATGACTCGACATGACCCGACATCGGGCACAACCCATCTCAACCGTTTGAAAAACATGCGAATCGTCTGACTACACGCGTAACCGTGCCGAATTACCATTGTTGTCGAGAGCGTCATCATGCATTCGCGGAACGAATTCGAAGCATTATGTAAGCAGCGAATCGTCCTTTTTTAACTTTGGCCTGTAGGTTTTTCCTTTTGCATCCTCCTATCGCTAAAGATCCCATTCGCCATGGCAAAGAAAGAAACGAGTTATCCTCCTTTATTAACAGCAACATCGTCACAGAGACTTCAATTTTCCGGGCCCCCCCGCCGCTGCCGCTTGAATGTTAGCCCAGCGATGAAAGGTGCCCACAGTCTTTTTTTCGATACGTCGCGAATTCGAGATGTAGTAGGTTTGCAATTAGCTTTCCCCACCCAAAGAGTGCTTTTTCCGGCGGTAAGTAGGTGGGGTTACGGTGACAGGCTCGCCTTTTCTGAAGTCTTGACTAATTTTGGGGGAAAAAAGTAATGATTTTAAAATAAGGTTTATGATATCGACCGATCACAACCGTAATTTGGGGTCTGATAAAAGTGAATTCAAAGGTAAAATAGTGTATTCTAGAAAAATAGACAAGATAAGTTAATTTTCGGTGCGAGAAATGATCCATCTTTTTCTTTTCCTTCTTTCTATTAATAATTTAGTGAGTTGAATTTACAAGACCTCATTTTTTTATTTGTACCTATATATGCATGTTCATAGTCATGGATTTTGCTGGAACCGTATCCTATCACGATGTTTGGAAAGCCCAAGACCGGCAATACACCTACATCGAGACCCATCTTTCACGGGCTAACCAAGATTTCTTGAGATCGAGAATAGAACAGGAATTCGAACATGTGATCGTTGACTTTCAAATAAGGTCTATGACCAATCAAGAACTGCCACGACGGCTCTACCTTACATCGATTCGACGATTCTTTCTTTGACCAGTTCCACATGTGTTGGATTCGCTTGCCACTCGCTCGCGGATACCACGACAAATGTGTCCGTCCCAATCGTCTTCTTAAACTATAATTTTGCAACGTCTCTCTTCCGTTCATCTACAAAATAATTGCTTTGACCAACTGCCGAAAAACTTTTCGTTGGCATTGCGATCGGGACCGTCTCTGCAAGCTGCTGGCCTATCAGGAAATTGGCCTTTTTCATGTGGAATTTGCTTAGCTTCTTCGTGGCGTGGAAGAAGACCATCTACTTACTTACGTGGAACGGCTTTTGACATTACTCCCATGTGAATTTCACCATATAATCATCTAGAATGACTCGAGAAAACAAGAAATGGAACATGTAATGAATGGATGACGTATTTTGCAAGATGGTTTTTACGACTCGGCTGGAGGTGGAAGAAGATCGACCCAGTAAGGCTTCTTACTTCCATATAATCATCTAGAACGACTCGAGAAAACAACAAAAAGAACATGTAATGGATAGATGACGTATTTCGCAAGACGGTTTTTATGACATAGACGAGAGGTTGAAGAAGATCGACCCGGAAATTTTCTCGTGACCAAGGAAACTCGATTTGAGCTTTCACGAATGTTGGTGAGCTTGAACTGCTTGATCCGTATCTACGAGACCGGATCAATGTGCAAGTTTATCACAACGTCGCACGGAATGGTTCGAATGTCATTGGGAAATGATCCAGGAGTCGCAACCAGAATGAATACTTTTATTCGGTGCAATGCTCAGAAACATCAAACGCAAAACAAGGAAAAAGGTTCGTAATTGTTGAAGTCTCACTGACGATAGTTTAAACATGATCTGTTGATCCCAGCAATACAACTTTTGAGCGAGTGGCAAAGTGAAAAGGGTACTCAACGAGTAGTATGATAATGCCAGTTAGGCTGGAATTTCGCCAACACGCCCTTTTGCTTTGTTTCCATGAAATCATTAATTACCATCTCTCATCTTAACACACCAGTTAGTATAGCAAGGAGCATGTGTTCCCCAAGAACGTATAGAGAGATCAGTTATCCTACCCTAAGCCTTCTTGATGGCAACTGATCTTGCCTTCAGATTGAGAAAGATTGCCCTGAGATGGGAAAACAAGTGAATTAGAACAGAGAATCTTGCCTTGACATGTAGCTTAGAACATAAGACTTGGAAACTTTTCATAAGCGCATGTATAGTTCGATATTGACCATAAAGTTTAACGGTAATCATATAATGAAAAGCAGCATTCAGGGGCTTGAGACTATAAGACCATGCCTTAGTGGCCGCTCCTTTGACTTATTACATTCTGAACGTGCAATGAGATCTCATTAATTTTCTGATATAGCTTTCACTGAAGAGTTGCAGCAGTAAAATCTAGCTTGCATTAGAAGTCAGGGTTGTGTCGACTCTAAGAATACTGACCATCTAACATATTGATTGTATTCTTTGAGATGTTAAAACTAAAATGTAAACAGCATGTAAAAGAACAGCTTCAAAATCTGTTACATGTTTTCACCTTCAATATATCTTTTTATGAGCTCAAACATTTAGGAGGTGTTAAGTAACCAAAAATAGAAAAAAAATGTGTTGAACTGGAAGGAACTATAACATTCATTTAGTAATAGCAGACTGTTCGGAGCAATTGTTCCAACCAAGTAGAAATATCAGTGATGTTTACTTTAGTTGTCAGTCATATTATTGCGACAGTCAATTGAAACCATATTAACCAGTCCCTGACTAATCAAACCCATTGATTAGATGCCCCTGGACATGAGCACACAATGTATCCACATATGCCAGGATAATCGGGGTTCCAAGACAAGTTAAAGCAATGCCAAATAAGAGATATCTTCTTAAACCACTTCATGCCTTGGAGGTAACAGATGGCTAAGTACTATTACCAGGCAATGGCACTGGCTCCAGAAAAACGGAAAGCCAAAGTAAAAAAAGACAAACTTACCAGCATGAGGCAACAAAGCTGTGGAACAAAACACGAAACTGGACAGGCATGTACTGGTAATTCACCCACCCAACTATGGGCCAAAACTGCATTATATCAGCATAAAAATTAGTGAGTGACAAATTCTTTCTAATGACATTACTTCCAATTTGTATAGTAACAGAGAGTTAACATTGTTTTACCCTCCATGCAGTCAATTGCACCGAAGGATAGTCCTTTCGGACTTTGTCCTTGACTAAACTCCATGGTCTTCCTGCGTTCACAAAGTATATGCTTAACAAAATTTCGGGTATGCAGCACAGACAGGGTACTCAAATACAGAAACTATGTAATGGAAAGGGAAAGTGAAAATCAGATAACTTTGGGCAATTTTGATATCCTTTGTCAAGCTAATTGTTTCCAGAGATTCATGACTAAAGAGCAACACACAAGACTTGCAACAAGGGAGCACTTCACAAAGAGAAACTGACATGCCAAATGAAGAACTACTACTAAGTAAAGTTCCCCCAAAAGATAAACAGTAATCTCATAACAAAAACAAAGACGTTGATTATAAGAATTCAAATTCTTATTTCCAAATGTTGATAGCTCCACCACTTACAATATCAACTCTAAAAGCAGATTAATCTTTAGATAAATCATTCAAAGTAGCTTAGCTGAGTCAGCACGCACACCTAAATTAGAGAATAATATATCATCTGGTCTGTGGCAGAGCAAATCACCACATGCATTCAAAATGAACAAGGTAGTATATCCCTTTGGGGCGACTTTGTATGATCATAGCATCCTCCATGGAGCTTATCTATAAATGCTTCATTTTCTAATTTTATGTAGCTGCAAACACTGCCTGAATGTACTTAGAATGAAATGTGACCTTTATTACTTCTCCACAATAAAATTGAAGGAAAACAAATGCATAAGAAAATAGAAGAAACTCTCAACTCCAAGGGGACTGGATGCTTGAATACGGTAGTACACTCAGGGATGGTGGATCCCTAATCAGTAGGCACAGATACCTTTTTCAACATATTGCAGCTTTAAAAATAGCCAAAGCCATGATTGAGAGCATGGATGGTGAAAGTTACAATAAATTGAGAAGAAACAATACTTGAAGCAACTAGGGATGCATCGACAACATCAAGATTAACAAAAAAATATCTGATATATGAGCATACCTTCGACCACCAAGCCATAGTACATCATGAAGAACATGTTATTCCATGGAGAACTTGTCAGTTGCTCCAACAACACCTATTACAAAGCAACCTCATCCATCAAACATCAGGAGTGTCACAGAAAGGTTTCACCGCCCATTTATAGCACAGGCAAAGAAAATGCCCCAAGACAATGTAAAGACCACATATGCTAGACCAACATTTATGGCTCCTTTCACAACAGGTTAAGCTGTTCGGATATAATTATGGCTTTTTTTTACAATCGATATCCAAAAACAGATGTCAGGCGGAAAGTGAAAGTTCATAACTTCACAGCAAGTCTTCTGAAATGAATGGCAGGTAGGCCCGAGTTCCTTACTTTCATGGCGACGGTTCTGTTGCCTTTCTTCCCCTTGAAGATGATGTCCATCAATTTATGGAGAAAATGTCCAAATGGCCCTCCGTATGCAAACCCATAAAGCTGCCACAATCATTCGGTAATCATCAGCATATGAATTTCGCTCGCATCAGTCGTCCGTATTCACCAACCAAAAGGATCAATTGCCAACCAAAAAAATTAACTCCATTGCCGACGATCGTTTACCGTACCATGATAAGCAGCAATCTCCTGATCTGAAGTTTCTTGATCCCGGAAATCTTCTGCGCAATCGTATCGCTAAGGCCAGCCAAAACCCCGGCAGTGATCGCCTAAAGACAACACTCAAAGCGTGAAAAAACATCTCAAGAACAGAGCGCGGCGGACCAAGAACCGCGACCCAAAATCGCCCGCCGCGAAAGACGCGATTTTGACTCGACGGGCGCGGCGGAGAAGCGAAAACAGATCGTGGGCAAGAATCAAGAGGGGCGACAGAGAGAGAGAAACCACCTTGGTCCGGAGAGGGTGGGTCTGGAGCTGCCCCAGGTACTTCCCCCATGCTTCTTTGGCCACCTCTGACATGTCGCGATCGAGTCGAGCAAGCACAACACAACACAACCCAACACAACACCCGCACCCCGGCGCAAACTCTCTCTCTCTCTCTCTCTCTCTCTCTCTCGCTGTCGCTTCCGGTTTTCTTGGGCTTGAGATTCGCTGGTTCGATGCGCGAGACAGGGAGGAAGAGAGGAGCAGAGGGACTTAAATGGAGGGAGAATAGACAACAGAGGAGGGAGGCGGGCGGGGGGTTAGGTAGGGGTACGCACGTTGACCATGCGAGGCTGCATCTGATCCTGCCCGCGAGTGCAGACTGATAGAGAAGGACGAAGACGAAGAAGACCCACCAAAAAAGTACTTCTCTGCCTTCTTTCCAGTCTCATAAAGATCGATCCCTTTCTTCATGCTGGGAAGATGAAAACAAATAAATAAATAAATAAATAAAACTCTTAATTATAAATTTATCTCGAATTTATGTTTTACCATTAAAAGTTTCGAATTTTTGTTAATTTCATTAAATTTTATTATCAAATTACAAATTTAATGGCACGCGGCAATTGATGAGAGTACTAATTTGGCATTTTATCCACTATTCATAATAGGTGCTCATTTCAATTTGTAATTTTACATTATATTAATCAAAATAAACGAAAAGCAAATTCATCACAAATATATTAATTTAGAGTTTTTATGGATAAAAAGGTAATAACTTGTCATAAATATTAATTTAAAGTTTTTATGATTAAAATGTTCATTAACTTGTCATAAACATAATAATTTGAAATTTTTGGTAACTTTATTTTTATTTCGGTTGTAAATTGTTTTCCGTATCTCATCTTCATGATTTTCCCCGCTTTTCTCCAATTTCCTGGATTTATTTTTCTCGTCCGTGTGTCTTACAGCGTGGGTCACGCTCATGAGATGGGAAAAATGAAAAGGAAAGGAAGGCGACAACAAATAAATGAAGAACTTTACCAAAAAAATAAAATAAAATAAAAATAAATGAAGAAAGGGAAACGTGTTTCTCTTTCTTTGTGGGTGTCTTGATGCGTTACGGTCCTGTTTAGACTCGATTCCAGATTGCAGATTGGCAATACATTTTGCAACCTGATTTTCTAAGAAACTGTCGCTCCCCTGGCATTCAAAGTCTACAGGGAAGAAGTTGAGATAGAGACTCGTGGACATCTGAAAAAGGTACGTTGTCCTACGAACGCGGGCCTTTCTCTTAACCTCCAAAAAGGAACTGCTTTTCAAGTTCTTTTTATTTTTCGAAAAATACTTTTCTCATTTTTTTTTTTTTTAAATTTGGATCACTTATAAAAAAAAATCAACATAAAATGTTTCCTAATCAACAGAAAAAATTATTTCTAAATGCTGGAAAATGATTTTTCTTTAAAAATTGAAAAAATCCATTTTTTTAATATGGTAGATGTAAACTTCAACTAAGGAACTTCATATTTAGGTACATAAAATCCACCCTTGTCTAGGGGCAAGGGCCAGGTCCACCGGGCTCCATCGAGGCTAGGCCTGAGTCCAAAGAGACCAACCCCTAGACCATAGAGGTTGGATCCTAGACACTAGCGCCCGTGGTCAGATCCCCAACCTCTAGGCCGGTTCACAGATGCTAGGCCAAGGACCTTTGTCCTCTTAAGTTCATGAAGGTCAGCCCCATACCTTAGTGGCCATGCTTGTTTACCCAAAGCTCGGGCCCACTAGGGGCCTGTTGAGAAAATTTACACCTTGTTGGACCAATAATATATTTCTAATCTTCTACTGCTACATTGAGGAAATTTCCTCAGCCACTTGGATGTTAAACTCGACATTAGCAATTTATGTGGCCTGCTTTCTCCACTGCCGTGCTAGCTTGTGTTTGTTTAACGGGAATGAAAGCGGTTGAACAAGAATGGTCCCTTCATTTCTTTTTCCGTACTTGCGTTTGGTGACGTGGAATAAGAGTAAATCAAAATTAAAAATTGAGAACAAAGGTATTTTATTTTGGGTTTCCATTAATAAAAGGAATGGATATTACTAGATATAAATTGTAAATTTGTGATTCGAGGAACATATGTGGCGTGGCAAGAAGAATTATGGACCAATATCTCTTTCTCTAGATCTCTTTTTTTTTTCTTAAACATATTTTAGTAAGTTTTTATTAATTGTTTCATTTGTTATGAAACTTTTTTTACCAAGTTTCTACTAAGTTTTTATACGCAATTAGAAGATATTTTTCTCCAGGAGCACTCTTTTAATTGACCCACTTCACACAGATTAGCATAATTCGTTGTTGAACTAAGTAATTAAATTTGTGAAATTATAATGTTTTTATGATCTAGGTCTTGTAGATAACTATTACGCAATGCAATGAAATGGAAAGGGCCCCCGGGGAGGGGGGGTGATGTTTGTGGTACCATACTTGCAATTATTTTGTTGTATGTAGTTACATGCATGAGAGAAAATTGCATAACAAATTGATATTATATAATATGACTAGTAGAAGTTTTTTTTTTTTTTGTGATGGACATAAAAATGCTGGAGGGCATCACTGAGATAAGATTAGTAAAAAATGAGATTTAGTTTTGTGCGGATTATTATTATTTTTAAATACTATAAATAATTTTTAATAATAAAATTATTTTTTTATCCTAATAAGAGATAAATGAGTTGAAAAAGTCAAAGAGAGTACACGATTGGCAGCAGTGCAGCCCTTGCTTACCGAGAAAATATTGGGTGGTCCGGGACCTCCACATCAGCGTGGTCCCGGACCACTCAGGTTGCGCCACGTGGAAGCGTGGCCCGCTTGCTGTCTTTTGCATTTTTCTTTTTTTCTTTTTCTCTCACTAGCCTTCTCCTGACCTTTCAACGAGCTATTCTGGGCCCACCAGAAACTTTTCCTCTCGGGAAATTTGAAAAATTCGGCGCTCTCTCTCTCTCCTCCCAAGAAAATAAAAGCAATCCTTCTCTCTTACAAATTTTCTCTCTCCATATTTTCGTTTGACTCGCGCCCGGTTGCTCTGCCCTCCGCTTCTTCTCCGATCGGACGACGGAGCTGCTGTCCGACGAATCACGCCATCGTCCCCGCTTCCGCATCCACCTCGTCGGCTGCCGCTGCATCTGAGCTACAGCTAATATTTTCTCTTTCGTTCTGCCCCTTCGTCGCGTTGCTCCTCCGGCGAACGACGGAGCCCGCCGTCCGACAAACCACGCCGCCGCACTTACGCATCCGCCTCGTCCGCCACCTCCGCATCTACATTCTCCTCCGTCTTCAACGGCGACCGGGCTCTTCCTCTCCCAGTCGCCGTCCTTGTCGCTGATGCAGGGGATGCGAGGGAGGCGGAAGCGGGACCTCGTGGATGCTCCGGGTCGATGCATCTTGACGTGGAAGACCAGGGTCTTGTCGAACGAGAGCTCGCGCTCCCCGTAACGGATGGGCATCGAGCTGTGGTAGCCGCAACCGCCACCGATGCTCTTGACGAATCCAGCCACGGCGAGACGGAACTTGACCGCGAGGAGCCACCTGAACGCCCCGCCTCTCCTCGGCCACAGCAGCGCAAGGCGAACCACGTCCCAAGCTCTGCGGGTGACGTCGGAGTCCCCGCTTGCCATTTCTGGATGCAGAACGTGTTACAGAGACGGTGAGGACAGCGAATCACAAGCGAGCGGAAGCCCAACGGCAGAGAAGATGCTCTCTTGGTGTTCCGGAGGACGGCCCCAACCAGCGATGCGATCGAGGGAGCTGAGAAGGAGGCTGCGGTGGATCTGGATTTGGTCATCCACACTAACTCCTAAAATCTTGCAAATGTAAATAGCGATTGATTGTATTATGTAATCTCCCTCTCTCTGAGCTCATAATCTCTTGCGCGTGTGAATAGGGGTGCATGTCTGTGTGCTTGTGTGAATATGTTGGGGTGTGCAATGAGGAAAGATCAGCTGGCTTGTTTTGGGTTTCATGCGCAACTTTAGTAGGAAATAGCAGTGTTGTACAAAAATCCTAGTTTTGCGAACTAGAATGATAGTTTGCTAGGTTATGCTTGCCCAAGTGCTTTAGACCATCAAAGATTCAAACCCAGAACGCAGACGTGAAGAAATCATCTTCTTCGAGAGGGACACGCTCCATCGAAGAGAAAGAGCAAGAACGAAATCAAACCCCAGTCGAAACGGAATCACCATGGGGAATTCGGTATATACCATATCAACCAGACCAAAATTAGCAGCATCAACACGAACCCAATCAATAGCTCCTCCAACGACCCACAATAGCGGGCGGCACAAGAGAACTGGACCTCATACTTCTCGCTCAAATTCGCATACAAGATCCCCCAGTTCCTCGCGCGAGCTTGGCTGCTCGTCGTCTCATTTGCTTCCTCATCGACCAGCTCGTAAACGTAAGCCTCCGCAACGCCTTCCTTCCTCAATGGCGTCCCTTGCCCCGACCTCAGGTGTCCCAACAGGCTCTTCACGTACATTTCGGAGTAGAGCTCGTTGGCGTCGATCTCTGCTGCATCGGGGCTCGAGTTTGGCCACCCCTGTCTAGGCCACAATCACCGGGATGTTCTCATGCCCCGCAACCGCCATGGCCGTGATCACCGCGTCGACCATCATGTCGAAGAGATTTCGGTACCGTGCTCTCTCGCATTCACTTGAACTCTGACTTTCGTGATGCCTAAAGAAGATCCGACTAGCCCAATCGTGCCCTTCGGACCCTGCCTCCGTAGCGACGACGTGGAGCTCGCCCACTTCGCCAAGCCGCCTCCTTGCCGCAACCAGAGGCGCAGCAGCAGCAAGTGCTTCGTCTACGCCCTCGCCCCGATCGTCATCCTCCGCGCCGCCTTCCTCGGGTTTGCCCTCACCGTCCGCGTCAAGAGCCCCGAGCTCAGGCTTCGCCGTGTCGACGTCAAGTCCCTCGACTTAGTCCACCGTGGCCTCCTTCTCAGCTCCCTCGACCACGTCGCCGGTTGGGGAGGCCATCCTCCGGAACACCAACTTCTCCAGCAACCTCGCCTCTGAGCCTCCCGTGTGGGGGTCTCGCTCTGCGGGCGACGCTCGCCGACGTTGAGGGAGCTCGAAGAGGCCTGCTTCTCCTCCGCGTGCTGCATCTGCGATCCTGGGAACGCCGGAACGAACGATGGAGCAGCAACGAGCCCGAAGAGAGAAGCGAGCGAGCATCGGAGTAGGGGCGGCCCGTCAGCGACGGGAGGAACGGCCGCTTGATGCACGGCGGAGCAGCAACGAGCGCGGAGAGAGGGAGAAAAGTTCAAATTCAAAATTTCGAAAGGAAACAAATGGAGAGAGGGACAGAGAAACGAGAGGAACGAAGGGCCGTTTTCTTTCTCAAACGAAGGAAAGAGAAAAGTTTTTCCCCGCAATAAATGCTCTGACAGGAGAGAGAGTGTGCAGGCTAAGAGGAGAGAGGGCGTTGACAGGCTAGGAAGAGGAGAGAGAGGGGAAGAGGGCAGAAGACACCAGATGGGCCCACACCATCCACATGGCACCTCGTGAGTGGCCGGGGACCACGCTGACGTGGAGGTCCCGGACCACCCAATATTTTCTCCTTGCTTACCCCTCTCTAGGTCTTCGGCTGACGTGTAATAAATTAAAACTAACTACTTTTCTTGAAAACGACTTTCATAAAAATAGAAATTTGAAAATGAATTTTCTAGCTAGATAATATTTTATGATGGCTATACAATATTAGATATGGGTTCGGTCTTCAATTAACATTTCTCTGAGCTTTCCTCTTGTTTGGTGGGAATTTCCCTTCAGAGCTGACTCAAGTCCTCCTTGCAGTTTCTGCGCATTTGTCCCAACATCACTTTCCACGATCCACGTGAAACGCTTCCAATGAAGGTCTTCTACCTCCAAATTTGACTAAATTATATAATACATGATCATGCGCACTGCTTAAAGTAGTGTCGAAATTGATTGATTGTTCATTGTTCACATTTGAATGAGGGAAATTATCTAAACAACCCTAAATTTATTGTAATTTTTCAAATTCAATAATAATTTTTTTGGTCAATTTAGTCATAAAATTTTATATTTGTTTCAACTAATGCTAATGTGGACGTTGACCGACGTTGACCATTTAATCGACACTGACATATCAATGTTTTAATTTTTTTCCTATTTCTTCTTCTTTTTTTGTTACCTTTTTTCCTTCTTCCTCTAGCTTTTCTAATGACTAGCCACTAGGGAAGCTCATCCTCGCCTAGCATTGCAATGGCAAGGGCAAGGGCAAGGGATAGCCTTGCCAATGACAGCCAGGCCTTGCTAGGGGTGGCCAAGGCTAGCCCTCGCCAAGTGAAGTCCATCTCACCATCCTTAGCCCCTAGTTTGGTCAATAGAAAGAAAAAAACAAAAAAGAGAAATAAAAAGAAAATAAATTAAATTAAAAATTAACATGCCAACGTTAACCATATCCTACACTGAGAGTGGTTTGAATGATTTCAATGCAAGCTTGTTAATAATCCAAGAAATATGTGCGTCAGTATTAATTGATCAAAATTATCTGAATGGATTGAATTAATACAAATGTAAAAAGTTTAGGGTTGACTTGGTAAAAAAGAAGGTTTAAAGCTAAATTAAAAAAGAATACAATAAGTTTTGCACTATTTTAATAATTTTTCCCATGCAAATGCATTACACGAGAAAAATTGTATTGCTAAACTAAAAAATTTAAAAGATACATGAAGAGAAAATCTCTCTAGAATCCCACTTAGGTCTCTTTCCTATTCCTACATAATCATATCAAAATAGTCAAACTTAGATCTTAGAAGAATAATGTAGTGGCTGGGGAGGAAATGGCGGAGGAAGTGGATCTCTTTCCAACCCCCCATATAAATTTCTTTTGGCGGAAATACCCTCCACATAGGGAGCCCGTTCGATTCAATAATGATGTAACGAGCTTTGCACCTCTCACCAAAAAAATCTTAAATCTATTACACTTGTACTAATCAATCATAAATGTTTTATTTATGCAAGTTTAGTAAAATATTTTTATATTTTACCAATTGAGTCTATCCAATCAAACTAATTTTGATTAAAAATCGTTAATGTGAACATCAACCGTCTTAGGTGACACTAACTTGGACATTCTTGTATTACTTTTTTTAAGGGGATTAGGAGCTTACAAGGGTTGCCAACTAATCGTTATGGCACTAGGCAAGGGCCACAATGTTCTTGCCTAATTTGGGTGTTGCGACTTTGTGCAGTTGACTAGAGACCATGCGCCCTTGCTTTGGGCTGGTGAGGGCATCATGGCCTTGCCAGTGAATCAACTCCTATTCTTCTGAGTGGTTTCATTCCTAAGTATTTTTCATCTTTCGAGTGAAAAACATAAAAGAAAAGCAAAGGATAAGATAGTAATATAAAGTTGCAATATCCACAACCAGGAAAAAAAGAGAGAATCACAAATTGAAAATGCAAATTGTATTGCTCAATTTAAATGGTTCGCCCTATTTTCACTCCCTTATCGACTCCTAACACCCCCATATCACATTGAATTGAGTATACTAACCATTACAGGTCCCATTCTTTATTTAAGAATAATTCTTACTATTTTCATCCTTGCAATTGGCTCCTGATACCCCCAACACATTGAATTAATTACATTATCTCTTGCACGTCTTGCCTTGAATTTAATATTATTTTTTACTGTTGACACCTAAATTTTGGCGATCCGATCATTTATTTACTGTATAGAAAATTATGGGTTAATTTTATCCCTGAAAAAATATTAGTTGCATAGCATATAAATTTAGGTGCATTTATTTTTAGTTTGCATGTTTTGCATTTATTTTTTGGACCGGTGATGGATGAATTTGAATTAGTGATTTTGAGCTTTAATTTGGCAAGCCGGACTAAGCCATGAAGCGAACAAATTGGCCCAAACCCTTTTTTTAATGATAAAAAATTATTTCGTGAAAAATAGAAATTTTGAAATTTTTCCAAGATATGATTGAATTTTTTTTGGATAGGGCAAGTGGAAAAGCAAATATTGCGTTCGGCAAAATGAATATTACGTTTGGAAAAAAATCTTTGTCTATATCGATTGGAAAAATTAAAAAAAAATTTTAATCATTGGCCTATAAATAGGTTGTTTATGTAGGTTTCAGGAGGCCACACATTGAATATACGGCCGCACAAAGGAGGGTTTTTATTTTGTATTGGGGCTTTTTTTTGGTTCTTGGAGGTAAAAAAAAAAAAAAAACTGAAGACACAAGAGGAAAAATTCTTTCTTCGATTTTTAGGGTTTTTGGGTGTCTTCCTTCGTTCCTTCGAGGGAGAGACACAAAAGAAAAGCTTTTGAGAGGAAGCAAAAGTCAACGAAGGGATTTTGGCTTCTGCTGAAGGACAGCAGCGACAGAGACGCACGATTGAGTACACCACAAATTTGAGAAACGCGCGTGAGAAATCGAGAGGCGGATCGTGGGGGAAAAATCGATAACGAAAAGCTCTACCCTCTTTTACCTTCGGAAGTTCAATGGGACTCCTTCGAAGTCAGTAATATCCCCGTGCGCCTGCAACTCTTTCTCGGTGTCCGTGAAGGGTGCCCAACTTCAATTAATCTGCTGCTCCCATCTCTCTGCCAATTGCAGAGTGCTTCGTTGTCGCCTCCACCGCAACTTTGCTTCCGCTGGCAGTTCCTGTGGGCTTCAAGACGGTTTGGGCAGCGTGCGGGCGTGACTGCAGTTTCCTCAGCCTTGAATTGCAGCCCTGGTGAAGCCCATCTTGCAATCAACGTGATTGAAATTCCCTGAATCACGAATTTTTAAGATAAATTCGCAACTTTAGAATGGAATAATTATTCTATTTATAAATTTTAAATTGAATAATTAGTTAAGATCAATTTATCGATTTTATTAGCGAAATAATCCAGTTTGAATTTCAATTCGAATAGTGAATAACATTTTTGATGATCATGGATGGTTTGATGTTTATCTCTTAATTGTTTTATTTATCTCAAAAATACAAAAAAAAAATGCATTTACATTCCATGTAGATTAGAATTGATTGCATAATATTTTAAAATGCATGTTTAGAAGGTATTTAGAATTGATAACGTTTCACTTTAGTTCTCACTTTAGTTATATTTTTTTTTAGTGGTTTTAATTACGAATTTTCATAAAAAAAACAAAAAAATCATGCGCGTGTCATGTAGGATTAGGTTTATGAAATGCCTATCATCTAGTGATTGTTGATAGGATCATTTAGTTAGAAATTGCTCGTCATTAGAATTATGTCATTTGGTTAATTTAGATTGCATAATTAATTGTTACATTTCTTTAATTTCGAATTTCATGGAAAATACAATTTTTTTTAGAATAAATACATTTCACGCTTTAGTATAGATTGCATTTTATTTATGTCATATAGTTAGGTCATATTGTCATGTCATATCATTTTATGTTAGATTAGAAGCATGCATTGCATGATTCTCATTAAAAAAGTGAAAATAAAAATTGAGTAATTAGAAATCATATTTAAGATTGTTGATATGAATTCTGATTTAATATTGGAGATGCTTTCGTTGCTATGAGATAATTCTTACAATTTATTCATCGCTTTATCTGGGTGTTAAATTGATGTTTGCGCATCCGCATGATCACCTTACATGTTAAGGAAATAGATTTAAAATCAATTCAAGCTACTTGCAAAACACTTTTTTTCAAAATAAAAGAGAAAGAGTCCGAAAGGAGTTAGAAATCTAGCGTAACCAAGTCCCGAATTCATAATCCCTAGTTCGTATGAGTAAAATAAATCTCCGTTGCTTTATTCTAATCGACCCACCAAAAATATATTAGTAGCGATTCCTTATTGGAAAATCAATTGCATGTTAAAAATTTGAACATAAGTCGCGAATTAGTATGGGCTTGGGAGAGTCCAAGCTAAGTTTAGTCTTAGCAATCCATTAGCCAAACCTTAAGTGGTACCCGAAAATTTGGTCGCGACACTTACCATTTCTTCTTCTTTTTTGAATTTTACTAAAAGAAAAACTTACTCGCATCACTTTCAAACAATTTTTCTTCACTTAATCAATTCTTTCGCACCTGTTACATTTGCATGTTTCGTTTATGTTTGTCCTTTTCAGAACTTATTCTCAATTACTATAACTTGAGTAGGCACTAATCATATATTAAAGTAAAAAATGTTAAATTTATCTATAAAATGTTTACTTTATTTCTGTAAATTATTCTCATGATTGTGAATCTTTTGACTTCAAATTTTGGTACAAAGTTTATGAGTATTTACTTAAAGATTGAATATTGTGGTTGTTGTATGCATTATGCACAATTTACTCAAAGATTATCCTTTTACTTGTGCTTAAATTACTTTTTTAAATAATTTTTCCCAATATAAAAATAATATAAAAATCATTAAAAAATAATTTTTTTCTGCCATAAACAAATAATTAGGTTGTTATCTATATAATAAAATATTTTTAAAAAGAGGTGCACCAATTTTATTCCAAATTGAGAAAGAAAAGGAAAAAAAAATGAAGGCAAGCCTTAATCTTAAATCAAAAGTGGGCCCCACATTTAATATCAATAAATATTATTTTAGATGGGTATGAGTAGTCTATCTCTAGTAAAAATGAAACAAATGATAAAAAATATAAGAAATAATCTTAAATCTAGAGTGGGGCTTGCAATGTTTAGCATAATCTATTCAACATAAAAGTGGATGTATGAAGCTAATAAGGAGATGTAAATAGTGAACCATTAAAACAAGAGCATTTAAGCCACAACAAGATGAGCAGAGTTTAGCTCAAAGCCAATCAACTATGGGTACACGAGGAGTAGCCTCACCTTACAGTGGCCTTGACACTGCCTCATCTCATTTTAGGCATGGGGAGCTTGGCGGTAGCTAGTATCGAAGCATTGATGTAGAGTCTACATTTCTACTGATAAGTCCCTTGATTCCCACTTAAAATTTTCTTCCAAAGTGGGTAGGAATACGGGAGGTAATATTGCGAGATCTCTAATTTTAGGGCGGATCTCCCATCTATTTCTTTTCCTTTGAGCCTTTTAAAGCCCTACTTGGGTCCAAAAAGGTTTTCTCTTTTTATGAAACCATTTATGGGGATGGAAATGACTTCGCCCTCGACAAAATGTCTCATTTTGATTCTATTTAATTCTTAAAAAAAAAAAAAAAAATCTCTTTCAAATTCTAGAATAAAAAAAATGCTAGAATCGTAACACCTTCGAAAATGAAAGCCTACCCACTATCTTTTAAAAAAAAAGAAGAAGAAGAAATACTTGAATTTATCGACAAAATGCGCGGGGCTCGCGCAATATGCGTTGGTTCGAGAGTGCAAGGGAATGGTATGCAAAAGGAAAATAACGAGAAGTCTTTGACCTTGGAAATTGGGCCGGGCCAGACATAATTTGGAATAATAGTCCAAGCCCACTATTGTACATGCATGCTTCCTTAAGTTGATATTGTACAATTGATTGCCTGCTACTTCACGGCCTGGCTCGGACCATAAGGCGGGTCTGTCGCGACGCCAACAACTCGGGTCGCCGCCCGCCCTGACCTGGCTCTCGGAATAGCCCTCGTATCAAACGAGCCCTATCTCCAGTGGATGTATAAAGCATGCGCTTCAAATCAAAGAAACCCTAATCTTCAAAGTTTAGATATCGTACTCATACCAAGAGATATTGCCGGGAAAAAGGAGTCGTTCCGTTCGTGATGGATGGTCATTTCTAGCAGCACAGACTATAGTCCTCCACTATCGACATCGAACCATCGTTTCTTGTCCTGCCTAGTGGGAACTATCGAAACAGGGAAAAAATTGTTGCATGCAGCCCAGTTGATAAAGACATTTTGAGGGGTGGGACCGGAGAGTAATAGGTCCAGAGTTCATTTCTCGTGAGCATCGTACACATATGTACATAATCTATGTTGCAATAAGTGAAGAATATACTTATATAATGAACTCATTTTTCAGACCAATAATATAATACTAGTCTTCTAACCACCACTTTGACAAAATTTCCTCAGCCACTCGAATGTTAAACTCGGTATAGCAAGTTTTGCGGTCTACTTTCTCCACTGCTCTACTAGCTTGTGTTTATTTAAGAGATGAGTAGTTCTAGGTTCTAAGTTCCGTATCCACTTGAAATCTGGAACCAACTTTATATACTTTGGAAATTGGAACCTACCCTGTCATGAGTTCTACGAGTCAATTCCACATTCTACCTTAGGTTCCACTTGTGATATTAATTGAACGATTACATTGAATCATCACTTTTAATGATCATAATTTGTTGTTACAAGTCATTAACCACAATTTATATTTAGACACATAAATAATATGAAATATTAATAAAGTAAAAGCCCTAATCATAAAATAGAAACTCAGACTTATCATTGGCAAAATCAGTCAAAGACATAAATAAAGGAAAACACAAAGACTTATCTTAGATTTTATGCTCCGAGTTTCATTTAGTTAGAACCTAAAACTTATCCATCGAAATAGGTTCCTCAATTTTTAGAACATAAAACCCGCCCTACATACATTGAAACTTTGAATCGGACAAATCTCACCAATCCGATTTTTTGGTTTTAAGATCCATGTTGGAGCTATGCTCACCCCTAGTTTGGTTAGCTATAATGAAAGTAGTTAAATGAGAATGGTCCCTTAGTTTCTTTTTCAGTACTTGTGTTTGGTGACATGGAATAAAAGTAAGTGAAAATTAAAAATTGAGAATGAAGACGTAGTTTTTTCCGGATTTACATTAATATGGAGGAGTCGGGAATGAATTAATAGGAATGACTCGATATAAAACTTAATTTTTTAGTTCTAGGAGGAATAGATCACTTTCCAACTCCACATATAAATTGCTCTCGGTGGAAATACTCTCCACATAGAAAGCAAGTTTGAATAATGAATTTTTTTTTTTTTGAATAATGACTTAACTGAGAAGGTAGGGAGCTTTAACATGTCTCTCAAGGAAATCACTGGAAAAAAAATCATAAATCTATTGCTCTTCTATTAATTTGGTTCTAAATATTTTAAATGTGTAATTTAATAAAATATTTTTATATTTTGTTAATTGAGTCAATCCAGCCAAGACAATTTAGTCGGAAATCTTTTCATGTGGATATTATCAAATAATTTTAATAATTTTTTAAAGTTTACTGTTCTTTTTTTTTTCTTCTTTTTTTCATCTCTTTACCTTTTCTTTGAAGGGATTAGGGGCTGACAAAGGTGAGCAGCAAACCCTTGCCGGCACTAAGTGAGGACTGCAATGCCTTCACTTGATCTAGGCATCACAACCTCACTTGAGCCTAGCAAGGGGTCGCGTGCCCTCACTTTGGCCAATTAGGGCATGACTATTGCTAGTGATTCAACCCGTATTCTTATGAATGATTTCACTCCTAAATAATTTTCGTCTTTGAGTGAAAAACATAAAAGAAAAGAAAAGGATGAGATAATAATATAAAGTTGCAATTTCCACAACCTGGAAAATAGAGAGAGAGAAAGAATCACGGAACCAATTTGGAAAATGCACATAGTATTGCTCAATTTGAATGAGAGCATTTAAGTCCCAAAGAAAGTGATCTCTTTTGGGGTGGAAATGACTTCGCCCTTAACAAAATGCCTCCTTTTAATTCTCCAATTTAATTCTTGAAAAAGGCTAGAATCGTAACACCGTCGAAAATGGAAAACTACCCACTGCCTAAAAAATGAAAAAAAAAATACTCGAAATTATTTACGAAATGCACGGGGCTGGCGCAATATGCTTTGGTTCGAGAGTGCAAGGGAGAGGAATAGTATATAAAAGGTAAATAATGAGAGGTCTTCGTCCTTGGAAATTGGGCCGGGCCAGACATCATCTGGAATAATAGTCCAAGCCCACTATCACCCTCTCTTGAGTTTTAAACAATGGACATTCATGCTTCTTTAGTTGATAATGTACGCTTGATCGCCTGCTACTTCATGCGCCCGGCTTGGACCATATGGTGGGTCCGTTGCGACGCTGACAACTCGGGTCGCCACCCGGCCCGAACGGGGCTCTCGGAATAGCCCTTGTATCGAACGAATTTGCCCTATCTTTCGTCCAACGGATGTATGAAGCACGCACTTAAAATCAAGCACAACCCTAGTCTTCAAAATTTAGATATCGTACTCATATTGAGATATGTTGCCAGGAAAAGGGATCGTCTTGTGCATGACAATGGCCATTTTTAGCAGCATCTACAAAAGTCCTCCACTATCAACACTGAACCATCTTTTCTTGTCTCGCCTAATGGCAAGAATCAATACAGGGAAAACTGTTGCTCTGCAATGATGGAATCACGACACAACTCGTCGGCCGGCTCATTTTCTTAAAAATGATCATTCTTATCCCTTACAAAAAGGAAAAAAAAAAAACGAAAAATATTTTCATCATTCAAAAAAATAATTAAACATAAATTATAGTCGATAATGAAAATATTTTTATTGACTAATAATTTTAAGTAATGCAAGTAATCATTTTTAGAAAAATGATATACAAATTATTCATTTTATGCGAAACAAATATAATCTTAGTTAATTACAAAACACCAAATGTTATGATTTAATTAACTTTTGCCTTACAAAAATTTGGATGAGCTTAACATTTTCCCGTCGGACTGCATGTACAGTGGTACACGCGTGCGAGGGAGAAAGTGAGTGGAAGTTGAAAAGACCAATGGCATCGATTTAGCTTGTCGGCCTAATGCTTCCACATAGTTGACAAACAAAGGTATGATGAAAAAAAATGTTTGGGAGGTGTAGAATGGGATTGTCCCTTGTTTAAGTCACGTCACCATTCTAATTCAATTCCCAATTGATTATTTTTTTTTTTTAAAGATTTAAGTGGCCAACAGTTTTCATATATATCTTGGCCGATCCACCTTTCTTGGGTTTTTGTTTTTGAAGTCCTATGTACCGTTTGAATTATTGAAATTACCTAAACATTTGTGAAAGTTTATATTTCTAGGGTTTAAGATGGCTAAAAAGATTTTTGACAGCAAGTAATGCCATAGACATCGCGACACCGTGCATATGTATTGTCACATTCCAAAGCATGGCTTAGAATCGGTTGGCATTTGTAGTGCACAAGGTGTCCTCGAGCAGCATAATTCATTCTATTAGGGAGCGGCTTGAAGACTAGCCCAAGGTTAGAAACCTATTGGATTGTGCCTGAACATCGTCACAGTCCAATTTACATGCATTATTCGAAGAGTTTTTACACGGTCCAGGCCTCACTTAAATCGGTATGTTATGTCATTGATTGATTATTGAAAATATATAGAGTTAAGTTACTTAAACATTAAAGTACTTTTACATGAGGCAATACCACACGTGTTTTACACGTGTATAATTCATTTCACTCCATAATAACATTTATTTTTCCTAAATTGAGTAAATTGAACACAAAGCAAAGGAGATAGAAGCCTTTTTGAAAATCATGTATGCACGTGTATTTTACACGAAATTACGAGTATTAGTAATCATCTGTCCTTTGGCCAATAGAAATCATAGTTGTTTCCTTATTGGGTTGTTTTACCCTATTGGAAGTGCTCATGCACAGTCGATTTCCATTATAGAGGATCATACCATAAATTCCACGGCAAAAGTTCTGCCCAAGGTAGCAAATTCCGAAATGGGTTTCTTCACCTCTCTATCTACTATCTATTAGTGGCGCCGACGTGGAAAATTGACAAGAAATATTACTATAATAGACACCTATAACACCTATATTTATTATGCACTGAATTCAGCTCCATAGGACTGACAAAAAAAAAAAAAAATTCAGCTCCACCTAATGCTGTTCTATATAGATTTTAATTTTTCTGTTTGGATATTTTTCGATAAATTTCGATAATGATGATGAGCAATTGGGTGTCCACTACATGCAAATTAATCTAAAATTGAGGAGACAAAAGATGACCATCGTGTTAAAAAAATGACCAGTGATGAAGAATTAGTGGAGGATCAAAGGAAGTGATCGTGCAAGAATCGAGTGGGAAGATTCACGATTTGATTTTAAATTCAATTTTGGTTGGTAACAATGAAATTGGACTAAAGTAAAAATCTTAATGGAAAGCTGACTTAGCAAAAGGCAACTTTTCCGAAAAAATCTCGGAGAGTCAATTTACATAAAAATAAAATGAACAAAAGAGAAAATAAAAGAGGCCGCAGAGATTGGAGGTTGATTATAGCGCGGCTCCACAATAATTAATTAGTAAATAAACTGCACGATAAATCAATGTTATGTAAAAAATGTGAAAATAACGGCGACCACTGGTTCATCCGCCACTTTTCTGGGATTCAATCATGACAAGCTACTTAAGATAAAATGCAATTGGAATTATTTTTATTGTTTTGTATCTCCACTAATCTATTTTTTGAACTTTTTTTTTTTCGTTTTTCTATATAAATGTAGTAATTTAAGATGGGGTTTTCTTACTCCAACACACATTGGATTTTAATTTAAATTGAGATAAACCTGCCAATAGAACTGCGAGTCTATCAAAGTTAGGTCAACTCACATTAATGCAAAGTCAAGGATTGAATTGCATTAAGACCTACCGAAAACCAAGGTTAATCCGCAAGTTCTATGACCACATAATATAAGAATACACAAGCTCTACTCATATTATCCTCTTCCAGGCCAACTTATGATGGTAGTAATAATTGTGATAATATTGTTAAGATATTCTCTCAAGTATTTTTTGTTTTGGTGATCTAGGGAATCTGCGCATCGTACTAACACGGACAGCCCGAAAGGCCCGGGGTAACGGGAGGTAAACTCTAGAGACAACACGTACTAGCCACCACACACGTGCCACCGGTTAAGTCACCTTGCGAGGCTCGAGAATCGGACTCCTCCCCTTGCGTTAGGGGGAGAAGCTCGCCGCCAGCAGCACCACCCGGGTGGGTGGTTTCTCTCAAGTATTGATATATAATAAAGTTGTTAAAGTCGTATTTTCCACTATCCATAGTTAGGAATTTTTGCCACCTAACTTTGCATCACGTGAATATATAAGCCCTGTACATGTCATGTAACTCCACCTTTGACCACTATCAACTAAATTGTTTGAAATCTACTGCGAAATCACTTCTGACCGCGGGAGCCATCCTTCATTGCTAAACCACAAGTTGCGTATGCCTTGAACACCTCCACCATCACCGCACTTGTTATCACATCACTTCAACCCGTATTCCGACACTGCCAAAACCAATTGCGACATTGCTAGCAGCATTGTCGCCGTCGCCTCTGCCACCATCGCGATCCCTAGTTCACCATCCTGCGATTGCCAATTCTAGGGCCACGTCTGAGTGCACTTATTAGTTGCTAGTTATATATTAAGTGATTAAGCATTTTTCTTACTTAAATTAATCAATGAATATGTACCTAAAAATTGGTCTTCCATTCGATGAACTATTTAAGAGTGCCAAAAGTTAACTTTGGCAATACTTGACGATGTTAATAATGATACCTTAATTTACAAAATGATAGTGTAGAAATTCTAAATGGATCTTTAATACCTGGGATGATTATTCTATGCAAGCAAGTACGTGGTCCGACGTCCTTCACATAAAAAGAAGAGGAATTTAAATGAATCTAAGTATGATGATAAAATGTGGCAGAATATTGCAGATTCAGATGCCACTAAACTCCCAGAAAAGGAAAAAAAAGAAAAGAATATTGCAGAATCCTCCCACTAAAACCATAGATGTCTACGAGCCCCTCAATTCCAGCTTGTGGACACTGAGCAAGGCGATGCATATAATTTATATATTCTGAGATAAAGAATCTAATACAATAACTTTGTCTTCTTCTTTTTTTAATTATCATTTTCTTTTCGAATTTTCACACATGTTGCGCACTTTGGTCGGTTCGTATTAGACCCGAGATATTCTAATGACGGCGGTCCTTATATTCTAATGAGCTGTGGTACATAACTAGTCCCATCTAGCAAATAAACAAAGTAGAAAATGCTTATGGTTGAAAGGCCACTAGTCCCCCCATTACAACCGATCAAAAATTTTCATTTCATATGCATGATATAAATAAGCTTTTGATATTTGAAATGAGATAAAAAGTTTGCCGACAATTTATTACACCTCTCGGATCAGCAATGGTATCATCCCCCATTTATAATGCACATTTCTCATGCATTTTACATGCATGTCTAGTGTAATTATAAACTACTAACCACTAAATCACCAGGTCAACCACAATAATTTGACAGGAGAACTTGCGTTGACTTATTTTGTAGGACGTATGTGTTCGGAAAATTGAACTATTCTATATATTAGTTATATAATCCTAACAAAAAGTATTTATTGAAGATGTCAATACATGTAAAAATTGTTTTGAACGCATCATTTCGCATCCCAATAATCAGATATTTCAATATGCCAAATAAAATTCATGGTGAACATGACCGGTATTTTTAATCTAATTGATATGGCAGATTTTATATACATAATCATGTGGCGAATATTTTTATACTGTAATTACAATTTAATCCACTTATTTAGATAGTAATTCACAGTTTATCATAGTTTTCTATTTTTTTTTAATCGTTACCTCTTATATTGTTAGAAATTTTTTGAAAAAACACAAACCAAGAACAAATAAAAAAAACAGGATTTAAGGAGCATCTGGCGGCCAATGCGATCTCTGTGCTCCCCATTACACCATGTTGACTTCCACGAGACAAAAGAGGAGTTCGTGGGGAAGACGCACATGTGACCCTTTTTCGACCAGAATCTACACGTTTGTTTGTCCCATCATTGTTAATTTTATTTTTCTAAGATTTGCCACATTAGTTTGGACATCCCATCAAATTTTCCACATTGAGAAGCTAGTGGGAATTTTTGAATAAAAAGCTTTATTTTCAATGTGCTCTTTTTGTAGTTCTTATGCTGCATTTTCTTGGTTAGGGTTATCACAATCTTTTTTCATCTAGATATCACGTATCAATTGACTAGAATCGCATAGTCCCAGATACATTTAATCATATTTTTTTTATATTAAAATTGTATTTTTCTGTGTGTAAGATTCACTATATCAGTTGATGGATAATTCTTGATCTACTCTAGTTTTGGTGTCCCCACGGTTCATCTCATTCACTATGCCCATCGAGGAGAACGGGCCTCTCAATCTAGCCATTGCCATCGAGGCATCAATCTCTACAATGATGGCCAAATCTTGATGGGATCTAGATGAATGCACCAGGACCTTCCTCAAAGGAGGAGGTTTTGGTTCTTAGGGTTTGAATTTGATTCGGTGTGACAAAGTTCATGTGAAATAGACGTGTGTCTTTTTCTGATAAGTGAAATATGCAATAATGCATCGTTTATGATAGAAAATCCCTAATACAATATCAAAAAAGTCGAACCAACTGGAGTCGATAATTCCATGCCACACATGACTATGCCCTAGGGAATAATAAGATGCAAAATAAGTATTCTCTGTCAGCAAAATGACTAACCCACCAAAGGGACAGATGAATGCTTTAGTCACAGGAGCAAAGTGGACACCCTCCCGCTCCTTTTTTTCTTGGTATGACGTCAGACCACGTTCATCTCTACTGTTTCAGAGAACTCTCTTTTCAAATTAATGCAGCAGCAACACCCACCCAAAAGAAAAACATTTGAAAAATGAGGAGAAAAAAAAGGAAAAAAGAAAGGAAAAACGGGAAGATGCAGGGCAACAAGCAACGTCCTCCTTTTTTTCTCCCTCCACGTCTCTCTCGCACTTTCTATAAATAACCTCACCTCGAAATCAAATCATCTTCACGCTTCGCCCTCCTCCTCCTTCTTCTCGTCTCGTTTTCGGGCCAACAGACTTCCTTTCTTCTTCTTCACGGTGATTATTTGCAGAAGAATAATCGGAAAGGAGGAGGAGGAGGAGGAGGAGGAGGAGGACGGAGGACGGAGAAGAAGACGGGAATGGTGAAGTTCTCGAAGGAGCTCGAAGCTCAGCTGATCCCGGAATGGAAAGAGGCCTTCGTCAATTACTGGCAGCTGAAGAAGCACGTGAAGAAGATCAAGCTCGCGAGAAAGCCCACGAAACCCTCTCATCCAGAGGCACTGATCAAATGGGATCTCGCGAGCTCCGTCCTCATCGACCCCGTCCGCTCCGTGGCAAAGAAGATCGCCGACAGGCTTCGCGGCCCCATCGACGATAACGAAACCATCGCTCAAGTAGTGATTCAGGTACGTTTGTACGCTTGAAAACCCACGCTTCCTTGTGTGAGAGAAAGAGTCTGCATTTTCATTTTTATTGTCCTGTGTTATTAAGCTCGTAGACATACTTTTCTCTTGCCTTTCCTCCGTCCTTCTCTTTTCACCGTGCATGGTACTTATGCTGCGTTAAAATGAACTTCATCATTAGGTTTGCCAAGCTTTTAGTTTGCTGTAGATGATAGGGTGCGTGAAGAGAAATGCTACAAGTTTAAAGCCAAATCTGCAGACTATATATAGAAAAGCTTGTCATTTGATGAATAGGTTGTTTATTGGTTAAGCACTTACGTTGGCATATGTTTGGTTGTAATGATAAGTAAATACTTTGTGTAAAAGCAACGGCAGTTATAATGAAATAGAGCTGCAATTACGCTATTTTCAGTTCAGACGTCGGATAAAGTTTACAATAGTCAAAATTTAGTGACTTGAAATCCTAAAAATTAGAAATTCTAGATGTACACAAAGTAGCTACTACAACTCTAATCATCAATTTTAGAATATTTCCACTTTAGTATTATCATTTTGTTGGTCGAAACTCTAGTTTTATTGATTTTTCGATTTTTTTTTTCATGCAAAATAATCAATTTCAAGGTTGATTTATTTATTATATATGTTGTGGTTGGACTCCAATAACCGCTGCAACTTTCCTAGTTCCTCCATTTTTCGTTCCTCGTCACTTTATGCCCCTTGCTCTTTTATTGGGTATTGAAGAGTATTAGTAATTGTCTGAACTTGCCAAATAGTATATTTAACGTGCGAATTTAATAAGTAGATTGTCCAATATGTTTAATTTTTCATATTTCAAAGTATTTCAATACAAGTTCTTATTTTATTAATATTTTGGAAAAAAATACGTCTCTTTAAGTAGGCCTAATAAGTATTTTAAATACATGCGTTAACATGATCTTTTTTGATCGAAAGTGACTCTCAATTTGTCTGTGAGATGTATTATTCCTAAAATTTAATTTGGATAGGCGCGACTAGTCCCCAGCTCAAGCCCCACCTCTCTTTTCTATCCACGCTACTCCTTACAAATGAATAGTGATAAACTATTCAAGCTAATTGGGCCCTGCCAAGTGTAGCAGTGAATCCACTGCATTCGTGACCGTCAAGATGCACTAATTCTTCCGTTCACTCAAAGCTGAGTCTTGATCGTCCAACATCCACAATTCAAAATCAGAAAACCTTGTACCAGCACGACAAATCTAATCCGATCTTCTAAAGGTGATAAGAGAACACGTCGGCTTTTTACCCCGTGAAGAATTTAACACAACCTTTTAAGTGTACCAAAATATATATATAAAATACACAATCACTTTGACAAAATTATTATTCTCTAGCACTTCGTTCATTTTTCGTTGTCATCTTATTCATGTGCTAGCTCACCCGACTCTTATTGCGTTGACGATTAGGACCAACACATTTTCAACTGCATAAATACAGTCCACTTTCATTTGATATTAATTTCATAGTTTATTCTCTATATCGAAATGATATCACTTTTCTCCAAGCAAGCGTAAAAAAACTTTCACTCCATAAAGCAAGAACTCAAAGAACTCTTTTTTTTCTTTTTTTTTTTTTTTTCTAGAAGGGCCTTTTGCCTAAAGTTCCAAACTTCGGCTTATGGACGAGATACTAATACATGCTAATTTTGTCACACCAGCCAAAAGTCATGTGGTTTTTTGTTATTTCTGGAAGGTTGCGTTATATTCATCTCAATAGGTAAAAGATTGCATTTTTTTAGTGTGTTTGAAAGGTCGTGTTAAATTTGTCATAGTGATAAATTATTGTCTATTTTTTTGGTTTTTGGCCCAAAAATGATACCAAGTTTGATCTCATCAAGCTCTCAAAATAGTAGTGAATCTCAGTTGACTTACCCTATTCTTCATTAATCGGTAAAAAAAAGCTATAGCTTCATATGAAGTCTTTGTTTAGTAAGGAGAGTAGTCCAAGTTACACGTTTCCGAAACTTCATAGATGATGACTTTGAGTCGATGAAGCAAAACCCGAAAAGAGATAATACCCTTTTTGAGTTGTCAGTTTTCACATTCACTCTTTCAAGCCGAGCAATATTCGCATGAATTCGGGTCCATATGACTGTTATTCATCAGTTTTCATTGATCCACATGATCTAGTGGTTGTTCGGCCATGAGCTCTTTCGAGCTGGGACCTGTGTGCTACAATTTCCTGTTGAGGTGAGATCGAGGGGATGAGGTGAGGGCAAAAATCCCGGGAAAAAAGTCCTTTTTCTTTGTATTTTTCTGAATAATATATAGTTTCTCCCCTTAAAAAAGAAGGTAAAGAAGGAGAAACGCTTGCACAGGTAGGTCTCTCTCTTTAAATCACGAAGCTAACGTGAGCCGAGCACCAAAAAAGAGAAGGAAAATGACACATAAACGAAAGAGACACCAAAAGACAGACGAAGTCGTTGAATAAAGGCCCATTTTCCTGCCTTTCGTTTTCTCTTTTCGTCGATTTATCGTTCCTTGGGGTTTGATTGCAGGTGACGAGTGAGAACTTGGAGAATGGACAGGTAGAGGGCGAAGCGCATGAAACAGAACTCACTAAGCTGTTCAATGAAGAACACGAGGTACATCAATAAGACCAACGAATCAATTGCTGCACAATACATATATTTACTTTGAATTTTCATTATATTTATATAATTGATCGAGCATCTTTAGGTGAGAGTGTTCTTTGAGGCGCTGGACGAAGAGCTTAATAAGGTGAACCAGTTTTACGATAACAGGGAGAGAGAGTTTCTGGAGAGGGGAGAGGAGCTCGATAAGCAGCTGCAGATCTTGCAAGACCTGAAGACCATAGTGAGCGAGAGGCGACGCAGGAATTCGTCGTCCCTGAAGGCGAATGGCAGTCACGAGGGAAGCATCTCGCGTTCTTCTTCTCCCCGTGATTCTGATTTTTCATCAGGTGAGATTCATAGTGATTTTCCTGATTATACGCAATTTATGTCGTTTTTCCACAACTCAACGGATGTGGCATTTTCTTTTTTCTATAAATTAGGAGGAATTGTACATGGTCTTGAAAGCTAAGAGCGTGATTATTTCGATAGGGTGACATTTTCAAAAATCCGCTGTTAAAGGGTAGTTTTAGGAAAGTATGGATAGCCTCGTGCCCTGCCACGTGGAGCTTAGAGAGAGAAAGCTGCATGGGTCTGTCGCAAAGTGGGTGAACCTCAATCTGTAAACGATGATGTGTACAACTACAAAGACAATTGTTCACGAAATGAGTCGTCCCATTACATACAGGACTTCTAGATAGGGAAAGATCATAGAGTTAAGGCATCTCATTGCAACCAACAACGCCATGAAACAAATTTATGTAAGGTAAAATGAGTCATGGCTAGAGAAATATATTATTAGATAGATTCTTGAAATTTTCTTGATTAAAATGTAAAAATCACATGAATAGCGACTGCCAGTTATAGCAATATGAGTTTTTAACCAAACGGGATAGTCAATTGTAGAATACTATTGATGGCTGAAGTTAATGGATGGGCCAAAAGCTATCTAGGTGGTCGATCTTAGTCAAGGCTTGTCGGCAATTGAATTTGGCCTTGCCGGCAATGTTGCGTGATGAATGCATAGGAAAATTGGTAAGAGCAAAACTGGAATTGAAATAATTTAGTGATGGTAAAATTTGAAGAAAGAAATAATTTAGCATTCCGTAAATGATCAAAGCCAAAGTTGGGTGAGACTTGCATTGAGATAAAACTTCTAGAAATACTAACTTTGATTTAAAGACCTTTGAAATTTTCCTGGTGTCTACCTAATTATGGCACAAAGGCCTTAAAGTGCCTGTTAGCATATCTTTAGTAAGTGATTAGCAAGGTTTTTTCCCCATTTTTGTTTTGTGTTCAAACTTAATTTCACAAAATTCGGCATTAGCTAAGTTATCCCGAAGGTATTATCGAATTTGAGAGAGCGCCTAGCCCGCAATTCATCTAATTATCATTTGACCATTATCCGTGACATGCACTTCTTGTTGATTATATTCCATAGAGAGCTTTGGCGACCTCCTCAATGAGAACTCCATGGAAGCCTTAGAGGAAGGTCAGGGGGTTGCAACCCAAGGGAAAAATGGCGCGAGTCATGTGAGCTCGGTGACGAGGTCATCGTCAAGGTCGAAGCCGAGAGGCAAGCCAAAGACGGGCATGACGAAGAGGATTCCGAGCACAGCAACGCCGGCAGGCGCGATCACGGCTCTCACGTCGATGCTGCGGGACGAACTTGTGAACAGCAAGAACACGAGAAAGGACGGGACCAGAGATTCCAGCATCAGCAAGAAGAAGATCCAGTGTGCTGAGAAGATGATCAGAGGTGCTTTTGTGGAGCTCTACAGAGGGCTTTGTCTGCTGAAAAACTATAGGTTATTATTATTTTTCGTTTTGGTCGTTAACTACAGGTTATTTGATTTAGTTCACTCTTATATATTTTTTCATACATACACATATTTTCCTCTTGTAAAAGAGCATTGAAAAAAGAATTAATTCAGATATTCTAAATCGATTTCTACATTTATGGATAATGGATATCATTATTTGGGTACTTTTGGCAGCTCATTAAACTTGATGGCCTTCACAAAGATTTTGAAGAAATTCCACAAGGTGAGCATTTTAATTTTTTGAACTTACTATGAGATCATCATTGGAGGTCATTTACCTTCTCAATTAGAAGAGACACTCTAAATGTGTAAAACATGTAGGAGTAAAATATAAAATAAAAAGGGAGATAATTCGCAACACATGTGTTCATGTTTTATATAAAAACAATTTAGTATATTACATCCTTAAACATCTCTGTCATGGTTTTATTACCCATCAAAATATTATCGTGCTATAATTTACACGCACGCACGCTCACACAAAGTATTTTGATATCTGTAACAGTAATATTGGCCATAACATAATCCCTTGTATGATAGAGCATGTAATAGCTAGCACAAACAAAACCGTAATAGCGATTTCCAAAGTACTCCTCAGAATTAAATATTTCTAGAATTACTGATAATAGGTATAATTATGATAAATTTTTCTTATTATTATATAGCCAAAATATTCATTGTTGTACAATTATTGTTGAAAAAAAAAATAAGATAGTTATATGACCAGAATTATAGTATATTGTAGAATGTAATTATTTAATATAGTACTGTAGATTGAATATTATAGATTATTACAAAAAAAACAATTAGTAATTACTTAATTGAAGAATTTAGATTTTTATATAATGTTTCCTATACTATGAGTAGAAATTAGAGTCAGCACAGTGAAGAATTTAGAGCTTATATTAATTCTTTGGCCATTTATAGCATTCATGATACTCAACGTGCAGCTAG
Organism: Eucalyptus grandis; assembly: GCF_016545825.1. Taxonomy (NCBI): domain Eukaryota; kingdom Viridiplantae; phylum Streptophyta; class Magnoliopsida; order Myrtales; family Myrtaceae; genus Eucalyptus; species Eucalyptus grandis. The sequence goes on from NC_052619.1 coordinate 42,074,188, forward strand.
AGAATTAGACTAAATTGCTGATTTCAATTTCTGAATGAACAGGTTGCAGGTCAACAAGTGTCCACAAATTATCTAAAAGAAGTGAAGAAATCCCACTTTGTCAGCTCAGATAAGGTAACCTGATTTTCAAAGTTTCCAAAGATTTTACACAAGGAAATTTCTAAACACTTCAAGCTGAAGGTGGTTATGATTTTTCTAAGGACCACTAACGGAGTTCTTGTGTGATTTTTGCTAGGTTATTAGACTAATGGACGAAGTGGAGTCCATCTTTACCAAGAACTTTGCCAACGATGACAGGAAAAAGGCCATGAAGTTCTTAAGGCCACACCAGCAAAGAGATTCTCACACGGTCACGTTCTTCGTCGGTAAGGATCTCTCCCAAGTCCCGAACTCGCGGTTGAGTTGGACACTGTAAGACTTGTTCAGATTTAGCTCTCAACAGTTTCGATTTTGCTGTGAATGGGTACAATTAGAAGTTCATCCGAGTACATCTTGACATTTTCCATCTGTCTGCAGGATTACTCACCGGATGTTTCGTCACATTGTTTAGCTTATACGCGACGCTAGCACACCTCACCGGCGTTTTCGCCTCCAATGCCGATCCTACTTTCGTGGAAATTGTGTACCCTGTGTTCAGGTAGGGTACTAATCTAATCGTTTCGCCTTTCACAATTGCTGATGTTATATCTTAATTAGTGCATGGTACTGATTTTCCACACAGATATGAGCAACAGTCTGTTTTTGTGCAGTGCCTTCGCATTGTTCAGCTTGCACCTGTTCATGTATGGATGCAACCTCTTCGCATGGAAGCGGACTCGAATCAACTACAACTTCATATTCGAATTTTCGCCCACCACGGCGCTCAAGTACCGAGATGCGTTCCTCATCTGCACCGCCTCCATGACGACTGTGGTTGCTGCGATGGTCGTTCACCTCCTCCTGCGCCCCGACAAAACCTCTCCGAACTGGGTCGACGCAATTCCAGGAGTCCTCCTTATGGTACAAAAACTTCCCCCACAATTTCATTGATAGGACTAAGTTGTGACTAGACATATTATTCACATTTTTGAGAATTTGTCCCCATTTTTCTACTTTAACTTGCAGATTTATATATTGTTGCTGGTATGTCCGTTCGATGTCTTCTATCGTCCAACCCGATACTGTTTCATTCGGATCATAATTAACATTATCTGCTCACCTTTTTGTAAGGTACATTTTTTGCCTCTTCAAATGCATGGAAGAACTTTGCAATAGACAATTTGATCACATTTTGAAGTTGATATAATTGAATGCAGGTTTTGATGGTAGACTTTTTCATGGCTGACCAACTAACCAGTCAGGTACAATAAACTTCATCCTGCGAATTTCGTCTGCGTCATTTTTGTGCAATAACACCATTATATATTGAATTATGTTCTCTATGTTCATTGGAAATCTATACACATTTCTGTTCCTTTGTCACTGCAGATTCCATTGCTGAGGCACATGGAGACGACAGCCTGCCACTTTCTTGCCGGAAGCTTCAAAACACACCAATATGAGACCTGCAAATCGGGGCAATTTTATAGAGAACTCGCTTATGTGATCTCATTCTCACCGTACTACTGGCGTGCCATGCAGGTTACTTACATCCTTCCATAAATGAAATCATCAAATGATCATGAGCTTAACTTCAAATTTTATTAGCTGAGATCTTGGTGTTTCTTGTCCATACTCAGTGTGTGAGAAGATGGTTTGACGAGGGCGATGCGAACCATCTGGCAAACATGGGGAAGTACGTCTCAGCCATGGTGGCAGCCGGAGTGAGGATCACATACGACCATCAGAAGGGGACGCCATGGCTGATAGTAGTCTTGGTGACCTCAACTGTGGCGATGTTTTATCAGCTTTATTGGGATTTCATCAAAGATTGGGGCGTCCTCAACCGAAGATCCAGAACCCTTGGCTCAGAGATGATCTAATCCTCAAGAACAGATGCATTTATTTCATTTCCATCGTAAGTTCCTCAGTCCTTCGAATTCCAATTTGTCCATACTGAAAGAAATACTTGGTGATGACAATTGACAAGTACTGAGAAGCTCTTACTATTGTAGGCTTTGAACATGGTTCTGAGGCTTGCTTGGGTAAAGACAGTTCTGCAGTTCCGAGGGGGAGTCGTTGAATCGCGTTTGCTAGATTTGTTCATGGCTTCATTGGAAGTGATTCGTAGGGGACATTGGAACTTCTACAGGTACATTTCAGCTACCTTCTCCTCTTGTACGTCTGTTGAGTTCATTGTCCTAGGTCCTATGAACAAATTTAGCCAGAGATTTCAATGTCATTTTCGTTCAACATCTGCTGCTAAGTTTCATTCAAAAATGAATGTACAGATTGGAGAATGAACATTTGAACAATGTTGGGAAGTTCCGAGCCGTGAAGACGGTTCCTTTACCATTTAGAGAGATGGACTTGGACGACTGAATTAAGCCACTAGACCGAGGCAAAGCTGTCATACATCACTACCATTTAGAGGCAACCATGAGAAATTCTGCTGCTGCCCCCCCAAGCATTAATGCGCTAATCAACTCCTGCTTCAATTGTAACTGTATGTACAATTCGGTTTATCAATCTATGTATAGAACAAGATCAGATCTTTCATCACCAGGGGTCCCAAATCCGCGTGTAAGAGAGTGAAGGATGCCTGTCGTGAGAATTGATTGTGTTGCATATTCTAGCATTCTAGTATTGATTAGCGATGGAGGAATGCTAATTGCATGTTCCTTTGATTTGTTTTCAACTCCTTTTTAAGTAGTGACATTGAGTTCAAGAGATGGTTCCCTGAAGCATAAAGCAGTTCCAAGAAGAAACTGAACGACTCCCAGAAGTACGTAGGAGCGAACAGAAAATCACTTAATCTTGCAAAACCATGGTGCAATTTCACATCAAGTGCAAACGTAACAAATTCACAGAGAATATCATTAAGCCGATCCATGATTCGAGTTTTATACCTGTCTTCTTTGTTCGGCTCCTATGACACATTAAGTTGTCTGCAACACCAGGATTTTCTATCCATAAGCTTAACATATTATACAACAAAAAATAATTTGTACATCTGTGCTGCCCAAAACTCACTTGCCATTCATCAGAATGTCACTCCTCGTCTTGGGCGATTTCAGCAATCCCTGCTTCGACAAATACTCAGCTATTCTGTTGGCAATGCAATAAGCTGTGGACTCAATGGTGATCATCGGGTTGACGCCGACAGCGGTGGGCAAAACACTAGCATCGCACACAAATAGACCCTCGGCTTCCCAACTCTCCCCGTTCTCATCCACTGCACCTTCCTTCTCATTGATTCCCATCCTGCAACTCCCCATCTGATGGGCAGAAGTGTAAAATGCCCACTTCTCATCCATGGCCAAGGGGCCATCCTCTGCACTGACCCTGTCCAAAAACTCCTCAACTTGGTACTCACTGGCAGTCCCTCCCCTGCACTTCATCCTGAGGCCATCACTCCGGTGGGTCCCCACCTCGTCTGCCCCCGCGGCGATCAAGATCCTGAGTGATTGCTGCAGGCCCGCCCTGATATTCTCCTTGTCCAACGAGTCCATCTTATAGTTTATTATTCCCTCCCTTGTCACTTCCCCATGCCCCCTGTCCCGGACTATGGTGAGAAAGTGAGCAGTCCTCGCATATTTGGCCAACCGGTCCTTTATGTCGAGGCCCGACTCCCAAGGGCAAAGCACCGCAAATGTTGCGGGCCCAAGTAACGGCGTCTCGATGATGGCCTGCACATTTGGATTTGAATTTCCCTCAACGACCTTGTGGATCAATGTGATTATCCCACCCTGGTAGGATGTGCCGCTGAGCTGCGAGCTCGAGTCCTGAGGGAAATGACCCCAGGCCATTGACACAGGGTGGAGATGGAGGTTCCGACCAATATGCTTGTTCTTTAGTCCACTCGAGATCAGGAGAGGCGGTGTCAGGAGGCCCCGCATGCCGAAACCGTGACCTTGGCCTCAAACTGCAGGACATTTTCAATATCGCTGTTCATTGATTTCGCCCTCACTCCGATGCATTTCTTTCTTCGCGCTCTGCCAGGAGCGTTCTTCTCAAAGACAAGCTGCTCAGCTTTGCATCCTGATAGGATCACGGCACCGCAATTCACCGCATCCACCAGCCAGGTGCAGTCGGTACCTTGCTTGTCTCCCCTCCTGCAGCCGTAGCCACAAGAGCCGCAATAGTGGCCCTCCGAGGAATTCCGTGGCACCGCGTTGATCTCAAGGCCGAGCTTCTCACATCCCTCTTGAAGAACCTTATTCTGAAAGCTCTGTTCCACGCACCGATCGGTCACCCCAATCCTCTTGCACACGATGTCCATGGCAGAGGCATACTCTTTGCTCCCAAAGAGCTCCATCCCGTGCTTCTCAGCCCAATCTTGGAGGACAGCATGGGGCGTCCTGATGGACGCAGACCAATTGACAGCAGATCCGCCTCCAACCGTGGACCCTGCTAGAGTCAGCACGTTCGCAGTGCAAGATGCTAGTATGCCTCCTGATTCATAGAGTTGGTCCATGGAGGGGCCTTCCAGGGAAGAGTAGTCCTTGTGGGTGTAGTAGTTCCCTTTCTCTAGAACCACCACCTTGTAACCGGAACCTGCCAGGACTGCTGCCGCAACCCCACCGCCGCAGCCGGAGCCCACGATGACAGCATCGCACTTGATTCTGTAAATCTTGTTTTCGGAATCCTGTGTGACTTCCAGGCCTTTTTGCTTGAGAGATTGGAGGAGGCCTAGATCTGTAGAGTAAATGGTTTCAATGATTCCCTTCTCAAGCGGCCTTCCCTGGTCGGGTTTCAACATTTCCTGCTCCTCGTCTACTTGATACCCAATCGCTTTCCATAACGGATTTTCGCCTTTCTCATCCACCTGCAATATCACAAAATAAACGTTGGAAAATTCTCCAGCTAATCCTCAAGAATCACTGCATCTTGCATCACAAAGGATAAATCCCTGAAGGGTGAATCTTGAAATTGACCTCAGGATACTTCAGCTAGCATCTGCTATTAGGTGGCTCTTTTTTTCCCTCATCTCCTAGGACAGATGCAGCAAACTAAACAGTGGATCGAGTTCAACTAGATAAAAAAGGCCGTCGATCAAAGTATCGGTTAACATCAACCAACTAATTCTGTGCCAAATTTGTGCTTTGGATCTTTAGGAATCATTCTATTCTTGTCCATCTTCTGTGAAAATTTAAGACATCAGGAACATTACTATTAGCTTACTTTTAGCACCTCATTGTTGTAGATTTTACTCAGCATCTGTCAGCGTTCTGATTGTAATACTCACAACAAGTATACTCAAAATCATCACTCGAGCAGTATTCAGAATCAGACCATGACTTCAACATGCACAGGCTTTTCTCCTCTCACCAAAATTAGTGCTTTGACATTATTATTACTCTCTCGCTAAATTAGTTCACATGAAAAGCTCAAGACTCAAGGGAAAATGTTATTAAAAAAAAAAGGCAAATAGACAACCTAGAAGTTCTTAGTATTCCCAAACTTGTTGGCGAAGTTACCATTACCAAGCCAAAGTTGGCATAAGAAGGATGTTCAATAAGTTAATAATTTGATGAGATATGACCAGGAAAGAATGGCAAAATTTGGTCAAGTGTCTCTTTCCATCCAAAACGATCGTCGAATTTTCGCAAGCATCAAGCCTGGTGAGACTTGGCGTGAAAAGATTGGACAAAGGGTGTTCAAAAGATGCCAAGGCATGGGATGCGGAAGTAGTCATTTTGACTAGTTTCGGGAGAGAAACTGACAGAATTATAAATTAAAGCTGGTAAATGAGGATTGATGTTGAGAGTGATTTTTACCTGTCCTCCATTTTTGCAAGCTTTCAATCATCTGTATGTACGACCCAGAAAAAAAACAAAAAATCATCTGTATGAGCTGTCTTACACTATGCCTATTGAGACCCAATGACCTGAAAAAGCTTGAGAGTTTGTTTTTTCTGGTCACAAAGGCAATAATTGAACTTCTCTTTGGCAAAGCTAAACTTAGCGGGAAATTGTTAGAAAAGTATGTCTATTCATTCTTAAATTTTGTAATTTTATCAATTTAATTTTAAATTCTTTGACAATTTATCAATTTAGTTATTTTAATGAATTTTGAATGGAAATTGTTGGTGGATACCGGCAGTTTTATATGACACTATTAATACTGATATTTAAATTTTTATTTTTATTTTTAGAAAATTTGAATCTTTTCTTCTGTTTTTTCTTTTCTTTTTATTTCTTACTTTTCCTTTTCTTTTTTTTTTTGTTTCTAAGCCAAACGAGGGTCGTTTGATCTTGACTAATTCTGTAGAAAAAAAAAAGAAAGAAAAATAAATAAAATAAAATAAAATTAATAAAATGTTCAAAAAAATTAAAAAGAAAAAAGGTCATAAAATATGTCAATGTTTGGTATCCATATCAACGATTTGGGAAATGACTAATTGACAAATCATTAGAAGATTTAGAAATAAAAAGACTAAAGTGAAATGTTTATAATTGAAATGACACAAATACAATATATTAAAGACTTTTTTGGTAATTGCCCTACTAAACTAGCACTACCTAGATTGATATTAGACACCTTACATTTTGTATTATTTGATGCGCATCGTGTACTTGGTATTGAAAGCTTATTAGTTTTTGGAATAACACAGCCTCTTTGTATCCCCTAACATCGCTCCAATTCCATTCATCTTACATTAAATAACATTCATAAGGAAAATTGGTAGCGATTTGCTATAGTAACAGATGTCTTGTTACAAATCAAAATGACAATGTTTTGAGACAAATCGTAAGTAAAGTAACTAAAATTTTACATGAACAAGTAATGTTCAAGCATCCGATAAAGGTTTATTCCTTTCGTTGTGATCCAATTTTATAAATCAACCTTCGTATCTCGCGAAAGTATTCAAGATCAAATTGTTGGTTCCGTCCTTTCGTCCAGATACAGAATACAAAAACGAGTTACACATGAAAAGGTTAGTCACAAATGTTTAGTAGTCCCTATACATGGATGTGTGTGCAATAAATGGGGGTAGTTGAGTACAATTTGGTCTCATCAATAATATGGGTCATATATGTTCATGGACCTCTACACAAGTGGGCTCTACCTAAGTTATGAATATATTTCATTTTCAATTTTTGTATAATATAGTGTAAAGATTATGTTAGACAATAATTGGCAGTGGAAGAGAAACATTTCCTTAAATCGAATAATTCTCCACACGTGTCCTACCTTTTAAATAGCGCCTAATTAAAAAAAGAGATTATTCTGAAGACGAAAGTCTTGCCTCTGAAAAGGTTTTCCTTTCATTGTCACTTCCAAAGTGTAGTTTGACAATCTCACAACCACATTTCTAAGTTACAACACCATTGAGTTTATACATTTTATGTTTCTCTCGAACTTTAAAATATTAACCCTCTGTTATAATTTCCGTTCACTTTTGCAATGCATGGCTTTTAAGTGGTAAATATGTATTTTCATCTCATTTTTTTTTTCCTAGAAATTTTTCTTTCACTCTCCATTTCAGTAAAGAAATGAAAAATTGACAAAAACTTTAAATATCAGATAAAAAAAATAGATAGCGGCAGTAGTATTACATAGTAAGATTGTTGGAGTTGATGAATTATTAATGGGACTAGCAAGGTATTTGAGAAAAAGAAATGTGATTGAGTAAAAAGGAAAAGGACATCAATATCCAAAAGGTACAATAACAAAAATCGAATGCTCGAGATGTAATTTCAAATGGTGAACTGATGCAAGAAAAGATCATCAATTAAAAATTTATAATACAACGCCTTAGATTTTTTGATTAATCATTTTATTTCATGAGCTGAGAGCGTCATTTCCTTTTAAATTTATATATTTTTAATCATTCACTTTTAACTTTAATTAACCCTTTAAATATACATAATGATAAAAATATTTCGTCATTTGGCCTTTTTTGTGTTTAATCTGCGTTTATTCTTTTTTCTTAAAATATTTTATTTAGCTCTATCAAAGCGGCTATACTAGTCAAACTTCAGCTGTCCAATATTACTGTCGATATCCATTTTTCGCTTATTAGTAATTAAGTCAATTTAATTTTCTCCTATGTTCTATATTTTCATTTCTTTAACAGCAATTAAGGGTAAAAAGAAAAGGCGATTTCGCTGGGAAAAAATGAGATGACATTATACTTTTATCCCTTAAATTTAATGTGCATTGTACATGCGAATAAAAAAATATAACATTAGAGTAAACAGTTTTAACGAAATGCAATGTTAGAGGATATCACCTAACACTTAGTTCTCACCTAACACTTAGTTCTCGACAAAGATGTACCAAACCCAAAAATTCGGAGGATTATCCCTAACTTTTAAATAGAAGATTTTCACCGAACAAGAGAAAGTAGACATCGAAACGGGGCATTTTCAGGTTAGTATTCAGACATAATGTTGAACCACAGAAGCGATGGAGCATCTTGGGTTGGTGTCATTGATTAGTTTGCTGGGGTCAACCGAAGAGGGATTTTGAATCATCGTGTCGACAGACCGATTCCAACCTGAATTGACTCTTTCCACGTTCAATGGCTGCTATTGAACGCGCATTTTGAGCCGTGAATCGTGCAGAAAAGAGGGTTCACGAGATGAGAAGCTGGAAAAGATGACTTCCCTTGCTGGCTCTCTCTCTCTCTCTCTCATCACTTATTTTGAGATAGAAATCGTTGACGCGTCTCAAAATTCTTGCGTCAACAGATCAGCCAGCATTCAAATTTTTCCAAAAGAAGAACTTAAATTAAGATTTGAATTCAAATTCAATGTCTAAGAACCATCTTAAATTATCTTTGTTTTCCTTTTTCCTTTTTCCTTTTTTTTTTGTGTGTGTTTGTGATTATTTGAAAGTGGGGAGAGGAAAGGTACCAAAAAGTTGCATTGCATTGAGACCAATATGTCCTAAACTTTTCATTTGAACCTATTTAATCCTAAACATTTTTATGTATTGTTAATCGAGCCTATTTGGAAAAATTTAGGCTGGAAAATTATGATATGGATGGGTTGACTCTTACCCAAGTTAAGGCGAATTGATACCAATACAATAAGTATAAAACTTTTTTGATACTTTTCCCGATTTTATTCTAGGCTAGTGTAAAATTAATGGCTTTTATACGAGTCACCATCACTAATAACATTAACTATGGATTTATATGCTCATTAACACTTCATCTTGAGCTGTTTATAGAGTGATTAATAAGTTAGTCAACGTATCTTTTATGAATCGTGAGCTGGTGACTACAGAAAATACAATTGAGAACAAATCACTAACAACCAACCACTTGATCTATTATATTGATGTCGCGTCGTTGTCAAGGCAAATGCTAAGAATTCAACATTTCATCTGAATTATGGTTTTCTTGACTAATCTCCAATTTTCCACTAATCATATAAATTTGCTTAACTTGTAAATTATAATAAGCCGAGATTAATCCCGCCCTTTAACAACTAATTATATCACGTGGAGGGTTAGATTTAATGCTAACCTGCCGTAATCATATGAAAAAGAGTTGGTATTTTGCTCAAGAAAGCGTGAAAGAAATACCCGAGAGAAGAGGACGTAAAGGCACATGACTTTGAGATATACGAAGGCCGACCGGATGGGCGTGAGGAACCGATGCTTGATCCATCCCGCAGCACCTTCTCTCGCTGGTCCGAGCCCATGCTCGAGAACGTGTTCACGTAGGGCCACCGCCCGCCCACGCAGAGCGAACCGCACAGCAGCAGCGTGCCGAGCCTCGTCGACAGCACCAGCAGGACCACTCGCGCCAGGATCACCGCCGCCAGCAGTCCCCTCCTCCCCAGAAGCTCCGCCACCTGCAACACAATCCACACATTCTTCATCACATGTTTCTCGAGCTTTTACTTCTTCTTCTTCTTCTTCTTCTTCTTCTTCTTCTTCTTCTTCTTCTTCTTCTTCGTCATGTCGTTGTCAGGGCGTGGACTTGCTGGGGGTGTTCGAAAGATACAAGATCAGGACCAATCTATTAAAGGTCTTGCTACTCACGGAAACATGGACTCGTGGCCTCTGTCGACTCGGTTAAGCACTATCGCACCTGATTCAAGCTCTCAATCGCTGCTGAGCTTTTCGATTACACCCAGGTATATACGCTTGTGCATGAAAGCGGTCTTACTTCTCAAAAATCCAAATGGAAGGGAGTGAATGTTCCATGTGAACATGAACCAAATCGTGAATTTTACCAGCTGCTGTGTACCGTGATGATCCATGACAATATAATTATCCGTCTAGCGAGAACAGTAATTTGATTTCATAAGAACTCAAAATCACAAACATGGCAAAAAGTTGTCTGAATTTGGTGGTTTTTCCTGTAATTCAAGGTAACATCTTTCGAATGGAGTGAGAGAGGACGTGGAATTGAGTTACCTCTTGAGGCACTGGAGCTCGAGAGCCAGACGATTCATAAAAGAAGCGCACCGCTTCGTCTTCTCTGTCCATCCGTCCCTCGAACTCTCCTCCCGCCGTCCCCGCCGCCGCCGCCGCCCCACTCAGCGGAGGGAACACCGTCTCGCAGATAGCGGCGAGAGCTTCCATCTCTCGCGAGGAGAAGCTGCCCCGGAACAGCTTCTTCTTCTCTCTATCCCCTCTGATTATGCCCTTCAACGCGGGATGGCACTCTCTCCCCATCTCTCTCTCCGCCGGTGGCGATGAATGGATATGAATCTTTTCGTTAGCAGTGATATGCGCGTCCGTCCGGAGGTGGATTCCTTTTATAGTTGAAGTTCGACATGAATATTGCGTAATTAGCTTGTATTACGTTGGCCCCACCACCCATGTAGGGACTCGGTCCATATGGACCAACACCATCATAGCCATCGAATGGGTGGGCCTCACAATGCGACACGCCTGATCAACAACTATAACGATTTGCCTAGACACCAAGTCTATTTAATACCTTCTCCATGCGCTCTTGCCCTCAAAACTGACAAGCTATTTGTGTATTTCGGTATCATAACATGAGGACGCAATACACGGGCCATGGTTTTGAATTTATAATCTTTAATCTGATGATCGAGTCGAGTCCATGATTCTAAGTTCATTCCATACCGAACCAGCCCGAATGAGGGTTATATATATACATTCTCACTATATGAGAATGAGTTATTCGAGCATATTAAAAACAGATACTATGTTTACATATGGATGTCTTCCCTCGATTGATCCTTTCTCTATCCTCTTTCACCAATGAGTGGTGACAATCCTTTATCCTTTCATTTCATTTGGGATTAAGAGGAGGTATAGTAGGACCCGCTTTCTAAATATTTCTCCTTATTTGGAACCCTACTCAACTCCTTTTAGCTTCTACTAAATTGTGCCGACACGTCCTGCTCGATTTTGCCTTTTGAGTTATGAAAACTTATTATTGTGAGTTAGGGCTAGTTCAAAAAGTACTCTCTGCTTCCCGGAGCTATAATCTCTCTCTTCTTAACAGTGATAGTGAGTTTAGTGCGGACATGCCACGTTATGGATCTCTATGAGTATTTTTTCATGGCATCATTGTTACACAAAATAAAAATAATTCAAGATCACAATAACCTTCATCCACAAAATAAAACAATTCGAAATCATCAGTATTCTTTTTGCCGCTCAATGTCACTTTGTCGATAGATCGAGACTTGATTTATAACCTTGATTTTTACACAGAAAAAAGAATACGTTAGAATGTTCAATCCAATGATTTGAATCGATCGATAGAAAAAGACCGCATCTGTAAATATAAAGTGCATATGCATCTGGATAGAAACTGTAGGTGGAATGTGATGAATGGGGGGCGACATGTGCGAAATAAATCGGATTTGAACCCAGTTATGATATAAAGTAAGGTTAATATAATGAAAAACCTAAAATTGGTACACTTGTGATAAATTTATCCAAAAATAATTTTTTGACCATTAAAAACCCTAAATGGATAAGCCTATGATAAATTTACCCTTCATTAGTTTTTATTAAATTTTACCATCAAATTACTGAGTTAAATGATAGGCGGCAGTGAATAAGTATATTAATTTGGGATTTACCCTCCATTTGCCACTATTGTACCCATTTGTAATTTTTCTTGATATTAATCAAATTTAATGGAAATTAATGAAAATAAATTTGCCACAAATAACTAGTTTGGGATTTTTAATGGTAAAAAAAAATTAAATTAGAATAAATTTATCACAAATGTACTAATTTAATGTTTTTCTTGAAATTAATCTTATGAAGTAATATGAGCTACTTTAAACGGAATATTATTATTATTATTATTATGGTTTTTGCTATCCCTCCTCAAAATAGGGAAATGGGTACGTCACAAGCGCAACGACCACTTGTGCAAAGGCCCCACTGGAGAAGGGAATTTCTAATTTTCTCACCCATAAATTTTCATAACCACCAAATTTGTTGTGCTCTTGGCCAATCAATGAAAAGCCCCCTTTCAGAATACAAGTTCCTTTCACTTTCCCACACTCATTTTCTTTTAGGATACAAGTTCCTTTCGCTTTCCCCCACTCTTTTTTAGAGAGAGAGAGAGAGAGAGTTGGTTCAGGGAGGAGGACCCATTTGGTTTCCCAGCCGGGGGTAGAGCATGAGGTTAAGAGCTTTCGATACAGAAAGGCAACGTGGACGTATCATCTTTCGATTAAACACGGCGGTACGAAGGCGTTGTACAAACTACATACCAATCACGTCCTCATTCATTGCGGTGAACGGGAAAAAAGGTTGGACCACCGGAGCTCAATCCCCGGGCAGCTCCAGTGTTCGCGAATCATCCTCGCGTTAGGTTTGATCTTTATACCGTCCGTAGGTCGCGCCCCGCGCTTTCCACCTCGTTTCCCTTTTGGACGTTTAGGACTGTTGGGATTTACCTTCGCGTGAGGCCGTCACTCTTGCGCGGTATTCGCGGCTCATTGGTCCGAGGTAAGGCGAGCCTTTATCACCGACACCAAAACCCTTTTTATGATGCACGTGTGAGTTACGTTAGGAAAAGTTGAACATTAGAGAGTTGATGGGGCGATCCCCACCCAGATATATTGATAAGTTTTGACATGAGCTCGCTCTTAAGGATCTCCCCGAATGAAAGTATCGGATTTCTACTGCGCACTTCTAATATCTTAACCAAGTTGCTAGAGGAAAAGTGCTTTGATGTTAAACAAAATCTTAGACCTATTGAATTTGTGTTAATTCAGTTTTAAACACTTTAATTGTACCAATTTAGTCACAATTTTTTTTTTTTTACATTTTATCAATTGAGTCTTAAACTTATTAAAATTATTTAAAAATGTCTACGTTAGTGCCGAGCGTGCCACATAAGATAGTTAATGATTTCTAGCCAAATTTTGGCATGCCACCTATTGAATTTGTGTTAATTCAGTTTTAAACCATTTCAATTTTATCAATTTAGTTATAATTTTTTTTTTTACATTTTATCAATTGAGTCTTAAATCTACTAAAATCACTTAAAAATGTCAACGTCAGTGCCGAGCTTACCACGTAAGATGATTAATGATTTCCCACCAAAATTTGTCGGAATGACTTAGTTAGCAAATTGTGAAAAAGTTTATGATTAAATTTGCGCAATTAAAAAATTGAAGATTGAATTGTCATAAGTGTACTATGTTTAAGACTTTTTTGATACTTTTCCCCATGTACATATGTATAACACCAAAGCGGTTTTCCTCTAGCCACTTCATGAGATATTAGAAGTGTGCAACACAAATCCGATATCCTTATCTAGGAAGATCACCAAGAGAGAGCTCAAGTTTGAATTCATCAGCATATCTAATTGGACCCACCACACTAATTATTTGATGTGAAATTTTTCTAAAGCAATTTACACGTGCATTTCAATAAAGGTAATGGTTTTAGGACCCCCACCCCAAAAAAAAATACAAGAATTAAGGTAATAGGGCTCATCTACTTTGGACCAATGAGCCGTGTACGGCACGGAGTGACCACCTCTCATGAATATAAATCCCAAAAAAGGGTAACGCCCAAAAAGTGAAGGAAAACAAGGGGGAAAGTGTCATGAGCAACCAACCTACAAATGAAAAAAAAATCAAACCTAACACGTGATGATTCGGGAACCAGGAAGCCCCCGGGACTTGAGCTCTTCTGGTCTTTTCCGTTCTTCGCTAATCCCCGCCCTAAGTCCAGGGAAAGGGAAAAAGAAAGTAAAGATAAAAGATAAAAAAATTATTTAAAAAATCACACATTTTAAAAATTATTAAATATTATTCAAATTATTTACCTCAGTGCCGGTCGTGCCACATGGGGCAGCCGGCATCCACGTCATCAATTTCTAGTTAAAATTGATCGAACAGACCTAATTGACAAAGCGTGAAAAAGTTTAAAACTGAATTAACACAACTAAAAACTTAAAACTAAACGGCACAATTATAATAAATTTAGGAATTTTTTGGCAATTCTCCCATGAAAGCACACAATGAGAATACCAATTTAATATATATGAAAAAAAAAAAAATAGGGAAATAAATTTATATGATGAAGAATAGTGGAGAAATGAAAAGGAAAAAATGGCTAATAGCTAAGTTGATAAGAGATATGGTCCTAGTGGTACTAATGGCAGGTCACCAAATCACTCATGTTGCAATGAAAGTTATATTGAAAAAATTATCCAAAAAATCCTAAATTTATTACACTTTTGCCAATTTAATCATAAACATTTTTATATTTTGTCAATTGAGTTCATCTAAAAATTTTGGTCGAATTTGTTAACATAGACGCTAGTCTTTCTACGTGGTACAACAATCAATGCTGATGTGAATAAGTTTTAATGATCTTTTAATATTTTTGGCCAAGTGGGTCAACCTTCCAGCCATATGCAAGGCCTGCGGGTGGGGAGCACTTGCCTAGGCCATGCGAGGTTGACCCTCACCTAGGCTAAGGCGGCCTCACCAAATCTAGCCTTGGTTTGGCAAAGATGAGCCTTCCCGAGGTGTTCCCTAGCCTAGGCTCTAATTGGCCCAATAATGGCAAGTGGCTGGCCACAGGCAAACGGAAGAAGGAAAAAAAAAAATTAAAAAAAAATTAAAAATTAAAAATATATTAAAAACTTTAAAAATTATCTACATCAACTCACGGTTTCCAAGAAAATTTGACTGGATAGACTCAATTGACAAATTAAAAGTTTAATATTGAATGAGCAGAAGTGCCATAAGTTTAAAGGCTTTTTAGATAATTTTATCAAGTTAAACATAGAGATGCCTAGGGGTGTAAATCTATAGTTTAGACCTTGAACGAATTGATTACACGGTGAAAAGAGAAATCTCGGGTTCCACCGTTTTCAGTACAACACATTTTGTTGTAAATTAATTCGTTATTTAATTCCTAAGTGGTCCACGAATTAGTCATATAAAGAAAGGGTCTTGAATTCTTATTTTGTATCCATGATTTTTCACATTTTATAAGAAAGGGACTAACAGATGGATGGTAATGCATTTTGACAGTAAGAAATTTCAAATTTAATTATATTCTTTATGAAAGCTAAGAATGAGCAATGGGAGGGGTTCAATAAACCAAAAAGACAGGATTTTGCAGTGGAAAGAGAAGGCTTTTGAGCCAGAAGAAAGATGGGAATGGGAGGGTTCTGGAAAATGAATTTGGAAATTCAGGCAAGGTTTTTTCTGGAAAGCTCCATTGTTAAGGAAAAGAAATGTCATATGGAGGAAAGCAGATGGAAATAAAGTTGAGATCTTTTGTTTTGGGGAAAGGAAATGTAAGCTCCAGGCTCTTGGGACTTGATAAGGTTTTCTGGGTCGATTATCAAGCAATGAAGAAGACAGCTGGAAAATGGTGGTGATGGAGAGAGTGAGAAAATTCGACGGGGTTTGTTAATTCAGTATTTCAGATGCCCTCGGGGTGACTTTCAGCTTCGTTTGAAGTGCCATACGATCGGGCAATGTGTACAGCGATGGTTAACTTAAATGATGTGAAATGAATGCCGTAAAGATAGAGGAAGAGTACGTGGCGCGAAACGAGATCCCACGGTTTGCATCCGCAACATTGAATGAGTAGCACCAAATGATTCATAACCGGGGCCTGCATTTTGAATTCGATCGGGCGAAGCGAAAGAATGGACCACCACCTTACTTTAGAATTGAAAGTGATCATCAAGGCATTGCTGTCCAGAGAGAGGACTCATTCGGATTGATGACGGAAGACGGTGCAACAGGGAGGTGTCCTTGAGTTCGAATTGGCAACTCTTTGCAGAGGATGACAGGGGCATTCAACGCCTAAAATTATGAGGACGAGTGTCCATCTGTAAAGCCAGATGCTAGTTGCCGAGATTAGCCTTTGCATTTCCACTTAATCGTTAAGTAGTAGAAGATGGAGTTGTTGTTGGCTGAGAGTCACTTCTTGAGGTGCATATTAGCCTCTCAAATTCTCTCAAAGTAAACACATGAGAAAATGGAACAGTCTAATATCTTAATGGGATAATGACACAAATGATTCTTTAACTTTGATCCAAAGTGTAATATAATCCCTAAACTTTCGCTTAATATTTAATGTGGTCGTTGAACTTTTAATTTATTTTATATGATTCATCAACTTTTAGTACATGTCTAATATAGTCATTGAATTATATGAAAATATTCAATATTAGTCATTTCATTAATTTAAGACTAGGGACGGCATTAAACATTTTCATTTAATTTAAGAATTAAATTAAACATGTAACAAAAGTTTATGGATACATTAAACAGATTAAAAGTTCAAAGACACATTGTGCATTAAGCCAAAGTTTATGGAACACATTGAAGATTTTTTTTGAATTCATTGATTATTTGTGTCATTTTCCATCTCTAAATATAAGAATGAAAACAACGTGTCTCGTGATCGGTGTGCTTCGGACCTTTATAGCACTTCATATGTTCAAGCCCATGAGCTCCTGGCCGATTCTTTTAGGACATAGCTCCTCCTTTGTTGCCTGTCGAAACAGGTAAGAACCATCGGACCAGCAGTTTAGATGCACCACCGCCTCTCTCAATTTGACAAAATTAGTAATGTCGACATGCGTTTTGCCACGGGCTCTTCTTAGATAATCTTAGGTTTAAGTATATGTTTGAAGAGTACCCTTGTATTTTGAAAAATCTCTCCCTCGTCTTTCTAGTGTATGCTCGAAATAACTAACTCCCATTCAATAGTGACGTACCTACAACCACATTTAATTTGGAGATTGATGAGACGCATGTGAAAGGTGCACGTCCCTAACATCATCTTGTCATGGACGTGATTGTCACGGGTCTAATCAGTAACCACCGAGGCCTTATTGCAAGTCCTCATCATGCTCATTATTTGGGCCAATTTCATAAAAAGGCACGAATTTTAGGTATTATCCTAAATCTGGCCCGAACTTTATTTTGTTTAAAAAAAAAACACAAACTTTAGATGTTATCCCAAAACTGACCCAAACTTTATTTTATCTATAAAAAAAAGTACATACTTTAGATGTTATCCCAAAACTAGCCCAAATTTTATTTGAGACAAAATAAAATAAGTCTATTATAAATAGGCTTCATATCTTTATTTAACTATAAGATGTACACGGTTTTAATATATCATTTTAAGGCAATGTAATCTTCTGCTTCCAACCCAGCTTTTAACATTGCAAACAACTTGCCTTTTTTCAATTGATCTAATGGCCCTAGCTATGTGCCTCGTCCCCTAGAATGAAGCTACTGAATTATTTTTCCCATGAGAATCATTTATAAAGTTCACCTTATTGGAGGGTGGACTTAAATTTAACACTTCCTCCAAACACTCGAATGTAGCATCGTTTGCTATGTTGTATATTATTGTTAATGCGGAAATGCCACGTCGGATGACTGTGGAATGAGGGTTAACAGAGGACCATATTTGGGACACAAGTGAAAGTTTATACATTTTTTTTAGACAAAATAAAATTTAGGCCAGATTTAAAACAATACCGAAAGTTCGTGTTTTTTTTAGACAAAATAAAGTTTGGGCCAAATTTGGAACAATACCTAAAGTTGGTGTTTTTTTTATGGAATTGGACCCTCATTAATTAGACCAAAAGAAGGATGATTTGTCAAGGAAGAAGAACGTCTTAGTCCTCTATCTTCCCTCATAAAGAGTGTCGTTTAGTTAAAGAATTCCAAGTACCTGCCCTTGTCTTTCCATTTTCAACTTTGATGATCGGGAAAGATCGTAGCATTTCTAGCAAGTTGTCCCACTTTTTTTTTTCCACAAAAAATTGGTACTTCGATTTAGGGATACTTTGATTGCACTTGCACCATGTTGGCTCTTTATTCATAGGTTGATTTGCAATTTCATTAAACTATGTTCGATTCTCAGACGATTATTAAGACTTGCTAATTAGACAAAACGGTTAGGACAAAGTGTACATGATAGGGGTAATGACCAAGCAATTAAACTTTTCAACTTCATCAATCAAACTAAGTGCCCGAAATTTTCTCAAAGTTATTTCCTTACATAGTGCAAGATCAATCGGAAGCCTAGGTAACCGACAGATGCATCGAGTCCAAAAGCAGAGACAAGATTGTCACCACGTAAACATGAAACCAGTGGCTCTGAAGAGATGAGTTTCGTGTACAGATGAATCAAACAATCGGCGATAGAAGAAGAAAATTGACAGCTAACTAATTGAAACAGCATCTCTTGCTTACCTACTTTTGGATTCCATCATCTAATTAGATGTTCATCTTTTTTTCATTCTTTGATGGGCAAAATCATCAGCTATATACATGTATTACCACCTCGCTCTAGTTTTCAGCAAATGAAAGCGAGACGATGAGTACTCCATACCCATTGGATCATGAAATGATCTAAAACCTCGTGTTCGCTTAAACAGGACATAAGCTCCATGTAACAGTGATGTGTCTCTGGACTGACCCTGTACCTGTGTTCCTCTTTGCTTTTCTTGTGCCGGGGCTGGCATTGTATTTGATTTAAAATTACCAGTTAAAAGTGCATCTCCAACCTCATTTTCTGCTGTAATTACCAAAATTCTATTTGTAGTTGTCTACAGGACAGGTTCTTGTTATGATAAATAAGAACATTACATTGAGTCATAACAGACCTTCAAATCCAGAAGCAGAAAATGAAGAGCACCATTTGGGCAGATCATAGTACTAGACAGCCCTTCACCTCCATTGGCAAGAACAAGGAAAAAGATGAGATCCACCATACATGCAGTTCTTTCTGAAACCGGACCACCAAGGCACGAACCGTTTGTCATGTCTAAGACAAGTGCCTCCACAATGCCGGGCGATCTCTCGAAATAAGGAGAGCACGTGAGGACAGATGGTCAAAAGAAGGCGAGTACAAGTCATCTGGACCAATGACTTCTCTGACATTTTGTGTGCTTCCACACCCAAGAGAGTGCAATACGTCATCCTTCGCAGCATCAAACACAAACAGTCCTTGCCCGCTCACCCCCATGACCAGGTTTGAGTTGCCCCAAACTTGAGTTATCGCCGCATGGTCGGAGTGTAAGTTTGACTCCGGCAAAGCATAAGTGCTGAATAGGCCTTGTTTGCGGAAGGAAAACTGTTGCACCTGCGTGCAACTCAGTTTCTTTCCTACCGATTTTAGGCTTGTGCAGCCCAGAAAAATGGAATCACCACGTGAGAAGACTGACTGCACGCTGATCCCGAGCTTTTGTATCTTGAGTCCCACACCAGATGGATGGCGGAAGTCCATGATATTAATTGAATCACCACTGCAGAATATGCCATCATTGCCTTCAGCTTCCGATGAACTGACTCTGCACTCAACACGGAAAGTCGTAAGAGAATATGGGATGAAAACCTTCAAATGGAGACCGATAGATAGAATCAAATACCAGAATCATGCATGCTTCAAACAAATACTGCATTTATAGCACAAAAGCAACTCAACAATCAGAAACAGAGATGTGATGTAGTCAATATGAAGAGGTGCCCATGTAGATGATGCGAAAATCCAGTCGACTTGCACACGAAGAACTACATTTAGGATATTGTTGACAAGGATAGAGACTTAAATTGTCTAAGAGCATTTACCTTTGTCGAACCCCTCCACCAATTTCAGCATCAGTATTGTTAATGTGAAGGGCCGATATTTTTCGTCCAGTGGAAGGCACGGAAAGTAATGGTTGTGCATTAAGAGAGTTCACATCCCATAGAGAGATTGCCTCAGCTTCAGCTATGACAACTTTCCCTCTGTTTCTCCATTGCAAAGGACTCGAATAGTCCATTGCTAACACAGGCTTCTGCACTTCCCATTTCATAACTTGCTCCCCATCCCGGATATCATAGACTCGGACACCCTTCTGGCAGGTGGCTGTTGAGATAATTAGAGGTCCACATGGCTTATACCACCATAGCTGATTTTCTGGGACCATAATACTAGACAGAGCACTTCTTCTATACAAAGTGTTACTGGGTAAAGGACCAAGTACTGTTCTTGAAGAAGTTACAGCACCGCCTT
Organism: Eucalyptus grandis; assembly: GCF_016545825.1. Taxonomy (NCBI): domain Eukaryota; kingdom Viridiplantae; phylum Streptophyta; class Magnoliopsida; order Myrtales; family Myrtaceae; genus Eucalyptus; species Eucalyptus grandis. The sequence continues at coordinate 42,094,735 of NC_052619.1, forward strand.
CCTCAATATGGCAAACTTGAACATCTTTGGTGTAGAAATCCCAGGAACAAAACCCTGCATCCATCGTATTTCCAGCAGAGGCTGCAACAACATACCTCCCTGAACACCCATCTGCACCAGGAGCACGGATAATCCAACAATCCCTCCATATGTTATTTGAGATCACCATGGAGGGCTTGTATACAGCTTTCTCCTGTAAAATCTCAAACCATTAGAGGCACATTAGATCTATTTCTTTTTTCTTAGGCACATTAGATCTATTTCTTTTTTCTTTCTACCAGACCTCACTTATGTCCTGCGGTTGACACTTGTCAACAATGATGATTATCATGGATGAATGAGCCTCTTTTGCCAGATTAAGGGGATCAGACATGCAATTTTCACCCAAAAAAAAAAGATCTGTAATGATAAAGAAATCTTCACAATCTATTGTAAAATCTTCATTTATTTCAGTAAACAAAGTAAAATAAAACAGCTGGACATCTGTTGATGTAGTTAATCTTCAAATGAGGAAGTTCCTGGTAGTCATAGTTGCTTATTGTGGCACTATCTTAATCACTGATTAAGTGCAGGCAACATCAATTTCATTTTTTTTCCTCAAGGAATGATATACATGCACGGTTGACAAACTACCAGTGAACTATAGACATCATGAAAAAATGCAACCACCTGTTATTCAAGAATGACCAACCAAAGACCCAGTGATACAAACCAATGCAAACTTTGGAAGAAATTCACTCAACAGTCACCTTGCTCTATAAGTAAATTCAAGTACATGGAACTTACTTAAAGAGAAACAGTCACCTTGCCTATAAGTAAATTCAAAGGTATGATTACAGTATTTTATCACTAAATATGCAAAAGCAAACTAACTGTAAAAGATTTTATTAGTCAATTGGCAAGGTTTGACACGCAAGTAGTAGTGAATGCACACTGACAAAAGCTCACTTAGCAACACACACTTCTCTGGAGTGGATGTAATCCCCCCATCTAACATCTGAAATGCAAGTGAATATGCTCCTGAGGACATTGTGGCAATGAGGTATATACTAACTATCATGAGAGCAAAGCAGATCACGTACCTCCGAATTGGCAATATCATAGTAGGAACATGAGCCATCATCATGAGCAAGGAGTACTGCCTCTCCCTCTGACACAAACCAACCTCCAGTGGAGGTCTTGCTGCCGATCTCATGCAGTTGATAAGCATGAGAGTCTTCGTTCTCCTCTCCAATTATAAGCCTCTGAATGTTCTCCTGATCGTCAAATTCATTTAGCTTTTCATCAGTTGTGAGCATTATCTCCGGCTCGGCCTTCCCGTCAACAAATTTATCTTGTACTGCTGAAGTTGCAACACCATCCATTTCTTGAACCTCACAGATCTCCACGCCAGACTTCTGATCCTTGATGGTGATCTTAGATTGCTCCTCATCCAATGAAGCCAAAAACTCCAAAGCTATCGCATTGTCATCTTCCACCTTTGACATAGAATTAGCCTCAGAAATATTCATCTCATGCACTCCTGCTTTACTTGATGACTGTGTGCTTGCTATTGATGCCCTCACAGAGGTTCGATTTTTGAGGAGCTTGTGATGAGGAAAAAGTCGAGCTTCTAATTCCTCACTATTCAAAACTTTAACTGAACATTTCGAACTACTCCTTTTCTCAACCTGAGTCTCCCCAACCGATTTGTCACTGTCAAGGACAGCATTTGCAGTGTTCTTTACCGCAGCCATCTTACCATCAGAATCACCTATTGCATGACCAATCGCCTTTTCAATCCCTGAAATCTTTTCCTGGATATCTGAAAGTACGACTTTCGACTCATCCGGGTTATTCAAATCTAATATCTCCTTAGTCCTCTTAATATCAGAAGCGATCCTCTTAACCTTACCTTCTAAAAAAGCGAGCTTTTCATGTAGCCTACTCGGATGCTTTTTTCCCACTTGACCATTGACAGCTTCAGAGCTCATCCCCTTCTCCACCCCCGAACTGCTCAAACATTTCGCACTCGCATTTCCAGTCATTTCACCGGCAACACCAGATGAGGATGCCAAATTAGCACTTGCACCCTCTTCTGATTTCTTATCTACCAACAGTTCATGCAAAGGGTGAGCACTTAGATCAACACTAACCTCTTCAGCCCTCACCTCTTCAACGCGACCCTTCGATTCTAACCGAGTATCTACCTTGCTCGACTTGCCCAAACTTTCAGAATCAACACACACTTCTCCATTCACTCTATGTACATTTCTTCCCTTTACTCCCACTTTCCCAACTGACGATTGCTCACAACCACCGCCCTTCTTCACCTTATCCTTCAAATCCCTCAAAATCCTAGACCCCCCGCTGCCGCCGCCGCTCTCGTCCCTCGATTTCACCCCGACCTCCCTAATCCCTCTCCTCTCCTTCTTCTCCGCCTCCCGCCCCTCCAGCGAAACCCTAGGCAAGACCCTGTCTTTCTTCCCGTCCGAGCCGCCGGCCCGCCCGCCGAAGGGGCTGGGGCTCCGCCCCCTCGGCACCGCCGACGACCACCGGGCGCCGTCGCTCGAGACGCGCGGCACGGCGCGCAGCGCGGGCTTCTGCGCAATCGGCCTGGCGCCGGAATTCTCCTTCCCCGGGACGGATTTGGCGTTGGAGAGCGGGGTCAGGGGCTTGCCCGGTCTCGGAGCCGCGACCTTGGCTCCGGCGCCGGCGCCGGCGCCGCCGCGGTCCTTGATCCGGCGAGCCGACAGCGCGGACATCGGGGATCTTCCTTTCAACTGATGCAGATCGTAGAGAGAGAAAGAGAGAGAGAGAGAGAGAGAGAGGGGGAAAGTTTAAGGTTTGGGTTTGGAGGTTCCCGAAGAAGATGAGAAATGATGCTGATTTTTAAGATGATTTTTTATTTTCAATTTTTTTTTAAATTGTTTTTGGTGTTTGGGCGGGAAAAGGACGAGTTTTCGATTTTTGAAATATGTGGTGACTGGTGAGGTGGAATGAGACGGGGGATCTGGGTTGGGCTTTTGAGTAATTTCGTGGTAGTCTTGAGGACCAAGGAGAAAACATGTTGGGCCGGAAGTGCAAATAAAAACAGAAGAAGGGCCTGGGGATTTTTCTATTGGCCGAGATTTTTATTTTCCTATTCTTTTTTTCTTTCCTAGCTGACAGCTGGTAAAAAGCCTCGAACTGGTTAATCTCCGGGGTTTTCTATTGGTTGAAATTGGAGAATACGAGCACTAAAATAAAAGAGCAGATTTGATAACATTGTAATTTTCACTTGAATGTTTTGGACGCGTTTGTTTATATGTTTCTGTTAAAAAATTGTTAGGAACATAAATAGAAAAATTAACCGGGATTCACCCAGGTGGCCACCCTTCCGATATGGAATGGGGAGGTGAGGGGTCAAATCCACATTCTCGGGATGACGCGTAAGTTTCAAGAGTGGATTTCGACTCCCACGCCTTACAAGAGCGAGCAAAAGTCCGAAAGTGAGTGTAGAGTAGGAATAGAATATGGTGATAAAAAAAAATTAGAAAAAACTATTTCGTTCCAAAGAACAATTTTTTATTAGAAAGACGTGCTTAGCAAACTTGTTTCTATAATAAAAAATGAATAAACACGTTTGATAAATTTATGTTCTTTTTTTTATTTCTTTTAATTTTTAAAATTTTTTATTTTATTTTTCCTTTTTTTTCTTTCTTTTTCCTTTTTTTCTTCTTTTGGCCGGTCGCCGACCTCGGCCAAGGCCGGCGACCCTCCGGTGAGGTCGCCAGCCCTCAACAGCCCGGTCGCCAGGCCATGGCCGAGGTCACGACCGGCCAAAAAAAAAAGAAGAAAAAAAGAAGAAAAAAAGAGAAGAAAAGAGATGAGAGAGAAACAACTTTTCTATTCTTCAAAAGTGTTTTTGGAATAAAAAAACAATTTTTTTATTTTTTATTTTTGTTCTAATTTTGTTCACGGAACAAAAAATAGGTTTTGAACAAAAACGCAAAAAAACGCGTTTATGTTCTTTTTTTGTTTAGGGAACCAAAAACAGAAAATCTGTTCATGAACAAAAAAATAAACATAAATATGCAGGCCATTTCATTCCCCGTGATCACACTTTTCTGATTTGACGTGTTTGTGACTTTCTGAATTGATTTCCGAGTCAAAATTTGCTTGTGTATTTAAGCGTCGGATATGATTAATTTATGGGAATTAACTGAGTTATCAAATTGGGATGTGTAAATAAGTTGACGTGCCTCCGCTTTGCAATGAAAGCGATCCTTCATGAATGCGACGCTATGCCTAAATCTAACCACATTTTTCAGGAACAGCATAGTTGCGAGATATTTGGTAAATGCAAATTTTGTGAGATCAATAACCAGATCAAATTATTTAGTAATTTTGCAATATGAGTCGCATTGTCTTATGTCGCAATTGTACTTTAAATTTTGTAGCTTATGTCTTTGGTAATACATGTTTTAAGTTGCCATACCTAATTATTAACATGTCAAAGAGAAAAAAGGTGTGTTGGCATTTTTTCACAGTAAAAACTATCATGAGACATATTCTTAAAGTTGTCTTTACAAAGCTTAAAGGTGCGTTTGGTTCAGTATTTTGAAAACTCATTGAAAAAATGTAAAGTAGCTTAGCCTAAAGAATTTTGAGTAAATGCAAAGATCATTTAGTAAACTGTGTTTTAAGAAGTAACTTTAAGAGAAATGTTGTTTCGTAGAAAACACATTTAAAAAGCCATTTGGTTGTCGATGGCTATCAACACTAGATCTAGCTCATCGGTGATCGTAACCCTTCGCCTAACCAACGAAAGGTTGGTCAAGTTTTTTTTTTTAATAAAAATTATATATGTTTGATTTTTTTAGCATGTATATATATATATATATATATATATATATATATATATTAGCATTTAAAAAAATATAATAATGAGGGAAAATCGAAATTTTGAAGATTGGGTGAGGGTAGTTTTGAAAGGAAAAGATAAGTTTCAGTATTTAATCAAATGCTCAAAACTCAAAGTTAGTCTTTATTAACATTGGACTTTCAGCCTTTCTAATACTAGTTTTCACTTGAAAGTTACTTCAAAATTATTGTTAAACGGTCCAATATTTCTTCAAGAGGCTTTGGAGATCAAAAGCCATTTAGAATGCCGAAGCAAATGCACCGTAAGAGGTGCTCCTTACCTTTTGATTGTTGGTGCTTCCTTACCTTTCTGATTGTTGGTGCTTCTCCTTTTTCTTTAGTAGATTTTACCTTTTAGGTCTCATTTTCAGAATCCTTTTATTCTGAATTATGCCATTTATGGTACTAATAAGGTTTTTTTTCTACAACTTTCTTGCGGCAGCTTTGGTCATGAATGGGTGTTGCGGCTTTTAAAGGTGTTGGCCAACACCTCGACAACTGAAGGACTTCCAAAGTCATATATAGTACTTCATAGCAGCTTTTGGGAAGCCAGCTTACTTACCTTTGAAGTATTGTTACTTTAAAACACAAATTATCCAACATTCGAGTCACCGCACTTCACAGCACGGGCACAACACGACACAATTGCAGTTCTGCTTCAATTATGCCAAACGAAAAACTGAGTTTAGTCCATCATTTGGAAGAAAGATAGTACTTAACTTAACATCCAAATACTTGGAATTGCAATTTTGCCAAACGATAAAAATGAAGAAGAAGAAGTTGCTTCATTTTAGAAACTGAATATCGAACGCTCCTTGCTTTCGATAAGAATATTTTTAGATGGAGGCCCCTTTTGTAGATGCAAATTCTCATAGTCAAAAGCATCCTCAAACTTATCCTTGGTCGAAACTAGCATTTACGCTAGATATTTTATATTGTGTATGGCAATTTAACTCCAAATATCTTGTGAGTTTTTTACCCTCTTTTAACTTCTTTAAACAGCAGAAATTGGTCGTGTTACAACCCATAAAGTCCAAGCTATGAAGAAAAAGGTGCAAGCTATAAATCCGCTCAACAAATTAAATGCTTTCATGGAAGAAAGTAGGGAAAAAAGAGTTTAAATGCTTGAAAAAGAAACAAAAAAATTGAAAATGGGGGATTTTACGCGGAAAATCTCATGTTTATATCATCTTTCACGTTCATTTTGGTTGAACTTGGATCGCCATTCTTACATTTGGCCTAATTTCAAAGTGGTTTTCATTCTTAAATTGTTTGAATTTTAAGAAATTATACTGTGATTCAATTCAATTGTAGGATCCTGAATTTTGTGGCATTATAGTTTGCTAATGCTTGTATGTAACATTACAATACTAGCGCAAGACTAAACAGCAAAAATGTTTAACAGATTCGTTTCAATATTGATTAGTAATAGTATGTTGTGGAACTCTATCGCGTGCAAGGACATAACCGACTTCATCACCCATTCACCAACGAGTCATGTACCAAAATCACATGTAAGTAGAAGTATTGGGGAAAAAAATCTCAACTTTTAGAGGTTGAGGATTAAGTTGCAAAATTACCGAATTTTATAATCTTTTTGGGAAGATAAGAAGGGGTAAAAATAAGAAAAATTGTCTAATCAATCCTAAACATATTGTATGAATATCAACTTAGTCTTGAACTTTTCAATTTTATTAATTTAATAAAAAAATCTTTACATGAAATTCCAACGTGGTCATTCGGCCAATTTTCAAGGGAAATCATTGATGTGGCGGCATGCCATGTAAGTCAATCGACGATGACTGAAGGACCACCACATCAGCAGTTTTCAACGAAAATTAACTGGAATGAGTAAATTAGAATTTCACACAAAGGTTTAAGGTTAAATTGAGCATGAAAATATGATAGAATTTGAAACTTTTGTGAGAGAAAAATGTAAATGGGTCCATCAACATTTCCATTAAACGAGTCGTTGATAAGTAAATTCACAACACAGAAGAGCAAGCATCATCAGAAGAGGGCAAAACCCAGCCACAAATTCTTCCCCATCTTGGCAAGAGAACATCAAATCTCCTGCAATCATTGAAGATGGGATCAAATAAGCAATTTGCTCAAGTAGGGTTTCGAATATAAAGCTTGAATGATGACATTCATATGGCGATCTGGAGCCTCCCAGATCTTGGCAGCGATTCCATCATTAATATCAACGGCTCCCTTTCTTTTGCTGTCCCCACCTTGCCTATTCTAAGTTTTTGTCACTTTCATAGTGAAAGGGAGTGAACAATGCTTTGGTTTGCTTTCTATGGCTTTAGAATATATAGGCAAAATTTCAAAATTTCAAAAAAACAAATATCCCCATTTTCACAAGCAGACATATCAAATACAATCTTTGATTTTCGAAACTTATGAAAATTTCATTAATTTTAGAATGTCATTTCAAGTTGCATTTAGATTGCAATCCTACTTAAGAATCTATCGATTTCCTTTTCCAATTACTCCTTCTATCATTATCGGGGAAAATTCTAAAAAGAGACCCGAAGTGCCTTCTTTTTCTCATATAAGGGTCTGAAATAGACCTTATTTTAATAGGGATTTGAAGTGATATCACTTTCTCAAATAAGAGCCTAGAGTATATGGTATTTCAAATGAAAACCTGAAGTGATTATGTTTGTTTTAAATAAGAGCTTGAAATGACTATATCCATTTCCAGCAATCAAAGGTATTTTGTCATTTTTCCCTTTTTTTTTTATTTTTTCCTTCCTTTTTTGTTTTTTGTTTTTTGTTTTTTTTTGTTCTTCTTCTTCCTCTTCGTCAATGGTTGGCCAGCCATTGGCAATGCCCACAAAGGGTCGGGCGAGGGTCGCCCTCGTCAGCAAGGGCCACCCATGCCGCCCACAGGTAAGGGATGGCCTCGCTTGGTTGTGGCAACCCTCGCCCTAGGGCCATTCATGAGGTCGGCTCGTGTCGACCCCAAGCGAGGCCACCCTCGCTAGATCTGGCAAGGATCAGTTGCGAGCAAGGCTTAGGCGAGGCCAACCCTCGCTGACCCTCACCAATAGCTGATGAGGTCACCTAGCCCTCGTCAGCCTCGAGTGAGGCCACCCCTGCCAAATCTAGCAAGGTTCAACCTCGCCTTGGGCCGACAAGGGCTAACCTAGCGGATGGCCTTTAGGCAAGGGTCGCCACGCCCAAGCGAGGCTGTCCCTCGCCTACGGCTGGCGTGGATGGCCCTCGTTAGTAAGGGTGACCCTCACCCAACCCTCTGTGGGTACTGCTAGTGGTTGGCTAAGAAGAACTAGAAAAAAAAAGGGGGGAGGAAAATGCCAAATGACGAAAATACCCTTGACCCTTGAAGAAAACTTAGCCGATCACCGACCGGCGAGGTCAAGTCATTTTTGAAACAACCAAAGTCATTTCAAGTCTTTATTTGAAACAACCAAAACCATTTTAGATACTTATTTGAAACAAAGTTTACTTTGGACCCTAATTTAAGAAAAAAAGAGCACTTCAGGTTTGTTTTTTTTTTTTTTTTTTTTTTTTTAATTTTCCTCTCGTTACCGAGTCACCTAACCTAAAACCTTAACCGAGCGTGGCCCTCATCGTTGACGCCATCCACAACCATTGCACTGTGGCCACCCACCATCCCAAGCTGAGTCACCACCTTCTGTCTCTCCTCATCCCTTTGTTCTTGCCACTCTCCGCCCGACATTGGGGATAACACAACATCGGTGGCGGATGTGGCCGTGTTGTAGGGCTGGGATGGGGTGGTAAGCAACGCGGCTAGGAGCGAACAAGAGAGAAAGAAGGTTGGGGGGGAGGGGTATAGATGGGTATTTTGAAATAGTGATTTATGAGTGTCAACTTTAAGCATGATATCAAAAAGATTGATTCTTTTGGTAAGCCCATCAATATCCCCTTTGAATCTAGTAGTTGTGACATTCTTCGTACCCAAAATTCAACTTCAAAGGTAATTGCTCATGTCAAAATAATCTTGAATTGATGATGTCATTATTATTTAAATTAATTTAATCGTGGGTTCAAAAAAAAAAAGAAGAAAGTCATTCAATTCAATTTAATTTCCAAACAACCTAAGTTGTTTCACAATCGATCTAAATTGAAGTGAACTGATGATCGAAACAAGAATTGAATCTTTTAATATCTGCCGACCAAGCGCAATTCTCTGTTTCCCTCATTTTCTTTCATCTTTATTTTTCCCCCCTTTCTTGAAGCAAAGAAGATCCAAACTTGAAAAAGGCTCTCTTTGCTCGTGGCCTGAGAAAATGTAGCCGTTAGGAACCGTAACGGCTACATTTTCTCCCTCACTTTGAACGCGCCCCTGAACCCTGCAACCCCGTCTCTCTCTCTCTCCTCCGATTCTTTCCATTTCCATCTTCTTCTCCATCCTCTCTCTCTCTCTCTGCTTTGCTCATACCTGGAACGATTCATTCAAAGCAAGAACGCCACCGCCACCCAATTCAAACGATCTTTCTTCCTCTTTCTCTTCTTGGGTTTTCCTCTTAAATGGCACCCACGCCTTCCTCCTCCTCCTCCTCCAAGTCCAGTCAGCCGCACGCCGCCTTAAAGACCCCCCAGTCCAAGCACCGCCTCCACTTCAATGGACCCAGATCCGGGCACCCCTCCCCGGCCCCCGGTTCGGCCCACCGGGAAGCCGCCCCCGCCGGGGAGCACCCGGTCGAGGTCGTCGGCCGGATCCGCGACTGCCCGGACCGCAAGGACAAGCCCGCCTCCGCGCTGCAGATCAACCCCGACCGGCAGACCGTCCGGGTCCGCGCCGAGTTCGGGTACCGCGACTTCAGCCTCGACGGGGTCTCCCTGTCCGAGGAGGAGGACCTCGACGCGTTCTACAAGAAGTTCGTGCAGTCGAGGATCAACGGGGTGAAGCTGGGGGCGAAGTGCACGGTGATGATGTACGGGCCCACGGGGTCGGGCAAGAGCCACACCATGTTCGGGTGCGCGAAGCAGCCGGGGATCGTGTACCGGTCGTTGAAGGACATCTTGGGAGAGAATGGGGAGGAAGGGGAGGCGAACGGGGGGCAATTGGGGGTCGGTACCTTCGTGCAAGTTACTGTTTTGGAGATCTATAATGAGGAGATTTATGATCTGTTGTCCAGCAACGGAGGAGGGTTCGGGCTCGGGTGGCCCAAGGGTGGTTCGTCGAAGGTAAGTTTCAATATGTGATGGATTTACATTTCTGAGTTTGGTATCTCTTCTCCGCGTGATTTGAGGAATTCATGTGTTTTGAAGGTTAAGACATTCAGCTATCCGTGTGCTTCTGAGCTGTCTGCTGTTTGGTAATTTAGTATAATTGGTGTATTTAGCTTGAATTGCAGAGAGATTGCAAATGGGACTATTTTCTGTTGCTCGTGACTTCTATAAGAACTAAGAAGCATCTGGGATTCTTAAGTAAAAAGTTTAACATATGAAATGTAACAAGGGTGCCCCTGTTCACTTCCAAATGTATTTATTGTTGTGGTAAAATCACTTGACTTTGTCCTTCTGATAGTTTGGAAGTAGGATTATAAATTTTCACGATGGATTGACTCGGTCATGACGATGTATGAGATTTAACAACAGCATATTCTGTCCTGGCTTAGCAATTTGTCTTTTGGCAACTTCAGGTAAGACTTGAAGTGATGGGTAAAAAGGCGAAAAATGCAGCATTTATCTCAGGTACTGAAGCTGGGAAGATTTCGAAAGAGATTCAGAAAGTGGAGAAGCGGAGGATTGTCAAGAGCACGCTCTGCAACGAGAGAAGTTCTCGAAGCCACTGCATGGTATGAATCTTAGCAAACATGAATCATCAGTGAAATAAGAGTCAGGAGACAGTTGAAAGTGAACTTATTCATTGAATTTTGTTCAGATTATTTTGGATGTGCCTACTGTTGGGGGACAGCTAATGCTTGTTGATATGGCTGGTTCTGAAAACATTGAGCAAGCTGGCCAAGTTGGATTTGAGGCCAAAATGCAGGTGAGGACTACATTTTATTAGGGAATGCCCACAAAATTTTACTCTCCTGCTTGAACTTTAAGTCTAGTATCTGTAAGTTACTTAAGAATCCTTCCTCTTGATTTTAGACTGCAAAGATCAACCATGGTAATGTAGCACTGAAGAGAGTGGTTGAATCTATTGCTAATGGCGATTCACATGTGCCCTTCAGAGACAGCAAATTAACAATGCTTCTACAGGTAAGTGAATTGTCGTGGTTGAGTGATAGTATGATTGTTTTGTTTCTTATGTCTCATAGATATGATGGATTATGAATTATTCCTTTTTGTAGGATTCTTTTGAGGATGACAAATCGAAGATTCTTATGATACTATGTGCAAGCCCAGACCCAAAGGATATACACAAGACAATTTCCACGCTAGAGTATGGAGCCAAAGCAAAATGTATTGTCCGTGGCCCACATACACCAGTCAAGGACAAACTTGGAGCTGAAGATTCTTTGGCTGCAGAAATGTTGGGTTTGAGGATTGCAGCAATGGACCAGTTCATCTGCAAGCTGCAAATGGAGAACAAGCTCCGAGAAAAAGAGCGCAATGAAGCACACAAAGAGCTCCTCAAGAAGGAACAGGAGGTCGCATCCCTGAGAACGAAACTCCAGGTAGTGGAAGGGAAAGTATCTGGTGCAAGCGAGGAGGAGATCAACATGAAGGTGAATGAGCGGATACATGTTCTTAAAACTGAGCTGGAAAAGAAATTAGCTGAATGTCAGAGAATGGCTGATGAGTTTGTAGAATTGGAGAGGAGGAGAATGGAGGAGAGGATACTGCAACAGCAAGAGGAACTTGAAATGCTGAGAAGACGGTTAGAAGAAATAGAGTCTCAGTTGAGGAACGGAAATGGCAATGAGAATGGGCCTACGGATGGGGAATGGAGTGGCTTTGCTAAGAGGCTGCTGGGAACAATCGGGGATGAGGACCCTGGAATGGTGAAATCGATGGATTTGGACATGGGTGATCAAGACTGTTATGCACGAGAAGTGAAATATGTAGACAACAGAGTCAACCGGTTTGACAGAAGCAGTAACCTCTCGGACCTTCCCAACAATTCAAATACAAGCACTTCGAATGAAGTAGCTGCATATGATGTTTATGGGCCAATGTTCAGCGATAGAGTCTGCTTGAGCACAGTTTTCGAGGAAGAAGAAGAAGTCGAAGAGGAAGAGGGACATAAAGAGGCCATGGATGAAGAAGTAGAGAAAGAAGTGATAGAGGAAAAGAGGGTGTGCTCGATAACTGTTCCCCAAGCACTTTCAAGTGATACAGTGGAACCATTGTACGAGAAAGATGTGGCCTCTTCGAGACGGTTGAGGATTCAAAATATATTCACTCTGTGTGGGAACTATAGGGAGCTTTCCCAACAAATTGGAGCACCACTAACAGAGAAAAGAGCGTCAGAGAATGTGGATCCCCAAACAACTCCCATCATGATGATTAAAGAAGACCCGCTTGGGAAGAGTCTTACCAAAGAGATTTTGAAGAATACACCTGAGTCTACAGTTGGCAATCAAATCCTCTCAGAGGTGAACAAAAAATCCATGTCACAAACTAAAAGCCCGGTGCTTTCGACCGAGCCAAAAGAGATGAAAGTGGCAGAATTCCAGGTGACCAAAAGCCGGACACCTAATGACCTAGCACTGGATTTAAAGGAGAATAGTGATCCTTCTAGCGACAGATCTGATGAACAAATAGAGGTCTGTGTGAAGTGGGAAGCATTGAAGGAAAATACTGGGAACATTATCACCACGCTTAAGGTCGTGAAGGACGCTACCCTGGCAGATTTAAGGAAGCTCATGGAGATCTATCTTGGAGCAGATAATCAGTCTTTCACTTTCCTTGGGCTTGGGGTATGTCATACAGTCTTCCCTACATTCTTCTGGTTTTATGAAAATTAGTTTGGTAGATTTATCGAGTACGCCAATATATTTAGAGCTGAACTATGGGAACATAATAAGTGGATGCTTTTCTGGTTCGGCTGGACATAATGACTCAAAGGATAAGTCTAATTCAACAGCACTTTGGTGTTTAATCATCCTTTTAATTGATTTTTGCTCTGATTGCTCTTCTATCATTTCTGCTTTGCTTGACCATGTCTTGTATGTGCCCATGAAAAAGCCCATGAAAAACCTAGTTAAGATTCTGGCTTGTTATCATTCATAATTTAGACTGGAATTCCTGAGACCGATAGCAGTAGTTTTCATCTGTACCTCTTTTCTTGCTTTTTTTTTTTTTTATAATTATTATTATTGCCCCTTTAACATTTCAGTCTAATTAACGATCTTGAATGGTTAGGAGATTTGACTTATATCTATGGATGATGGACTAAGTAGCCAATTAATTGGTTGGTGTGTCGGAGTTTTAATGGCATTGTCACATCAACTGCGAGACATCGAATATCACAAGCTTATGTATGGCAAACTTTTGGATTTTAGAAAAGTTCTAACTTTTATTCGAATTATGCAGGATCCAACTGGCGCCCCAGTTCCAAAGGAAAAGGAAGGAACGGTACTGGCAAACAAGCTTCCTGTGTGGAACAACCAGCTACGCTACCATCTTGCATGCTTGAGACCGGCCAAAAGCATCCAATGCTTGAACCATCTCCCTCTAGCTCCACTTGAGAACAAACTACCACTTGATCCAAATACCCTCTTGACACAAAGGCTCGGTTCCTCTCCCATGGTCATGCCTCACTCCAGGTTGATCTCATGATGATGATGATATGGTACTAGAGTAGGCTTATTCTGGATGTGTAATCTACTGTTGGAATTGGAGGAACTTGGGAGTATATGTGCATGTGTACTCTTGCTGGATAATTGATGTGGTGATAAGGTGTTGCATATTTTTGTGTATCCCTTATATATATATAGTAGGAAGCAGCTTCTGCCTCAGTGGTTGCCGGTCTTCTCCATCATTTCCGCTATCTTGCGCCTGCCTGTGATGGAACCAGTGAAACCCGAGCCTCACAATTAGTGGTTGTCATTAAACAAAGTGTTCAAATCAGCTGCCATGCTGATAAAAGATTGCCAGAAGCTGGTAGAAATTGGAATAGATGTTGCCACTGTTTCTGACTAGAGTTGAGCTAAGAAGCCCGTTCTGTCAACTAAGTAAAAGAAATATCAGTCAATGAGATAAAGAAATGAATGAATTACTGATTATATTTATATAAAGAACACCGAAAACAAGCACGATTATGTGCACAATAGAACCGATACTATTCGGTCATTAATTTTTTCAATTATTATCCGATAGCTTTTATTTTCTTTATCCAGCACTTGAAATTATCAACGTTTAAATTTAAAAAAATTAAGGTAAAGGAAAATAAAAGTGAAGGAGACTTGCCACCATCCACGAAGGGGGGAACATTATCCGGCTGAGTTAGAAGAATAAAGAACGACTTTTCCAGCGAGTCAACGTCCAGCCAAGAACCTCTGCACAATTTCCTGGTTACTTGTCCAGGACGCATCGTCTCTTTCTGCCTGCACCAGCACCATCATTCTGCTTGCATCGAGTCATTTGCTCTCAACCCATCTTCGAACATGTCTCCCAGGACCCGACGCATCTTCTTCTTCGACGAAAATAGTCTCAACTCCACTGCCACGTCTTTGGAAACTCCGAGTCAATCCATGACGATCTTCACCGACTATAGTTTTCGATTGTCCGACACTCAAGGTTCTTGTAATGATGGTGGTATCAACGAGGATCATGCGGGTCGCAGCTCTTTCAACGAGCGTGTGGCGAAGCTTCCGCCTCATGCGCGCGAGAAACTGAAGGAGCTTCTGATCAGGAATGGTCACGAAGATGCTGCGGCTGCGCTCGAAGCTGTACATGATGCGTCGGCTTCTCAACTTTCAGCCTGCGTGGCTCTAAGTTCAGACGAAGAAGAGGTTCTCTCCAGGGTCTCACGTTCGTTTCATCGTTTTTCTGATTCTTGATTTCTTAGTATTTTCATGAGGGCTTCGAGTTTCTTGCTTTTGACGAAGAGTGAGGCACGTTTTTCCCCTATTTTCTGAACTGGGTTAGTCTGAAGGAGGAAAGCTAGAGAAAAGAAGACAATTTAGTGGAAAAGAACCATAAAAGTTTTAAGCCATTGATTGATTTATTTGGAAAAAAGTTAGAGGCTTTGTGGTGGACTTGTGAAGGTCTAGATTTTGAGATTTGCTGTTCAAAACAGATACCGGTTCTTTCTCGGATCTCTAGTTTTTTCAATTTTGTTTATAATATGGATGTCGATTTGATTTTTCATCTATGGAATCCTATGTTTTTTTGGTGCCATAGGTGAATCTATACTTGAAGATCACCAAGACAGTGGCCCTGAAAGTTAAGAAAAATTCGACTGTGGAGGATATCAAAGCATTTATTCAGAACAAGGAACAAATTGATGGACATAGTCAGCATAGTCAGCAGCTCTTTTTGGGAGGCAATCGTCTTGAAGATGGAAAAGGACTAGTTGATTATGAAATCCACGGTCGCCCCACACTCCAAGTCATTGAAGATTCGGCTACGATGACAGTAAATATCCAAATCTTGTCAACTCAGAAAAACTTGCAGCTCGAAGCGAGAAATCAGGATACTGTCCGAGATGTTAAATTCATGATTCAAGCAAAGGAAGGGATTCCACCGAATGAGTTTGATCTGGTATTCGGGGGAAAGGTGCTTGCAGAGGACAGGACCCTTGCTTCACTCGACTTACTGCAAGAGCTCACGTTTCATTTGGTTTTCCATCCCAAAGATGATGTGTCAGTTTTTGTTGACATGTCCAATCGCAGAGTCACATTAGACGCTAAATTTTGGTACACTGTGCTTGATCTCAAAGCCATAGTCGGAACGATGATGTCGGCAGAGGTGATGAGCTTGCATATGGTCTATCAGGGGAAGCAGCTTGAGGATCACAAGACTTTAGCTTGTTACGACATTGCGGATGGCTCTGTCTTACAATTGGTGTCTCCCTATGCTCCATTTCAGATATTTGTCAAGTGCAGGAATGGTAAGACACTTGCTCTTCAGGTTTGCAGGTCTGACACAGTCAAGGAAGTGAAGAACAAGCTGCAGGTGAGTATGCCGGCCAAATTGCGCGATATTGCTTATGTGGGAAAAAGGCTTGCTGATGACCATGACCTGGCAAGCTATGGCATCAAGGAGAATTCGATTCTCTTTGAGATTGTCTCGCCTCATAGTAAATGAAATGCCTTGAGTTTGTAAATGCTGAGTGAAGAGCATCATATTTCTGATTTGGCTTTTGAATTAGAAGGAATTGTGAACAGAAAGCTGGAAATTAGTATCTGATATTTATGCATCTGAGGCGAATTTTCTTGATATGTCATTAGTACATCATGTGCGATGAAGTATCTGTTTCCTTACATTAAATATTTGGAATTTGTAGAATCTCAGCAGTACATATTTTGTGGGTTATTCTGTTTAATCAATGTTGTTTGCTGAAAGCTTGATCTTAGACCTACCAATTTCAGTAGATGCACCCTGGAAAACTTCCACTTTTGATTAGCAGCTACAGTGAGAACTCGGAGAATGGTCTGATTTTTTCATTTAGTAGTTGTTTTGTGATTTCTGGAATCAATTTGCGTGAGCAAATGTTGGAGCACATGATGGTTTTCTTGTATCTGATTTGATTGCACGTACTCATTATTTGGAAAGAAAATGTAGCCACTGACAAAAATGGCAAAACGATGAGTCAATAAATCTTTTGTGGGCAAATGGTCATTCATTGTTCGTATTCACTGGCAGTATGTATTTAGACACCTCTTCTTGTCTGCAAACTAGGATTTATAAGAAAACAACTCTTTTTAAAGTTGAAAATTTTTAAGTTACTTAATCAGTTCTTTTCCCATGAAATATAGGCTTGCTAGTTTACCTTCCTGACATGTTGATGGGAATTGCAAATGTTGCTGAAGCCTGTTTTTAACCCCGGGATTTGTATTTGGGCTCGGGCAATCTTAAGCACGCATTTAGTTTTTGTCAATGGTCAAAACATGGCACCATCAAGTTGAGCTACGTGTCTTGATGCAACTCTGAGTCTAGAAGTGTTTCATTATCTGAGCCTTCGTGCGTTCTTGTGTTCTCTGTGAGCCTACCAAAGTATGTATCTTCCACCTATGCCAAGACACTCAGCGAGACAGACACCTGGTTTTGGAAGATTTTTGTTCAAGTCTTTACAATTTGCGTATACACTAATCATCTTTTGCCCTTTCCCTTCTCCGGTCACTTCGGCTACTGCTCTGAGATGACTCTGAATCTTCTTTAGTCCTTGTCCATGCTCCGACCTGATCCATGCTCTGTCAATAAGGATGCATCACAGGAAAGACTTTGCCCTTTAGATCTCAATGTTCTTATCCACCCACCGCCAGATGAACCCTTTGATTTCCTCCTGTGTGATTGCTTCAACACCAAGGTGGCATCACGTTAGGGTGACTCTGCCCCAAGACCCAAATTCTGGTTTCCTCTAGAATGTCTGGTGAAGCGCAATGATTTTTGTGGTGGGGCATCAGCAGAAGCTGCTGATTTGCGGTGCTGCCTCACATGCTTCATTGCACCAGAGCCCCAATCGGAGGGTGAGCTCTGAGGTGAACCAAAGCTGGTCGATAGTAAGTGTCTCAGTGAGTCCTGTGCATCCTTAATGTTTCACAATAGCAAGTCCTGGCTTGCTGCCCCACTTTGCTCCATATCTGTTGCAACGACAAGTTTGCACATAGTGAACAAGATTCTTGTTCTTTGAATATCATCTGGTCTTTCTAGATGCACTTTTAGGAGAAAATGTGGAACCAATATTAAGATGCCAATTGTATTGGAGGATCTGTGGTATCTCCCAGAGGATCAACTGGCTGCAACATGAGTTGCGGAGTTGAATGAAACTTGCTCATCTGCATCAGAATGCACCGAATTAGCTGCTGCCCTATGCTTATTTTCACGATCATGATTATTTATGACAGAGACTCCATGAAAGTGATGTCAATGCCATTTCCTTCAATTTCAATGTGGAATCGAATGAAACTTATCGGTGGCGTTGACATACTACTTAACTCATACTCGCAAAACTCCAAATGCAAAGGAAACAGAGTCAAGATGCACCGAATATATGCAAAATACATCTCAGGCCTCTGAGGAGGCCCTTCATTTTCGTTGGCATTTCCTCTGAGCAGCGGTGGTCATTCTAGGATGGCTCCCAAGCTTCAGCTGTGATTAGAGGAGGAAGCGTTAGGAAGGCTGGTTAACCATTTTAGACACCAAACTCACATGTAGGATTATGCAGATAATTGCCCTGAAGACAATTGAGAAGGACCAATTAGTATGAAAATGGCGCACTCTGAATGTGCACTTGTATGCTCAGATCAGTCCATGATTTTTTTTTCGTTAGGATGTACAAGGAAAGAGAGTTATGAGATGAGATCTTATGACTTTTTTGCATCAATAACGAAAATGGATCGACATGTTGCAGAAACAATCAGGTTGGGACGAGCTTGTTGCTTCAGCTTTTTCCTTTGCCAGTCAATCAGAACCATTAACATGACTCCAATTAATTTGGTAAAACAACTTCGAATAACAACCTGATATGCCCAAAGTCCTCCGCCAGGTCCAGCCCCGCCTGCCGGACTTCTCCAAGTTCCTCCACCTCGTTGAGGACCTCTGCTAGCGCAAGTCGCAGCTCAAGACCAAGCTCCTCGAGCACGAGCTTGTCCAAGAGACTGCGTCCCTGATCCTTTGCTTGCAAGTTATATAACTTGTTGGTTCTGTCTGCATTGTTTCATACTGGTGCTATGTGCTTGTTTTACCAATGAAGGCTATAGAAAGTCGCTGGCGCGCCTTTTTGTGGTCTGGTTCTGTAACGAAGACCAAAAGAAGTGCAAAAGTAAAGTGGCTAGACGTTTGCTTGACAAAGGAGGAGGGAGGTTTGGGACTAGAGCATATTTACCAATGGAATCTCATATGGCTGTTGCTTTCCGATGCTGCTCCTCGGTGGATTGCTTTGGTGAAAGCTTACATTTCAAAATGGAAGAGCTTTTGGCAAATTCTTTCCTTTAGTTCTTCTTCTTAAGGGAGAAATTATCAAAAAAGTCATAAACAAATTGCACTTAAACCAATTCAATCATAAACCTTTTAATTTAATCCTAATTATTTTGATAATTTGCCAATTGAATTATTCCAACTAATTTTAATTGGAAATCACAAAATCACTAACATAAAAGTCAGTTATTCAATTTTGTTTCTAAAATTATTATTGACTTTTTGAATTTTCCTATTTTCTTTTCCTTTTCTCTAATAACTTTTTTTTTTTTTTTTTATCATTGTGCTTACGACCCCGCTAGCCGCGCAACACTCGCTAGATTTGTGTGTGGGCCGCTTCATGGACGGTTAGTGAGGCCATGAAGGCCCTCGCCCAGATTCTCGCCCTCACCCATGGTTGGCAAGGCCACTATGGCCTCACCTAGGCCCTTTCCGACCAATGAGAGCTTCACAACCACAAAGAAAAAATTAAAATAAAAAATAAAAAAATAATTAAAATAATTAACATTAATGGTCTATGTCAGCAATTTCTGATTAATATTAGTTAGAATGACTCTAATGGTAAATTTTTTAAAAAATTTACGACTAAATTGTCCAAATTAACGAGTAGTGTTTACCTTAGTGACTATTTTTTCCACTTGGAAAGGTGGAGGTGGGGAGTGCGATTCCATACCTTCTCAAGGGGCAAGGGTGGGGACACATGAATAATGGAATAGAGTCTTGCAACTTGCGCATGGCACAAAATACACACTGGGCTTATAAAATAGGTATAGGATAGAAAAAAAAAATTGGCCAAATTAAAAAAAGTTTATAATTAAATTATACAAATGCAATAAATTTATGACTTTTTTAAATAATTTTTCTCGAGAAAAAACCCCTAGTTTAGTATGCTATTTGTGATGGTAAACGTATCTTTTTATCGTTTGATCCACTACATCCTTAGGGGGCCATTTGTGGAACATTCTTCCGCTACATGGTTTTTGATTTAGGCCTTCCATCGCAAGATAAAGATGGAAACAGGGTCTGGCCAATTGCAAGATCAGAGGAATTGGCCGTGATTCAATCTGCCCTATGGGGTGCTGCCTATTCTCATCCATGGCAGGCTGATCGGGTGATTTGGAAGGCAGACTCTTCAAAGAGATGGTCAGGCAGTAGTGCATGGAGCAGCATAAGAACTTCACCAAGGTAAAAGGCATGGCACAAATTAATACGGTTTACTCCAAACATTTCAAAGCATAGTTTCATCTGTTAGCTTGCTATATTGGATGATGAAATCTCAACAAAGGTGGCATGCCTAACTCGCATCCAGAAATCATCTGTTCATGGAATGCACCGTCGCTAAGGAGGTTCGGAGCAAAAAGTTTATGCCAAGTGTGGAGTTACCCGAGTTGGGTTCAGCCGGGACTCGGAGTCGAAGTGGGCATGTAGTATTTAGAAAGGTAAATCCATCTCAGACATGATGTTTCAACTAGTGACTTGATGTGTTGCATGGCAATAACTTTGTGTTTTCTAGCAATACTATTTTCTCTAAGATCTATCTTGATGTTTTGTATGAGCTAAGAGATTTGAAGATTAGTGAAACCAGGCACCTTCACACCATGTAAAGATGTGTGGAGCTTGGAAGTTGATTGTAAGTTGAGGCTTGTTGCTGCATTTTGGTTCCTCTTCTAGCAGATTTACTCTGCTTTGAATATCGGATCAATAAAACTGCCCAGCCAAAAAAACTAGAAAAGAGATTTCCTTTTAGATCTTTATTTTTGTCCTCTTTTTCTTTTTTGTGTTCGGATGATTTGACCCTCCAAAGCAGGAAAAGCAATCAAAAAAACAAAACTTCTCCATTGTGGGAATTATGATTAAATTTCGAAAATTCGGAAATTGAGTTGGAATGATTCTGGACGAAAATGCCCTGTCCGGCAAAAGGCCTGTGTATTCGTGGAGATATAGAAAAGTATACAAGTTACTTTGGAAGGCACTAATTCATATTCTTTTTATTTTTCTTTTTGCGATGATTACCACTTTTCCTTTCTTTCTTTTTACTGAAGATAATCACCACTTTGGAAAGTTACCTCAGGGAAAAGTGGAGCTACTGAAATTTTCTTTGTATTTTCTTAGTTTTATGAAGGGACCCTTTGAAAAGGCAAAGGCCTAATTTCCTAAAAAGGCAAATTTTAGATTTTGTTTCAATTCTATTCTAAACCTTTTTTTATCTTAAAAAAAATCTCAAACTTTAGATCATACCCCAAACTTTTTTTACCATTGTTCTAAATCTACTCCATCCTTAATTTTTATATTCTAGAACAGTTTTATTTTGAAAATAATATTATTGATGTGGAAATGCCACGTCAAGTTGGAATTGAACATATAATAGATTTGAGAATATATTAAAAATTGACAAAACAAAATTCAGGGTACACTTGTGGCTAAATTTAAAGTTTGGATAAAAAAATTTGGGACAAAATTAACACTAAACCTAAAGTTTGGGTTTTTTTAGGGAATTAGCCAAAATTACGGTACAAATGAAGGCTTTATTCCACCGTTGCTACTTATAGGAGAGGGGAGGGAGAGGGAGTGGACGTGTTTTCATGATTCTGCTCCAATGGCTACTTCGCCTTCTCAACTTCCACGCTCCGTGTCTCCAAATTCTGACGAAGAAGAGGTTCTCTCTTTCTCTCACTCTGTATTTGTTCCTTAGTTATTTCATGAGGGGCTTCGAGATTTCTTGCTTTTTGAGGAAAAGTGAGGATTTACGTCATGTTTTTCCCATAATTTCTGAACTTGGTCAGATCGAAGGAGGTAAGCTGGAGAAAGACAGTGTAGTGGAAAACTTGCCGTTCAGAACAGATACTCTCTCAGATTATTTCAACTTTGTTCAATTTATGGATGTTGATTCAGAACCCATTCGTTTCTTCTTTTTTTTTGATTGATTAGGTGAATCTGTACTTTTTTTTTTTGGTCATAGGTGAATCTGTACTTGAAGATCATCGAGACAGTGGCCATAAAAGCTAGGAGAGATTCGACCATGAAGCATATCAAAGCATTGATTCAGGACAAGGAACAAATCGACAAAAATAGGCAGCTGCTATTTTTTAGAGGCGATCATCTTGAAGATGGAAAAAGACTGGTTGATTATGGCATCCATGGTGACTCCACGCTCCATCTCATCCTTCAGGACTCAACTAGGATTATGGTAAATGTCGAGATCTCATCGACTCAGAAAAACTCGCTGGTCGAAGCACGGAAATGGGATACCGTCAAAGACGTTAAATTGATGATTCAAGCCAAGGAAGGGATTCCACTGGATAATTTCGATCTGGTATTCGGGGAAAGTTGCTTGCAGAGGACAGGACCCTCGCCTCGCTTGACTTGCTGCAAGAGCCCACATTTCATTTGGTTTTCCATCCCAAAGATGATGTGTCAGTTATTGTTGAAATGTCCAGTCGCAGAGTCACATTAAGCGCTAAATTTTGGTACACTGTGCGTGATGTCAAAGCCATAGTCGGATCGATGATGTCGGCAGAGGTGATGAGCTTACATATGGTCTATCGGGGGAAGCAACTTGAGGATCGCAAGACCTTAGCTTGTCACAACATTGCAGATGGCTGTCTCTTACAATTGGTGTCTCCTGCATTTCAGATTTTGTCAAGAGCTGGAATGGTAAGACTGTTGTTCTTCAGGTTTGCAGGTCTGACACAATTAAGGAAGTGAAGATCAAGCTTCTTCATAAGCTGCAGGTGAGTGTGCCAGCTGAACAGCACCATATTTCTTATGTGGGAAAAAGGCTGGCTGATGACCTTGACCTGGCGAGTTATGGCATCCAGGAGAATTCGACTCTCTTTGAGATTATCTCGCCTCGTAGTAAATAAAATGCCTTGAGTTTGTAACTACTGAGTGAACAGCATCATAGTTCTGATTTCGCTTGCTGAATTAGAAGAAATTTTGAACAGAAAGCAGGAAATTTTGTCTTGACATTTATGCAACAGATGTTAATTTTCTTGGTATGTCATTACTGTGTGATGAAGGTCCAGTGAATATCTCTACTTCCTTACTTTGAATATCTGGACATCGTAGAATCACAGCAGTACATTAGATTGCCATTATTCTGTTTAATGAATGTTGTTTGCTGAAAGCTTGATGTTAGACCTGCCTATTTCAGTAGAAGCACCCTGGAACACTTCTGCTCTTGATCGGCAGCACCCGAGAGAACTCGGAGGGAGGTCCGATTTTTCAATTTAGTAGTTGTTCCGTGGTTGCTAAGAATTTCTGGAATCGATCTATGTGAGCAAAAGTTTGAGCACATGATGGTTTTCTTGTATATGATTTCACATATCATTATCCGGAAAGAAATATACCCACGACAGAAGTGGTAAGACGATGAGTCAGGAAGTCTTTTGCGATTATCGTTTGTATACACTGACACCTTTTCAGCTCTGTAAACCGCGACCTATTTTGAAAGCAACTCTTTGGGTTTACTAGTTTACCTGCCTGATGCAAGTCTGAGTCTAGAAGTCTTTCATTAAGTGAGCCGTCAAGCGGTCTTGTGGTCTTTGTGACACTACCAAAGTGCCCGTCTTCCACTGACCCAAATTTTTAGCAGAAAAATGTCTCGAGGAAAAGAAACTCAACAAGAGAGACTACCTGGTTTCGGAAGATTTTGTTCAAGTCTTTACAATTTGCATGTACACTAACCACTAATCACTTCACCCTTTCCCTTCTTCGGACACGTGGGTAACCGTGCTGAGATGACTCTGAATCTTCTAAAGTCCTTGTCCATGTTTGGACCCTGATCCATGCTCTGTCAACGAGGATGCGTCGTTCAAAGGACTTTGCCCTTTTGATCACAACGTTCTCGTCAATCCACCGCCAGATGAACCCTTTGATTTCCTCTCCCGCAATTGCTTCGACACCATGGCAGGATCGTGTGAGGGTGTCTCTACTCCAATACCCAAATTCTGGTTTCTACTAGAATGTCAGGCGGTGTGCGATGATCCTTGAGTCCGTGCATCAGTAGATGCGGCTGATTTGCAGTGCCGCCTCAGATGCTTCGTCGCGCTAGAGGCATGCTTGTAAGATGAGCTCTGAGGTGAGCCAAAGCCTTTAGATAGTAGGCGTCTTAGTGAGTCCTGCGCGTCCTTAATGTTTCACAAGAGCGAGTCCAGGCTTCCTCCCCTGGTTTGCTTCATATCCGCTGCAACGACAAGTTTGCACATGGAGAACAAGATCATTGTTATCGCGCTAAATGTGTTAACGATGAATAATCTTTAGGTGATTCTAGATGCATTTTTTAGGAGGAAAAGCGGAACCAACCTTCCGATGGTGATTGGATGGAACGGTCTGTGGCTCTTCCAGAGGATCAACCAGCTGCAATTTGAGCTGCGGAGTTGAATCGAACTTGCTCAGCTGCATTAGGATTCAGAGCATTAGTTTCGGCCCTATGCTTATTTTCACGATCATGCTTTATGAAACGTTCATTATGACAAGGATTTCAGGAAAGTGATCTCAATGCTATTCCTTTCAATGTCCTCCTTATTTGACAGATCGTCCTTGTGTCTCTCGGTAAATCGTCAAGAAGCGATATGGTGCGAAATTGAAGCTGGTTTTGGGATATCATTAGAATGTCTCCATAAGTTAAATCTGCATAAAATTGTGTAATCACGCTTTGCATATTCTCGAACTGATCATCTGACCATTTGATTGTGTGATGCACGGAAAAATGGAGGCGCTGAAAGAGGAGGTTGAGCAGTGACCGTGCCCAACTCAGGGCATTGGCAGAGGGGCCTTCCCATCCGATGAGAGCGACGTGCTTTACATCCATGGGAAACCGATCTGCAATTCCTGCTCCTTTTTTTTGTCTACACCGATTCAAAATGCTGAACTCTTTTGTCAGTTTCAATGTCTGCATATCATCGGTTGTTGAGTGCTTAACAAGCATGATAATCGGTGTTTCTTTCCACTAAATGCCTCTTAAAAAAATCGAGTTCCCCTCCCAATTGATGCGATGGTAATTCTCTCGTCACGCGGCTTCAGATGAAGGGGGATTGGATTAGATACGACTTCTTCTGTTAACACGATAACCAGCAGGCGATAAGCATTTCCTCTGCGACTAATTGTTGGTGTTGACATACTACTTAACTCATATTTACCGACTCGAAATGAGGGAAACGGAGTCAGCACGCATTGAATATATGCAAAATATATCTCAGGCCTTTGAGGAGGCCCTTCACTTTCATCGGCATTCCCTCTGAGAACTAGCGGTCGTTCTAGGATGGCTCTGGAGCTTCAGTTAGGGGGAAGCATTAAGAAGGTCAGTTAACCATTCCAGACAAGAAGAAACTCGGAAAATTCTGTCACGCCAAACTCACATGTATGATTATGTTGAGAAAATGCCAAGGCAATCCAGCTCCTGTCGGTCGGACAATCAGTCAGGAATAGAAGCTCGACCAGCTTGCCATTGTTCGGCCCGACTGGCGCAATGCCATTCTGAGGATCATTAAACAAGTTCAGTATGGGAGATCAAAAATGAAAATATAAAAAAATTTTTTTATTTAAAATATTGTAAATAATGTTCACATTAGTTTAAGCTGTATCACATGAGATAAAAAGTATTCATGTCAACGGTTTCCAGCTAAAATTGGCCAGAATGATTATATTGACAAATTGTCAAAGGTTTAAGATTAAATTGACAAAGTTGAAACAGGTTTACGATTTTTTGGTAATTTTCCCTAAAGATAAAGCCCCTGAGTATGCTATTTGTGATGGTAAAATCATCTTCTCATGGTTTGATCCACTGCATCTTTATGCGGCCATTTCTGGAGAAGTTTTCTGCTAGATGGTTTATGATTTAGGGCTTTCATTGCAAGCCATAGATGGAGACTGGGTATGGCCAATTGCAAGTATGGCCAATTGCAAGATCAGAGCTTCTTCAAAGAAAATTGGCCGTGATTCAAGGTAAAAGCAAAAAAGTTTATGGTTTCATTTCAAGCGTGGAGTTGGAATGCGCTGCCACTGAGTTCGTTTCGGCCGGGACTCGGAGTTGAAGTGGGCTTGGAAAGGCAAATTCATCTCAAATATGATGTTTAAACTAGTGACTTGATGTGTTGCATGGCAGTAGCTTTGTGTTTTGTAGCAATACTATTTTCTCTAAGATCCATTGTGATGTTTTTGTATGGGCTAAGAGATATTAAAGATTAGTGAAACCTGGCATCTCCACACCATGTGGGGTGTGTGGCCCTTGGAGGTTGATCGTAAAGTGAGGCTTGTTGCTGCATTTTGGTTACACTTTCTAGCAGATTTAACTCTGCTTTGTGCATCAGATCAATAAAACTGCCCAGCAAAGTAAAAGAAAAACCAGAAATGAGATTTCTTTTTAGCTCTTTTATTTTTTATTCTCCTTTTTCCTTTTTTGTGTTCGGATGATTTGACCCTCCAAAGCAGCAAAAGCAGTGACAAAGCAAGAAGAAAAAGGAGTAGGCGACTTTTCCATTCGCCCCATCCCTCTCCATCTTCTTCACGAAGTAATCGAACCGATCGTACAAGCAAAACCCATCACGCTCCATTTGCATCCTCAAAGGCTCTCGGACTTCAAAGCCGAAGAAGTTTGAGAACTGCAGGGACCGGGATTTTAGTTTAAAGATTTTGAGAATTATGATTAAATTTCTGAAATTTAGAAATTGAGTGTGAATGATTTTGGACGAAAATGCCCCTGTCCATGGTGTGAAGAATGGCACCTGACAGGCTGGTAGATTCGCGGAGATATAAAACACCATAAAAGTTACTTTGGAAGTCACTAATTCAGATTTTTTTTTTCCTTTTTGCGCTAATCACCACCTTTCTTTTTCTTTTTTTTCTTTTTTAACGAAAGATGATCACCATTTTCAAAGTGAAAAAGTGGACTTGCTGAATTTGTATTTTCTTAGTTTTATGAAACGACCCTTTGAAAAAGGCAAAGGCCTAATTCCCTAAAAGAAGGGCCAAACTTTAGATCTAGTCTTAATTTTGAAGTGAACCTCTTTTTTTCTTCAAAAAAATCACAAACTTTAGGTCCACTATCAAATCTACCACAAACTTTTTTTTGTTGAAAAGAAAAATCACCATTTTTTACTCTAATCTTAAATCTACCCCTATTAGCAGCCGTCGCCAATTTACATATTCTAGAACAGTTTTATTTTAAAATTAATTTTTCATTGATGTAAATTTGTTATTGATGTGGAAATGCCACGTCAAGTTGGGATTGGACCATGGAGTAAATTTGAGAATAGATTAAAAGTTAGAGATGGTTTTTAGACAAAACAAAATTTAGGGTAGCTAAACTTAAAATTTCAGTAAAAAAAAGTTCGAGACAAAATTGAAAGTGGACTTAAAGTTTAGGGTACTTTTAGAGAATTATGCAAAAATACAGTATAAATAAAGGCTTATTATCTTTCACCGTTACTACTTGCAAGTGAGGGAGAGGGAGTGGACGTGTTTTCATCTTTCTGCTCCGATGGCTAATTCACCTTCTCAACTTCCACACTCTGCGCCTACGAATTCTGACGAAGAAGAGGTTCTTTCTCTCTCTGGGTTCTTATGTCGTGTTTTTCCCATATTTTCTGAACTTGGTCGGATCGAACGAGGTAAGCTAGAGAAAGGCAAGAAAATATAGTGGAAAAGAACCATTTTTAAGTGAAATGCCTTGTTGAAACAGGAAAATCAGTGCGGTCAGTATTTTATTTTATTTTTATTTTTTTATGTTACATGTTACCGTTCCATTTGAGATTTTGCTTGCCGAATTTCTAATTTCAAGGCAGTGGCTAATTAAATACTTGGAAAAAGTATAGGGGCTTTGTGATCGACTTGCTGTTCAGAACAGATACTCTCTCAGATTTTTTCAACTTTGTTCGTTTGATGGATGTTGATTCGATTTTTAGTTTGTCGCATCTTCGGAATCCATTTGCCTTTTTTGGTTGCTTAGGTGAATCTGTACTTGAAGATCATCAAGACAACAGCCTTGAAAGTTAGGAGAGATTCGACCGTGAAGCATATCAAAGCATCGATTCAAGACAAGGAACAAATCGATGAACATAGTCAGCTGCTTTTTTTCAGAGGAGATCATCTCGAAGATGGAAAAAGACTAATCGATTATGGCATCCACGGTGACTCCACGCTCCATCTCATCCTTCAGGACTCGAACACAAGAACCGAATGGGCTAACCGAATGGGCGTTCAGCTAGGAATGGGTGATCCTCGCGTTGATGTTCCGATCGTTCAAGGCGATGAGCGTGAAGATCGTGGGCGTTCAGCCAGGAGGGCTAACCGGTTGAGAAAGGCCCGTGCTGCCTCGTGTGCGAGGGATCCGAAGAGGGATCTAGAAAACCGTCTGACGGCCATAGAGGAGTCCGTCATGGATGTCCAGGCGTTCATGGACGACCTGCACCAGACCGTTGAAGGAGCGGAAGCCAGTAGGGAGGAGTTCTTGGCCGAAGTGCAAGAGCTCCAAGCCGGCATGGGAGAGCTCTGTGTCGAGGTGCAAGGATTCTTCATGCATGAGCTGCAGCAGCGGGATGAGACTTGGGAAGCCGCGATGGCGGCCATGCGGGCGGAAATGGTGGAGATGAAGGGCAAGCTCGTAGAGCTTGAAGCAGCACGCGTGAACGGGGTGATCACCATGCAGTCCCGTGCCGATGCACCCAAACCAAAGGAGTTCAAGGGCTCCCGGGTGGCAAAGGACGTGGACAACTTCCTATGGTACATGGAGCGATACTTCCAGACCATGGGGACAACCGACGACGTGATCCGGGTAAACACCGCAGCCATGTATTTATCTGATGATGCGCTGCTGTGGTGGAGACGTCGGTCGGATGGTAGGAATGGCAATCCTATTGTGACATGGGCTCGGTTCGTCGATGAGTTTCGGCGAACCTACTATCCCGCTTATGCGGAAGAGGAAGCCCGAGGGGAACTCAAGCGCCTAGAGCAGAAGGGCGGAGTTCGTGAGTATGTGAAGCGGTTCTCGGAGCTGCTGCTCCAAATCCCGTCCATGACCGAGACGGAGGCGTTCCACCAGTTCATGGGCGGACTCAAACCTTGGGTCAAGCAGGAGCTCAAACGGTGCAGTGCAACGGACCTCACCACAGCCACTTCTGTGGCCGAGTCCCTTGTTGAATATAGGCCGGCAACCACCACCAAGCCCGACTTTCGACCGAGAGAAAAGGCCACTGGTGGGGGAGATCGAGGCCGGTTCCCTCGACCAAATGCTGGCAGACCACCGTCGACTCCTCATAGGAATCAACCCAAGTCGAGCAACGCAAGATACCAACACAAGGTACGCACATACAAGTGCTTCTTTTGTGACGGTCCCCATATGGCTCGGGATTGCCCGAAGAGTGGAAAGTTGGCGGCCTTGTGCAAGGAGGACAAGCCGCGAGAGGAGGCGTGGTTGGGATCGTTGCGGATCCTTGGAACGATCAAGGCCTCCAAGAAGGCCAAAGAACCGAAAGGAATGATGTTCGTAGACGTGAAGATCGGGGGTACCACGATGAGCGCACTCGTGGATACCGGGGCGTCCGATCTGTTTGTATCCAAAGAGGCCGTGAAGAAGCTGCATCTTCCGGTCGAGGCAAATGAGTCCGGTTGGCTCAAGACGGTGAATTCCAGAGAAGTCCCGACCAGCGGCATGGCCAGGGGCGTGGAGTTTCACCTAGGTCCTTGGACCAGCAAAGAAGATATCGAGGTAATCCCCCCTTGATGACTACGACTTCATACTCGGTTTGGGATTTCTCGACCGGATCAATGCGGGTGTCATGCCCTTCGCGGATTGCATATGCATTCTGGACAAGCGGTGCCAATGCATGGTCCCGATCTATCGTGAATCGGGACGCGATAGGAAAATGTTGTCAGCCATGCAGCTTGCTAAAGGGCTGAAGAAAGGCGAGGTGACCTTCTTGGCGGCATTGAAGGAGGAGGGCGCAGAGGAAAGCTCGGTACCGGAAGAGGCATCCCGAGTCCTCGATGCCTTCCAAGATGTGATGCCACCCGAGCTGCCCAAGAAGCTGCCTCCTCGGAGAGAGGTTGACCACCGAATCAAGCTAGTACCCGATGCTCGACCACCGGCCATGGCTCCCTATCGCATGGCCCCGCCCGAGTTGGAGGAACTGAGGAAACAGCTCAAAGAGCTGTTGGATGCTGGTTATGTTCGGCCATCCAAGGCCCCGTTCGGTGCCCCGGTCTTGTTCCAAAAGAAGCACGACGGATCCCTCCGTATGTGTATCGACTATCGGGCACTGAACAAGCTGACCGTCAAGAATAAGTACCCGATTCCCCTTATTGCTGACTTGTTTGATCAGCTCGGAGAAGCCCATTGGTTCTCCAAGCTCGACCTTCGATTGGGGTATTATCAAGTGCGGATTGCTGAGGGGGATGAGCCAAAGACAGCATGTGTGACCCGCTATGGATCATACGAGTTCCTTGTCATGCCGTTCGGCTTGACTAATGCGCCGGCTACGTTCTGCACACTCATGAACAAGGTACTGCATCCGTTCCTTGATCGGTTCGTTGTAGTTTATCTTGATGATATAGTGATATATAGCCGGACGCTCAAGGAGCATGTCGAACATTTGAGTCGAGTTTTTCGAACCCTTCGAGAAAACGACCTGTATGTGAAACGTGAGAAATGTGCCTTTGCACAAAAGGAAATTTCGTTCCTTGGGCACATCGTTGGGGGCGGACGTGTGCGGATGGACGCGGCCAAGATCCGTGCCATTGTTGATTGGGAGCC
Organism: Eucalyptus grandis; assembly: GCF_016545825.1. Taxonomy (NCBI): domain Eukaryota; kingdom Viridiplantae; phylum Streptophyta; class Magnoliopsida; order Myrtales; family Myrtaceae; genus Eucalyptus; species Eucalyptus grandis. The sequence goes on from NC_052619.1 coordinate 42,125,405, forward strand.
ACCAACCAAGGTGACTAAGCTGAGATCCTTTCTTGGTCTCACGAACTACTACCGGCGCTTCATCCGAGAGTATTCGCGTCTCACCGTGCCACTCACGGATATGCTGAAGAAAGAAAGGCCGTGGGAGTGGACGGATCGGTGTCAAGAGACGTTCGAGCGGTTGAAGCGGACCATGACCAAGGAGCCGGTGCTTATGCTGCCCAACTACACCAAGCCATACGAGGTGGAGACCGATGCTTCTGATTTTGCCATCGGTGGTGTCTTGATGCAAGAAGGTCATCCGGTGGCCTTCGAATCCCGAAAGTTGAATGATGCCGAGCGACGATACACGGTCCAAGAGAAGGAGATGACCGCGGTGGTGCACTTTGCCTTCGCACATGGAGGCACTATATCTTGGGGTCCCGGTTCGTCGTGAGGACCGACAATGTGGCTACGAGCTACTTCCAAACCCGAAGAAGCTCGGCCAAACAAGCTCGGTGGCAAGACTTCCGGCCGAGTTTGATTATGTCTTTGGAGTATAAGCCCGGAAAGTCCAATTCCGTGGCCGACGCCCTAAGCAGGAAGTTCGAATTGGTCAATGTGGTGAGCAGGCCCGACTGCCCGTGGGTTGATCGTATCAAGGAGGGGCTGAAGCATGATCAAAGAGCCCAAGTCCTCTGCGATACGCCAAAGAGGGCTGACGATGATATTTTGGCATGAGGATGACCTCCTCTACACCAAAGGATGGCGACTCTATGTGCCGCTCCACGGGAAACTTCGGAAGGAAGTCCTAAAAGAGTGCCACGACTCCAAATGGGCGGGACATCCGGGGATCCACCGCACCATGGCGCTTGTTGAAGATCAATACTTCTGGCCGCAAATGCGGGATGATGTGGAGACATACGTGCGGACGTGCCTTATCTGCCAACAAGACAAGATAGAGCAACGGCCTCGCGGGGCTCCTTGAACCGTTGCCCATCCCGGAACGTCCATGGGAGAGCGTCTCCATGGACTTCATCGTGAATCTGCCCAAGTCTGAAGGGTGTCGGGCTCTCATGGTTGTGGTAGATCGCCTCTCCAAATATGCGACGTTCGTGCCAACCACAATGGAATGCCCAGCCGAGGAAGCTGCCAAGCTGTTCCTCAAGCACGTCGTCAAATATTGGGGTGTTCCACGCATGATCGTGAGCGATCGAGACCCTCGGTTCACCGGATGGCTTTGGACCGAGCTCTTCAAGTTGCTGGGGACGAGTCTCAATCTCTCCACCAGCATGCATCCGCAGACCGACGGACAAACCGAGCGAGTGAATGGATTGCTAGAGATCTACCTTTGGCACTATGTGAGCAATACGCAGTTTAACCGGGCACGGCTGATTGACGTGGCCCAATTCTCTTACAACTTGCAGCGGAGCGAGTCCACGAGTCAAAGCCCGTTCGAAATTGTGACCGGGCAGCAGCCGCTCACGCCAAGCGCAATCGCTTCGGGATATCGAGGAAGTAGCCCGGCCGCATACAAGCTCGCTAAGGAATGGGGTGAGCATGTGGACTTGGCCCGGGCGTGTCTGGATAGGGCCGCGAAACGCACGAAGAAATGGGCTGACAGAAAGCGACGGCATGTGGAGTTTCAGGTCAGGGACTTGGTGCTAGTCAAGTTGCACCTCGTCCTTCGGTACAGAAACGTGAACAAAGGGCTGATCTGTCGCTATGAAGGCCCTTTTCGAGTGATACAACGGATCGGAAAGGTGGCGTACAAGCTGGACATACCATCCAAGTTCAAGCTCCACCCCGTGTTCCATGTGAGCATGTTAAAACCGTTTCATGGGGATGAGGATGATCCGGATCGGGGCACATCGCAGCGAGCGCCCCTTGGGGTGAAGACCTCCTATGATCGGGATGTTGAGTGTATCATGGCGGATCGGACCATACGGAAGAAATATCGGGCAGCAAGGAAGGAGTACCTCGTCCAGTGGAGAGGCCTTCTTGAGAGTGAAGCAAGCTGGGAACCCTCCGAGACTCTGTGGGAATTCAAGGGGCACATCGAAGCCTTCCATGCCACGGACGCGACGAGGCGTCGCCGGATTAGGTGGGGAGAATGACACGGCCCACGGACAAGCATGATCCAAGATCGTCCGTGAGGGATCGTGTCACGTACAAAGGGCTGCTCGGAAGCAGCCCACGAACGACCCATGAGCAGAACGAGCGGAAGGCCCATGCGCAGCCCGTGGGCGACCCCTGAGCGATGCTCAAGCAGCCCGTGACGGTTCAGCTGGTCGCGTGTCGACCGACCTGCAACCCCGATCTTGCTTCGACGCACGCCCATGATCTCGCCCAAGGCTCCGACGAGCGCGACCCATGGACTTCCCAAGGGCCTGCCGGGTGCAGACCATCGAGTAGCCTTCGAGTAGTCTGGTGTATAGCGTGTAATGATTATACGGATTCAAAATGGACCGTCAGATCGGAGGGACGATCCACGGCCGAGAAACGACCCACTCTTGTATAAATAGGGATCCCTCTCCCACCTTGTAACTAGTTCGTTCACAAGCAATATACACTCTCTTTGCCCATTCGGTTCTTGTGTTCGAGCGTGTGTGTGTGTAAGGCTGACTTGGGATCACCGATCTAGTCGCCTTGCTGGTCGAAGCAAGGCGACTGGATACCATTCGAAATGTTAAATTGATGATTCAAACCAAGGAAGGGATACGATTTGATGAGTTCGCTCTCATATTTGGTGGAAAGATGCTTGCAGAGGATAGGACCCTTGCCTCTCTCGACTTGCTGCCAGAGCTCACATTTCATTTGGTTTTCCATCCCAAAGATGATGTGTCCATTATTATTGACATGTCCAGTCACAGAGTCACATTAGGCGCTAAATCTTGGTACACTGTATGTGATGTCAAAGCCATAGCTGGAGCATTGATGTCTGCGCAGCTCGTGACTTTGCATTCGCATATGTTCTATCAGGGAAAGCTTCTTGAGGATCACAAGACATTAGCTTGTCACAGTATTGCGGATGGCTCTGTCTTACAATTGGTGTTTCCATTTCAGATATTTGTCAAGTGCTTAAGTGGTAAGACTTTTGTTCTTCAGGTTTGCAAGTCTGACACGGTTAAGGAAGTGAAGAACAACCTTCGTCATAAGCTGCAGGAGCATGTGCCGTCCGAAAATCTCAAATTGTTTTATGTGGGAAAAAGTTTGGTTGATGATCTTGACCTGGCAAGTTATGGCATCCAGGCGAATTCGACTCTCTTTATGACTATTAGGTGCCTGGGAAAGTAGAAAATGAAGTACAAGCTTCTTCATAAGGTGCAGGTGTGTACGCCAGCCGAACGGCACCATATTTCTTATATGGGAAAAAGGCTGGCTGATGACCATCCGGGCGGATTCGACTCTCTTTGACGTGTGGCGCCTGGAGGTTGATTGTAAAGTGAGGCTTGTTGCTGCATTTTGGTTCCTCTTCTAGCAGATTTAACTCTGCTTTGTACATTAGATCAATAAAACTGCCCAGCAAAAAAAAAAAAAAAAAAACTTTTTTTTTTTGTGTGTTCCGATGATTTGACCCTCCAAAGCAGCAAAAGGAGAAGGTAATTTCTCCATTCGCCCCTCTCTCCTTCTTCTTCACAAAGCAATCGAAGCGATGGTACAAACAAAATCCCGTCACGTCTTTCATTTGCGTCCGCAAAGGCTCTCAGACTTGAGAGCCAAACCTCACACGCAGTCTGAGAATTGCGGGGATTCGGATTTTAGTTTAAACAATTATGATTAAAATTCGAAAATTTTGAAATTGAATTTGAATAACTTTGGACGAAAATGCACCTATGGTACGAATAATGACACCTGACACTCACACGAGCATGGTAATTGTCCGGCGAAAGACCTGTATCATCGATGAGCTAGAGGGTCAATCAAGACAAAGTCACTAATTATAATCTTTTTCTTTTTGCAATAATCACCACTTTGTTTTTTTAGACGAAAGATAATCACCACTTTGGAAGTTACTTTGGGAAAAAGTGGACCTGCTGAAATTTTCTTTGTATTTCCTTAGCTATATGAAACGACCCTTTGAAAAAGGCAAAAGGTACAGTACAAATGAAGGCCTTTTTATCTTTCACCGTTGCTACTTACAAGTGAGGGAGAGGGAGCGGAAGTATTTTCATCGTTCTGCTCCAATGCTGCTTCGCCTTCTCAACTTCCAGTCTCCATGCCTCCAAATTCTGACAAGGAAGAGGTTTCTCTTTTTCTCTCTAAGTCATGTGATCCGTCCTTAATTTCTTAGGGGCGTGAATGATAATCATTCTCTTTCGTAAGTCAATTTATAATCAGAAACTGATTTTTCTATTTTTATTTTATGGACAAGCTTCTCAGCAAAAATACAAATTTAATAATGACACAAAATATGTATTCTCATAATGAAATTTTCTTTGATAACAACACAACATTTTTCTCTCCTAAACAACTGACGAACGGCGGCGGCAATGGCGGGGCTAGTAGCAAGAGCAAGCAAAAGAAGAGTTTTTATTCATTTTTGTTCTAGAAATAACAAAGTAAAAACATTTTACTTCTAATTTCCAAACTTAATTCTAGAATAAAAATTTGTTCAATAAATTAAAAAAAAAAAATGATTTCATTATCAAATAGGTTTGGTAACACTCTTGGAAATATGCGTGTTCATTATTTTATTCACGGGAACAAAAATGGAACAGAAACGTGTTTGACAAGTATTTTGTTTCTGGGAACAGATTTAGAACAAAAACAAAAAAAAAAAAAAAAGTTGTTTCTTGTTCCTCGGAACAACTCAAGAAACAAGAATCAAGAATCAAGCTTCTTTTTTTTTCTGTTTTTTTCTCTTCTTCTCTTCTTCCCCTAGCCAGTCGTGAACCTTGACGTCGGCGAATGACTAGCCAAACAAGGCCCGACAACCTCGTCGGAGCCTTGCATGCCCTCGGCAAGGTTGCTCCGAGCTCGCCAGCCACTAGCCCCTCGAGCCTCACTGTGGCTAGGGAGGCTCCCCGAGGCTCGACTCACCCAAATTTGGCGAGAGAACCACGAGCCTTGTCATCCAAACCTTGGCGAGGCCGAACCTTGCCCAACCACTGCGAGCCTTGTCGCCACTAGCGAGGCCGAACCTTGCCCGGCCATTGTGAGCAAGGTCGCCTCACCTAGTTATGGCAAGGCTCAAGGTGACTCGCCTGTTGCCGGTTGGAGGAATGAGAAGAAAGAAAAAAAAAAAACGTAATAAAATTATTAATAAATTTAAAAAAATTTTAAGTCATAAAAATATATGGGGTCATACCAAACACATTTCTCTTTGGAAAACAAGAATTTTGTATAGTTACCAAATGCATTCAAATGCTTAGAAACTATTCTTAAGAATAGAAAGAGAAAAAATGTTTTTGAAAAAAATTATTCTTCAAAACAAAAACATTACCAAACGCAGCCTAGATTTTTATTCCAAACCTATTCATGAGAACATAAAATAAAATAAATTAAAAACAGAATGGTTATTGTGCGTGCCCATAATAATTTCATGGGGGCTTCAATAATTTCTTGCTTTTAGAGGAAATGGGAGGTTTATGTCATGTTTTTTCCATATTTTCTGAACTCGGTCAGACCGATCTTTTTGGTGAAACGCCTTGTTGAAACTAAAAAATCAGTGCGATCAGGAAATTTTTACATTTCACTTTTTTGGTCCATTGAGATCTTGCTTGGTGAAGTTCTAGTTTCAAGGCAGTGGCTAAGTTAATACTTGGATAAAAGTTTCAAAAGCTTTGCGATTGACTTGCCGTTTAAAACAGATGCCCGGTTCGTTCTTTCTCGGCTGTCGGGATTTTCAACTTTGTTCAATCTATAGATGTTGATTCGATTCTCAGTTTGTCGCTGAATCCCATCTGTTTTTTCTGTTGCTTAGGTGAATCTGTACTTGATCACCAAGACAGTGGCCCTGAAAGCTGGGAGAGATTCGACCGTGAAGCATATCAAAGCATCGCTTCAGGACACAAAACAAATCAATGAACATAGTCAGCTGCTCTTTTCTTTTGAGGCGATCAGGAAAAAGATTAAGTTGATTATGGTATGCACGGTGACTCCACGCTCCATCTCATCTCGACTAGGATTACAGTAGATGTGGAGATCTCATTGACCCAGAAAACTTGCTGGTCGAAGCGAGGCGTCTGGGTACCGTCCAAAATGTTAAATTGATGATTCAAGCCAAGGTGATTGCAGTTGATAGGAACTCGACTTGCTGCCAGAGTCCACATTTCATTTGGTTTTCCATCCCAAAGATGATGTGTCAGTTGCTGTCATGTAGGATCGCAGACTCACATTACCCGCTAAATCTTGGGACACTGTGCGTGATGTCAAAGCCATAGTTGGAGCATGGATGTCTGCGCAGGTCATGGAAAGCTTCTTGAGGATCATAAGACCTTACTTGTTACAACATTGCGGATGTCTTTTTCTTACAAATGGTGTCTCCTATGCTCCATTTCAGGTATTGTCAAGAGCTGTAAGGGTAAGACTGTTATTCTTCAGGTTTACAGGTCTCACACGGCCAAGGAAGTGAAGAACAAGCTTTATCATAAGCTGCAATTGCCTGTGCCAGCCGAATGGCACCATATTTCTTATGTGGGAAAAATGCTGGCTGGTTACAGCATCGAGGAGAATTCGATTCTTCTTGAGATTATCTCACTTCCTAGGAATTGGAATGCCTAGAGTTTGTAACTACTCAGTGATCAGCATCATATTTTGGAGAGAAAGCGCGAAATTAGTGTCTGACATTTATGCAATAGATGCTAATTTTCTTGGTATGTCATAAGTAAATCATGTGCGATGAAGGTCCAGTGTATATCTCTGCTTCCTTGCATTGAATATCTGGACATCCTAAAATCACAGCAGTACATTATACTGCTGGTTATTCTGTTTAATGAATGTTGTTTGCTGAAAGCTTGATCTTAGACATACAGTAGAAGCACCCTGGAACACTTCTGCTTTTGATCAGCAGCACCAGAGGGAACTTGGAGGTAGGTCTGATTTTTCAATTTAGTAGTTGTTCCGTGGTTGCTAAGAATTTCTGGAGTCGATCTATGCGAGCAAACGTTTGAGCACATGAAGGTTTTCTTGTATATGATTTCGCATATCATCATTCACCCACGACAAAAGTGGTTAGACGATGAGTCAGGAAATCTTTTGCGGGCAGATGGTCGGTTATCATTTGTATGCACTTGCATTATGTGTTTAGGTGCCTTCATCTCTGTAAACCATCTATTTCGAAAGCAACTCCTTGGGTTTACTGGTTTACCTGCCTGATGCAAGTCTGAGTCTACAAGTCTTTCATTAAGTGAGCCACGGTGTTGCGGTCTTTGTGACACTACGAAAGTATCCATCTTCCATTGACCCAAATTTGTTAGCAGAAAAATGTCCTTAGAACAAGAAACTCAGCAAGGGAGACAAACTGGTTTCGGAAGATTTTGTTCAAGTCTTTACAATTTGCATGTACACTAACCACTAATCACTTCTCACCCTTTCCCTTCTTCGGACACTTCGGTAACTGTGCTGAGATGACTCTGAATCTTCTTTAGTCCTTGTCCATGTTCGGACCCTGACCCATGCTCTGTCAACGAGGATGCATCGTTCGAAGGACTTTGCCCTTTTGATCACAACGTCCTTGTCGACCCACTACCAGATGAACCCTTTGATTTCCTCCTCCGCGATTGTTTCGACACCATGGTGGCATCATTTGAGGGTGTCTCTACTCCAAGACCCAAATTCTGGTTTCTTCTAGAATGTCGGGTGGTGTCGTGATGATTCTTGAGTTGGGCCATCAATGGACGAGGCTGATTTGTGGTGCCGCCTCAGATGCTTCGTTGCACTAGAGGCACGCTTGGAAGGTGAGCTCTAAGGTGAGCCAAAGCCTTTAGATAGTAGGCATCTCGGCGAGTACTGTGCATCCTTAATGTTTCACAAGAGCATGTTCGGGCTTCTTGCCCCGGTTTGCTTCATATCTGCTACAACAACATGTTTGCACATAGAGAACAAGATCATTGTTATTGCGCTAAATGTGTTGACAATGAATGATCTTTCGGTGACTCTGTTGGAGAAAACTCATTTACTATTTTGAAGTTGACAAAACATTTCCAGAAAGTCTAGTTTAAAAACTTCTAGACTCTAGTATAAAAGTCTAAAGACCGCCAGACTTTAGGTTCAAAGTTTGCCATCACTGATAGTTTCCAGACTGAAGAATGAAAACTTATCCAGATTCAAAATTTTTATTTCTTCAAGAATTCATTTCGTATGGCTCACGGATGACCTTATGGCTGGATATAGCACCCATATGATTAACTATCTTTATTGAAATCAATTCCAATAATCAAATCTTTTAAAAGGCAAGCAAACTTGAAAGGTTTTACTTATGGAAACCAAGATCCTAATTGTATAAGCAAACATGATTGATGGACTTTCATCACAAATCTTCAAACGACTCAAGATCTCCTTGATTAATTCTGTCCAACGGGTAAATTGGAAGAATTCATTTGGAAAGTGCCAACGGTTGTGAAGGCATGAAGGAGTATTTAAAGCGAACTCTCTAGTTGTTCGACAGAGTGCATGAAAGAAAAATTTCAAAATCTAAAACTTCCTAATTCCTTGCTATTTCACTGAGCTCAAAGTTGTTTACAAAAGAGAGAAACTCATAGTGAGACTTTATGAGAGACCAGTAGAGACTCTTCGCTGTGAAGTTGAGATCATCAAATTGTAAAATCTCTTTTGAATTCTTAGTGGAATCCAGCCAATAGGCTGTCTGCGCGGGAGAGTGGACATAGGCTTGATCTAAGCCGAACTACCATAAACCTTGTATTCTTAATTCCCTTCCCTCAATTATTTTATTTAGATTCGTAGCTCTATTTATCTGTTCAAGTTTGAAATTGTTAAAGTCTGAATTCGTCTATGATTTTCTATAAGCAATTATTACTTCCGAATCTTGCGAGAATTTTTGTTTACACCTATTCACCCCCTCTAGGTGTTACTACTAACCATTTCAATTGGTATCAGAGCTTGTGTGTTCATTTTACTGAAGTGTTTTTACTTCTAAGTTAAAGATCTATAGCTAGTATTTTAGCTCCAAGTTTGGTTGAAGGCCAAAGCAACACTAGACCTCCTTACTTTGATGGGAAGAAAAACATTGTGTGGAAAAACAAGATAAAGGCGTTCCTGAGATCGAAAGATCCCCTGGAATGAGATGTGGTAGAAAAATGGATCAATCCCAAAGCTACATCAACCTTAGAAAGAGGAAAGGAAGCCGTAGATGCTGGCGAAATGATACAAGAAAAATTAACCAAGGACAAGCTCTTGATGCTAAAGCTATCTACTCTTTATATTGTGCTTTATCTTCTACTGAATATAATTGAATTTCTTCATGTGAAACAGTGAAAGAAGTTTGGGACAGATTGCACGTTACCTATAAAGGAACTGATCGAGTAAAGGAAACAAAAATCAATATTCTACTCGAACAGTATGAAGCCTTCAAGTTGAAGCCTGGAGAATCTATCATTGATATTTTAGTCGCTTCACAGAGATTGTAAACGGCCTGGCATATCAAGGACAACCAATCTCAAGACCAATGAAGGTCAATAAACTGCTGTGCGGACTCTCCAAAGACTGGAATCACGTGAAGACTTCAATTAGAGAAACCAAGAGGATCATGCCTCTTTCAATAAATGAACTTGTTGGCACACTTCAATCATATGAAGTGGAGCAAATCAATGAGGAAGAAGATCCCAAAGGTAAAAAGTCAATTGCTCTAAAATCTAACGATAATTCTAATCATACAGATTCATAAGATGAAATGGACGATGAAGAACTGGCACTTATGATTCAGAAGTTCAGGAGATTGAATAGAAATGGAAGAAGATTCAATCGGAAAAAGCAGAGCATGCAAAATTTCCAGAAGAGATGGACTGAGGACAACGAGATCAGCAAAGATGTAATATGCTTCGAATGCAAGAAAAAGAGGCATATTAGACCTAACTATCATTTGTTGAAAGAAAAAAAAAAAAAAAAAGAACTGAGAAGTATAAGAAGGCTCTCAAAGCAGAAACATAGAGTGACACTGAATGCGAGGAGAGTGATGAAGAATATGCCAACATTTGTCTAATGGCAAATTCAGAGTCAGACTCAGACTTTGGAACAGATTCTAATTCAGACTCAAACAAAGAAGTTGAGGTCACTATCAAGAAGAATATTAAATGATATTTGGATAGTGGTTGTTCAAGACACATGATAGGAGATTCAAGTTGCTTTATTAAGCTTGTTCAAATAAATTGTGGAAAAGTTTTATTTGGTAGGAACAGCAAAGGAAGAATTGTTGAATGTGGAATTGTGAAAATTGGAAACTCGACTATCAACAATATCTCCTTGGTAAAATGACTGAATTACAATCTACTTAGTATAAGTCAACTTTTTGATACTGGATTCAAAATTAATTTCCAAGAAGGCATCTATTCGGGAACAAGTAAAGATTTCTCTCGATCCTTTATTGGGCGAAGACATGGGAACATTTACATTCTCGATATAAAACCAGAAAGTTCTCAGTGTCTTATATATATTCAAGATGAAGCAAATCTTTGACATCGAAAGCTTGGTCATATCAACATGAAGCAAATTGCCAAGATTTCATCCAAGAAGCTTATTCGAGGTCTCCCCAACCTGGCTTATCAAAAGTCTAAATTATGTACTCCTTGTGTTTTGGGAAAACAAGTTAGAAGTTCCTTTAAACTTGTAAATCAAGTTTTTACTAATCAAGCTTTGTAGCTTCTGCATATGGACCTCTCTGGACCAACTAGAACTCAAAGCATACTATCTAATAATTGTAGATGATTACTCTCGCTTTACTTGGATTTACTTTCTGGCAAATAAGTCTGAAGCCTTCTCTCACTTCTCAAAGTTTGTCAAGAAAGTTCAGAATGAAAAAAAGATATGATATTTCAAGCGTACGTACAGACCATGGAGGTGAGTTTAAAAATCAAGACTTTGCGAAGTTCTGTGATGAATCTGGTTTCCAGCATGTTTTCTCTTCTCCATACACTCCAGAACAAAATGGGATTGTGGAAAGAAAGAACAAATACTTACAGGAGATGGCCAGAACCCTCTTAATTGAGAGTAAAATTCCCTCTTGATTTTGGGCTAAAGTAGTTTTTACAACTTGCTATATCATTAATAGAGTATTCTTAAGGCATATTCTAGAGAAAACTCCTTATGAAGTGTATAAATGGAAGAAACCAAATGTTTCTTACTTTCATGTGTTCGATTGTAAGTGTTATGTTATGAAAAATGCAAATGATCGAACTGGGAAGTTTGAAGAAAGATCAGATGAAGGAATTTTCCTTGGCTACTCAATCTCAAGCAAAGCATACAAAGTTTTCAATAAGAAGACTCAATCTGTGGAATAATCTATGAATGTCAAGTTTCAAGACATTATGCAGAATCAACTGGATCAGACTTAATTTGAAGAATCTGAGCCTGCTCCAGACTATACAAAGTCTAATTCCCACAAAGTGGTTCAGACTTCTAAAGATCAACATTAAGCAGAACTAGAAGATTCAACTAAAGCAGAAGATTAGCAGACTCTTAGACCAACTAGCAACTGGAAGCATAAGTCAAGCCATCCCAAAGAACTCATCATTGGCAACATTGATGAAGGAATTCGCACCAGATCCAAAAGGCGAGAAGAGTTTAGTGCTTTAGCACTTATTTCTAAAATAGAACCCAGTGTAGAAGAAACCCTATCTGATGAAAGCTGGATCAAAGTTATGCAAGAATAGCTCAGACAATTCAGCATCAATGATGTTTGGGAGCTAATTCCTAAACCTAAAGGCAATTCTATCATAGGGACTAAATGGGTTTTTAGGACCAATGTGGACAAGAAAAGAAAAGTGGTCAGGAACAAAGCAAGACTCGTGGCCAAAGGATATACGCAAGAATAAGTGATAGACTATGATGAGACCTATGCACCAGTAGCAAGGTTAGAAGCAATTAGATTATTACTTGCTTTTGCTTGTTATGAAAATTTCAGGTTATTCCAGATGGATGTAAAAAGTGCATTCCTAAATGGATTTATCCAAAAATAAGTCTATGAGGAACAACCACCTGGTTTTGAAGATCCAAGAAAGCCAAACTCAATCTTTAGACTGAAAAATGCCTTGTATGGACTGAAGTAGGCACCTCGAGCCTAGTATGAAAGGTTAAGTAAATTTTTAACCTAAAATGGTTTTGCTAAAGGAAAGGTAGATACTACTTTATTCATAAAAAGAGAGTGTAAAGATTTTCTACTGGTTCAAATTTATGTTGATGATATTATCTTTGGATCTCCTAATGAAAATCTATGCAAGAAATTCTCTAGATGTATGCAGGATGAATTCGAGATGAGTATGATGGGTGAATTAACTTTTTTTTTTTTTTTCTGGGATTGCAAGTTAAACAATTAAAGAAATGTATCTTTATTCATCAAGAAAAGTATGCAAAAGATCTCATCAAGAAGTTCGGATTGGAGAATTGCAAAAAGACCGAAATACCAATGTCAAGTTCTTCGAAGTTGAACAAAGATGAAAGAGGAAAGAATGTAGACCAGAAGCTTTACAGGAGCATTATTGGTTCACTTCTTTACCTTACTGCATCTAGACCTAACATTTTGCTTAGTGTTTGCATTTGTGCTAAATTCCAATCAAATCCCAAAGAATCTCATTTAAGTGCTGCAAAATGCATCATCAAATACGTTATAACTACTCCAAAGCTAGGTCTGTGGTATCCTAAAGAATGAGACTTTACTCTTCTTGGATATTCAGATGTAAATTTAGCAGGTTGTAAAGTTGATAAAAAAAGTGCTTCTGGTACTTGTCAATTGCTGGGCAACAAGTTGGTGTCTTGGTTCTCAATGAAGCAGAGTACTGTAGCTCTTTCAATAGTAGAAGTAGAGTATGTGGCTCTTGGAAGTTGGTGTTCTCAAATTTTGTGGATAAGGTAACAACTAAGAGACTTTAGAATTGAAGAATCGTGCACCGAGAACAAATGCGACAACATTAGTGCCATTAATCTCATGAAGAATCAAATTCTTCATTTAAGGGCAAAACATATAGAAATTCAACATCATTTTATAAGAGATCATGTTCAGAATGGATAAGTTATGATTCAGTTCATTAATCCAAAGAATCAGTTGGCAGACATTTTTACGAAGTCACTGGAGAAAAGTCTATTTGAGTCTATCTGCACCAAACTAAATATTATATCTTCTATTGGTTAAAGTCTGAAGATGACCAGACTCAGAATGTCCAGAAATTACATCTGTAAGTCAATATTTCCTCAATGCAGGTAATTTAATTTTGAGTATTAAAATTTTGAACATGTATAATTGTCATTGGAATAGTTATTTGCCTATTTTATTTTTAGAAATTATCTCTTTGAATTTTTGAAATTTTGGCAATTTTTATTTTCGAAAAAGGCAGTTTATTTTTTCCTTTGTGACTGTTCGTATACCTCATTTCATTTGCTATATATACCGTCGAAATCCTTTTTCTCCATTTACGTTTTCACAAACCCTAGAATACAGAATTCCTACTCTCTCATTTTTTTCTCTCAAGTTTACCCTACAAGTTTTCACATTTTTCAACCGAATGAGTTCGAGAAATCCTCTTCAACTGCAAAGATGTGTTTCCAAAGGAAATCGTCTCGGATCACTAATAGGGGACCACAGCACATGCTAGAGGGTCCTACTCACTTTGACTTAACTGAGGAAGAAAACTCTCCTCAACAGCAACAACAACAACATTCTCAATAGCGTCAGTGTGCGATTCAAGATCCTCTGCACCAACAAACAGAAGAAGAGATCGTGGATGTTGAACCCGTAAGAACTTTAAAACCCCAATTTCTCTTTAAACTCTACACTTAGTTAAAGGAGAGTGGTACTGCGATGATGTTTATTGATGAGTTTCTGTGAGAGAGAGGATACAAGAATGAGACCATGTTTCTACGATCAATGGAAATGTTAGGCATTGCACTTGAAGGTTTGGCAGACAGGACTTTTGCTAACTTTCCAATTGATCCGTGGTTCAATTCTTTTAATCAGCCTAAGGTGAAGGATGATGATGAGAGAATGTATGCGAATTTTCAGCCTAGGATGGGCATTGTGGCTACTGTACATGGTGAGGAAACGATTGTGTTTCGTTCTAAGGACCACAAAAAGACTTATTCAAAATTGCTGAAGAGAGGGGTAATGAACCCTCGAACTGTGGATTTTGATTACTTGGATTCTTTGAAGGTGAATCTGAGGGAAAAGTTCGCTCTCCTTCAACTTGAAAGATTATGTTATGAAACTTTTGTTACTTACCCTGAATTAATTGCTTATTTCTATTCAAATCTGTCTTTTCTAGACGCGAATAGATTTTGTTTTACGGTAAGGGAAAAAAACTTTGTGGTGGATGTGGACACTTTGGCGGATGTCATTGATGTGGAAAGAGGGAGTTTCCAACCAATAAACGTGTTTGTTGGTCATGTAACAATGTCTCTTGTTCGGGACAGACTTGCCGAAGGAGGAATTTCATATTCCAGAATATATGCCTCCAACATCTTGTTGCATAAGGTTGTAATCAATTGCATCCGACCCAAGTCAACCTCCAAGACAGATGTATCTCGCTCTGAGGCAAAGCTGATGTTTGCCATCAACAATGGGATGAAGTTCTCGCTGCCACACACAATCCTGATGCACATGTACAGGACTATTATGAAGGACAAGGGACAACTTTCTTACTCCGCGCTGGTTACCAAATTGTTTCGACACTTTCACATTCAGTTTCCAGCATCTCTTTGTGTTAGAACCATTGCTCCTATGGAGATAGGTTTGAAGATGGTTTCAAAGATGAGATTGAAAGAGCTGAATAAAGCATTGGAGTGCTTAAAGGAGAAGTCCCCAACCAAAACAAAACAAGACTCTGCTGCGAAAAAGAGAAAAGGCAAGGAGCCTATGAGTGCACCTATCAAGAAGAGGAGAGCCATTATCTTACAGGACGATGAAGACTAGGATTATCTCAAACTTTCTGCATTTTCCTTGAAAAATCTACAGAGCTTTGTTAGTTTTGAGCAGCCGCAGAACATAGAGGAAAAAGGACGAAAAGAGACAGAGCTGAGCAATGAAGGAAGAGAATAGAGAAGAGAAGGAAGTGCAACAACAAGAGAAGAAAGAGAAGAAGAAAGAGAAAGAAGAGAAGCAGAATCAAAAGAAGAGGGTCAATATGACTCTTTTGAGCCAACATTTGCAGTATCTTTGTCAGATGATTCTGAGAAGACTCGGAGTGGAACTGCAAGAGAAAAAGCACATCACTTAGGAGCTGAGAAAGAATAAGAAGAAGATTTTTCTTCTCCACCTGTAACCACAAAGACAGGGGGGCTGCTGAAAACATAGGTGCATCTTCTTCACCTGTTTTACAAGTGATGATGTGAGCAGATCTCCAGCAAATCCAGAGGATGTCTATGCATCTCAATATCCTGAAGCTGATGTTGAGCCATCCTCTCCAAGTCTGGGTGATCAACCTACTGATGTTCCCTCTCATCTCAACTCCCCTGAAATTGATTTGGCTAGACTTAGTGCTCAAACAGAACCAACAGTGGACTTTCAGAGACTGCTAGAGGTCCTTGTGGAGTTGAAGGGACAGCAATATGCAATGGAGTTTGAGATCAAGAACCTCAAAACAGCTTTAAAGTCTACTTCAACCTCTCTACATGAACAAGTACAAGCCCTTAAACTTCAAGTACAAGAGAATGCCAAGGGTAAGGATATTGAGCAGTTGAAGGAGACTTTGAGGAAGTAGGAGGAGACTATGAAGTCTATGGGGGATTTCCAGCTCGTTCGCATCCCTAAACAGTCTTGATTTAATCAAACTCTTATTATTTTTCTCCACTTTTTGCTCTTGACGAAAAGGGGGAGAATGTATGTAGATTTGACTTTATTATGATTTGACTATTGGTTTTTCGTTTTGATTGTTGAACTTTGTTGGATTTGTTGGACTTTTTGACGTCTGCAGTAACTTACTTTGGTAATACTAATTGTGGTTGGATAGTTAATTGTCTTATCTTTTCAGGATTAACATGTTTTCTGTGGTTGCAAAATCGATATTATCCAGGTCATAATCAACTTAGTTTTATAAAATATTATGTATTGCCTAAGAGTTGTTTTGCAAGATAAAAGTTCTTAAATCTGCAGGGAAGTTTTGTCACTATTAAAAATGGGGAGATTTTTGGAGAAAACTCATTTACTGTTTTGAAGTTGACAAAACATTTCCAGAAAGTCTAGTCTAAAGACTTCCAGACTCTAGTATCAAAGTTTGAAGACCACTAGACTTTAGGTTCAAAGTCTACCCTCACTGACAGTTTCCAAACTGAAGAATGAAGACTTATCCAGATGTGATATTATCTTTATTTCTTTAAGGATTCATTTCGTATGGCTCATGGATGACCTTATGGTTGGATATAGCACCTATATGATGAACTATCTTTATTGGAATCAATTTCGATAATCAAATCTTTTGGAAGGCAAGCAAACTTGGAATGTTTTACTTATGGAAACCAAGATCCCGATTGTATGAGCGAACATGATTGACGGGCTTTCATCACAAATCTTCAAACAACTCGAGATCTCCTTGATTGATTTTGTCCAACGGGTAAATTAGAAGAATTCCTTTGGAAAGTGCCAACGGTTGTGAAGGCATGAAGGAGTATTTAAGGCGGACTCTCTAATTGTTTGACAGAGTGCGTGAAAGAAAATTTTCAAAATCTGAAGCTTCCTAGTTCCTTGCTATTTCACTAAGCTCAAAGTTGTTTACAAAAGAGATAAACTCATAGTGAGACTTTGTGAGAGACAAGTAGAGACTCTTCACTATGAAGTCGAGATCATCAAGTTGTAAAATCTATTTTGAATTCTTAGTGAAATCCAGTCAATAAGCTGTCAGCACAGGAGAGTAAACGTAGGTTTGATTTAAGCCGAACCACTATAAATCATGTGTTCTTAATTCCCTTCCATCAACTCCTTTATTTAGATTCGTAGCTCTATTTATCTGTTCAAGTTTGAAACTGTTAAAGTCTAAATTCGTCTGTGATTTTCTATAAGCAATTATTACTTCTGAATCTTGCGAGAATTTTTATTTACACCTATTCACCCCCCTCTAGGTGTTATTACTAGCCCTTTCAGACTCTAAATGCATTTTTGTAGGACAAAAAGTGGGAATCAATCTTTTGATGGCGATTGGATGGAAGGGTCGGTGGCGTCTTCCAGAGGATCAACTGGCTGCAACGTGAGTTGTGGAGTCGAATCGAACTTGTGCATCTGCATTAGGATTAAGAGTATTAGCCATATGCTTATTTTCACGATCATGCGTTAGAAACGATCATTATGACAAGGACTTCAGGAAAGTGATCTCAATGCTATTTCTTTCAATGTCCTCCTTATTTGACGGATCATCCTTGTTTTTCTCAGTAAATCATCAAGAAGCGATACGGTGCGAAATGGAAGCTGGTTTTGGGATATCATTAGAATGCAAAATGTATTCAAGTCTCCATAAGTTAAATCTGCATATAATTGTCTAATCACGCTTTGCATATTCTCAAACTGATCATTTGACCATTCGACTTTGTGATGCCCAGAAAAATGGAGGTGCTGAATGAGGAGGTTGAGCAGTGACCGTACCCAACTCTAGGCGTTGGAGGAGGGGCCTTCCCATCCGATGTGAGCAACGTGTTTTAATTCGTGGGAAACCCGATTTGCAATTCTTGCTCCTTTTCGTTGTCTGCGCCGATTCAAAATGCAAACTCTTTATCAGTTTCAATGCCTGCATATCATCGGTTGTCAAGTGCTTAACAAGCATGATAATCAGTGTTTCTTTCCATTAAATGCCTCTAAAAACATTGAGTTCTCTCACAATTCATGCGATAGTAATATCCTCATTATGTGACTTCAGACGGAGGGGGATTGGATTAGATACGTCTTGCTCTACTGCTAACATGATAACCAGCAGGCGATAAACATTTTCTCTCCGACCAATGGTTACTGTCGACATACTACTTAACTCATATTCACCGACTTGAAATGGAAAGGGAAACGGAGTTAGCACACACCAAATATATGCGAAATATATCTCAGGCTTTTGAGGAGGCCTTCACTTTCGTCGGCATTCCCTCTGAGAACGGCAGTTGTTCTAGGATGGCTTCAGAGCTTCAGTTATGTATAAAGGGGGAAGCGTCAAGAAGGTTGGTTAACCATTCCAAATAAGAAGAAACTTGGACAAAGTACATCCCAAGTGCTAAAACTTGGCACGAAGAGACACTTAAAGTGCAAAAAGTTAGGAAAGTGACACTTAAGTGCCAAAATCAGAGTAAAATGGATCACTTAAGTGCCACTCCGACCAAAATGCCAACGTGGCGATTTTTCGGCGAAGTAAGTGCAAAACGACGTCGTTTTGCACACTAACGTGGCTAGACAATACAAAAACGACGTCGTTTTGGTGCTGATGTGGTAAAAAAAAATTAATTAAATTAAAATTTAAAATATTTAAAATAAAGTAAAAATATTTATTAAAAAAAAAAAAAAAAAAAAAGGTAGGCGGTTGAGGTTGAGCCCTCGCCGCCACCGCCTCCCCGCCGCCGCCGGAAGGGCGGCGACGGAGGGGAGGGGTTAGCCGGGATCGCCGGCCCTAGCCAAGGGCTAGTGACCCCGACCGACCGGCGGCGAGGGCCCACAAACCTTCACCCGATCTTGGGCGAGGGTCGGCGGCCCTCGCCCAACCGAGCCAAGGGTCACCGCCCACCTGGGGTCCCAACGACCAGCGGTCGGCCGGCCCTGGGCCCCGGGCGAGGGCCGCCGACCCTTGCCCAAATTTGGGCGAGGGCGAGGGCCGCCGACCTCGCCCAAATTTGGGGCGAGGGCTCGCGGGCCCTCATCGCCAATCAGCCGGGGTCGCGGCCCCTGGCCATGGCCCGGGGACCCCGACCGACCCCCCCTCCGTCGCTGGCACTTCTAGTGGCGGCAACAAGGGCTCACCCTTAGTCGCCTACCTTTTTTTTTTTTTTTTAATTTTAAATTATTTTATTTTATTTTTTAAATATTTTAAATAAATTTAGTTTTAAATATAATTTAACTAATTTTTATATTAATTTTTTTACCACGTCGGCATTTTGACCGGATTTTGGCCGAAATTGCACTTAAATGATCCATTTTACTCCGATTTTAGTACTTAAATATCATTTTCCTAACTTTTGGTACTTAAGGCCCGCATGGAAACGCTCCAAAAAGTGTTTTTGGAACACTTTTGTACTTTTTTGTTCTCGGGAACAAAAGGAACAGAAACGCGTTCGGTTGCGTTTTTGTTCTTTTTTTGTTTTTTTGTTCCCGGAACAAAATTGGAGCAAAAAAAAGAAACACAAAAAAGTTGCTTCTTGTTCCAGAAACAATTTTGAAGAAACGCTTCTTCTCTCTCTTCTCTTTTCTTCTTCTTTTCTTCTTCTTTTTTTCTTCTTTTTCCTTTGGCCGGCGATGCCGAGCCTCGCCTTGGCTGGGCGAGCTCGGCCTCGTCGGATCCGGGCGAGCCCGAGCTCGCCCAGCCATCGCGAGGCTCGGCCTCACCGAATCCGGGGCGAGCCGAGCTCGCCCAACCAAGGCGAGGCTCGGCCTCGCCCGCACCGGCGACGCCGAGCCTCGCCTTGGCTGGGCGAGCTCGGCCTCGCCGGGGCCGGCGAGCCTCGCCATGGCTGGGCGAGGCGCCCGCCCCGTCGGCCCGCCGGCCGGTGACCGGCCGAAAAAGAAAAAAATAAAAAGAAAGGGAAAAATGAAAAATAAAATAAAAATGTTTAAAAAATTAAAAGAAACAAAAAAAAGAATAAAATTTACCACCAAACGTGTTTCTATTCATTTTTTATTCCCGAACAAACGTTACCAAACGCGTTCTTTTGTTCAAAAATTGTTCCCGGAACAGAAACACTTTTTTTTTTTGTTCCCTAGAACAAAAAAAAAGAATAGAAACGTTACCATTCGCACCCTAAGTGTCCCTCCGTGACAAGTTTTGGCACTTGAGGTGTACTTCTTCCAAGAAACTCATAAAATTCTGTCACGCCAAACTCACATGTACGATTATGTCGAGAAAACACCAAGGCGATCCAGCTACTATTGAAGAATCAATTGGCAATAGAAGCTCGGCCAATTTATTTAAAGAAATTACAAATAATGTTCACGTCGATGCCAACCGTACCACATGGGATGAAAAGTATTTACATTAACAATTTTTGGTTAAAATTAGTCAAAATGACTACATTGACAAATTGTCAAAAGTTTAAGACTAAATTGGATAAATTGAAATAGGTTTATGACTTGTTAGTAATTTTTCCCGAGATAAAGCCCTTGTATGCTATTTGTGATGGTAAGAGCATCTTCTCTGGTTTGATCCACTACATCTTTATGGGGCCATTTCTGAAAAAGTTTTCCGCTAGATGGTTTCACTGCAAGCCAAAGATGGAGACTGGGTATGGCCAATTGCAAGATCAGAGGATTTGGCAGTGATCCTATCTGCGCTACGTGGTGCTGTCTATTCTCATCCATGGCAGGCTGATGAGGTGGTTTGGAAGGCAGCTTCTTCAAATAAATTGTCAGGTAATAGTACATGGAGCAGCATAAGAACTTCAGCAAGGTAAAAGGCATGGCACAATTAATGTGGCCGACTCCAAACATTCCAAAGCATAGTTTCATCTGTTAGCTTGCTATATTCAATGAACTCTAACCAAATGAGGTATGCCTATCTCGAATCCAGAAATCATCTGTTCATGGAATGCGCCGTTGCTAAAAGTTGATGCCAAGTGTGGAGTTACTCGAGTTGGTTTCAGCTGGGACTCGGAGTCGAAATGGGCATGTAGTACTTGGAAAGGTAAATCCATCTCAAATATGAGGTTTAAACTAGTGACTTGAAGTGTCGCATGGCAGTAGCTTTTTGTTTTCTAGCAATACTATTTTCTCTAAGATCCATCTTAATGTTCTGTATGGGCTAAGAGACATGAAGATTAGTGAAACCTGGCATCTCCCTGGCATCTCCACATCATGTGGAGACGTGTGGCCCTAGAGGTTGATTGTAAAGTGAGGCTTGTTGTTGCATTTTGGTTACCCTTCTAACAGATTTAACTCTGCTTTGTACATCGGATCAATAAAAGTTCCCAGCAAAGTCTCTTTTTAGCTCTCTTTTTTTTTTTTTTTTTGGTTCTCCTTTTTCCTTTTTTGTGTTCGGATGATCTGGCCCTCCAAAGCAGCAAAAGCAGTGACAAAGCAAGAAGCAAAAGGAGTAGGCGACTTCTCCATTCGCGCCCTCCCTCTCCATATTCTTCACGAAGTAATCGAACCGATCGTACAAGCAAAAACCCATCACGCTCCATTTGCATCCTCAAAGGCTCTCGGACTTCAAAGCCGAAGAAGTTTGAGAACTGCAGGGATCCGGGATTTAGTTTAAAGATTTTGAGAATTATGATTAAATTTCTAAAATTTAGAAATTGAGTGTGAATGATTTTGGACGAAAATGCCCCTTTCCATGGTGTGAAGAATGGCACCTGACAGGCTGACACACGCATGTGGTAATTGTCCTGGGAAAGGCTGGTATATTCGTGGAGATATAAAACACCATAAAAGTTACTTTGGAAGTCACTAATTCAGAATTTTTTTTCCTTTTTGCGCCAATCACCACCTTTCTTTTTCTTTTTTCTTTTTTAACGAAAGATGATCACCATTTTCAAAGTGAAAAAGTGGACTTGCTGAAATTTTCTTTGTATTTTTTTAGTTTTATGAAACGACCCTTTGAAAAAGGCAAAGGCCTAATTCCCTAAAAGAAGGGCCAAACTTTAGATCTAGTCTTAATTTTGAAGTGAACCTCTTTTTTTCTTCAAAAAAATCACAAACTTTAGGTCTAATATCAAATCTACCACAAACTTTTTTTGTTGAAAAGAAAAATCACCATTTTTTTACTCTAATCTTAAATCTACCCCTATTAGCAGTCATCGCCAATTTATATATTCTAGAACAGTTTTATTTTGAAGATAATTTTTCATCGATGTAAATTTATTATTGATGTGAAAATGCCACGTCAAGTTTGGATTGGACCATAGAGTAAATTTGAGAATAGATTAACAGTTGGTGATGTTTTTTAGACAAAACAAAATTTAGGGTAGCTAAACTTAAAATTTCAGTAAAGAAAAGTTCGAGAAAAAATTGAAAGTGGACTTAAAGTTTAGGGTATTTTTAGAGAATTAGGCAAAACTATAGTATAAATAAAGGCTTATGATCTTTCACCGTTACTACTTACAAGTGAGGGAGAGGGAGTGGACGTGTTTTCATCTTTCTGCTCCGATGGGTAATTCGCCTTCCGAACTTCCACAATCTGTGCCTACAAATTCTGACGAAGAAGAGGTTCTTTCTCTCTTTGGGTTCTTATGTCGTGTTTTTCCCATATTTTCTGTACTTGGTCGGATCGAACGAGGTAAGCTAGAGAAGGCAAGAAAATGTAGTGGAAAAGAACCATTTTTAAGTGAAATGCCTTGTTGAAACAGGAAAATCAGTGCGGTCAGTATTTTTTTTTTTTTTTTTATGTTACCGTTCCATTTGACATTTTGCTTGCTGAATTTCTAATTTCAAGGCAGTGGCTAATTAAATACTTGGAAAAAGTATAGTGGCTTTGTGATCGACTTGCTGTTCAGAACAGATACTCTCTCAGATTTTTTCAACTTTGTTCATTCTATGGATGTTGATTCGATTTTTAGTTTGTCGCCATCTTCGGAACCCATTTGCCTTCTTTTTTTTTTTGTTGCTTAGGTGAATCTGTACTTGAAGATCATCAAGACAACAGCCTTGAAAGCTAGGAGAGATTCGACCGTGAAACATATCAAAGCATCGATTCAAGACAAGGAACAAATCGATGAACATAGTCAGCTGCTTTTTTTCGGAGGAGATCATCTCGAAGATGGAAAAAGACTAGTTGATTATGGCATCCAGGGTGACTCCACGCTCCATCTCATCCTTCAGGACTCGACTAGGATTATAATAAAGGTTGAGATCTCATTGACCCAGAAAAACTTGCTGGTCGAAGCGAGGCAACTAGATACCATTCAAAATGTTAAATTGATGATTCAAACCAAGGAAGGGATACGGTCTGATGACTTCGCTCTGGTATTTGGTGGAAAGGTGCTTGCGGACGATAGGACCCTTGCCTCACTCGACTTGCTGCCAAAGACCACATTTCATTTGGTTTTCCATCCCAAAGATGATGTGTCAATTATTGTCGACATGTCTAGTCGTAGAGTCACATTAGGCGCTAAATCTTGGTGCACTGTGCGTGATGTCAAAGCCATAGCTGGAGCATTGATGTCTGCGCAAGTCATGACTTCGCATATGCTCTATGAAGGAAAGCTTCTTGAGGATCACAAGACATTAGCTTGTTACAACATTGCGGATGGCTCTGTCTTACAATTGGTGTCTCCTTGCTCCATTTCAGATATTTGTCAAGAGCTCTAGTGGTGAGACTTTTGTTCTTCAGGTTTGCAGGTCTGACACAGTCAAGGAATAGAAGGACAAGCTTCATCATAAGCTGCAGATCTATCTATTCAGCAAATAAATAGAAGTTTTATCTATCAATATGTATGGTCTTGGACCATTAATAATGATTTTTCTTTCGAGTTCGGTCACTTAATAGATCCACTTACTTCTATTATGTTAATATTAATTACTACTGTTGGAATTTTGGTTCTTTTTTATAGTGACAATTATATGTCTCATGATCAAGGATATTTGAGATTTTTTGCTTATATGAGTTTGGGTTAATACCTTGAAAAACCCCAAACTGGTACACATGTGACAAATTTACCCCAAACTATTTTTTTAACCACCAAAAACCCCAAACTGGTATACCTTTGACAAATTTACCCTAAACTGGTACACTTGTGACAAATTTACCCTCTGTTAGTTTTAGTTAAATTTTCTTGTTAAATTATAAAGTTAAATAACACGTGACAATTGATCAGTATATCAATTTGAGATTTTACACTCTGTTTGTCACAGTTTATAATTTTTGTGATTTTTTTTGTGGTATTAATCTAATTTTTCGGAGGGTATATTAGTCACAAATTTATCAGTTTGGGATTTTTTGTAGTCGAATAAATTAGTTTGGGGTAAATTTGTCATAAATGTACCAGTTTAGGGTTTTTTATAGTTAGTCGGGGTAAATTTGTCATAGATGTACCAGTTTTGGGTTTTTCATGGTAAAAAAAATAGTTTTTGGTAAATTTATCACAAGTATACCAGTTTATGGTTTTTTAAGATATTAACCCTATGAGTTTTTTCAATACTTCCATGTTGGGATTAGTTACTAGTTCGAATTTGATACAAATTTATATTTTTTGGGAATTAGTTGGAATGTGTTCCTTCGTCGTAAGCTGCAGGAGTGTGTGCCAGCCGAAAAGCTCAGAATTTCTTGCGTGGGAAAAATTTTGGCTGATGACCTTGACCTGGCAAGTTATGGCATCCAAGCGAATTCGACTCTCTTTATGACTATGTTAGGTTTGCGAGACTGGCACGGACAAGGAAGTGAAGCACAAGCTTCTTCATAAGGTGCAGGTGTGTACGCCAGCCGAACGGCACCATATTTCTTATATGGGAAAAAGGCTGGCTGATGACAATCCGGGCGGATTCGACTCTCTTTGACGTGTGGCGCCTGGAGGTTGATTGTAAAGCGAGGCTTGTTGCTGCATTTTGGTTCCTCTTCTAGCAGATTTAACTCTGCTTTGTACATTAGATCAATAAAACTGGCCAGCAAAAAAAAAAAAAAAGATTTTTTTTTTTTTGTGTGTTCAGATTATTTGACCCTCCAAAGCAGCAAAAGGAGAAGGTAATTTCTCCATTCGCCCCTCTCTCTCTTTCTTCTTCACAAAGCAATCGAACCGATCGTACAAGCAAAATCCCGTCACGCCTTTCATTTGCATCCTCAAAGGCTCTCAGACTCGAGAGCCAAACCTCACGCAGTTTGAGAAAGTTTGAGAATTGCGGGGATCCGGATTTTAGTTTAAAGAATTATGATTAAAATTCGTAAATTTTGAAATTGAATTTGAATAGCTTTGGACGAAAATGCGCCTATGGTACAAATAATGGCACCTGGCGCACACACACGTGCATGGTAATTGTCCGGCGAAAGACCTGTATCATCGATGAGCTAGAGGGTCAATCGAGACAAAGTCACTAATTCATAATCTTTTTCTTTTTGTAATAATCACCACTTTGGAAGATGCTTTGGGAAAAAGTGGACCTGCTGAAATTTTCTTCTTATTTCCTTACCTATATGGAACGACCCTTTGAAAAAGGCAAAAAGTACAGTACAAATGAAGGCCTTTTCATCTTTCACCGTTGCTACTTACAAGTGAGGGAGAGGGAGAGGGAGCGGACGTGTTTTCATCGTTCTGCTCCAATGCTGCTTCGCCTTCTCAACTTCCAGTCTTCATGCCTCCAAATTCTGACGAGGAAGAGGTTCTCTCTTTTTCTCTCTAGTGTTTCATGTGATCCGTCCTTAATTTCTTAGGAGCGTGAATGATAACTATTAGAAATTGATTTTTCTATTTTTATTTTATGGACAAGCTTCTAAGCAAAAAAGCGAATTTAATAACGACACAAAATTTATATTCTCAAAATAAAATTTCCTTTGATAACAACAAAAAAAATTTCTCCCTAAACAGTCAACGAGCAGCAGCGGGGCTAGTAGCAAGAGCAAGCGAAAAGAAGAGTTTTTATTCATTTTTGTTCTAGAAATAACAAAGTAAAAAATTTTACTTCTAATTTCCAAACTTGATTCTAGAGTAAAAATTTGTTCTAGAAATAAATAAATAAAATGAAATTTCTTTATCAAATAGGGTTGCGTTTGGTAACGCTCTTGAAAATAAGTATTTCTGTTTTTTTTATTCCCGAGAGTAAAAATGGAACATAAACACATTTGACAAGTCTTTGTTCCTAGAATAGATTTAGAATAGAAACAAAAAACAAAAACAAAAAAGTTGTTTCTTGTTCCTAGGAACAACTCAAGAATCAAGAATCAAGCTTTTTTCAAGCTTTTTTTTTTTTTCTTTTCTCTTCCTCTCTTCTTCCCCTAGTCGGTCGCCACCTCGACACTGGCCGATGACTTGCCAAATGAGGCTCGACAACTCGTCAGAGCCTCGCATGCCCTCAACAAGGTTGCTCCGAGCTCGCCAATCACCGGCGAGGCCCCTTGAGCCTCACTGTGGCTAGGGAGGCTCCCACAAGCCTCGCAGTGGCTAGGCGAGGCACGACCTATCACACCCTAAAACTACAAAGAACGGGGATGACACGGCCATCCTTCCATGCGAAGGACAGCCTCAAACACAACCAATAACCTAATATCAACTTATATATATCTCAAACCATATATACATACATATTAGATAAACCAATAGATTAATTGCAACATCAGAGTTTCTATAATCCACCAAAAAGAAATATATATTTAGAACTCAACCAATCCAACCACTAGCAAGGATTATGTGCACCACTTTCTTAAACCATACCCAAAAATAGAACTCCCAAAAGTTTCCCAGCAACGCTCTCGTCCTACTAATTGCTAATCCTGAGACTTGAAAACATGGAAGATGAATGGAATGAGCAGCTCAGTAAGTAGTATATATCATAAAAGCATATCGAACTTCCACATTACATATTTAAAACTCAAAACATGGCTCATTATCGCCAAACAAAAATAGAATAACTTGCATAACAAAACGCGTTATATGTTACCTCAACCTAGCTAAATCAAATAGCAAAATTTATCATTCATCCATAATAACAGAACAAGCACAACCGATTTGGTTCAATAATTGGACTCAACCTATCTCATATCAACAGTTCATTCCACGCTCAAAATCCAAACTCAAGGCCTTGGAGGTGGCTCTCACAAAATTACGTTATCGTGCAGCACTTAGCTCTTGACCAGATATAGCAATAGTACAAGGCCCTAGAGGTGACTCCCATGAAATTACGTTATCGTATAACACTTAGCTCTTTACTATGCATGTCAATAGTGCAAGGCCCTAGAGGTGGCTCCCATGTGACTCAAGTCGCCATGTAGCACTTAGCCCTTGACTACAAGACCCTAGAGGTGACTCACACGAAGTTTCGTTGTCACTTAGTCATTTACCTGTTCACAACACATTTGATTTCCTCAACACAACACATATCATCTTTTAATAGTCATCACATAATCACATAAATCAATTGTACCAAGACAGCATGCATAACCCTTCAAAAGAGGTTTGTCGAATCATCTCACAATAACTCAAAATTACCGAGCACTACATCCATCTTTATACAACAAATAGGCCTTCACTTCTTTACACAAGTATATATCGATTACTCTTACCTCAGTACATGAGTTTCACAAAACAAAAGAAGACATTAGCATTACTAACCTGGAGATACCCCAAAATCAAATAGCGTGTGTTATTTGATCCTTCGATCTCGCGATCCTATGAAGTAAGCGAGAATCAACATTAAATTTAGGTAACACGCTACGTCAACCACGAAACGGCTATATTATGCCTAAGCGTTAACAAAACGATTCATATGCGCTAATAAATCGCTTACTCAAAATAATTATTCAAGTCGTTCATAACGCGACACTTGAGCTTAAAACTTAGTTACGCTATAACTTTCTCTATCAAACCATGTTCCAAACATACTTATAATCAATAGAAAGCCCTTCTAACATACTACAATAATCTCAACTTGATCATCCCAAAATAAAACCGAAAACTAACAAAATAAGGACCCGAAGCTGCTGGACGCATACTGTTCACTGCACGCGGGAAACTTCAAAATTTTGTTTTGAGCAAACCGTAAGTTCAAATCACGATCTGTAAAATCTCATGGCTTCACAACACACTAACCTATCATTTTTACAAAAATACATAGCTCAACAACTCCAAAATCGGACTTCGCTGCTCTATTTTCCAAAAATTTCGAATTGGAGCCCTAAACCCGTAAATTACTTTGATTGGACGAAAGAGGGGCCTAATCTCTTACCGGGTGCTGCGTTATAAAGTGGAGTTGGCTTGGCTAGGCATCCGTGGCATGCATATGCCAAAACCCCTTTCCTTTCTTCCCCCTTCATTTCTTCTTCTTCTTTTTTCTCCTTTTTGGTCGAGGGAGCTCTAAGTTGCTTTTTTTGAGCTCCCCCCCCCCTCCCCTCTCCTTTTTGCTTTATTGACTTTTCAACTCATTTTTCTTCTTTTGGGCCCCACCAACCAAATATTACACGACATCACTCAAATCTAGCAAAGCCGAGCTTTGCCCAGGCACTGCAAGCCTCATCGGCCACTAGCGAAGCCCCATCAAGCGTTGCTGTGGTTGGGTGAGGCTCGACCTCGTCTAGATTTGACAAGGTTGAGTCTCATCTAACCAAGACGAGGCCGAGCCTCGCCTGGCCACGGCAAGGCTCAACCTCACTAGTGGCCGGGCGAGGTCGCCTTGCCCAATCATGACAAGGCTCAGGGTGACCTCGCCAATCACCGACTGGAGGAAGGAGAAGAAAAAGAAATATAAAAAAAAAATGTAATAAAATTATTAATAAATTAAAAGAAATTTTAAATTATAAAAATATATGGGGTTATACCAAACACATTTCTCTCCTAGGAACAAGAATTTTGTGTAGTTACCAAATGCATTCAAATGCTTAGAAACTGTTCTCGAGAAACAGAAACAAAAAAAAGTTTTTCTGAAAAAGATCGTTCCCTAAAATAAAAACATTACCAAACGCAACCTAGATTTCTATTCCAAACCTATTCATGAGAATATATTAAAAAAAAAAAAAAACGGAATGGTTATTATGTGTGCCCTTAATAATTTCATGAGGGCTTCAATAATTTCTCGCTTTTAGAGGAAATGGGAGGATTTATCTCATGTTTTTTTTCCATATTTTCTTAACTTGGTCAAACCGATCTTTTTGGTGAAACGCCTTGTTGAAACTGGAAAATCAGTGTGATCAGGAAATTTTTACATTTTACTTTTTTGGTATTGTCATTCCGTTGAGATCTTGCTTGGTGAAGTTCTAGTTTTAAGGCAGTGGCTAAGGCCTATTTAGTAACCGACCAAATGGTAAAAAATTCTGTTCTTTTATTCCCGGGAGTAGTTTTGGAACAAAATTGTGTTTGGTAAAATTTTATTACCATGAACAAATTTCTATTTTTTTGTTTTTGGAAGTAGATTTAGAACAGAATCAAAATAAAATAAAAGTTGAATCTTGTTAGTGGGAACAATTCTAGAATCAACCCCATATTTTCTCTTTTTATTTTCTTTTTTTCTTGTTCTTTTTCCCTTTTCTTCTTCTTCATCTACCGCCACCGCCGCGGTTGCCGTTCGCCACCCACCATCATCGGTTGCTAGAGGCAAGCCCAGCCATCGGTGGTCGAGCCTCGCCGAGGGCCAGCGACGCTTCGGTGAGGTCGCCGGCCCTCATTTGGCCGGTCGCCAGTCATCCTACCTAAGGTCGGCAACCAGCCACTTGAAGAAGAAGAATAGGAAAAAGAAAAGAAAAAAAAAGAAAAGAAGAAAAAAGAAAAAAAAAGTAATAAAATTATTTAAAAATTTAAAGAAAATGATTTGGAGTGGAAATTTTTTAACACGGTACCAAACACAATTCTATTCCGTGAATTGAAATTTTGGACAGTTACCAAAAAGCTTAAAATGTTTAGAAATTATTCCCGAGAACAGAAGTGTTACCAAAGGCACCCTAAGTTAATACTTGGATAAAAGTTTAGAGGCTTTGCGATTGACTTGCTGTTTATAAGAGATGCCCGGTTAATTCTTTCTCAGCTGTGTCAGGTTTTTCAACTTTGTGCAATCTATAGAGGTTGATTTGATTCTCAGTTTGTCGCTTAATCCCATCTGTTTTTTTGTTGCTGAGGTGAATCTGTACTTGATCACCAAGACAGCAGCCCTGAAAGCTAGGAGGGATTCGACCGTGAAGCATATCAAAGCGGACACAAAACAAATCAATGAACATAGTCAGCTGCCCTTTTTTTTGAGAAGATCATCTGAAGATGGAAAAAGATTAGTTGATTATGGCATGCACGGTGACTCCACACTCCATCTCATCTCGACTAGGATTACACTAGATGTGGAGATCTCATTGACCCAGAAAAACTGGTCGAAGCGAGGTGTCGGGTAGCGTCCGAAATGTTACATTGATGATTCAAGCCAATGAAGGTATACGACCTGATAAGTTCACTCTGGTATTCGGTGGAAAGGTGCTTGCAGTTGATAGGACCTCGCCTCACTCAACTTGCTGCCAGTTGTTGTCAATATGTTTTCCATCCCAAAGATGATGTGTCAGTTGCTGTCAATATGTAGGATCGCAGAGTCACATTAGCCGCTAAATCTTGGGACACTGTGCGTGATGTCAAAGCCATAGTTGGAGCATTGATGCCTGCACAGGTCATGAGTTTGCATATGTTCTATCAGGGAAAGCTTCTTTTACAAGATTGCAGATGGCTTTTGCTTACAAATGGTGTCTCCTATGCTTCAATTCATGTATTGTCTGTAATGGTAAGATTGTTGTTCTTCAGGTTTACAGGTCCGACACGGCCAAGGAAGTGAAGAACAAGCTTCGTCATAAGCTGCAGTTGCCTGTGCCAACCGAATGGCAGGAAAAATGCTGGCTGATGATCTTGACCTGGTGAGTTACAGCGTCCAGGAGAATTCGACTCTTCTTGAGATAATCTCACCTCCTAGCAAATAGGAATGCCTAGAGTTTGTAACTACTCAGTGATCAGTATCATATTTTAACTTGCTTGCTGAATTAGAAGGAATTTTGAAGAGAAAGCTGGAAATTAGTGTCCGACATTTATGCAACAGATGCTAATTTTCTTGGTATGTCATAAGTAAATCATGTGCGATGAAGGTCCAGTGTATATCTCTGCTTCCTTGCATTGAATATCTGGACATCGTAGAATCACAGCAGTACATTATATTGCTAGTTATTCTGTTTAATGAATGTCGTTTGCTGAAAGCTTGATCTTAGACCTACCTATCTCAGTAGAAGCATCCTGGAACACTTCTGCTCAGCAGCACCAGAGGGAACTCGGAGGGAGGTCTGATTTTTCAATTTAGTATTTGTTCCGTGGTTGCTAAGAATTTCTGGAGTCGATCTAAGCAAGCAAACGTTTGAGCACATGATGGTTTTCTTGTATATGATTTCACATATCATTATCCAGCCACGACAAAAGTGGTAAGACGATGAGTCAGGAAATCTTTTGGGGGCAGATGGTCGGTTATCGTTTGTACGCACTGGCATTATGTGTTTAGATGCCTTTTCATCTCTGTAAACCATCTATTTCGAAAGCAACTCCTTGGGTTTACTGGTTTACCTGCCTGATGCAAGTCTGAGTCTACAAGTCTTTTCATTAAGTGAGCCGCGGTCTTGCGGTCTTTGTGACACTACGAAAGTATCCATCTTCCACTGACCCAAATTTGTTAGCAGAAAAATGTCCTTAGAACAAGAAACTCAACAAGAGAGACAACTTGGTTTCGGAAGATTTTGTTCAAGTCTTTACAATTTGCATGTACACTAACCACTAATCATTTCTCACCCATTCCCTTCTTCGGACACTTCGGTAACTGTGCTGAGATGACTCTGAATCTTCATTAGTCCTTGTCCACGTTCGGTCCCTGACCCATGCTCTGTCAACGAGGATGCATCGTTCGAAGGACTTTGCCCTTTTGATCGCAACATCCTTGTCGACCCACTGCCAGATGAACCCTTTGATTTCCTCCTCCGCGATTGCTTCGACACCATGGCAGCATCGTGTGAGGGTGTCTCTACTCCAAGACCCAAATTCTGGTTTTTTCTAGAATGTCGGGTGGTGCGCAATGATTCTTGAGTCAGGGAATCAGTGGATGAGGCTGATTTGCGGTGCCGCCTCAGATGCCTCGTTGCACTAGAGGCACGCTTGGAAGGTGAGCTCTGAGGTGAGCCAAAGCCTTTAGATAGTAGGTGTCTTGGTGAGTCCTGTGCATCCTTAATGCTTCGCAAGAGCGTGTCCGGGCTTCCTGCCCCGGTTTGCTTCATATCCGCTGCAACAACAAGTTTGCACATAGAGAACAAAATCATTGTTATCACGCTAAATGCGTTGACGATTCTAGATGTATTTTGTAGGACGGAAAATGGGAACCAACCTTCCGATGGAGATTGGACGGAAGGGTCTATGGCGTCTTCCAGAGGATCAACTGGCTGCAACGTGAGCTGCGGAGTCGAATCGAACTGGTGCATCTGCATTAGGATTCAGAGTATTAGCTTCTGCCATATGCTTATTTTCACGATCATGCGTTAGAAACGATCATTATGACAAGGACTTCAATAAAGTGATCTCAATGCTATTTCTTTCAATGTCCTCCTTATTTGACGGATCGTCCTTTTTCCTCTCGGTGAATCGTCAAGAAGCGATACGGTGCGAAATGGAAGCTGCTTTTGGGATATCATTAGAATGCATCATGCATTCGGGTCTCCGTAAGTTAATCTGCATATGATTGCCTAATAACCCTTCGCATGTTCTTGAACTGATCATCTGACCATTCGACTCTGCGATGCCCGGAAAAATGGAGGCGCAGAAAGAGGAGGTTGAGCAGTGATCGTACCCAACTCGGGGCGTTGGCGGAGGGGCCTTCCCATCCGATGTGAGCGACGTGCTTTACGTCCGTGGGTAACCCGATCTGCAATTCTTGCTCCTTTTTGTTGTCTGCACCGATTCAACATGCCAAACTCACATCAGTTTTGGTGTCTACGTATCATCGGTTGTCGAGTGCTTAACAAGCATGATAATCCGTGTTTCTTTCCACTAAATTTCTCTAAAAAGATCGAGTTACCTCCCAATTAATGCGGTAGTAATTCTTGTCATGCGCAGATGGAGGGGGATTGGATTAGACATGAGTCACTCTACCGTTAACATGATAACCAGCAGGCGCTAAACATTTTATCTCTAACCTATCGTCGGCGTTGACATACTACTTTAATTCATATTCACCGACTCAAAATGGAAAGGGAAACGGAGTCAGCACGCACCGAATATATGCGAAATATATCTCAGGCCTTTGAGGAGGCCCTTCACCTTCGTCGGCATTCCTCCTGAGAATTGGCGGTCGTTCTAGGCTGGCTCCGGAGCTTCAGCTATGAATAGAAGAGGAAGCGTAAAGAAGCTTGGTTACTCATTCCAGACAGGAAGAAACTCAGAAAGTTCTGTCACGCCAAACTTACATGTATGATTATGTCAGGAAAACGCCAAGGCAATCCGGCATCCGTTGACAGTTAGTCAGGAATAGAAGTTCGGCCAGCTTGCCATTGCTCGGCCCGACCGGCACAACGCCATTCTAAGGATTGCTAAACAATTCGGTATGGGAGATCAAAGATGTCGAATGGCTGGCGGCGGAAGAGGCTGTCGCGCTCTGAAGATGTCTTCCTAATGCTCGAAATGGTCGACCTTCGACGAGAGACAACGAGTTCTTATGACTTCCGTGCTTGGTCAGGAATGAAGATGGATTGACATGTTGCAGACACAGATCTGGTTGGGACGCGCTTGTCTGTTCCAATTTCTTGCCTTGCCAGTCAATCAACAACCAGTTATTTTGACCCGGATTCAAGGGGGCAAAATAAGGTTAAAAGCAGAAACCAGACATGCCAAAAGCTCTCTATATTTAGGGGGAAGGAGAATAGGAGGCGGTTGAACGGGTCTCTCTAAGGAAAGCGCGGGAACAGCGGTTGGACATTTCGTTATCCATGGAAGAAAGCCTGTGCTTGACCGGTACAATGGGATAGCTAAGGGGTGCTTGGAAAAAGCCCGGTGCAAAACTCTCAGTTCCTCCTTGTAAGGAAAGAAATGGGAAGTTTCACTGCACTCGGTATTTGAGATGACGGCCATGTGATGCTTCCAAGAGCACCTCATAATTGTTCGACCAAGATTCTAGAGCGTTATGTGTATATCATTGAGCACATCGTTGTCAGAAGATGAAACATTAAATTAGCGTGAATTTCAGTTAATTTGAATTTGCACAAGTTGTCGAATTGATCAATGCTATAACAATGAAATAAAGCTAATGATCAGGAGCTATTCTCGGTCTACCTTTGCAAACCATTTTTCTAATTGTGATGCTAAGCGGAATTCGATGGCGACATGCAATTTTTCGGTACAATTTCCTTTGAGGGTCTCTTTTATAAGTCATATAGATCTATAAAAATGTGTTTTTCAGTCTCATTCTCAGTTAGGCATCATTCTCACGGTTGAAATAAGTAATGCGAATAAATGCTAAGCAGTTGTTCTTAAATTTAAATCTGTTATATAATAAGCTGGTTATTCATTCTTCAAAATCATTTCTAAGTTCAATTTGAGCGGATTTCCTTAGATTTACAAGGCTAAGGGCAGTTACCAAGATTAAAAATCAGCAATGTGTCGCATGGCGAAATTTACTTATTAAAGCTAATGAGCCACGAGGCAAGCACAGGAACAAAAGTTGTCGTCCTCGTTATTCATAAGTACAGTAATTTACAAAAGGTGACTTTCAGCCTTTTCCAAGCATAACAAAACCGAAAGATCTTTCTTTCATCCGGTGTTTTTATGTTGAAACAAGAACTGACTTCTCTAACCGAAGCCATGTCGTGGAAATTTATCTGATTAATGGCTTTTCTAGGGTCTCTCGAGGGATTAATCTCCCGTAGTGCCTTGTCGTAGAATGTTACAATGCCAGGCGTCGAAATCATGATAAGTATTCCTGGTTACGACGAGGCACAGCGAGAGACTCGTCCCCGGAGAGACCGTGTCTGGGGGGCTTTTCTATGGTCCCAGGAGTCTAGTGCAAGACGATATGAGGACATCTTATGTAGAGGAATTTCTGAAAAATTAAGCTACCAGTGCATTAGAAGTTACTTGGGAAATGGGTCATGGTCTCAGCCTTGCACATCCAAGTCAAAGCTCTAGTTTTCCCTTCCAAATGAAGCTAGCCATAGAAAAAAATACAGCAGACAATTAGAAATAAGCTTAAGTTCTGAATTCCAGAGTCTCCTGTAGTAGTTGGTAACCTTCCCAAAATTATGAACTGTGTTCAACGACTGATAGTTTATTATACGTAGATTGCAAAGCAATGCGTGGATGGGGATGCATATGCCTGCGCTAGAAGCATGCCGCCCTTGGTAGATTTGA
Source organism: Eucalyptus grandis (assembly GCF_016545825.1). Taxonomy (NCBI): domain Eukaryota; kingdom Viridiplantae; phylum Streptophyta; class Magnoliopsida; order Myrtales; family Myrtaceae; genus Eucalyptus; species Eucalyptus grandis. Next base: position 42,160,664 of record NC_052619.1, read on the forward strand.
TTCATTACGAAGCTTTCAGATCGTCCAAGCCAACACTAGCCTGCGTCAACAAAGTAAATACATTTTAGTGGACAATCTTGTGAGGCATTGAGAGCCAAACAAACAAATGGATACAACATTGATGCCATGAAAAATGCGAAAGGGGGCTACAAAGACTATGGATGAGAAATGTTAACATCATGTCCTCCTGTTTTCACATTATTCCTCTGGATTCAATGTGTTATGGTAATTTTTGTCAAAAGGACGTCTTCAGGAAGGTATCAGTGAATATGCAAGAGTAAAGTTAGTCATGCCCGACAACCAAAATATAAAGATAGAGAAGAAAGAATGACTATGTGCCCAGCCACTTTTTGTCACTCAGAATGCTTTAATTTAGTGCCTCAATCATATGTCAACCGTATGCAATACAATAAGAAACGTAACAGCAAATCAAGAGAAATTCCATCAGAAACATTTTACCAGAAACTTGTGATTCTCTTCCAGAAGAGGAGAAAAGCTAGTGCAGAATTTCTCCATGTCAGCATTCACATCACCAGAGCCGCCTATCACATCCATGAACTTTTTCCTATCGGGAGCAAGCTTCATGGCGACCTGCAATTCCCAGTACCCGTATAAGGATAAAGCTTAGTAACAAAAAATTCTGATCCATTTTGACAAAAGAGGTTTTTTACTAAATTATGGATAAAGTATCTTTTCATGATCCGCAAAATGTTCAAGTCCATCTTCATTAAAAGCTCAACCACAAATTAGACTTCAATGATTTCACAGGATCCCTGGGAAGTCTAAGTTGAAAGGAAGGGTGTACTGGGTATCTTGAAGCCAGAAAATTAACAAATGTTGCAAAACAACAGTTAACGTACAATGTCTTTTTTCTCTTTTGGCAAAAATAGATGGAGGAACTTCACAGGAAAGAAAGACTCAAATCCTAAGTTTTTCCAAAGGATGCGATAATTGATGACAAGATAATCATTTTGCATTTTACGTCGATATTACTGAAAAGAGTGATTTTTCACAAGGTGTAGTAAGTATTGGTTTGGCATGAAGACATTACAGTGAAACTTGAGCTTGCAAGCCAGCCATGCCACTTTTTGAGAGTTTTGCCATAAGAATCTGAGCAAGCTTGTGACATCGTCCAATCAGGATGAATAAGCAAGTTGCGAAACAGTTCGACCAGATAATCCATTGCTCTGTAGCATGTCAAATATAAGCATAATGTAAGCAAGTCATCATGCCAACTGAAAGATACAGGTGATTAAGCAATGGATAGCTTGCTTAAAGGTTTGAAGACAACTATTGGTCTAAAATGGAATTCATTAACAGTGCAAAACTAGAAAAGATAATAAGGAAAATCCCCGGAGAAAGGTCCCAAAGAAAGCTATCTGGGAATGATATGAATGTGTTACAGTAATTTTTTTAATTCTTGAATGAAAACCTTTCCAATTATCTTCTGACTGGAAGCTGTTCTGCAAATATTCAAGTATAAAGCTTTTCCTCTTTTTTGGAAAAGGCCTAGTACAGCAAGCATTTAAAAAAAAAAAAAACATTATTTTAATTTTTTTTCCTAACTACTTTTTCTCCAAAAATTGAATGAGAATACCAAGTGTATCATAGTACTATTAACTTTTGGCAGAATTACAAGCTCACAAATTATTGAGCCAGTGATCTTTTAAAACCGAAGACAATCTGATGAAGCAAATAGGTGCTTGAATAAGTAGAATGGATCTAGAAAGCCATTAACAATTCTCAAGCAACAATACTCTGTATAGCAATTCCGCTATGGTTTAGAGAACAAAGGATTTTCATGAACTTTGTCTTTCAAAATTTATGATGTACAATAAGTCAAAGGTGTTTTGGCCTTATTGTTCAGTATCATTTTTGCTAAATTGCAAAGAGTTTTTAGAATAAATATAACAAGCAAGCATTTAAACATGTCATATAACTATTCTTTGAAAATATTTACCGTGAGGTGCAAGCATACACCAGTATGCACAAGTATGTGTAGTTCAATCACAATTTTGTTGGATCTTCGAAGTGGCAAAGTCCATATTATTGGAATTAATCACCTTAAATTTCAACAGTTAACTGTCTTATTTTTCATAGTGCGCAGGAGAATCTCTGAATTTCTCTTTCTTATCAGCTTACTTATCGGTTGTCACCAGTCAAATAATTTCAACCATCATTCAATGTTATCCACTGACCTTTAAGCTTGAACCAAACAATCAAATCTTAAGTTCTGTACCTTGTCAACCAAAGAAGTCCATTTGTGCAACTAGAGGATGCCTTGGTCGTTTTAGCTTCAACCTCTACTTGTACCATACTGTACAGGAGTTTGAATTGAGATGGATTGGATTCATATTTAGCTTCCAGCCTCTACAAGCATATTAACAACGCATGAGGTCATTTCAACTAGTACTTGACAAAGAGAGGTATCAGAACGCACTTGCTCACATAGGTACAAGAGAACTGAGAACATGACCTCAAGAAAATAGTCCACTGAAATGACAATTGTCCATACTAGATACCCAGACCTAATAAATATAATTCAATTGCAGCCGGGTATTTCAACAAGCACCTCACCTCCTTATGGCACAGTATGTAAAGAAAGGAAGATGGAGATTGTGCAAGCAAGAAATGTCAGTAGGAAATTTCATCGGACAAGTGCATAACATTGTTCTGGTAGTATCCACTGAAAAATTTACAAAACAGAACAAAGAGAAGCTGTTCTTACTGATATATTTCCACCAATGTCAGATTTAACAAGTGCCATAGCAGTACCAAACTTTTCTGAAAAACAAAGGAAATCCATATATTAGAAAGCTCTCCATGGGTAATCACAAAGCTTTAGATGTAGAGTATGACAAAACAAGTGTACATGTAATGATTATGTTCTGTATACGATAAATCTGTTGCTTCTTAAGTACAACAGTTAAATTCTTAAAATCTGTAGGTACATGGGAAGGATGCATAGCAATCAGAATAAAAGAAATGAGCACAGTGCCTTCTGCAAAAGCAAATGACAATGCAATTGGTGCTTCTTGTATGCGGGTTCTTATCAAGACAACTAAAACTACCATCAGCCTGATTGGAATTCAACTTAATTTATTATAATTCAGGTTAAGAACATTGTTTACACTAGGAGTATCTCAGAAATCATAATGCCTGACCGTAAGAATGATTATGGTGATGGAAGTTAGCTTCTAGCAGGATCTGACTATGACAGACAAGAAGAAAATGCAGTACAAAAACAGCTCCCTCGATTATTAATATGCAACCTGAGTACTTATCAGTGCCTCGCCCTTCATTTTATAGTTTCTCTGCAGCTTTGAATTTCCTAATAAATTTGAACATTACCTGCAACTTCCACGCTCATTTAGACAAAGTCTAAAAAAGTTTATGAATGAGTTTCTACATGAGAAGTCCCTTGTCAGGTTTAGTATAACACAACTCGCACCAGACCAGCTGACCTACTTTTCCAGCTGAATTGTGATAAGGACTCACCAATGACAGGCAAAATCAGTTTGCACACATCAAGAAAAGGCCTGGTCAGCATTTCCCCTTCTTCCGACTTGACGTGCTTCATGCCCTCCAACGAGGGAGCAAAAACGGTTCCCTCCATGTCCAAGTTGGCTGCCTAAGCAGAGACAACAAGGCGTGAATGATAGTTCCAGCAATCACACAACCAAGCTTTTCTCGGGCACTAAATTCCATGCGATATAGTAGGATACTATACCGTGCAAAATACATCAATCTTTAAGACTCGACCGAACAACCAAAGGAGGTGACATTCACAATAATCATTGCAAGTGCAAAATGCACTGACTAAGAAAATACCATATGAATGATTCACTGCCAACCCAAAGCAAGATATCATCCGCAGCATATGGTCCCGGTACGAGTGTCAGATCACAAACGCGCTCAAGCATTCAGCTTTTCCATCCACAAAGTGGACATCAGGAGAAATAACAAGAAAAACAGAGAAACTGAACCCTGTAGTGATCGGATCGCAGAAACAAGAACCACCCACGACCCAGAACAATTAGAAAACTCAAGCCACCAATCAAAATCTCAAGATCACTGCAATGCGCAGCTACAGACAAGAATCAAATTTCCCTTCCACGGTCCATTCGACGTCTCCCAAACAACAGGGCAACTAAAAACGAAAGAACCCACAAAACAAGAATCTCGAATTCGCAAGAATTCAATCCAATCCGATCCGATCCCGTTGGCCACCACCCAAGATGGACCAGGCCAAGCTATACCCACTACCCACAGCATTACAATCAATCACGCGAGTGCGACCCCGATCTTGGGAAATGCACCTGAGATTGGGAAGGAGACGGAATCCAACGCCGGCGAAAGAAACCCACGACCGGAAAAGTCGAACTGCAAGATCCTGCGGAACGTAAGGCTCTCGCGAAACGGAAGTCGGGATCTTTAAGGAATCTGATGCCGACGAAGAGGAAGCGTCGTGCGGGAGGGAACCCTGCCTCACGTCCGCGACGGTCAACAACGGTGCGATCTGGAAATTCCGCGGATCAAGCGGACCAGAGATTGCGGCGGGGATCCGATCTGATCTGGATCGTCGGTTATTTCTTTTTCGTGCAAAAATGTTCCCAAGGGAAGTGATCATTAAAGTTCTCAATTATGAGGAGGCAATAGAAATTATTACATCAGTTTCGAGTTAATCTTATCTAATCATGGAAGAGGGAGGAGCGGGATTCGAATCCCCACATTTTCAATAAGAATTGAGGTGACATTCTCAAGAGGGATTGAGGTGTGAACAATATAGTTTCAGAAATAGGTTTCGACTCCCACACCCTATAAAGAGGCAGAGTAAAATAAAGGTGTGTAACGAAAACTTTCCGAATCGGGACTGGACCAAACCTACCGATTTTGAACGGTTCCCACGGTCAACGGTCTAGTTCTCGGTTCCTAATCTTGGAACCGGCGACCGATTGGTCCGATTCCCGATTCCAAGGTAGGAAGCAAACCGACCTGACCGGACCAAATTTTTTATATTATTTATATATATTTATATAAACATATATAATATATAAATATTATATATGAAACTTATTGTAATTGAGGCAACAACCTCTTATGTAACCAACATACCACCAAAACTCTTAGAAAACTTATTTGTTAGTTTTATCTTCTACTCGATGTGGGATAAGGCTCTAAGAGTTCCTCATGCTTACACTATCTCTCTCTTGCTCCACTCACTTGCAAACGACAAGGCACTTCAAGCCTCAAAGAGTCCGACATCGACTAAATATTCAAAGTATAGAAGAGAGATTGTTTATAAAATCTAAGCCAAGCATAGATTTTACTCAAATTGTTCATGGCTTTTATGCTTAAAATTAAGCGTGAAACATATAAGTTATGATTGATATTCACACAAGTGAAATTTGAATATTTTGCACGTGAAAACATGTGTGACTAGTTTTATTAGATTGCCCAGGAACCGAATTGGATTGATCGGTCCGGAGCATGGTCATTATTTAGTGAATGGTCGTTCTTTAGTGAAAAAAAAATAGTACCGATTCTATTGGACCGAACCGGACCGAACTAGAACCAATGGTCCGGTCTGGTTCCCGGTCCTAGGACCAAACGGTCCAGGCCACGGTTCTCAAAATTGGGAACCGGTTCTCCCGGTCCGATTCCCGATTCCACCTTGAAACCGGACCAAACCGGGAACCGATCATCCCTAAAGTAAAAGTTTGAGAGTGAGTGTTAAAGTAAGAATAGAGTAAGATCAATAAAAAAAAAAAATTATGTATTCCAACGACATAGTGATTGCATTTGAATTGTGTTCTTGTCATCATCGGTCATTCTTTCGTGGTCGTTCCTTGGTTAGGGAGAAAATGTTTCTGGGTTATGGAGGAATGGATCGTCGATGATTATAGAGCGATTGCGGCATAGCTTAGTGGTGTCATAAATTTGTCATTAGATTAAATCTACCCGATCTCCGAAGGATGTCGTTTTGTGTAGGAGAGAAGACGACCCGTGTTTTGATGCATTGGAAAGAAGCACGCCATTTGGATTGATGAATTTTGTTTTTTCAGGGTGAGGAGAGGCATCTGGCACTAGCGACTCCCTTTGGATGTTACTGTACCCGTTACAAAATTCTGAATTTAAGTCATAACTAACTAGTTCACACCGCCAACAAACAAAAGATTCGAGGTTAACAGGCCCGCTAATTACCAAGAACATGATGCCAACAGTCAGTATGTCTCTCGACAACACGAACCTTTTAGAGATTCGTCCATGAAGTAAACCAAACTCGTGAACTTATGGAAGGTAGTTGAGCCATTTACCACTAGCTCATCTACCAAGATCGTTTGGATTGACGAGTTATAAGGTTTTCGTTTAATGCCAGTTGCCATGGCTAATGATACTTAGGCTATTATGGGCCGAATAATTTTAATTTTTGGGTCAAATGGGCGAAATGGTTAATGCGGCCAAGTTTGTCCCATGAATCTTTGGCATTGTGCTTTCTAAAATAGAAATTTGTCCAAAAAGTTTTAGACATGTTGTACAAAAAACTTTATTTAAATTTGTCCTAAAAGTTTTATGTTTTGTCAATTAAGTTTAACCGACTAATTTTAGCCAAAAATCGTTGATGTTGATATTGAATATCCGACGTGGCATGGCAAGCACTAACGTTGTGGGTAACAAAATAGATCTAAAACTCAAATTTTAACTCATATTTAATGGTGTGAGTTATATATGAGTTATCTTAAATTTTAAAAACAAGCTTGAGTAGGTCATAAATGGATTAACTTACAAGATTAAGTGAATCCGGTCATCTTTAATTATTTTTTAATTTTCTATTTTTTTTTATAATTTTATAATTTGTTTTTCTTTTTTTTTTACAAAATCTGGCAAGGGCCGGCCGAAGTTAAGTAAATCCAGTCATCTTTAATTATTTCTTAATTTTCTAAAAAAAAAATTATAATTTTTTATTTGTTATTTTTCTTTCTTTTTTTCTTTTTTATTATAGAATTTGGCAAGGGTTGCCCCTCACTAGGCCATTAGATGAGGGCTGTGACTAGTAAGGGCTTCATGACACTCCCAAATCTAAGCAAGGACCCAACCCTCGCTCACGGCCAAGGAGGGTCAGCCGGCCCTCGCTACACTTAGAATTAATAAATAAATAAAAAGGAAAGAAAGAAAGGGAAAAATATATATATATAATATAAAAATTCATTTTTGAAAATTTCTTTAAAATTATATAAATTGTCCACTAGATTTGTATTACATGGAAGTGTTTAAGCAATATATTTAAAAAAATTCATAAAAAATAAGTTTTCCTAAATTGTGTTAAATATGTAAGTATTTTATCAATATGCACCGGGTTGAGCTAAATTTGTATTAAATGGAAATTGGTCAAAATGAGCTAAATAAGTCAATTTACATCAAACCATTTTTGACTCGACCCACCAATTTGACAATTCCTAGCTGACTTTGACAATTTTTATAATTTTTTTAAACTTGCTGAATAATTTTATTATTTTATTGTTTCTTTAAAGCCCAACAAGGGTTGACTGTCCCTCACCAGTCACAAGCTAGCTAACCCTTGCTAGTCATAGGCGAGAGTCAACCTTGAAGCCCTCACCCATTGGCTAGCAAGGGTCATCAGCCCTTGCATGTGATTGACGAGGGTCAGCTAGTGGCCCTTGCTAAACTTGTTAGAAAAAAACAAAAAAAGGAAAAGAAAGAAAGAAAATGAAAAAAAATAAAAAATCAATTTTTTTCTAAAATCTAAAAATTTATCTATGTTAGTTCCCATCATTCAACGTGACACTTTCGACATCCTTGTCAGTGATTTCAAGTTAAAATTAACCGGATAGATTCAATTGGTGAAACGTGAAAAAGTTTAAGACTTAATCGATACAATTAAATTTTTTAAAACTGAATTAGCACAAATAGGATGGGTTTAAGATTTGTTTGGTGATATCCCATTTCTAAAATACGCTTCATAATTCATTTAACAAATATTATATCTGTAGGACAAATTTACAAAGTAGCAGTTTAAAAAAAAATCATTCAAATGATAACTTCAACTTAACGCCTTCCAATTTCATTACTCTTCTTTCGCTTTGGTTCTCTCTCTTTTAAATGAATTTTATGTCCTACTTCTTGATTACTATTAAGACATATTTTAAATGAGGTGTGAAAGATGTTAAGATGTTTAGGATTGCTTTTGCGATTCTTCAGTAAAGTGTCAAAAGTGAAAACATTCAGTCTTTCTACTAGTGTTTTTTCAATGACAAAAGATATGGAGCTCCTCAAAGTACATCAACTGGCCTTTTGGCCTTGAGAGATGACATGATTTTCAGAAGAGGGCCTTGTTTTTTTTTGGTCGGTGAAGAGGGCCTTGTTGGCAGGGTACTTAATGGCGTTCTTGACAATCTTCTTGGCGGCAGCATCGCCGAGGTCGATGCCGCAAATGTCGGCCAATCTCACGAGGTAGAGCAACACGTCGGAGAGCTCCTCCCCGAGATGCTCCTTCTCCGCCTCCTCCCAGTTGGGCAGCCCCTTGTCCACCTCCCCTCTCCACTGGAATATCTCCGACAGCTCTCCCACCTCCCCGATCTTTGATCGCAAACAAGAACACAGATCGTCACGATAAGAAGAAGGAAAGGCTAGAAAAATCATCACACGGCATGCGGAAAGGAAGTGGTGCATCGAAGCCGTCGGTTTTGAGAAATAGAAAATTCTCATGTCACCGAGGCGTAACGAACTCATTTAGAGCCAACACGGTATTGTTCTACTCGAGCTCGGCTCGATCACGAACTTAAACCTCGTGGCTCCACCTTTCATGATATGATGAATTCACCGGCAACCAAATGAAGGAGTGCTAGAAAAGGATTGATACCATGGCGAGGAGGAGATTTCTAGGGCTGTGGTACTTTTCCCAGTCCCTAGCTCTTGCAAATTCTTCAAGTCTCTTGGACAAGTCCTTGAGGCCAACGTCCACCACTTCCTCCTCTGCTCTATCTTCTCCTCCACCTCCCATCTCCTCTTATGCCCTAGAGACTCCCATCCTCCACACATGCCCAATTTATAGCCCTTACGTCCATAGAAAAAGAAGAACATTTGAGGAAAAATAAAGTTGATATATTAAACTAGAAAGGGAAAGAGAGGGCGGAAAGTGGGAAAAGGGAAATGCCCTCCTCTTGTTTATTACGAGATGAGATTCTTCATCTCCAAAGCAAATGGCCAACTTCTCTTCGCAAAACCGTCCAAAGACTATTCCCTTCCCATTTGCCTTCTTTGCCACCAATTGAATTGACGGTTTCATTGCGGAACCATCTTGAGGTAACCTAACTTCATGTAGGGTTTAGTTACTATTCAGACTAATCGGCGCCTTAAGTTCAAACCAGATGAGGATGCAAGTTCGAACATGAACTTTTGACCGTGGTGGGTCATCCCAGGCACTTTCGGTGGTTGTCCGGGATATATATATATATATACGGAGCATTGGGTAATGTCCCAGTAAGTCAAGGTATCTCGTGTGGCTTTATATACAAGTCTTCTCTCTCTGACTAACTCTATAAGCTTCTAGAGTAAATGGCCACTCATTCAATTTTTGGTCGGCACGGTACACCTTCCTAAAATGAGGTGTACATAGCATGGCGGCTGCATAGTAGAATCTCCAATAAAATGTGTGGTGTGGCCATGAAAAGAGAAATGTGTGTCCCATGGTTTGTGCTTTTTTTGAAATCTGATGCAATTGTGCTGCTGACGGCAATGCTTTTCCAGATGTGGAAATAGAAGAGAATAATTCAAAGGCCGTTTCGTGGAAAGAGCAAATGGTAGACAAGTATCAAAATAAATATGGAAAGAATGAAATATAGTACAAAGCTACACAAACTAACCATGAACTTTGCCCTATGTATAATGTGGTTCCTAAATTTTTAATTCGTTTGATATGATCTTAATTTTTTTTATAAATGTTCAATTTAGTCTCTCGAATATATGAACAAGTTCAATATTATCCTTTCATAAATTTTAAATTCATGGACAATATTAAATAGTTCATGAACTAAATTGAATATGTATGAATACATTGAATAAATAAAAGTTCGATGATCACATTAGGTCAAAATTTAGGGATTAATTTTGTGTCATTTTCCCGAGTAAAACAAATCATGAGCCCAAAAGCACAAATCGGACTAACTCGATATTTCGAGTCTGAATAGGGCGTGTGGTTTTTCGAGCTGGTCCTACTTAGGCTTGAGGTGCTCATAACCGAAATGGGCCAGACTAGCTGAAATTAATGCTTAAAGATTAAAAAAAAATTAATAATTATAATAACATTGTATGCGCTCAAAACACTTTGATGAAGTCATAAATAATTTTTAAAAATTATTAAAATAAAATGAACAAGAATTGATATCCAAATATGGGTTGAAGTTGAAAAGGTGGCCCACACATGCAAAAAGTTATTTTCAGGAGAAAAAAACAATTATTGATCCATTTTTAATTTTTTAAAAAATAATTCAAACTAGGCCCGAACAGTCTTGTATGGACCAATTTAGTTTGGTTGGAACCTTACCTGTATGATCCGGCAGGCCAAAGAAAAAGCATTAATGCCAGGCCTGTGCTAACTCTTAATAGAAACTACAAATCGCTATCCAGTATCGTGCCCTACTAGCTAGTTAGCTCTAAGTCTGATCGACTTGCTATTTGGACCTTACTCTATAATAGATTTGAGGTGAGCAGAAGGAACCGCCTAGATTGAATCAAAGTGGCCAATTCTAGGCGGCTCCGAGGATATCAATCCGGCTCCTGATTTCAATTTAAAGCCAGTGATTTTCCGTCCAAGGTTTCTGGTTCTATGTGTGAAACTGCTGATTTAGACAGGACCGATTCTCTTTAAATTTTGTTATTTGTTAAAAATCGGTAAAGAAACTTAAAACTCTAATCACCTCCCTCTTGCTCGCACACTCCACTTACGCACACACGTAGTCACAGATCCGCACGAAAACACAACTCGCCTCTTCCTCACTTTGTCGCCTCCCTCTGGCCACCCTTCCAACATGGAAGGGGAAGGTGAGGGGTTCAAATCCCCACCTTCTCAGAAGGGATAGGTGGGAGCGCGTAAGTTTCAGGAGTGGATTTCGACTCCCACGCTCTGCAAGAAGCAGGGCAAAAATCTGAGAGTGAGTGTAGAGTAGGAATAGAGTAGGACTGACAAAAAAAAAAAAAAAAATCTCACTTTCTCACTCAACTTTTCGCCTGAGTTGCTCGCATCCCTCTCGCTCAACTCTCACCTCCCTCTCTTGCCAAAAATCAGGGCAATGAATGACAATGTGTGCGCTGAAATGTTCCCGTGAACAAGCTATTTAATTGTCCGAGGAAGAAAACCTACAAAAACCCTAACCTTAAGCTTCATAACGGAGACTGCATAGCTCCATTCCATGAATGATCCTCGATCGCAAGCAACAGCAGCTCCCAGCTCCCAGCTCCGTCTATTCTTTTGATTTGGGGGCATTGCCATTGGAGCAAATGGCGCCACTGCTTCAAAAAGCCCCTAGCTTTAGAGAGAGACGAAGAGACGGAGAGATAGAGCGTGCAATAAGAAGAGCTCAGGCATGAAACAATCCATTGGCTACAATATAACAACAAATTAAAAAAAAAAAAAAAGGAAGAAGAAGAAGAAGAAGAAGGACCAGTTCCATTGGCCCACTTAGGAACTGAAAACTGGTCTCTCTGGTCCGATTCGTGATTTCTAGATGAGAACCTCTGGTCCAATTCGTGATTCCTAGATGAGAACCAAAATGGCCGAGAACTGATCACCCCTATAATAGATTTAGCCTCTTCACGTATTTTAACATCATTACTACTTTTTATACTCAAGGATTTTTTTTTTTTTTCCTTCAGGCTTGTCTTTATTAATAATTTCTCAATACGGCCCTTCATTAATCCTTAGATTTACATATCATCTCTTTGGTAATAAATACCCTAGTTAATTATGAATTAAAGAATGTCACCAAAAATATATATGAACTAAAGGTGATCAATGGGCAAGCCTAGGGCAAGGTGGATCCTCATATCACAACAAAATTATGGCTTAGGCCCGCCTATTTACAAAATTAGGGATAAAGGTACCACAAATATAATAACATGTACGACGCCATAACTCTTTTCTTTTCTTTTTTTGTCAATCACTTATACCATGGCTTCCAAAAAACTTTTGGCTGACTGCTACTACCATAACTTTTACAATATTCTTCCACGTTGAGTTTCTCACACTTGTGATGAATTGAAAAATTATGACCCTCCAGTGATCAATTAAAATATTATGACACTTGAGTGAAAAATTTTAAGAATTCGCAACACTCAAGTGGTAAAAAATATGTATGGTATTCAAATGAGTACCATACAATTATTAAGACACTTCTAGTGTTAAATGCTAGAATGAAGGACTTAGATTTTATTAGAAGTTTTAAAAAGAACCCCAATAAGGCATCAATCTTCATCAATGAAATTCGGTCATCCTAAATAGCACGTGGCAAGTGATCATATATTCCACTTAGGAGCCACGTGGAATTTTGATACATGGATTCCATTGACGGCAACTCAAGATGTAATTGGGGCTAGCGTGAGCATTGGTCCAAGGCCAACTCTAGACCAACTCTAAACTAGTCCAACTCGATTGGTCATGGTCCGGTTCCCAATAAGACTCGATTAGTCATTGGTCCTAGGACCCTTAGATCCTACATTGTGCAGGTTGATCTTCGGTCTTGAGAATTTAGGGTTAGTCTACTCAAACTAACCTTGTACATATATTATATATTTATATACTTTTGTATACTCTTCTAAACCTTAGTGCCTCCTCTTATGTTCTCTTTGCGGTTCGGTTTGTTGTGTAAATTAGAAAATAGAAAGAAACCTAGCCCTAAATTCGACCCAAAAAAAAAAAAAAAAAAAAAACTCTTCACTCACCTCAGCATCATTCACCTGCCTTGGCCTCGCTTGTCACTTCACTTGCTTTGCTCACCTGTATTCACTCGCCTCACCGCTAGCCTCGCCTCGCATATTCGTTTTTATAGTTTCTTGTTTTTAGCAAATGTGACATTTTTGTTGTTGTCTTATCTTATATTTATATTTGATATGTATTAGTGTTTACAATTTGGTTACTCAATATCGCATTATTAATAGATATATAATTTGAAGTAGTATGTCTATCCTTTAAAGAAATACAAAAATGAAACAAAAAAAAAAAATAATCGATTTATCCTAGATTAATCTTGGAACTAAACATGACCCGCAGGGTCGGTTCGATCCTTAGTCCTTGGTCCCAGGCTCAGTAGGGTCAATCCTTAGTCCAAAAATTTGGGAACTAACACTGTGTGAATTGGTCCTTAAATTAGGTGTTGGACCGACCTAACTCGGACCATACTCACCCCTAATCGGGGCTTTATTAAAACCTTGAAGCCTCAATTAACCAAAACAAAAAATTAGGAGACTTTCCAAGATTGATACACATCTTAAACGCCCTCCTCACCTTAGGAAATCTATAATTTGCATCTTGAGACGGAGGCCCCTAACTATAAGAATCAAAACATCCCTCCACACACCCAAAACCCTCCCCAAGGCGCCGCCACTAGAACTGATCAACCGGTGGGCGGCCCTTACACCCGACCCTCGCTTATCTCCATTTGGCTTTAGCCTAGCCGGGGCCGACCGAGTCCTATAATCCTAATCCTTATCTCCGGTCCCTCGCGGCTCAAACTAGGCCGGTGCGAGCTCGTGAGCCATCAAGCTCACGAAAGTGTTTACGCTATCACTACGGACCAACTCGGTCCAATCGAGTGACATGTGCATCCCAAAAAAAAAAAAAAAAAGATACCAATTATCTCAGCAGACTTCCTAAAATCTTTTCTACTGGATACGATCATCTTTATGAACTCGAGATTAATATGCGCCCACGCTCACAAGATGTTCTTCGATTCCTAAAGGAAAGAGAAAAAGGCGACAAAGTATTTGACCGAAAAATGTATGAAAGAATTATGTTGAAGAATTTCAAATATTCTCCACAAGAGGGTGTCAATCTTGGGTGCTCCTTGTCTATGCACGATCTTGAATTGCTTATATGAAGAAAGAAAAAGGAGGTCGCATTTGATGCCCTAATAGTTAGGCCCGCCAATGATAAGAAATCATTGTTAAAACTCGGCTTTGAGCACCGGGGATCTCCAGGAACAAAGCTTTTGATCGTGAAAGCAACGAGGAAAGATGCGATAAGATAGAAATGATTTCATGCTCATCTCGAGGGCATCGGCCTAACCGGGATTATCGCATTTATACATCCACTTTTCCACCGTATAGAATGAAAAAAGAAAAAATTGATTGAACTTTTTTTTTGTCCTAAGATGTTTATGGCATCTTTGAACTTTTTTTTGTCGGTCCCTATTATATTCATACCCAAGATTTTTATGGCTTGAAATCGTCCTCACCCCATTGGGGATTTAAAACCTCCCCCGTGGAAGGATGGCCACCGGGGCACCTTTAATCACCAGCTTTGATTATACAAATATTAGGGCCCATTTATTTCACGAAAAAATAAATGATCCAAATTATAAGGAAAAATTATCAAAACAGTTTGAAACCTATTATAATTTTTCCAATTCAATCATAAACATTTTTTTGTCAATTCAATCATAAATATTTTTATATTTATGTCAATTCACTCCATTCGATCAATTTTGGTTAGTCGGCATTGACGTTAATGCCAGCCATCGCGAACATGTCAATTTGTTAATTTTTTTTCATTTTTTTGATTTTTTTTTTCTCTTTCTTTTTTTCATTTTTTCTTTCTTTCTTCCTTTCGCCAATGGCCAAATTGGCCAGATGCTAGTGTTGAGTGAGGTATCTTGCTTGCCACTAGGGAGGCTCACCCTTGCCCTCACCCTCGTGGCGCTGGGCAAGGTCAAGCTAGGCCTCACCAGGTTTAAAAAATTGACATGTTAGTGTTGGTTGGTCTACAGACGCTGACCGTCATCTACATCAGCGCTAACTAGTCAAAATTGATCAATTGACTTAATTGACACAAACGCAAATTGTTTATAATTGAATTAGCCACAAAAAAAAAAAGGATTATGATTGAATTACAAAAATTGCAATAGGTTTTAAATTGTTTTGATAAATTTCCCAACAGTATTGCCTATGAAAAGGGATTGAATAAAAAATATTTTCATTGTCCACAAGAAATTTTTAAATATGAGTCATTATCAGTAGTGAAAATGTTTTTCATTGATTAATTATTTTAAGCAATCATTTTTAAGAATGTGTGTGTGTGTGTGTGTGTGTGTGTGTGTGTGTGTGTTGCAAAATGGAGGAATCCCTATGAGTCAGCATGGAATTTTTTTGATGCCGAATTTGCCTTCACGAGAAAGGAACTTTGCATCTCTTCATTACCACTACTAGGAAAAGTTGAGAACCGAAACGATTTCCTCCGTCATTATCTCTTCATTCCCACTACGAGGAAAAGTTTGAGAACTGACGCGACTTTCCTTCGTCATCATAAATAATCATTTTTATTGTTCTTGGCATAAGCATAACCATTAATGTCTTTGACTAAATGCGAAGGATCCCATATTCCCCAGGGTTAAATGTCAAACATTCTCCAAAAACTACAAAAAAAAGGAATTAAATATCGAGGTACTATTTTATATAAGGTTTCATTTGTTTGGCGGAAAATGAGTGATTTGAAAAATTATTTTCCAAAAGAAGACCGTTTGTATCTCTTGAAATAATTAGTGAATTAAAAATATCCTTATTATCAACAACAATTTCTATCTAAACACTTTTATGGACAATGAAAAAAATTTCCCATGTTCATTTTTGTAAATAATATAACGATTATTTTAAGAAAAATATTTTTTAAATTATTCATTTTCCTCGAAAACAGATGAAACCTAAGATTGCATTTGTCCTTACAACTTTTTTTTTTCCTTTTTATCATTCTTGACACATTGAACTTTTGATTGCCAAATCAAAGCTTGAAATCTCAAAATGGGTGGCTTTTTCTCAACCATACCAAGCTCTTCTTCCGGCCGAGCTTACATTTTTCTTTAAGATTTGTGCGAAATAGATAGACGGAATGGGAGATCCCAAACAAGATTCCTAATCATGTGAAATTACGTGTATTGCCTTTGAAGAAATTGCACCTGTGGTTTTGGCAGCATTATTCGACGAAACGAGGCCGTTCCATGACCAGACCTTCTAGTAGTTAATGACCATCTTTGACCACTATTATCAATACTAATGGAGGTGGTGATTGTGATCAAACCCGATAGATAGGTTCAGTTGGGCTCAAAGGGCCAACTAAAATTATGGACCAAGAGATCGAGCCCGGAAATAAATTGGACCTAAATGAGGCCCAACAAGGCTAAAACCACAATCCATGTACCCACTAGCGCATG
Source organism: Eucalyptus grandis (assembly GCF_016545825.1). Lineage (NCBI taxonomy): Eukaryota > Viridiplantae > Streptophyta > Magnoliopsida > Myrtales > Myrtaceae > Eucalyptus > Eucalyptus grandis. The sequence goes on from NC_052619.1 coordinate 42,177,100, forward strand.
CAAACTCATCAGGCCTGTGATCCAATAGAATTGTTATGAATGACATTACTCACGACGCCGTGACACGGGTGAAATAATGCAGTTGTCCTATCACAACATTTCTTTAGTGGTTGTGTGGGCTCTAGCCCGTTAGACTTGACCCAACTTGAAAAATAAAATAATGGCTGAATTACTGATTGAAAGAAATAACAAAAAATAGATTAAAAAAGAAAATTTGTTGGATCATAATACTTTAAGATAAGTGTAATGGAAAGTCCTTAAGCTCGTCAAGAAATTGAATTGAGTTCTAAAGACTTTGGAAAAAACAATTAAGTCCATTCATTAACTCCGTCCAATTTGTAAATGGAAAATGTCAACAAATTTTAAGACTTAATTGTACATTGATTGCACCAACCTTTGTGATATTTTTAGGACTTAAGTATACCTTTTGAAATTTTTAGCATTCAATCGTGCCTTCACGATGTCTTAAGATCTCCAATTCACTTATCCCTATTACTATGGAACACCTACTTATTTGGTGGCGGTCCAAATCAACCAAAAATCTGACGTCAAACCCCAAACCCTCGATACAAAAGTTAAAAAGCCCGTCTCTCAATTTGGGCCCTCCATTTCGTTCCCAAAAAAAAAAAAAACAATTTTGGGCCCTCCATGCGGCGGAAAAAGCCCTAAGATCGAACGGCTCAGAATCCTCCATCTCCATCGTCGTCTCCAAATAAGAACTGAAACCCAAACCCTAGCGCCGTCTGCACTCTCTTCTCGTTCATCTTTCCTCTCCCGGTCTCTCTCCGCCGATCTCTGCTCGCACACCAGCACACACTCCTCACGCCCCGGCAAAGATGGTGAGCCCTCTTTCCATGAAGCCTCGTCTTCCGCCACGAAAACCCACGAATCGCAAACCCTTCTTTCGCGTAATCTTTACTGCCCACTGATTTGTTTTTGTGTTTTTGCTTTTTCTTGGTTTTTTGGTAGCCGTTCAAGAGGTACATAGAGATCGGCAGGGTTGCGCTGATCAACTACGGCAAGGATTACGGCAGACTCGTCGTCATCGTCGATGTGGTCGACCAGAACAGAGTGCGTTTCCCAGTTCTTGAGCTCTCTTTTATTCCTTTCTTGCTTTGGTGTTTGTTGTGTCGTGTGATTACGTAGCTGGGTTGAAGTTTTCTTTTCTTGGGTAATCTAGATTTACTAATATATGATGCGGGTGAAGATTTAATTGCATAGGGATGGTGTAGTTCTATGATGGGTTTGATTCTTTCAGCTGCTTCGGAGTGATTTGAGGATGGTTGGGACACATTTATAATGCCTTTGTTGTCGATGTGCTCATGGAAAAAGTCATCAGTTTTAGTAGGTAGGGAGCCAAACTACTAGAAATAGAAGCTTTGGACACCGTTGGTTTTCAAATTGGCTGTGTCAATTTAGATTGCATTGTGCGAATGAAAGTTTTCCCAGTTTTATGGGGATATTTGCTGGACGCTTTGTTGTCGGATTCTGTTCACAAACATCTGAAAAGATCCACTCGATTGCTTTCCCCCGAGAAGTAATTTCTTTGGCATCATTCTTGACATTCGTGTTCCGTGGATGCTGAGCGCCCGACTTAATTGTTCTTGGTTGCAAAGAATCCTTACTTGGGACATCAGTCTCTTCCTTGTTTCACATTGCCATGGTGGTAATCATATGTTTGCTTCAGCATTTCTAGAAAGATCTTAGCAATGCGTTGTTCAGACTTTCCCATGCTACATTTGTTTCTCTTTTTGCACCAAACATGTCCCCAGATACTATTACTAAGTCTGAAGCTTTGATTTGCTTGTCCCAGGCTCTTGTCGATGCACCTGACATGGTCAGGTCGCAGATGAACTTTAAGAGGCTCTCGCTCACTGATATCAAGATCGATATCAAGAGGGTTCCGAGGAAGAGCACTCTCATTAAGGCTATGCAGGAGGCTGGTAGGCATACTTTTACTCAAATTCTGAATAAGCATAATTTTTAAGGATTCATTGCCATGTGCACTATGACAAACTTATTTCGTCATTGCAGATGTCCAGGGTAAGTGGGATAAGAGTTCTTGGGGGAGGAAACTTATTGTTCAGAAGAAAAGGGCATCCCTTAATGATTTTGACAGATTTAAGCTCATGTTGGCCAAAATTAAGGTTGGTGATGAAGTCTTCTGGGATTTCTTACGTCGCTTTTGGTTGCTCTATATTTTTTATTTGGTCCTTGTTGCTTCATCTCTTTATCTGATTATGATTAGTCACACGTTCCACGGTTCATACTGTTTCACCCTCTTTTTTTATTTTTTTTGGCCTCCCAAAGTGTCCACTGATGCTGTTTACTGGGTTCCTCATTTATGTTCGTTGTTGAAACTGATGACGTTGTAACATATGTTTGTGCAGAGAGGTGGATTGATCAGGCAAGAACTGGCAAAGCTCAAGAAGGAGAGCGCATCCTAAGCATGAGTTTCTTGCGTCTTGCGGGCCAAGAGTTTTTGGAAGATGTAGCATTGCTTTAAACGGATTGTTACCTGTTGCTTTTACTAGAGTTTAGAAGCATCTGATGGTCTATTGTATTTCATAACTTTATCGAGTGCACTTAATGGAAGATTATGTGTTTTGGGACATGTTTATTCTCTATCAACATCATATGAAATGTCACAGGTCTCTTGTTTTTCTTGTTTTCTTTTAATGTTTGTTGCGACAGAAATGAGCTTTGCTTCATTAATTGCAAGTAATGTTTTTCCCTTGGACAATTCACAATTGTGCAACCACACAGGTAGCTCGAAGCTCAGAAGTAAGCACAACGTAATTAAGTTCTGCATTGTTAACACGCCTTCTCTGTGATGGATCTATATAACTCACAAAACACGGGACTTACTCCCGTGTGTATCTGTCCAGGATGAATGCGATTCTGTATATACCATGAAAAATTGTGTGAACTACAATTTATGAATAACTCTTGAATAGGCAGACCTGGCTAATAGCATAATGCTCAATATCCAATCGAAAATTGTCGTTCATAGTTCTTCCTCATTGCCTTTCCAGCATCGGACAAACTCCTGAATGCATTCTTTTCGGTACCATTTGCTTTCCTCGGACTCAAAGCGGCCAGCTTCGAGCAAATCCCGCTCACCAGACCATTTTTCTGCTCAGGATAAGGGTCTTTTGGATCAAGCAAGGACTTTATTTCTTTGGTGGCGTGGTGATTCCACCGGTGTGATCGGTTCTCAGTTTTAGACAAGAAATCGCTAGTATCGTCATCCTTTGTTCTTCCTTGATAGTAACCCTCTTTAAATTCCTTTCTCGGGGAAAATTGGTCGAGCCTGCATGGATCGTTGGCCTCATTCCAGGTGGAACTTGCAGAGCTAGAGCCGAAGGACCACGTCCTCAACGTTTCAGAATTAGAACAAGAAGATCGTGATGATGGAGACGAGGTGGAACTCCCAAATCCTTGTATTTCCTTTGTTATTTTCAGAGCTTTCAGGCGAGCTTTCTTGAGAGCTTCTCGGTCTCCCAGAAGTTTTACTATTTGCTCAGCTTTCTTGTGCATGTTGCCGCCCCAGTTGAATCTGAGACATGGAAAAAAGAGGGAAGACGCAAAAACCAGAAAACTTAAGCAGGTGTATATATCACGGTTGCAAATCGCCACGGCAGTGAAATAAGTCGAGGCATTGCTTAAAATTTACCCTTTTTCATCAACATATTGAAAGGCACCGAGCTCCTCGATAATGGTGACATCACCTTCAAATTCTTCTGCAAATTCCTCGGGACCATGTGTTAGCAAGAAGTCGAGGAGGACCAGAGTCTTGTAGGATTGCCTCCACTGCTTCCAATCGATGCTCTGCAGTCTGCAATTGGTGATAGAGGGAGTATTAGTAATTGTGTCTTTATGTGATGCTATATTAATACTGATTGTAACAATCAAAGACAGATCTTGACAATACCTTCTATGGAGAACGTCAACAACTCTCCAGTAATCGTCTATATCATAGGATGCCTCGGCGATTTGAGTCATCGTTCTCGCATCCGGGCTCAATGGATCATTGTTCGTTACATCCTCCGCCAAGCTTAAATTTTTGAAAAAGAAGAACGGAAGTAAGTGGACGGCCCTAAAAGCTCTTTGTGCAATAGAAAGGTCATAATATTAATAAAAATAGGTGAGAGATAGAGGGGGGACATACAGTTCTGCTTGAGTAACATCAGTTAAGGCCAGCCTAGCAGCTTTGTACTTCTCCTGTAGAAATGATGATGCCTGCTTTTTAACCTGGTCAAGCAACAGGTTCTCCATAACTTTCCAAAAGAGGAGAAACAGAAATCTTCAGATAATGCTCAAATCCTTCAAGGACTGTTTAAGTATGTTCTTCTCTTTGTTTCAAAAACTTAAATCAAGCAAGGAGGGTTTGGAGTATTGTTCCCTCTTTTCTGACAAAACGCCATTTAGCATCCTGAGATAGACCTATATGAAGAGTGTTTTGGTGGATATCCTCATTTGTAGCTCAGACAATTAAGGAGAACTCTAGTACTTTTATATCCAAATTGACCAGTCAAAAGCCATGGCCTTACGAAGAATCAGGATTTTCAGACACAATCCCAATTTGCGCTCATTAAGGTCATGTGGTGCCTGTCCCAGTGTAATTTTATTGGAGAAAGATTTTGGGAGAAGCACCAAAATAGGATTTAAGATTTTGGCCTTGATCAATTGAGTTAAGGTTTTATTTGGATCTATTTGAGGATTGGAAATTTTCAAATAAGTCGCAATCAAGTTGCGGACTTTGCCATTTACGAATTCAGCCATCGAAAGTGACATATGGCAAATGACTAAATATTTCATGTGGGAGTCGAGTCAAATTTTCCGATACCTAACTTTCACAAGTGGCAAGCTTAAGATATGGTTTTGAATTTTAAAAACCTTGAAGTCTGCAATTTGGCTAACATGAAATCTTATGTTGTCCATCGATCAATAGTCAAAATCCTAAATTCGCAAGAACCACGAAGGATATGGCAAGTGATCACTGTACATGTAACTGTGAAGAAAACTAGTTGTACAATGGCCAATGCTAGGTATAACCTCATGAATTTGGGTCCATGAAGCACTCACAAATACCGAGCAGTTATGTGCTCATATACAAAGTACAAGCAATGACATCGCCTACTTGCTAGCATGCAACCCAGAAACTTTAAGTTCATGTTCAATGATGCATGACTGGCGAGAAGATAAAGCCTCAAATTTCTTTTGATCGTCTGCAGATACTTGGATAAGCAAGTAACAAGACATGGGTCTAGGCGTAACTCTGATCTCAAAGGGACCATAAACCTCACAATCTCCATCATTAATACAGGATGAAGTTCATTATGTAACATCATGTGAATCCTAAAAGAGTTTGTACTACTGGACCAAAAGAAGGCATTCAACAATGATCCTCCACCAAATGCAGAACAGAGATACAAGACACCATTACATAGAGGGGCATTGACATAGCATCTTATAGATAAAACAAATGTTCTTCAGCAGAAATTAAAGAAGGTACTTATTACAGCTACAAACGGTCTCAAACATATTAACAATTCCCTCATGTGAGATTTTTCTCAAGCTTTCTTGCCCCAGATAATGTGTTTTTTTTTTTTTTTTTTTTTTTGACGGAAACAATTCCCGATGGAACAAGGAGTCCAAACTGCTTCAAGAACTTCAAATAGGTTCTTTAGCTTCTGAATAGAACCCAGCAACGGGAGATATACATTTGCAAGGAAAGTAATCATGTCGTCTCATAATAGCTTCCTGGGTTCATACGCTACAGCGAACAATAGAGCACCAGCAAAATGCATGCTAGCCCCATCAGGCGGAATCCCATCATTTATTTTCTCTTGCTAGTGCCAAGAGATAGAAGCTCGAAGCTCCGAAGTGCATCGTCCCGGCTGCCCCTTGTGGCCCCGTTCCTGGTGAAGGATGACGATTTCGACTCGAAGCCAGGTTGAACCCTGTGGGTGGTGGACAGGCGTCCACTGCTCGATACCAATCGGCTCGACCGACCATCACTGGGCTCACCAGAGGAGCTTGGTCGGCTGCTCGATATTACTGCTCTCTTTGAAGTACTTCCATTGCGAGAAGAACTGCGGGCTTTCTCAGAATCGGGTTGCTGGGAATAAGAACACGTCACTAATGAGACAAAGACACTGACTACAAATACAAACAAGATCCAACTTTTATCAGGCACCCAACCCCTTGCATGGGCAGGATTGTTAATTACTCCAGTGCATACCAATTACATATGCAAGATAAGCATTTGCGAGCATGTAGCAATTTCACAAAACATGCATATTTGTAAGTCCCAACTAATAGGGAACCCCTATGTACATGTGAGGATGGACTCAAAAAGAAGTTCCCAACAATTGTGATGAAAGAAATATAACGAACAACCACTTCAATACATTTTTCAATTGTAATTCCACTTTACCACATCCTTGGATGAGGGTGCATCATCTGAAGATCTGTGCCTGGAATGATCACCATGAAAGCCATGGCTGGCGCCATTCCTCCTAGCAAATGCCTCAACAGCACCCGAGAGTCTCTCTCGAATCTCTTGTCCCACTAGACAAATGTGTCAGGAAATGTTCGTTAAATTCACTTGTCGTTTAACATGAAACAAACTATAAAAACACAAACCGAAATTTCTCTATATACTGCTTCTCCAGTAGAACTCTAGAACGGAAATTCTGCAACTCAATTACATACACTACTGAAACACATAGAGGCTTTAAACTTTTGAAGAAACTTACCAGAAGGTCTTTCTGATCTTTCTGCTCTTTCTGCAGAAGGTCCAGGATTTAGAGCAGGTTTACTGCTTGGCTGTAAGAAAAGCACAAGAATTAAGAACTGGATTTCTACAACAGGAAAATAGGCACTAAAAATTTTGTGATCCCTAAAAATTTAAAAAATCCAAAAGTGGAAACTAAAGAGTACCCGTGCTCTAGAACTGGAGCCAATCTGTGGGTATTTCAGTATGGTCCAATCGAAAACATAGTCAAATTGATAACCTACAACATATAATAAATTTATCTTCAGAAATTCGTAGGAAGACCACTTTAGCAAATGGATAACCCAAAGAAAACCTGCCCTCACCTTCACGAATAAATAGATCCCGGAATAGCCTCTTCAGGTATGAATAATCTGGTTTGTCCTCAAACCGCAATGAACGACAATAGTGGAAGTATGATGTGAATTCAGATGGATATGATCTGCAGAGAACCTGTAAAATACATAGCGAAGTTCATTTCCTGTCCTTGATGTTAGTTTCGTGGAAATGGGACATGCCCAGAAAACATGTTGGATCCAAATCCAATAGATTCTTCGCCAAAGTTACAATGGGTCCCATCAGCTTCCCTTAGTTAAAAGCAACTATACCTCAATGGGAGTGAGCATCTTCTTTTCACTAATCTTGTCATATTTCTGCTTTTTAGTGCCTGCTTTCAGGCCCTGCCATGGAAGGCTGAGATGGAAAACAAAAGAAGTGTCAAAGTATAACTTGAATAACAATTTAGGTGAAACAAGCGTCTCAGTTTGCTGTCAACCTTCCTCGAAGAAAGTACATAAGCACATAACCAAGAGATTCCAAATCATCTCTCCTACTTTGTTCTGCATAAAAAATAAAAACGCGTCACTCTACATAATCAAAATGTTTGAAATTTGTCTAAACAGCTCGCAAAATTTAAAAATGCCTTTGTTGGATGCAGAATATACACTGACCAACTCCAAGATGAGTGTTGACACTTGCATAGCGAGCTGTTCCTGTAAGATTCTTGTTTTCCCTGCAAAAGGAAGATAAAATATGTAATCAATGATTCCCGCCTATGGACTTGTTGAAGAGAGCAGGAAAGTTTTAAAACAGGGAAAACAATTTCAGGCATGTGTATTGCCACTTCAGTGAAAAGACATAAACAGTTGAAAGCATAACAAAGAAGTCAATAGACTTTGATGCGTAAGACGGACAGAAGCAAGATATACTTTGAACAGCACTAAGGCACCAAACAAATGCAGAAAGTTCAACTGTCTTTGCAACCAAGGCTGTTTTACTTCCTCAGATACCCAACTAATTTTTAATTTTACCCGATAAGCGCACATTCTCCTGGAAAGAAGATATCATCTGTATGCATAACTAGCATAACAAATTTAATGAAGAACAAAACATCAGAGGTAGCTACAGTTCCAAGTCCCAGCTTAGCTTATGTGCATGAAACCAACAAGCATACACTTGTTCTGGATGTAGATATAAACAGTATTTGTCAAATATAAACGTATGCATCTCCAATACCTGTATGGAATGTGCTTGTGTGTTTGAAGATCCCTGTATTTTTTAGCAAGTCCGTAGTCAATAATGTACACCTGGGAGGAAAAAGTCCGACAGTATTAGATGATAATGCTCAGGTACAACAAAATAAAGAGATAAAATTAAACAGACATGACTGATGCAGAGGTAAACAGCACAAAATGCTAGTGGATATTTCTCCGTGATTTCTTTTCATTAATGTTAGGTTTCCTTTCCATTCCATGGAGCAGGGACTCTGTCCACCCCTAACCAGTCAGTTGTGGGCCTATGGTCCCAAAATGTGAAACATTAAGCATAACAATTTGCATATCTATCGCCATAACAACAATCAATTTAAGCGAAGCAATATTTCAGATATTCTCACTTCCACCATCCAAAAGTTCATAGAAAAACCATATGATAGTCTTTCAAAAACATGTGAGAGTTCTGTGTGCGTTCATACATAAACAACTGTAAAGGCAATTATATATATGCTAGAAGAACCTATAGGGGAATCATCAAATTACCTGATTAGCTTTTCGCCCTAAACCCATCAAGAAGTTGTCAGGCTTTATATCACGATGGAGAAAACCCCGTGAGTGCATATACTCAACTCTATTTATCTGCAAAGCATGTGCATGCAAATAAGTTTGGTGTCTACTTAATCAAAAAGCATCATTCATTAGAATAGGAAGACTTACTAATTGATCCGCGAGCATCAAAACAGTCTTCAAAGAAAACTTCCGATTACAATAGTTGAATAAGTCCTCCAAACTTGGTCCAAGAAGATCAATAACCATCACATTGTACTCTCCCTCGACTCCAAACCATTTCAGATGGGGAATACCAGCTTCATAAATCAAGAACAAAACATTGGCCAAAGAATAATTGATTAACATATATTACACTGCTTGTAACTTATATTCATGCAAAGAGAAAGGAAGGTAGAAAGAAAGAAAGAAGAAACACTAAGCACAACTCACTTCCTCCCTGTAGCAGCATGTATATTTTTGACTCATAGTGAAGCTGAGGATGCTTAGTCTTCACAGATTCCTGAATACCAGGTTCCATGCAACATTACATACAACAAATTAATTCCTTACATAAGTCTACAATTCTCACACAATAACAACAAGAAGAGATGCAAAGAGAGAGAGGGAACATCAAATATGAGGAAATATATGATGGAAATAAAATCTGGTTCATTTTAGAAATCAGCTAAGTGAATTCATACTCATCAATCTATACCAATAACTAATCACCATGCTCGAGAAAGCAGCTTCAGTTGGACTGATAGTTTTCTCAGAAGCTATCTACTCAAAACAACAGAATGTATGAGACAACATTTTCTATAGTGACACTGGAAGATGCTCAAGATGAAGGACACCTATCACTGCAATAGCCATCAGTGCACTGAGAAATGAAGAAGGGTTCATCATCAGTAATAAGTGTGATGTTTGGGTGGAATTGAACAGTTTAATCTGAAACTTTTTTAAGACCCAATTTTAACATGATTAGAGAAAAGCAAATTGTACATATTCAAAAACAGAGCTTAATAAAGGTAAGTTGCGGGCTTAATTTGCTACAGCCTCTACTAATAACGAACAACCAAGCAAGAGGGGAAAAATCAGAAAACGGATTAACATATAGAACCCACACCAAATTACTGACAAAAGGTATTGATTTCCTCACAAAGCATAACATATATAATCAAACATCCATCTCCCCAAGAAAGATAAAATATATATCATACTAACAAAATTTTTAAAAAAAAAATGACATTCATGCTATCAATGCCACAATGCAAGTTCTTATAGCCAAGCACCATTAACCAACAAAAATCATATTCATGAACCGCATCAGGCAACAAATTCCCATCATCTAAACCACAGAGCTCCAGAAATTTACCAGCTTTATTGCCACCTCCTCTCCACTCTGCACATTGATTCCTGAACAAAACCACCGCACCATTAGTCGAACAAGCTCCGATCAACCATTGAGGAAACACGACACGCAGTCCCATATCCCCAGGAAAAAAAAAAAAAAAAAGAGAGGCTTAGAACAACCATTGTTTCAATTGAGTAAAGAAAATCAATGCATACCCAAATATAGTTCCCCGAACGATCCGCTACCGATCTTCCGGCCGAGCTTAAATTTGCCACCAATCACATGATCCATGATCCAATCGGGTTCAAGAAGCGAGACAGAACCAACTTTTTCCCCTTCCGTCCCCGGGTCAGAGATGATCCGAACGCAAAATCCTCAAGAAGCTCGCCCCCAGATCCAAACTGAGATTCTATCCCACACGAAAGAGGGATCTTTTCTTCCAAGAAAAACAAAGATTGCAGATCGATCGACCTATCGCCAAAATCAAAAAATGCCCTCCAAGCCTCTCCAAAAAAAGAGCTTCGCAAGAGCTACAAAAAAGAATCTTCAGCGAATTTCCAACGGAACCCTACAAATCTATGCAGGGTACTCTCCGGTACCGGGGACCCGCGAATCAACGATCCTCAAGGAGAGAACTTGAGATGTACCCATGAACCGGCGCGCGAGGGAAGCCCTAGCTGAGGCGTCGGCGGTGCGACATTGCGGCGGCGGTGGCGGCGGCGGCGGCGGCGGAGGACGAGGAGAAGAGGGAGGAGGAGGATGGAATTGGAAGGGGAAAGGGGGGGAACTTTGGAGTGAGAAAAGGGAAAGGAATAATATTGGGCAGGTGGGGTTTTCGGGGAGATTAAGGATGGAAGGGAGGGAAGAGTTTCTGGGAAATCAATCGAGGGAGGGGAGGGGAAGGAGGTAATCCTTCAGATCTGAGTTGCAGGGGGGCAGAGGGATTTAAGGCTTTCCCTGGGCAAGGAATTGGAGATTCTTGCAGAAAAATAGAATATCTCCACCCAGCCAGAGAGAGAAAGAAGAGAGAGAGAGAGGAAAAAGTGATGAAATCGGATGATTGATGAAGGGAGAGGAGGAGGAGGACAGAGAGGGAGAGAGACGGGAGGAGAAGAAGAGGAATAGAGAGAGAGAGAGAGAGAGAGAAAGGGGGAGGGGAAGGGAAATGGGTGATATTATTGGAGGGATTTTTTTTTTTTTTTTTTTTTTTTGTTTCTGGGCTTTTGTTTTTAAATTGGGCCTATTTTGGTTTTGTTGTTGTTGTTGTATGCATTTGCTAATTTCCAATTTTGTTAAATGAATAACTATATATTTATATATTCGGGGAGAGAGATAAGGTGAGGTGGGTATCTTCTTCATGGGTGGGAGCTCTCTTCCACCTGGCACTCCCGGAAAAGAAATTATAAGAGCACCCCGTTTTGCATGCCTGAAATTGCAGATACCCATTTTTTTTCCCTTTTCAATAATTTATTTAAATATATATATAAGAAATTAGAAAATAAATAAAAAAATTTCTCTTTTGTAGGATGTGCAGACCACTCAGTTACTTGAGCTCCACTCGAAGATCATAAAAATCTCATGCTTCGATTGTTTTCTAATTCGAGCCTCTAGAACAAATGTGGGGGGTCCAGCTCGAGCTTCAAGTTCTTGATATAAGTGAAATTAAGTAGTTGAGTTTTATAATTTTTTTTAATTATTACTCTTGTGTATTTGTAAATCGAGAAGCATCCCCATTCTTATTTCATGAATACATTACATAGTTTAAGCTCGAGCTCGTGAAATTGAATTCAAATCGAGTTACAAGCCATCGAGCCTTATATAAATGCGTTGAGTTTAGAGTTGAACATGTACCGGACCGATTTAACTCAATCATACCCATACCCAAAAGTTAGAAATGAGCATTTACCATCATGTTATTCATATTTAAAATTTTGAAATTTACAGCTCTTTTAGGGAGTGTCACGTGGATAATCATCTATGGATTCCTTGGGATGATTATGCTTCCCATAATGAGGTTAACAGAAGCCAAATCGCCTCCGGCCAAATTAAAGATAAATAAAAATAAAGTGACCCAATGATAGATTAGCCGTACATGAAGGCATGCGCAGAAGAAAAGACAGAAAGAGAAAAGCCGTGAAAGAGACCGAATTTGCCTGTAAGAGAGGCGAAGCGAGTTAAAGAAATAAGCGAAATAGGCCTCATTCAGCCCTCAATTCCCTCTACCAAAAAAACCGACTTTGACGACTGGTGAGGATGATTTTTATGCATCGAAGAGATTAAAATGGCATCTATGTGAATCTTTTAGTTATCGTAATCTACCCACCAAGATTTAACTTCTTCATGCCACATGTCACCTCCTCAAAAACTTGCTCGACAGATGATCGATTAGAAGTCATGATATCGCGATCGATTTCGATAGCGAGCTCGTTGATAAGCTCGAAAAGTCTCCGATGACTTTAACTTAATATGGGCAATCACCAACTTCCAGAATCCATAGTAGCGTTCCCAATTTCAAGGGTTTCACTACACGGTGCCCACTCCCATTCACCCAAACATAAAATATGACCACAATTCTAATTCTCTAAAATGGATAGAGTACTTGGGAAATATCGCAACGGTTGGTCAATCGAGAATCGTTTTGCAAAGTAATCCCTTTGAATTGTGATTTTCCTCTTTCGAACTAACTTGCGAAAGAAGTTTTTCTTTGAAGACGCTTGGAAAGATCATTCCAGGCAAAAGGGGTAGTAAAAGTTAAACCTGAACAAATCTTCAAAAGATTCCATCGAAATTAGGGAGGAATATAACGAGGGTTGCCGGTCCATTGAAGACCAATTCTAAAATATCAAAACCAAAAACCACCTATTAATTTTATGGATCCACCTGAAAATCGGACAGCTAGTCAGTCTAGTTCTCAGGATGAGTCCATGGAATGGTTCCCATCAAGTTTCGTGCATTTAATGCGACATTTTCCAACAAGCCAAAGTAAAGCAAAAAATAAAAAATTTCCTTATTCTTAATTGCATGATCAATAAAAAAAATTGGACTCATATTAAAAATTAAGAGTTTACGCCATTGGTCAATGAGCATTGACCTTGAGAGAACCTTGAGAGTTGGGACCATAAGTAAGAGATAAAGAGACAAATCATACGAGGTGAGAGTAAGACAAAATGAGCATCCCATTAATAAATATTGAGTTTTAGATTAGGGATTTTAAGGCTTTCACTTTTCTTTTTTTTTTTTCGGCTAGACATTTTTTTTGAAAAATTAAACATATGTTTACATATTACCGGTCTATCCGAATGGATGGGTGAAGGATTCCACATCTAGAACCAGGAACCAGACCGATTCCATCGAGAACCGCCAATTCCAGTCAGGTCCGATCCAATTCCGGACAATTTCTGATTCCTTTGCACATCCTTAGTTGGAACTCTGAAACGTAAAACACAATTCCAAATCTCTAAAATGGATAGAATTCTGGAGCAAAAACGCAAAAGTCGATTGAGAACTGTTGATTAGTCCCCGCAAGTTGCGACGTTTCCTTTTTGGAACCAACCCACCCAAAGGACTTTTCTATGGAGAGATACCTCGAAAGATCCTTCCAGGCAAAAAGGGCCGGATAGAATAAGGACAGAGCAACTGCTGCTGTACTCTCCCTGAAAAGCTGCCGCACATACCTCAGGACTTCGTGGGAATGTCAGTGCGACTAAAAAATAGCATCCCCTCTAAACTATCTTCCTCTTCCTTCGACCAAACAACAAAAGAAAATGCAACCAAAAAGTGATTCCCACACTCTTTTTCAAGATGATAATACATTCACACTTCTTTCTTTTTTAACTCGACAGTCGTATTCACACCTTAAAGCTTTTACCATCTATTGCGTTTTGTTCTAATTACATGACCACTGCGACGAAAGAATGCACATCACTCCTCAATTGAATCACAACAAATAATTCTCGCCAGACCCCCCCATTATCTTACAGAGTTTTTTTTCCAGATTCAAGCTAACACGCTGAGGGCGACTTACGACATCAACAACATCTCGAACTTTTGGTTGTTTCGGGGACCCTTGCCTCGTGTTCCCCCAAGAAGAGTCAATCTACAACACCGGAGTGCCGAAAGCGGCAAAACTAAACTTGTCAATCCTCAGTGGAAAACCAAGATGGGTCAGGGCAGGTCAATTAGATTCATTTTGTTTCTCAGGAACTTCGAGTTGAGGGGGCAGGAGATTCATAAAGCTACCATGAACGGGTCGACCTGCTGCTGTGCCTGACTCATCATCTGTGAAAATACAAATACACGAGGGAAAACCGATAAGCTTCTCAAGTGTCAAAATACAGATGTTTTTCTTAGGTGGCTTAGTTAGCGCCTTCCTCACCAGCTATATTTGATCAATCCTCAGCATAGAGAAGCACAACGAGCTGAGTACTTATTTGAAAAAAAGAAGCTATGGATGCACAAACAAGTGACTTTAGAGTTATCAAGACAAAACATTCTCTAGAGCTCTTACCAAAGAGAGACTTGATGGATGGCCTTTTGGGTTTTGTATTCTTCTTCTTCAGTTCAGCTGTAAATAGGAGGACCAAGTAAGTGATACTGCAGTCTTTGAGTTCAACATTATATATATTCACTTCCTATGAAGAATGCCACACTGAAAATGAAAACAGGCCAAGACTGTTGCAACTATAACGTGAAAAATTTTACAATGAGACTAATTGTAAAGATGGAACACTAAAGGTGATCCTCTTTGAGATAGGTTTAGACTGGTGCAGAATGCTAAGTATCAACAGTCCAAAACCTATAGTAACACGATTTTTTCATTAAGTACAGAAAACAGGCTGACTGGTAAAATAGTCAAAATGAAACAGAACAATTTGGTCAATCTTTTGAGTTTGGCAGGTTCAAAACCAGAACATGGTTTCCACAAGCTTCAGAGAGCATGTGCGGTTAATCAAATATAGGCAACATCTGCACTATCACGTTGTAGCATAACTCCACGTTTGCTGAGGCCTTACTGCATTAACAAAGAGAAAGCATGCAAGTCCAGCAGACTCTCAACAATCCAGAAAGAGAATTATACCTATTCCAGGCAACTGATTATCATTGACAATCTCAAAGTTCTTATATGTGTAACCGACAAAGTTGATGTCCTTGGAAGAGAGCATCTGCAGTCAGAAAGGGAACAATTCATCAGATGACAGTACACTTCCAGTTAAAAGTCTGTCAGACACTTCTATATATGGGTGTGTGCATGCATATATGTATGTATACATTTATATCACAGTAGAGAGTCCCGAGGGTGATTCCATTTTGCTAGAGTAGAAGATGGTGTGAGTACGTAAGAAAGGTATATAAATACAGCCCATCACAAATCTATGATTAAAAGAGAGGGTAAAAACAGAGACTTCAGACCATGCAAATTCAAAAGTATTGAGTTAGGGTTGAGCATGTCGGACCGCCCAATCCGGGAACTGCCTGGATCGGCCCAGACCGGCCAGGTTGGTCCAGTTCCCAGAGGGATTGGTTCGGTTCCTGGTTCCATAAAAATGGAACCGGTGATTGTCGGTCCAGTTTCCGGTTCCGGAGGGGGAACTGGACCGGACCGACTCTTTTTATTAAAAATATATATTATAATTTCTTAAAAATAGTAATAACTCTTGTATTTTTCTTAATTTGTTAATTTTTTTTGCTAAGTAATCGGTTCCATGGGACCGGACCGGTCAGTCCGGTCTGGTCCCCAGTCCCAGGACCATCTAGTCCGGTTCTCAGTCCCTAGGTGGAACAGAACCGGACTGGGAATCAATCACGCCTAGTATGAGAGTTCTGATGGAGTCAAATGAAGAAGGCCTAATATAAAACAGAGAAAAGCTTGACATTTGGTCCAATTTTCAAGTTTAATTAGGTTTTGGCCAAAACCGTTAAAATGGCCTCCTCAAGGCCAACAATTTGGTCTAACTAAAGCCAGTTATTGTGGACTTTTTATGGATGCAAGGTCAATGAAGAAAAATACTTGATTTTTTTTCCAAACTGACACTTTTGAGGAAAGGACTAGACCCCAAAAAGGTTCTTTGCATTGTCAAGAGCATGAGGAAACAACAGTTCAACGTTGGTATCAACATGCACCTTGCATTTAGTATAATGCTACTGTGGTAGAAACCAAAAAATTTGAATATAAGTAGGAATATGGTACAGTTTATAAAATGCATCTGACAATGATTTATGCACGAACCTTTCTCCATGGACCTGATCTTGTTGAAGTTTGAATTTGATTGTCAGCCTACATCACCATAGTATAGAAGTCAACGATGGAAAAAAACTGGATATATCCTAACAGCAGTAATCTGCCACCAGTATTTCTTCCTTCAGCAATCATTTTCATGCCAAAGCAATACATTATATACTTGTCTACCTCTTCAAATTTTTCAAAGTTCTGAGTATCCAACTCATCGTTGACCTCAGGAATAAACGCAGCTTTCATCTGATACAACCGGTCCCATTCGATCCCTATAAACCATGGATGGGCCTGAAACCACAAATGCACCCTTTCAATTGTCATTTTCAGCTCATTAGCTGTAGCAGTTCAATAGTCAAGAATTGAACACTTAAGACCCCATACTTTAATTTCATAAGCCCCTTTCGTTCCCAGCCTCTGGTCGACATTACATAGAAGTTTGCTTATGAGATCTTTAGCTTCTGGAGACAGCTTTGCTTCTTCAGGAAATTTCAAATGAGTTCTCCAGTTCACAATCTGCCAGGACAAGCATTCATATTAGATAGTTGTGAGGCCAAAAGGCCAAGTTGTTGACCGAATTAAAGAACACCACACATGAGAATTCCAGCTCAAAATAAATATTTCATTTTTAACCTTGAAACCTGAATAATTCAATGCGCTCAACAACGTATAAATAAGCCCATTATTCATTTAAAGTTAAAAAATCTGTACGAATCTAAGTGCTAGTCGTAACACATTTCAGCCACCACCATACACATGCTACGACATGTTCATTGTCATCATCAAAGAATGATGGGTTTATTGATCACTGAAAAAAGGCCATAATTCGGTCCTTATCTACAGCTACTGTGTTATATATAGATATGGACATTCACATCCTGTTGATGAAAAGAAATAACATTGTTAGAAGTACAACACCGTCCCTAAAACACACATATTGGTAACAAGGGAGCTCATCTTCTATTGAGGGATTCAACTTCATTTTTCCATAAATACACTGGCACCTATGATGGTAGAGTATCGGCGGAAAAAAAGTAGTATTTCAATGCTAAGATACCTTTCTACATGTTGACATAGGATCGTCGGAGTAAAAAGGAGGGTATCCCACAAGCATTTCATACATGATGGCACCAAGAGACCACCTGCAGAAGTAGTAGCCAAAGATCACCAAAATAAATAACAGGAAAAACATCACAGTTTTGAAAACATAAAGAGACAAAATGATGAGAAGAAAGCATTTTCTTTTCCACAATTTGTTTCTTTTTTTTTCTTGAAAGTACCCACCAATCACATTCCATCCCATAACCTTTCTTCAAAAGAACTTCTGGGGCAATATAATCCGGTGTACCAACGGTTGAATAAGCCTGCATTAGGTATTGTTAAAAGTTTACATGACAACATACACAAGTGCCAGGAGTAATGAAATTGCATGGATTAATAATGAAAATTGGCCGTGAATGATCATCCACATAAATCCCATGCATGTCCCAGACAAGAATAATAGAGGAACCAAAAAAAAAAGTGTGAGGATTAATATCTAACATGATCTGTTTTGTCTTGACTGACCAAAACGGTAATGCCAATCCTACTTGAGTTAAAACTTACCAGCGTCCTTCTGTTCCTCTGCCAATGCTGCAGTTGCTCCTGTTGAGTTCGCTTTGATGCCAAAGGTCGGCCATCACTCGAAAGAGCCCCACTAAGATTGGTTCCCACAGAGAAGTCCTTTTCTTGCAGATTACTGCAATCTAGTGGCTTACATAAACCAAAATCTGATAATTTCATATGACCATTTCTGTCAAGCAGCAAGTTGTCAGGCTTGATATCTCTGCAACATGAGATGGCAAGATGCGTAATTAGTCATTTCAATGAATCATAAGGAAAACAATTATAGGAAATAGAAATAGGGTATTGACTATTAACAATGCACTACCTATGAATATAATTATGTTTATGGATAGATTCAATTGCCAGAACAGTCTCTGCAACATAGAATCTGGCCTCATCTTCAGTCAATATGTCCTTCCTCATTAGCAAAGTCATCATATCTCCACCAGGTAGATACTCCATAATGAGATAGAGATATTCTTCATCCTGGAAGGAGCAATATAGTTTGACAATGCAGTTGCTTTCAACCTCTGCAAGAAGATTCCTCTCTGCTTTCACATGTTCAACCTGAATAATACATTCGCAAGTTACAAGTAGATATAATAAGATCCTGAATCCCATCTTTGGCAGCCTGGAGACAATTATACCTGCCCTCTACGAAGCATCTCAGATTTTTTTAACTTCTTCATAGCATATACATGACCTGTTCCCTTCTCTCTACATATTCTCACCTGTACCGTAAAAACAAACACTAGAATCAGGATCAAAGGCTTGATTCGCTATTGAAAGGGATCAGAATGAAAAAAAAAAAATAGTCAATACAATAGAAAAAATATGAAACTCAGAGAAGACACGTAAATGGATATGAAAAAATTTCAGAGCCAAGCACATCCATGAAAAATGCACAGGAACACATCGAGAACTATATTCCCAGTTACCAAGGATGCTTGAATAGATTATGATCCACCAAAATGAACCGTTTTCTTCCAAGAAAAGCAATCTTGAACTCTAAATGCAGTTCCCGTATCTGCTACCATGCTAAAGTCATTCTACAATCAAATCAGATTATTGCTAATAAGAGATTCTCATGCACAAAGAGTCATTGCCAAACCAACTACTCTGCAAAATCCTCTTACAAAAAAGTTCAAACCTACACAAACAACATATGTGAATAATGGACATGGAGCACTATGTGATAACAATTATGCCATACCTCACCAAATGCACCTTTCCCTATCATTGTCAACGGCTCAAAATCATCAGCACCCATTTTATGCCTCTGAAGGCGCATGTATTCTGTTTCCTTCTTCTCCAGGTGCTTGAGCAAATTGTTTTGCTCTTCCTCGGAAACATCGGCATCAGCCAGCTTCATTTCCAGTATCTGACGACTACAAAACATACATTCACTTCAATTCCATGAATCAAGGGTAGAAAAGACTTTTTAATGTATGAACGTACCCTGCAGAAATTAAATGTATAGGCCACGAGATATCGACAGAAGACATTATTAAGCAGCTACAGACTAAGTGGCCTGTTCTCATCCTTGCCATGGTCCAGTCATCGGGACAGCTACTTAATCCTAAGAAACATTCCATATACATGGGAAGTATTATCATGTAGATACTAGGGGAGCTTCTTCAATTTTATCTATAACATGCATTGTTAGATTGCTAAATTTCACTGTTTGCCGTCTTATCCCTGTCTGTTTTGATTTGGTGAACTATGCATCACTTGCCAAAACAGAGTGTCCTACGATAAAAAGAGCCTACCTAGATCCAAAAAATGTGAGGGATTCGATTCTTGATTAGTTTACAATGCATTTTCTTCCATTAACATCGGAAAATGGAAGAAGGAAAAGCTCTATCACAAACAGAAAGCAAGGAGCCATTAAGAGGCAATTGTCTGCCCAAATGCATAGAAGGGAGAAGGTATTGACTAGGTGCAAAAAATTTCTCCATTTAACTAACACAACTGTAGTAATTAAAGGATGTTGTACTGACATCAACTCTATGTCTCACAGAACCCTTGCAGAGTAGGATTTAGGAGCCAACTAATGGTTCTGACTCAGAAGTCTCATTGAATGAAAAAAGCAGTTTCGCAGATTTTTCTTCTCATTGCCAAAATCATGACATGTCCTTTGTTCGGGATAGGACCAAAGGAGGTTGAAGACAACTACAATATGATCATTTAAACTAATCATACCCTACATCTCGCTACTGTTGCAAGTAAAGCACATGCTTTTAGAACTTTCCAGCATTATCTTTCCAACACTTCCTACTTCACTTGTCCTCCTCCATCTAAAGAGTTCATGCCTCATCTATGGAGGATTTGAGTTAAAGACAATATTTCTATCCACTGCCTGAAGTTAGCATCAATGAATGCCGTCACTGATACATGGAAGACAAACCACGACATGTCATAACCAGTCAAAGGAATAAACTCTAGCCAGTTTTTTTTTTTTTAAAAAGAAAGGAATTAATGACATCATCATTAGGAATGTCATTGTCGCATCTGGGATACTTCAATGAATAAGGCATTAAATAAAAAAAAAGTGCAAAGTCTGCTCAGGTGTTCCACAATTACTTCACACCCATTCACTCATTGGACGTGCTTTAAGGCAAGATAATTATTGTCAAGTATATTGCTCCCAATTGCAGTCAACAGCTGAGTTTATTCTAACTTTCCCTCGAGCTTATTTGTTGGATTAAAATGATGACATTATAGGTCTTCAAATGATTAATTTGAAGCCATGAAATGATCTACAAATTCTATCACGCGGCAGACATATTAAGAATTACTTCCTCATTTATTTGCCATGCATCTCCCAAAAGAACCCAATCCTCATAAATGGCGGCTCAGAGAAAGGAACTACTCGGTATATGAGTACAATGAAAAAGAAGTACTTGGCATGATCCAGTAGAAAAGAATCATCCATAATTGCTAGAGTAAAACCATACCGCTCTTTCCTTTCTTCAATATTCTTCATTTGCTTTTTGTAATGATTTTCTATGTACTGCTTCGCTGCTGCAACTTTCTGCTTGGTGACATTTGAAGGTGCTTCTTCACTTGTTGGAGGTTTTGACCCATCTTTCCCATTCCCAGCGACGTCTTTCTTTTTCGACGGCCTTGCTCCATCTTTGGACCTAAACTTCCCAAACCAACATCTTGTGGGGTCCATTACCAGACTCCCAACTCTAAATCTTACCTCCCAAATCTACTTGTCAATTAATCGTCGCCAACTGCTAAAGAGCACAAACTGCACTTGGCAAATATCTCAAGGAAATATCCAGATCCTTGCATGCCATCAGTCGCTAAATGGCCCAATTCACGCTCTTCGAATCTACGGAATGAAACGATAGTAAGTCAGCCCCATAGGAATATATAATTACAATAAAAGGGCAAAGAATTAGACACAACATTCTGTCCCTGAAGAATCATTTCCATTTCTCCAGGGAATCGAAACGCTTATCCAAGAATGGTAGAACAAGAACTTTTGATAACCAAACAACACGCGCCTCTTCCACAAAAGATTCAATCTCTAGCCAAATGGCATATTCCCAAAAAGTCAATACCGCATCGAAACCGCCAGCATGGTGCACTGTCTATGCACCTTGTTGCCACGAGAATGACATGCCAACCACGGCCGGTTAGATTACTCGTGCCACAAGTGATAACTGACATAATGAGAGTGACCTAAATGCTCAATTCAAGAAACAGAGGGACGAGATTTCGTATTCAGCGGCATTAGGTACTGAAAACACATCAAATCATCCTTAGCTCAGCAGGAGATCTCATGATCTTAACCGACAGCACATCCGCAAAGCAACTTCAACGTGCTCCACGCGAGCATTATGATCCGGTTAGGCGAGGCGGAGCAGATATGTACACTTTCAGAACGAACCGCTACGCAGATCACTCGAACCTCCGAAATTACCGGCCAGGAACCGCTTCGAGATAGAACGAGAAACGTAAAGCGGACATTACTCCTGGCGATCGTATTCCAACGCACGGAAAGCGAAATTCTCCCCTAACGGAAGCAAGCGACGCGGCTCGACGGCTAATCCGAACTCTCCATTCCGCAAGGAAAAACGGCGAAGCAAATGCAGCCGAAGGAGGTTAAAAAAGAAGAGGACGAGAATCTCGTCGTCCGATTCTGGAAAGCAGAGCGAGGAAGTACTGACCAGTGGATGAGCTGCGAGCAATTCCCATACTCGCTCCGATCCAGAACGCCGGCGCGACCGGGCCGGGGGGAGAAAGGAAACCGCCGAAGAGCCCGTCGGGAAACCTAGGACGGAGCGGGGGGGGCGATTCCTCCGGCGAGGCGGCGGCGGGGGCGGCCGGGGGAGGCGGTTAAGGGGAGCGGAGGCGGAGATCACGGCGGAGAGGAGGCGGAATTCGCGGCGGGGGAGGAAGGGAGGAAGGAGAGAGAGCAAAGCTTCTTTTTTACTTGGGTGGAGGTGTAGTTGCTGGTAGAGGAGGTGGAGGAGGTGGTGGTGTGGTTGAGTTCATGATTCGCTTCTCTCTCTCTCTCTCTTTTTCTCTCTCTTTCTCTCTCTTTCCTTCTCTCTCTCTCGATGCCCCCTTTTTCTCTGCGCGTTGAAACTTTTGATTTTCTCTTTTTCCCCTTTTTTCTTTTTCTTTATTTTCTCCGTTTTCTTTCTTTCCTTCCTTCTTTTTTTTTTTTTTTTCGCTTGCTTTGCGCGTATTGAAAATTGAAGCCCTTCTTTTCTCTCTCTCTCTCTCTACCCCCGACACGCGCTTACGGAATTGAGACGTTTGAGGGGGTTGGGATGGTGGGGGATGGCGAGGATTCTTCCGAAGATAATTTTCCGTATTTGTTGTAGGGTTATACCACGGAAAAATCCAAATTATTACACTTATGATGAATTTCTTTTAAATTATTTTTTTTACCATTAAAAACTTTGAATAGATACATTTGTGATAAATTTATTATCTATTACTTTTTTAAATTAATTAATAATATAAAAAACCTCAAACTGATTCACTTATAACAAACGAAAAGTACAACCAAATTAGTGTACCCATTAACTGTCACTATTCTCCAACTTAGTAATTTGATGATAAAATTTAATACAGATGATAAACTAGGGTTTACTTTTGAATCAATTTATCGCAAGTATACCAAGTGTGAGTTTAGTTTTTGGTAAATTTTTCACAAGTGCATCAATTTAGAATTTTTATGATAATAATCATTTCTTTTAATTATCTTTAATATGTCAGTATAAATAAAATTTAACCTATTAAATTGGTAATTCAATTATCATAAACTACCATGACCATTTGATAATGGCAATTTCGATTGTCCTCGTTGTTTGTATTGATGCCTAGTTTCGGCAGTGCATGTACCCTGTGAGACAAAATTTTCTCAGTGACTTTCTCTATATATGCTGGATCCCAGTACTCATAAATGTTCACCAGCACAAGTTATGTTGATCAATGATCCAAATATAAACGGTCAATGCAATATATGCAATACCATACCGGTTTTTTTTTGGGGCTAAGTAGTAACAAACGTACAAGTTGTCGGTATACCAGATTTTGAATGCAATTAATATCTTAAATGCACCAAGCTAATGCGAGGGAGCATGCCTTAAGATCGTCTGGAAAAGTGGATAGGTCGAGGCCTACAAAAGAAATTTGACCGCCATCTCTAGAATTTAGGATCATTGTCTAAACCAGTGGAACCTCGAGATTATTCTTCCTAAATTTTGTACAAGAGAAAAGGCAAAATAATAAAAATGTTTTCACCATCGAGCTTCAAAGACTTTCAAGAGCATAGATATAGTATAATTAAAATAATGAACAACTTTACTCAATCGTCAACACCCGTTATGACTTGAAACATCTTAACTTTGCCGAAAAATGATGTGAGAAGGACACCATAAGTGATGCAATTTCACATACATGATTAATTCGATGCCATAAATTTTCAATCAATCGTTTAAGTACTATAACCTAAAAAAATAAAAAATAAAGATTCACTTTCAGTGACGTAGCCAATTTCCCTCACTTGAAAATCCGATGTAACAATAATATTAATATCACTTAACGAAACGTTGGAAATTAAATTTGTTAAAGATATATCAACTTGAGATTTGTAATAGTCAAGATATTAATCTTGGGTAAATTTATTTTAGATATATTAATTTAGAGTTTTTCCATTTTGAGTAACGTTAGCTTTCCCTTGTCGGAAAGTTTGATGTGATGCTAAATTTAATATTAATATCACTTGTCTCGACTTTTTTTCTTATACCATTAAATGCTCACAAAATGTCTTTTCACGACGTGCGGCGCTCCCAAACTTCAAACAACCCTTATTCTTTTCTTACGAAAAAGAATAATTGGTGGCTTCTAGTCAAATCAGAAGTGCTCATTACTATAATTAGGAGCATTAATTTCCTTTCTTTTCCCGGCGATTAGTCGGTTAACATGCGGTTCGAGAAGTACAAAGCATGACTCATTAACTCTTACCCATTTCATACAAGGTATAACTGCAAAAAATAAAATAATAATAATAATAATAATAATAATAATAATAATAATAATAATAATAAGATAAATCACACTCAATTATATTTAAAAAAATCCGTCAACTATTCCAAGCTTTCCCATGGACGTCGGAATTTTAACATCTATTAAAGACGGAAGTCTAATAAAATGTACTTTCAGGTCACTAATGCAAGTTCGGGGGCATTAATGAAGAAAAAAAAGAGAGTAGGATGTTGGTGCCTCAAAAGGAAAAGTTTAGGGTTTTTCTTTTTATTACATCATCCCTTTTATTTATGTAAAAGAACAAGGGTTAATACCTTGAAAAACCCCAAACTGGTATACCTGTGACAAATTTATCCCAAACTATTTTTTTGACCACCAAAAACCCCAAACTGGTATACATTTGACAAATTTACCATAAACTGGTACACTTGTGACAAATTTACCCTCTGTTAGTTTTAGTTAAATTTTCTTGTTAAATTATAAAGTTAAATAACACGTGACAATTGACCGGTATATCAATTTGGGATTTTACACTCTGTTTGTCATAGTTTATAATTTTGTGATTTTTTTGTGGTATTGATCTAATTTTTCGAAGGATATATTAGTCACAAATTTATCAGTTTTGGGTTTTTTGTGGTCAAATAAATTAATTTAGGGTAAATTTGTCATAAATGTACCAGTTTATGGTTTTTTATAGTTAGTCGGGGTAAATTTGTCACAGGTGTACCAGTTTGGGGTTTTTCACAGTCAAAAAAATAGTTTGAGGTAAATTTGTCACAAATGTACCAGTTTGGGGTTTTTTAAGGTATTAACCCAAAGAACAATAATGAATAATTTATAAAATATTTTCCTAGATGTTTCCATTGTCGACAAAATTAATGTCGAGTCATTTTGATGACCGATAAAGAAATTTTTGTTTATTTATTTTTGTAAGCGATAGAAAATGGTGATTTTCCCCCAAAAAATGTGTTCAAAATTAGGGGTGAGTATCGGTTTAGGATTAGGTCTAGAGTTGACCCTAGATCGACCTTGGATTGGCTCATCCTAGCCGATCTTGATCCAGTTCCCAAGGATATTGGACCACTCTTTAGTCTTAGGATCCCTAAACCTGCGCTGTGCAGATTGACCCTTAGACTTAGAACTTTATTGGACCAACCCTATATATATAATATTACACATATATCATATATCTTATATATTTTTGTCTACTTTAAATCCTTACACCATCACCTTTATTCTTTCTTATGCAATTTTACCATGTAAATTAAAAAGTAAAAACCCAGCTCAAATTTGATCAAATAAAATAGAAATTCTTCACTCACCCTAGTGTCACTCGCCGCTCGCCTCTGGCCTCTCCTCACTTGCCTCACGAGTGCAACTCAACAACTACAAATGGAGATTTATATTGTTGTCTTATTTTAGATTTATGTTTGATATGTACCGATATATGTTGCATTGTTGATATATATATAATTCGAAAGAACATGTTTGTCCTTTTAAGGAATGTAAAAAATGAAATAAAAAATAATTTGTTGGTCTTGAGTTAACCCTGAAATTGAAAACCAATAATTTGCGGGTTAGTCTCTGAGTTAGATACTGGACCTGCCTACCCTGAATCATGCTCATCTCTATTTAGAACCATTTATTTTCCTCAAAATAAACCGACTATAATATCGTAAGTTTCAAAAAGGAGCAGACAGGAACTAAATCTACGCACGAAGATGGGGAGAAAGTGGGGAGCTTTGTTTGTTTGGGAGATGAAAATGATTGGTCAAAATGATAAATTAGAGAAGGAACTTACGAGATTAGTGGCATCTTTAAGGGACGATGATGATGACGAGGATGAGCTGGACCACAAGCAGCATGGGTCTCAAAAACACACTCGCCTAGCTTTTCAATACGTTAAGGAAAAAAAAAAGAAAAAAAAAAAGCCATGATGTACGCCTGAGATACAGAAAGCATGCCTGACACGTGGCACGCTCACATGCGTCGTCGGATGGCGATGGACTTTTGGGGACCGGCGGTCCAAATCTTTCTGTCACCGACCACAAAAATAAAAGGAAAAAAAATCATCTTCCTGTCACAAAATAAATGAAATGTGAATTTTTACCCAAGATATTATATGGTCCATGCGATTTTAATTTATTCAATATGTCCATAAACTTTTAATATGTATTCATTGGAATCTCTAAATTATATATGCTTAATGTTACTCCTGAACTTGTATTAATGAAAAGACAATATATAATATCTTCAAATAGTTTAAGGAATAAGTTTTATTGAGCAAATTAAAATTTCAGGATCGACATTACATGTTTTATCAACATTCATGGAGTATTTGTTCATTTCCCTTTTTTGGTCACTAGTTAAAATATCATTATTTCCACTTTTTTTTGGAAAAAGATAGGACGACATCTCGTACTTGTTGTTTGCAATAGTAGAGCAAGAATATTGTATTATCATAATTATTGAAGTATCTTGATTATAAGATGGAGGTTTGGATAACTCCAGATAGATCTCTTGTAATCATATATCACTAGTATAAGATTAAAAAGTTTAATTAATTGTCATTTTTGTCACAGAAGTTATGGCGCTTCTCTAATTTAATCCAAGAACTGATTTTTTCTTTTAATTTGGTCCCTGAATCTTTTAGCAATTCTAGCTTGCTCCTTCCACACATTTTCCCACTTTTGTTTTTACGGGCATTGCCCAAATACGACATCAACAGAAGCAAAATTTCTCGCCAATCCTTTCTAGTCGCCATCCTCTCATATTCCAATACATATAAACTGGGAGATATAACAAGTGAGAATACTGACATGAGTATTAATCAAAATATTTCGGCTCACATATTTTTATTTTTTTATT
The DNA here is from genome assembly GCF_016545825.1 of Eucalyptus grandis. Taxonomy (NCBI): domain Eukaryota; kingdom Viridiplantae; phylum Streptophyta; class Magnoliopsida; order Myrtales; family Myrtaceae; genus Eucalyptus; species Eucalyptus grandis. The sequence continues at coordinate 42,204,492 of NC_052619.1, forward strand.
TTTAAATCCGAAACTCATAAAACTTTCACAACACGCAAAAGCTGACACGTGTATTAAAATATAAATTTTAATTTTTTTAAAATTCGAATAATATTTTAAAATTTAGGCCGGGTACATTTTCCCTTCGGCTCAGGTGTAAACAAACTGGCAAAATAATGATTTAGGCTTTAGAGGACTAGATTATAGAGACTTGAAAAGGAAAAAGATAGACCGTAAGAGCGTATCTAAATAAAATTTTACTTTTTGTTTAATCTAAATCTTATGGCGAATGCGCATATAGATTTTGTTAAGCCTAAACATGTGAAACTTCCACAATATACAAATTTCGACAAGTAAATTCACACTTCTATGTTTTAAATTTGTTTAATAATTGAATAATATTTTTGAAAAGAAAACAAAAAGATACTTTTTAATTTGAACTTAATTCTTAAACAAACAAGCCCATTTATCTTTCTCAACTATGACATGGATACATCAAATACTTAATTTTCAAAAAACTTGCTCCTTTGTCTCCTACAAAACCTGCCTCGCCACTTTAACTACCGATTTCAGTTCTTCTTGAAGCATAGAAAGACAACCATGCAATAATAGAATAGATGTACATGCACACATCCAAAGTCAAATAACAGGGTCTCTATCATTTTCAGGTACCTAATAATTGCATTAATAATTCATGACGATAGCCTCGATCAAGTTTGTGCGGTGACCCAGTTGGATAAGACTCTCCAATAAAACTAACAAAAGTGGAGGGGGTCGAATCCCGCTGACCGCACGGGATCTTAAGCGCGACGTCGGGGTGGTGGGTCCTCCGCTTAGCGTCGTTTCCAGGGTTTACCGCCACCGGCTGTACGGGGTTCCTTGGGTATCAAAAAAAAAAAAAAAAAATTGTACAATAATAAGCTGTTTGAATCTTTCGCCTCAACTTAATAAAGGAAGATTCCGAGTGTCCATCTCTCATATGTGCCGAATTCCAAAAAAGAGTCACTGGCTTGCGTAACTGTACCAATCACTCAACACGGCATAGGGACAAGGGGACTTTTGTCAATCTCAGATGGAATTTAGTTGGTTGTCAATTAGCGTGATGCACTTAACAATGATTTAAATATATATATATATATATATATATATATATATATATATATATATATATATCAATCATTCATATATAGCACGTATAAGAGGAGCCATTATAGAAAGAAATCTCTGGAGATGTATTATACCAGGAAAATCTTCAATTTCAAAGGAGAAAAACATCACACCATCGAGCCATTCCACGTTGGGATGAAGAAAATTTCAATAATCAGTATTTTTTAAAATATATATTTTTAAATTATTTATTTTCTGCAAAATAATCAAACCTCATATCCTCTCACTTTTCAAAGTCATACCCATCATCTCGCACCTACTTCCAATAGTATTTCAATCAAATCCGTTGACCGAAAACAATAATAAACAAAGAAGCTAAGCCAAATTAATTCAACTGCAGCCTCCGTGATTCGTTGACTTTTGGTGTTCTAGAAGGTGAATTCTTGGTTATGAAAGATTATTAAGTTAACTCCGTGTATGATTTCTCTCATAAGTAGATGATCGCATTCACGTGGGACCGAGGAGAAAATACAGAGCGAGTGTATATAATTGATGATTATTCATTATTATGAATGTTTTCCAGTTCTGCTCCGAAAATGTTTATTTAAAGCATGTCATTTTTCAGAATATATTTCTTTTCAATTTCGAAGACGTGTCGATATATACTTTCTTTAACTTGTAATTCAAGATTGCAATTCTTAAAATAGTCCCTTTGGCACTTGCTTGCTTGAAGCACCGGGACCCAATAGTTATCCATCTTTTCGAGTGTCTTCACTCACTAATCACGTGTATTTAATTGGTCAGGTATGTTCATTGTTCTAATTTTTTTTTAAAGCAAAATTTTACTTCTTGACATCTTCGCCAAAATAAAAATCTTATTCATGATTCATAAAATTAGGAAAGAAATTGACACGATCACAATTTTTGGGTATAATCGAATTGTACAGAGTCATACATTAAGAATTATGTTAAATTAGCTCTTTAGCACAACAAAAAATATGATTAGTATAACAAAAGTCCTAAAACTTATTTTGAAAGTAAAATTGAGTTATAATATATACAAAATGTGCAATTAAGTTATAAAACTTATCAAATTAATGCAATCGAGTCTTTTTGTTAACTCCATCAAATTTGAGTAACGAAAAATGCTAACATAATTTTATTTATTTATTTTTCCTCTATTATGTGGAGATAATATGGTTAAAACATGAAAAAAATGACGTTGTTTTGATCTAATATGATTTTTTTATACAAATCTTATTTAGATTAAATTTAAAAATAAGCTTAAAAAAAAAAGAGAAGGTTTGGAACTAGGCAAAGGCTGTGCCGATGACTGACAAGAATGGGCAACCCTCGCCCAATTTGAGGGAGGGCCGAGGCCTAACTAATCTTGTCGACCATGCCCCAGTTGATAGTTGGGTAGTGGCAATAGGGGCTTGCACAACCCTTATCGCTTGATTCCAAACCCTTTTTTAATTTAATTTAAACAAATTTTGTATTAAAGATCAGATTTAGATTGATCGTCTTAATCACATTATTGTCACGTATGAAAGAGAAATACAAAAAAAAAAGTTATATCAACATTTTCTATTAGCTAAGTTGAACAGAATGAATGAAAGAACTTGATTGTACTAATTTGATAAGTTTAAAGACTTGATTGTATTTTTACAAGTTTTATGACTCAATTATATCTTCATAATAAGTTTTAGGGCTACCAATATATTTATCTCAAGATATTAAGTAAAATTAGTTAGATTTCAAATATTATTAGGAAAAAAAAGGTGAAGCGAAAATCACTCCGAAGAGATGAATAAGGCTTTAGTAAAAGGTCTTGCATAATATGATTGTCGCCTAAACCTAAAAAGTACGGCCACGTGTTTTGGTGGATGAGCTGATCCTGATTTACATTATCTTTCTCCCTTTTTAGGTCAGACATCATGATTTTATTCGAATGTTCCTTTTACAAACTATTTTATTGCCAATTGACAAGGAACCTACATACATTCTATTTTATTCTTGGAATGATTACATAAACGGCCATTAAACTTTCGCTAAAAGTATAATGTAGTTCATAAACTTTTATTTTATTTAATATGATCCTTAAATTTTATCTTAATGTGCAATATAGTCCTTAAATTTTTAATAAGTGTTCAATATATTCCCTAGACTATATAAAAATATAAGGACAATATTGGATATTGAACAAATTAAAAGTTTAAGAATCATATTGCATATTCTATCAAAGTTTTTTTTTTTTTTTTTTTTTGGTAAAAGGTAAGATATTTATTGACTTTAAACCAATAAGTTATACAGTTGTATAGTAAGGGACCCGGCACCAAAACTTACATTCAATGTGACAAAGTAGTCAGACCGAGTGGAAGAGTATCGAGACAATGAGGGAAGAGCAGAAAATGAGAAGAAAAAACAACCAGCAAAAAGCAAATAGCCAAATAATGGCCACAAACAAAGAGAGAGGGGGGTATCCAGCAAACAACACAAAACCACCCCAAGTAAAACAAAACAAAGCAAGGACAGGAATAAAGACTAAGGAGATGACATCACAAAGGAGGATCAGATGATATCAGCTTCTGAAAAAAAGAAGACATCCAACCACAACTCTAAGGCCGTGAGCACCTCCATCTTCAAAAAGTCCAAGCCTCCATCTTCAAAGAGCGCACTTCCAGTAACTAGTTAGCGACAACCCAGCACAAAGGAGGATCAGTTGGCAACAACTTCCGAAGAGACGAACTCCATCCCCAACCGCATCTTTGTTGGCTGCGAGTAGCTCCATCTTCGATGAGACCAAGTTTGCAGCACCTAATAGACCCTCCAAGGGAAAGAACGAGATGGCTAGCCCTCTATTGTAAACATAGAAAGCACTCCTAGTGAAAAGATAGCCACGGCCAACTGGATGAGATAGAGAGACAGCATGATCATTAAAAAATAGAAGGATGCAATCCCCAGCTCAGTTGGAGTCTTATGCTTTTGGGGGTGTCCGAAATCCCTTTGAAAGTTAAACCCTTGTTAACCGCTTTATCGAGGTGTAGCTTTAAATCCGATAGGGAGAACCTTTGATTGCAAAAGATAAAGTTGTTCATCACTTTCCATATAGGGTAGCATAGGGCATCAAAAGCAAAGCGGGCTAAAGATTGGTGAAAACTGTTATCAGATAAGTGTTTCGCAGCCCACTCCAGATTTTTCCCTTATGAATGATTTTGCCAAGTGATGTTGCATTTAGCTGCCCAGTAAAGCGCAAGACTACCCATTTTTGGGCAGCCAAAGAACAAGTGGTTGATTGAGTCCGGTCTAGCAGAACAGAAGGCACGTAAAGCATGCTAAATTCTCTTAATAGCAGGTAGAAGTACCTGGGTAGATAGCCTATTACGGGTAATAAGCCATAGGTGGGATTGATAGCGTTGTGGCAAGGTGGAAATCCATATGAAGGAGGACTAGCTACCCGTCCTCTAGGCCGCAACAAATTCCAAGCAGAAGCTGTAGAGAAAACACCTAAAGACTGACCAAGTCATAAGAGGCGGTCATTGTCAAGATTGAGGGTCGGAAGGGGGTCATCCCAGTCCGCAATGGTGGTCGTGACATGGGAAGGGAGTGTCAAGGCAAAAAGCCCACCCATTGTCAAGGCAAGTCGCGGGATTCTAGAACAAAAAATTTCCTGATTAGAGAAGAAATTGTTGAGCGGTCCACGCGGGTGCCGAGGATCAAACCAGAAGGAGACCGAAGTTCCATTTCCAATACGCCTACGAAGTTGCTGTTGGAAAAAGGGCCAAAGATCAAGCAATTTCTTCTAAACTCAAGAGCAAAACCTAGGCCGAGGGACAATTCAAAAGTTCTTTCGCTTTAAGAAGGTGGAATGTATCCATTTGCACCATAATGACTATTTGTCGGTAAAAAGGAGCCATAAGTGCTTGAGCACGGTAGCATTATTGCTTTCGCGAAGGGTCCGAATTCCCAATCCACCTTCGTCTTTAGGCAAGCAAACTTCTCCCCAAGCAACCTTGGCACCTCCGGCACCCAAATGAGGATATTTCCAGAGGAATTGCCAGGAAATCTGCTCTATACAATCAAGCACAGAAGATGGAAGGATAAAAACACTTGCCCAATAAACCTAAATAGAGTGAAGTACTGACTTGATAAGCCGCAGCCATCCCACTAAGGAGAGGAAATTGTTGGTCCAGGATTGTACTCTAGCTGTAATAGCATTTACTAGGGATACACAATCTACCTTACCTAGCCTGGTGGAAATGATGGGCACACTGAGGTACCTAAATGGTGAGGAGCCTAGCTGAAAACCGAGAGAGTTGACCACTGCGTCCCGCACCCATGAGGAGCCTCCCGAGAGGAATATTTCACTTTTATTTAAGTTAGGTATTCAATCAAAGTTTATAGATTATTTGTGCCATTTTCCTTTACTTTTTAGATCCCTAGCACCAGTTGCCCTTCCCATCCTTTTACGTATTTAAAAAAACAAAATTCTTTAGATTTACCAAAAGAAAAAAAAAAGGCAATCTAAAATTATAATTATTCCTGATATTGATGTTTACAACCCACAAAGTATATGGAGACATGTACTTATAGAAAATGTGTCTTAAATATCTTCTATATTTTAAGTAAAAACCATTCTTACATCGTTTTTGTAGAAAATTTTCTAATAGTGCCCCCAACAAAAAATAGAGAAAATAAGCATCTTTTTCAAATTACCCCTAATTAAATATTAAAAAGACAAAAGGGATATGACTAATACATCTCTTATAACTTGTTATTTCATCTACTTTCTCATGGAACTACCCATTTTACTCGCATAAACAATCACTCAATTTCAAGCACGTACGTTCTTGTGCCCCGACTTTAGTATATATTTATCATAACAATACTAACCATGGAATTTCATTATTTTTTTTCACTATTGATGTACTTGATAAAATTTTAATGAAAAAGAGATCCATTGGGTGTGTTGCAAGCATATATGCATCATACTACTTCGACTTCCTTTCCTCATCTTTATTGCTTTGTCCGAATTGACCATTTCAATGGCCGAAGTAGCCAAAAGAACCCCCCCCCCCACCCCTTTTTAACCTAGAGGACTAATGCAACCGGTAGTAATGTTAAAAAAATTTAAAATTCATAAAAATAAATAAAGATCATCTGACGAAATTCCATTCATAGTGTGCAAACTACTCAGAGTTAGGCCCATTTACATATGTTAAAGAAGCGGATTGAACAAGGCTCACGAGATCTGCAGGATGTCCCACAGGCCTCTAGATGTGCATGACTCTACTCGTGCTTCTGTGAAGAGCTTTTTTTTTTTTTTTTTGTGCGCGCGCGCTCATTCGTGTGTAATATGGCTATGCATGATCAGCACGGCCTTTGTAGGCATGGTGTCTGTGTCGATGTCCTCACACAAGCCAGGCCTCCAAATTCCCTAAATTGGAGGATAAGAATGGAGAAAATAAGGCAACCGTCTATGGCCTCATGAAAGGCTGAAAAGTACCATAGGGATTGGATGGGGACGGGAGGGGATTTTCCCTTGCAGGTAAGGCATCGGGGCGGGGACCATAATCTCCCCATTGGGTGAACATCAATTTCAAAAAGTCAGTGAGATGAAAAAAAGAAGAAGAGAGAGACGGAAAGATCACACAATCCTTCTAAGTTACCCTACTTGTCAACTCAACTTTTGGTGGGAGAGGGAGGATAATGTCGTGGGGTAGTATTATTTTCCACAAGACTCCACGCAAAATTTCATTTTGTTTGCTGACAATAACAGATCCCGGACCTTTCGACCGGAGGAATCCCTACGGATAGCACAAACCATCACGTTCGTATGTAACATGTGAGGCTTGACTCGGAGGTAAAGACGATCATTAGACAAGCCTGGGTTAGGCTAGGCCAATATTATTACCCAAATCCACCGTACCATATATGTTACCTAGAATATTCAGGTTGGGTTGGACTAAAGTTGGATGGCCTATGTTTTCTCATGTAAGCTTATTGTTGAAACCGCCCACTTGCCTAAATGCTGGCCAAGTGAGCCGCCGACCCTGTTAATCATTCGAAATTGTTTTAAGTGGAAAATGTGTCATTAAAATAGGAATCTGTTGTATCAAATTTAAAATTTTATGATCTCAAATGTGATTTGGATGTCATCAAAAGAAAGGACACGTAAGAAATCATCCCGTAATTAAAGGAATTATGTGAAGCGCCGGATGCGTTTTTGTCAAAGTCACCATAGATATGTGAAGATGAATCCTTTCATTCTATGTGAATAGAGGCAAATGGTGTAGGACCCTATATATGCTTGTGGATTTCATCTAATGAGCGAAGACCATGGACAGAATCGATCAAAGTCCATCATTACACGCTTTGAAAAGCACATAAAATGAGAAATTCCATGATATCTTCAATGTGATTTTCGATTATTGTGTTTCTTTTTACCACGACTAGTGATCATGAATACTTAAGAGGGTGCACAAACTTGATTGTCAATTACGCATTGTGTATATTTATATATCATGTCTCTAACGGTGGAGTTAAGGATCATCACTCCTTCATTTGACAAGGAAATATTACCAAAGCCTTGCTCAAGTTTTTCTTCATGTCTTGATGATGTTAATTAGAGCCATTTTGACAATATGTACGACCTCCTAACGTTGGGAAGTTTGTCTCCATCTAGCTCGGGGTGTTGTGTTGCCTGCGTGCCAAATCTTGAATCCATTTTAAATGCGATAAGATTCCGTAAGTAATATCGCAAACCCATTTCTTAATCCTGAATTGATAACCCGATTAAGCCTTATCTGGTTTGAAACAGTCGCACCTACTGTTAATCTCGCACGAACTCTAGGGTTCCGCAACCCTTTCGCAGCGGAAATCACTCACATCAATTTTATGCACATTGATTCTCGCTCTAATTGAATTTATCAATTTTAGAGAGAGACCGAAAAGGTGAAATTTTTGTGTGCAGTCGGATCCTTCGATTATAAATTTCAGAACATGCTTGTTTGTTACTTAAAGTCAAGAGAAGGGGGCGGCTGTTGAATCAAACAAGTCAAAAACAAGAACAAGAATTTGTCAAATTGTTTTGAGAATCTTCTTCCAAAAGCAACAAACCAAAGGGCCAAAAAGCAAAAGGGAATGACTATTGAGAAAACCTACCTCCGAGCCTTTAGCACCGTTTCGCACGTTAGTTCCCCAACTTTCAAAAGTTACAAATTATCTCCCCGAACTTTCGCAGTTTTGTACGATAGTCAGTAAACTCTTAAAACTTCAAGATTGCCCCCCTTCTTTAGTTTGTTCCGGCTGTTAATTTTTTTGGCTGCATGACTTAAGCGTCCCCGAAAAAGGACTAACTCATTTGTCCTGAACAGAATAAACTTTATTACATGCCTAGTGAATTCAAGAAAAAAAGACAGCGATGCATAATTATTGAGTTTGAGAAAATTCTGAAGAGTTTGATTTGGTTTACAAAAATGAGTTAATCCATTTTCAAGCAACACTAACTAACGGCTGTGCTGTGTTTACGGGAGTAATTCATAACTTTCCAAAGTTTGAGGTTATTACATAATGGTTCCAAATTTTAAGGGAATATCGAGCAACTGTGGAAAAAAGAAGATGCCGAACACAAAAAAACTGATGATAAGGCAATTAAACTACCACCGATAACTTAAAAGGGATAATAACCTGAAAGGGAAAATGATACCCGCGGTTCCCAGTTATTCTCTCAATGCTCAATGTCCGGATTACCTACACTAGAAAGTTTTAAAAATGCCATGCCACCTCAACAAATTTGGCCATGACCTCGTTGGAACGATCAAATAACACCTAATAAATAAAATATTTGGGATTTGATTGCTCAATTTCAAATTTTTAGGACTTGATTTGGCTCTAGGACTGTGGGTGCAATTTCCCCTACAATATTTTTTGTTGAATGAAGGCAAGGTACCAATAGATAAATAAACTGGGTTAGAGTTTGATCTAGAAGCCTATTAAATAAACCATACACGCAGGATTGGAAATTCTATTATTTCCTTGATAAAAGTTTACTTGATTTATATTTTGTATAGGAATGCAAGCAAGGAAAAAAGAAATTGAGTGTACAAGGCTTTGTTTGTTTTGAAGAAAATAAAAAAATGATTTTTTTCCTAAAAAATGACCGTTTATAATGTTTATAAAAAATGAATAAACGATAAATATTTAGATATTAATTATTATTGATGATGAAAATATTTTTCATTGGTCAACTAATTTAAGCAATATAACCGATCAACTTTTTAAAAAATATATATTTCTAAAATCATTCATTTTATATAAGACAAACGGAAGCTTTGTTTTATATAAAATGAATGATTTTAAAAATATATTTTTAAAGATACACCTCGATAAAGAGATTAAGGACAAGGGTTCAACTTTCAAAGGGGTTTCAGACACCTCCAGAAACAGAAGACTCCAACTGAGCTAGGGATTGCATCCTTCTATTTTTGAATGATCTTGCTGTCTCTCTATCTCATCCAACTGGTCGTGACTACCTTTTCACTAGCAGTGCTTTCCATGTTTATAATAGAGGGCTAGCCATCTCGTTTTTTTTCCCTTGGAGGGTCTATTAGGTGCTGCAGACTCGGTCTCATCGAAGATGGAGTTGCTCGTGGCCAATAGAGATGCGGTTGGGGATGAATTCGTCTCTTCGGAAGCTGTTGCCGACTAATCCTCCTCTGTGCTGGGTCATCACTATCTAATTAATGGAAGTGTGCTCTTTGAAGATGGAGGCTTGGACTTTTTGAAGATGGAGGTGCTCGCGGCTTTCAAAGTTGCGGTTGGATGTCTTCTTTTTCGGAAGCTAATATCATCTTATCCTCTTCTACGGTGTCGTCTCCTTAGTCTTTATTTCTATCCTTGTTTTGTTTTGTTTTACTTGGGGTGGTTTTGTGTTGTTTTTTGACACCCCCTCTTCGTTTGTTTGTGGCCATTGTTTGATTGTTTGCTTTTTGCTGGTTGTTTTTTTTTTCTTTTTCTCTACTCTTCCCTCCTTGTCTCGACAATCTTTTACTCGGTTTGACTACTTTGTCACATTGAGTGTAAATTTTGGTGCCGAATTCATTGCTCTATAGCTGTATAGTTTATTGGTTTAAAGTTAATATATATCTTATCTTTTATCAACAACAAAAAAAGAAGAAGCTAAATCATGCATGTTTATCTCGACAATTCAAAAAGACCCAAAAGGGAAGGCTCGTGTTATGCACGTGGAACTCGTCCTCGATAATTGTCGGCCAACCAAAAAGAGGAAGCTGAATCCAAGAAATACAGTAGAGGAACAGGATAAATCGATTGCTCACTTGAATTGTTCTGAATTGACATCAATTTATTTATTCTGATTTGTTACCTTTTCAGCCTGATTGGATTGACATCAATCAACCTGATGGCTAGAAGCTACTACAACAGAAGATCGTGCTGCCTTCCAAAGAAAAAAAAAACACACCCACAGCGGAAAATGTTCAATTATGACAGAGGATCATAATGTCATGAATAATTCTTCAAGGGAAAGAGGGGGGGTGTTCAGACAGCTCCATTGTTCATGTAGAAACATGATCAACCCCATCATAAAAAATTTCCAGCAATTCTTTTGTTATGGTATGAGGAACATATTCTAATCAATGTATCGTGACATGAGTATATGCATTTACGCAAACTATGACATTCTAGCTCGAGCAAATTTCAGGTAAAGCTCTATGATCAAGCAAGAAATTGGTCTATATAAATCAGCTCCTCATGTTCTCGAGCTAGACTATATATGTATAAAGGCCGACAATATATGTAATTTTGAATGATTTCAGGAGTAGTTTTGCCAAAAAGGAGGAAGCAAGGGATGTGGAAGGGATCAGAGAAAGCAATTGCAGCATATTAAGAAGGGAGTGAACATGTCCCCAACTAAATGTGGACAAGCAATCTCAAAACCTTTCATGTGCTATCTTGTTTGGTCAGAACCAAAAAAGAAGAAGAAAGATGGGAGGTTTTTTTTTCATAGGGTTTCCGCGGGCACGCATGTGTTTGCTTGCTTGCCCACCCCCCAAGTGTCGCAGAATAAATAATCAAATTAATCACCTTTTCGAGTTATTTCCGTGACCTGATATTTTGGGTCGGACTGCAACTTGATAAGGGGTCGAGATTCTTTCAAAAACTAGGCTCGATAAAACTCCATAATTGATATTCTGGGTTGGACTGCACTGGTCGAGTGTTGAGTTTTTTTCCAATACAAGGCTCGATGGAACTTCCGAAGATTGCGATGGCTTGTTTGTAGGGCCGTAGCTCGTGATTCGACTTGCTTGTGATCATGAGGAATCATCAAAGAACATGCTCGAAACGCCAAAGTACTAAGAAATTTCTCTTTTGTTATGGTGTGTAATTTAGTCAAAACCTCTCGCCATGAAATCTAAGTCTCGATGAAGGAAGACAGCTGCCTCGGAATGGACGCATTGCAAGGCTGTCCGAGAAGACTTTTGTTGGGGCAAAGATGAAAAAGGGAGAGTTCGAAGAAAGGAAGGCTCCAGGATTCACGGGGATTGATTGTTCCAAAACGCAGCCCTAAAAAATTATCATTTTCCCACCGAGCGAAATTGCTTGGCCTTATTAGGGTTTGGGACTTTTTAGGCATCTCTCACTCGTATGTTTTAAAATTACAAGTAGAATCCGATGAATGTGTGTATCATGCATAACCCGATCTCTAAATGCGGTGGGTTCTATGTGGAATGTGCTCAATCGGACGGTCGAAATGCGTCAATGCGCCCTATGACCGCTTCTACGCACAGAAGTCGACTTTTTGTTTTGTTTTTTTTTTTTAATTTGCTTTTCGATTTCTTCCAACTCTCCTTTCCCTTTCTTCGGTTGGACTTGGAATAGTTAGTACGGTAATCTATGTCTACAATGATGGGCAGTGGTAAATTCTCATGTCACTGGCATTGAATTTTCTTTTTCTGGAATTTATCATCATTACAATTAATTCATTGACTGAATCAACCCTCGTAGAATTGGTTATTTTGCACCCACACTTATTCTAAAAGCTTCATGCCTACTATCTAATGTAATCTGTAAGTTACCACAAAGATGGTTAAACCTCTCCTAATAGAAAGATATGTATCATAGTCGACACTAGTTATTATACACTGATAAAGTTTCCTCATGCAAATTTCTATTAATTTTCCCATATATAATTGCAATATATATGCATGCAAAATCCATGCAATGCATAATCATGCCACTGACTCGTAAATTATAAGGAAAACAAGTATATCCATTCTAAAATGTGAACAATTTCTCACTTATTCTCAGGAAATTTACAGATTTCACAGCTTTTTTTTTGGGGTCTTTTAAGTACATATAACCTTTGACCAAAAAAAATAAAATACATATAACACTTTTTTTGGGCCTAGAAAAAGAAATTGATTGACTTTTAACTCTCCCATTCTAGTCAAGGTTTATGTTAGGCCCAGGCCCAAAAAGACAGATTATGTCCCATTCAAAAGAGTGCGCTCAAATGAGGTTTTTCTGAGAGTTTGTTTGGTTGGACTTTTCCGAAAAGTATTTAGGAAAATATAAATGACTTTAAGTTAAAGAAATTTTCTAAAATACAAATTATATTTGTTAAATTGTAATCTGAAATTCATTGTGAAGTGCCTTTAAGCAAAATAGTGTTTAGAGAGATTACATTTATAAAGGAATTTTTTGATAGAAAAATAAAAAAATTCATCAAAAAAAAAATTAAAAAGTTGGTCACTGAGGACAAGCAGCCATCAACAATTGAAATTTGACACCGGTGGTTGACATTTAAGGTTGCAAAACCTCAGGCAGCCTTTGGAGATCATCGACAAGGGCCACCTAGGGTCGGCAACCCCTAGCGAGGGCCATATGGTTACGCGACCTCATGCGACCCTTCACAGAGGTCGCAGCAACCTCAGTGCGACCTAGATCTGGGTCGCCAGAGGTCGATCCGAGGTGGCACAACCTCCAGCGACCCGGCACAACCTCCGGCAACCCACATTTGGGTCACGCTATCGTGGTGAGGTCACGTGACCTCCGATGACTTGGATCTGGGTTGCGCAATGCGACTTGCAAGGGTCGTGCAACTAGCTGGTGATGGTTGCTAGGGTAGCCGCGACCTTGTTGGCCTCTCTCCAACCCATTGCTAACCCATTGCAGCCACGTCATGCGACTCAATGGAGAAGAAGATGAATAGTGAATCACAAGGGCAAAATGAAAAAAACAAAAATTGAGTGGGGATAGTTTTGGAACAAAATTTTTATACTAAACCCTAGAAGGCCTTCCAAAAATGCTGAAAGCCCAAGATAGCTTAAAACTTACCTTTGGCTTTCAACCTTTCAAAGGCAAACATTCCCATAAGGTAGATTTTAAAATTTTTACCAAACACCCAATATTGGGCCAAATGGGTTTCGGATACCCGAAGCTCCTTCACAAAGCTAGTCCCAAATGCACCCATAGTCCTCTTGGGAGGGTATTTATTATATTTGATAGTACTACATCAACGTTCAAGGTAAAAAAGAAAGAAAGGGACATAACGGAATGCTAGAGGAAGAAGGCTTGTTAGCGCCATTAACCTTTAGTTAGGGTTATAGACTTTAGACTAAAAAAGGGAATGTCAACGCATCTAGAAATATCAATTCTACAAGAAAACCGCTCATACCTAGTAATGTAAGGGAAACCATTGATAAGATACTATAAATCATGAATATTTTTAAAGGTGGATAGCCATTCCACTCATTTTGTCGAGACAAACAGACCGAGGACCAACTTATAACGAGCAAAGTCCAGGTGTCCCAAGACCAAGGACCAACCTAGTCTTTCTAAGAATCGTACTAGGACCGGCAAGGTTGGTCCAGGGTCAACCCTGGACCAATGCTCACCCCTACATCCAGTAGATGCTAGACTAAGTTGGAGATAATAACTGAAGGATAACTTATCAATTTTGCTTTTATCATATGACCATACAGCCAAGGGGAGTGGCTTGGCTCCTTGGCCATCTAGGTCACTTCCCTATTGGCTAGGTTCACTTTCACATGGAGGAAGCCTAATGAATTATAAGCCCAAAGAGTTTAGGCCCATATGAGGGTTTCTCGCCATCTTTTATATGGTAGTCACCTAGAACGTTAATGATGATGTAGTAACAAAAGAAAAAAAATAGCAGAAAATCTAGATTGAGGGCGGTATCTAATTTATATCAACTAGCATCGAAGCTCTATCTTGTGGTCCAATTGAGCTGAAATTTTGTCAATGTGTTCATGGCACACTCTTCTCAAATTTGAACAGTTTGATTTTCATTTGAAACTCCCTACATTAGGCTTTTCACGGGTGGAACAAAACTTGCGTTTTTTGTGAGATTTATTATGATCTCTTGTAAAATTTATGCGTATTATCAAGAACAATGTTCATGAGGTCTTTGCTGTTATTTTCTTCTAATATTTACAACAGAAGAACTTTGTTCACCAAATTTAGTTGATAGTGAAGATTATTAGGTAGATTCTAGTCTTGTAGGTTTTGATCTCCTCACGCCAAGAAGCTTTTTCACGTAAAAAATTCACCTTGTAGTCGGTGAAGTTCTGTACAAGACGACGGCCGTATCCAAGTGGAACAAACAAGGCAATGTAAAGAATCAATATAACGAAGAGGACAATGATTCCGATGACCAATGGGATGATTGTGATCCAAATGCGTTTACTTATGATCACATAGACCCCCATCATGAAAGCCATGAACGTTATGGCAAGAGTAATGAGCAGTGGTAGCCTTGTCATTCTAAGAGTACGAACCACCGCATGTGAATCATCGATCTATGTCCAAAGAAGGATCACAACTGCAATTATGGAGTTGTACATAGCAATGGAGTTGTAGATCACGAAGACCTCGTACATAGGCTTGTTCAACAATGTAGCAATTCCATTATTTGGTTCAGAGCTATTATATCCTTCAGGAATAGAAAAGCCAATGGCGAATGTCATGCCAGCAATGAGCGTCATCACGACCACACAGATTTCGGCACGTCTATGTAGTATACTTATGTTTGGAGGCTCTCTCCACGGGCTAAAGCTTCTTGTCTGTGAAATTGCTTAGTCTTTGCTTCTAGGTGCCCTGGTAGATACTAAGATTGTTTGTGTTAAGCTATGGTTAGGAATAATAGGAAAAAAAAAAGATCGTCAAAGATAAGAAAACATTCAAAAACACAAAACATTCTCAAGCGTTACACATACTTGTAAATATAGTCTTTCTGAGCTTATGCTAGAAACTTAATTTCACTCGGTGACTTTGGCGGGAGTTCAACAGGTTAAAATAAACTTTAGTTCCTTCATCTCTCCAGAAAGGAAGTAACCAAAACAACAATGAAAAACAAAAGTAGATAACTTGTTTTATTTATTTATTTATTTATTTCGATATCATTACTTGGTGAAGTGGGCCTTCTAATTTTTTGGTTGCTCATTTACAATGTCAAGAGCCATGGAGTTGCTAAGGTTTACAAGCCCAAGATTGACTCTGTTGTCCTGAGTGAGAGAGAGAAGAACATCGGGTTGCCACTGCTCTGTGGCTACATGGAGAGGCGTATTTTCATGCTTGTCTTTTTTACTTATAAGCTTCTCAAGCTTGGGATCGCCGAGTATGTACTTCACTATGGAGCCCTTCCATACTTTGCCGCAACATGAATTATATTTTGGTCTTTGTAAAAAGTAAGCAACTCTTCTGGTTCTAATCATTCTTGCCAATGTTGACATAGTGTCTCGATTGTTTTGAGATGACCAATCTGACACGTGACGTGGATCGGAAGATGGCCCTTTCCATCACCCTCAAAGGTGCTCAAAGCAAACTTGTCAATCAAGAGCTTGACTCTATTGACGTAATTCTTGGATGCTGCTAGATGGAGGGGACTACGCCTTCCAACAACTCTTAAATTAAATAACTCTTTTATCTACTTTGACGTCTTTTTTAGCATATCTACATCATTAGAGAGTAGGAATGACTTTGTGGCATGCTCATGACGATGGGCCTAGGAACTTTACCCTCTATCTATTATATTTTACTAAGATGAAATAAAAATGCAAATATTACATGGAATACATAACTATCCAAACTTTAGTGGGGGGGGGGGAATTTCAGTATAGACATTGGAGATTGCTTCAAAGCATAGTGAAATTCATCTCCAAGTAGTAATTTACCATATGAGAGTAACCAAGGGTAACCATGATATGAGTCCCTGTTTAACAAAAGGTCCTTGGGCAATAATATAAGTAGTATAGTATTTACAATGGCTTACACTATGACTATCGACTACTAAAGTATTAAAGTGATGACACTCTTTAGGGGGTTAAGTCTTGCTAGGTTCTAAGTCCAAAATTTATGGGAAATCTTCTATAAATGATGCAGGCTCTAGGAAAAGGTTGAACCATTTTAGGAGAAGAATAAAAAATGTGAGGCCGGTTGCTTTATGAATAATATTAACAGGTTCAACGATCTCATATTAGATATATTATAAATTTAATATGTTATATATAATATTCTTTTATCTATTCTAAAGTCCATAACCCTAATTTAACGTTAATAGCATAAACGAGTCCTCCTCCTCTAGCATTTTGTTCTGTTCTGTTCTTTCTTTCTTTTATCTTCTTTGTTCTTTTTTATCTTTACCAAGTAAATTCGAAAGAATAAAGCCCTGATTAGAAATTTAGGAACCTTCTTCATGAGCAATGGTAGACGCTCATCCGCTCCCACTGCCTAACTCGCCCTATTACTTTGAAAATCATGGGTTGTAAAAGGTCAATTAGCACCACGTCAGCTTGAAAAGAACCATTCTCAATGGCCGCTTCAAGTCATTAGTGTCATTCATTAACGTTGGAACTTGGATGCTTATTTTTATTTTAAGTATGATTTCCACAAATCTTTTCGTGGAGTGTTAGTAGTGTGGATCTGGTGTAGAATTCTATATTTAAGAAGCAATACTTCCTTAGTAATGGTAGATATCTTCTTGTGATTTAGAGGATATTGGGTAAGAGTTCACTTCTCTTATTGAAAGAAAAAAGTAATGTATAGATAATTATCTTCCTCGAACTTTCTTGTTCCACTAAGACAAATTTTTTTATAGTTTTACTTTGAAATTCTCTCTAAACTGTAGAATTATTGTGCCGAGGATTGGATGAAGGTGCATGGTTTAAGCTCATGTTGCTTTTGGCCTTTTATATTTTTCACTTTACTTTTTCTTTCCTTTCAAATAGAAATTCATGAAATAGTGCTAGTTGGGCTCCATGAAATTCTATTGTTATGTTATCTAAAATTTATATTGGATATGTACTAGTGCTCATAGTTTGGTTGATTAATGTCACATTGTTGATAGATATGTAATTTCAAATAATAAATTTGTCTTTTCAAGGAATATAATAAATTAAACAAAAGATTTATTGGTTGGTCTTAGGTTGACTTTGGAACCGGACCGAACCAATAGGGTCAGTTCAATCCTCAATCCCCAGGCTCAATAGAGTCCGTCTTTGGTTCCAAAAATTAAGAACCAACATTGTATAGGTTGATCATTGAGTTAGGTGTTGGACCAGTCCAATTTGGACCATGTTCACCCCTAACAAGATGAAAGATGTGTAAGGTCAATTACATAAAAGATTTTCCACTTATATCTTGTAAAATATCTTCTGTAAGATCAAAATTCTAGATCCTTCTTTTAATGTGTACCATAGATTCATTGTTTGCAGCCCTTCTTTGAAGTATGCACCAACGTAATGTAATTCGTTGGTCTTTTCCTTTCCAAACAGATTTATTTTCATATGGCAGTAGACTTAACTTATTTCCCATGAAACAAAGGGATTATGCAAAAGCTAGATCTTAATTGAAAGAGAAAGATTCGGTAAATTTATATTGATAGAGAAAAATATAGCAATGGTGGGAATAAGGGTTGAAAGGCTGTTAATAGGTGGGACATAATTTATCCCCCCATTTTATCTTTTGCATTTTTACCTCGTATGAAATGGGTGCGAGTTAATGAGTCATGTTTTGTATTTCTCAAACCGCGTAGAAATTATAGTAATGAGCACTTTTGAACTGATGTCTACCTTAGAATAAAGACACCACAAGTATCGATGCCATAATTCTTCAATCAATCGATTTAGTGCCATAACTTTTAAAAAATAGTCACTATTAATGTCATAACTTAATCGATCATTTAAACATAATAACTTAAGGATCCAACAAGCAATATAAATTTTAACATCATGTCAGACTTTCTAGCAAGGGAAATCACCAATGTCATCAAAAGTGATTTTTTTTTTTTTTTTTTTAAAGTTACGGCACTCAAGCAATCGATTAAAAAATTATGGTATCAAACTAAGAGTCATGTGTGAAACTACAACACTCGTGGCATCCTTCTCGAATGATTTTAAGGCAAACTTAGATCTTTCAATTCATCAACGAGCATTGATAGTTATTGATAATTGAGCAAAGTTGTTCCTTTAATCATTACTAATTTTTAGAGTTGGTCTTGAAATTCTTTGAAGTCCGATAGTGAAACATCTTTTTTCCTATTTTGCCTTTTCTCTTGCACAGAATTTTGGAAGAAGATTTCACTAATGATCCTAAACCTAAAGATGGCAATTATCCAAGCTTCTTGTAGACCTCGATTAGTCCACTTCCTTGAACAATTCTAAAGCACGCACTCCCTTATATCGGTCGAGTATGTTTAGGATTTTATCAATAAGGCCCGAACTCGAGACCATCTATAAAAGAAGCGATCTCTCTTGACATATAGGCCAACACCTTAGATTGCATTTGGCAGTCGGAATAAAATTCAGAATAAAATAAAATTTATCATATCCTACATTTGGTGGTTACTCAAAACAGGATAAAGTTGAATATAATAGGAATATACATAGAATAAAATTATCTCATGGGGGAGGTGGAATAAAAGTAGATATGATTTCTAACATCTATGATAGAATTTTTTTTTTTTTAATGACAATCTTCTTAAATTAACAAAATTAAATTTACATTTCAGCATAGTTTACTATTTAATAAAATTTTGATAGAGAATGATGGAAAGGGAGGAAAAAAGAAAAAAAATTAATTTAAAAATAGAAAAAATAAAATAAAATAAAGTGGGCAAGAGTGTCATGAAATGAATATGACATGAATATATCCGACTTTATTTTGCAATCACCAATCAGTAGATAAAATATAACAAAATCCCTAGATTTCATATCTTATCCTATCTAATCCTATTTTGATTCGAAATCTGGATGAACAAACACAGCCTTATTGATTTTCTTTGAAGCTTTTTAGATTAATGTACTTGAGATCAATTAAAGTAGATGAGGAATTTTATATAGCAATATTTCATCATCTGCTTTTTTTGGTAATGTGCAATTTTCCTTAATAAGAGAAATTGATATAAGTTGCCTGCATGAATGATTTTTGGAGAATACTCATTTATAATTTAAAAAAAAATTGACGCAATGTTAATGAATAGAATTTGTTCTTGATATCTTATATTTGATAAGATCATTTTTAATGAATTAGACAACTTTTTCTAGATTGATTATATAAGAACAAGGTAAGGCTACTTAACCCAGAGTTTTTCATAAAGATACGTCAAATTTTACTATGGCCCTCCAATTTACATAAAACTTGTTTATGTGATCTGTTTTGCGTAGTCTTCTCACTTTGGGATGAAGAAAATCTCAATAGTTAGTATTTTTAATAAACTATTTTCAAATTATATATTTTTCAAAAAACAAATAGGCCTAAGATGCTCTTATTTTTCAAATTCATACACATTAAGAAGAAGAAGAAGAAGAAGGAAGTTTAGCCAAATTAATTGAATATTTTGTGGAACCCATTAAAGTTATGCTAGAGATATATTATCAGTCAAGATCATGAGATCTCTTCCTGAGGTAAGAAATATTTTATGTATTTTTAGTTTTTTATGCTACTGAATTTTAACTTGAGCCTTCAAGCGACTTTCATTTCTTGCTTGTAGCACATGTAATATGATTGTTGGTGGCATATGATTCTCTTGGCAACAATATGTATACATAGTGTGCGTGGCAATTTCAATATGGTATTGACTTTTTAGGAGTAGGCCATTGGGCTAAAGATTGAATCTTTCGTGGAAAAGAAGCGCACTGTTTGGTTATTGAAAGATCTTACTCTAGCATTATTGGATAAGTGTTTTGCTTCCATCGAGAATCTAAAATGAATCTTCCAGAACAAAATGTTGTATCTAATTGTTTGCACATTTATTATAATTATATATTCTTATGGAACTAACTTATTATCATTTCATTTTCGTAGATATGAATAGTATGAATTAGATCTTAACATTTGGTGTATCAGGTTTGAAACTTAGAATCTAGAATGCGGTATTGACTTTTTGAGAGTATGTCATTTAACTAGAGATTGAATTTTTCATGCTATAGAAATGCGTTGTTTGGTTATTGAAATATCTTATTTTAACATTCTTGAATAAGTGTTTTGATCATCAACATTTCTAATAGTAACAATAGTTTGCAGTGCAAAAGTGGCTTCTTCAACTTTTAACTTATTAATGGTTACCAAAGTTTTGATGACTAAAGTTTTGGGTATTCTTCCAATTTATTACATTTAAGTATTGTAGTATATGAGGGTTTCATTTGTTTTTTTTTTCTAATTACTTGATACAGTTCTTCTTGGACATCAAGTAGTACACTTAGCAGCCATTAGCGAAAGAATGTTACCCCAGAATTAAAACATTATATTACATTTCTATAATGAAGATCCAACTAATGATGATACAAGAGATGTGGCCATGGCATTAGATATGTTAAGAAACCCCAACCTTCAAGGTATGTGTAGCTTCTTAGGTAGTTATATGTATTATTTGATTATAAATTTTTATAACAGTAAATATAATGGAGTACTTGAATAAGTTGTGATAGCTTTCGATGTTATTGAAGAAGCATGTTTCGAGGTTGACTATGCAATGTTGATAGGAGAAACTTCAATATATGTAGAAATATAACTAAAAAATTAATAGCGCATCCCCATCCAAATGTCAAGGTAATTTTTTTTTCCTTTTGAGAGGAACTGGAGGACTATAAATGACTGAATCTGCAGATAGGTGCAATAATTTTCATTTTGAAATCTTTTTATTTACTTTGCACTAAAGGGATACAACTCCAAAGATGTTAGTTTTATAGTAGTATAGCATAGTTACTAATTTTGGATTTGTATTGAACATTTTAAGTTAGTTAAATATTTTTCGCTTTTCTTTTTTTTGCAAGTTCTCATTGTTAGTCACCCTGCCATCATTGGGGCCTTGGTTATTTGGCATTTTATGCCACATATACCTGAATAAAATATTACGAATTTGAAAGAGCAAACTAGGATATTATGATAGGCCTGATTTCTGACATGTCATAAGTTCCGCGTGCTCATATTCATAATTTGATTGCTAAGGGCATAAACTCATCAATGTAGCATGTTGATATCACTCATGCTACTGTTGAGCTCGATAATATGGACTTATATGCTGTCATCAACGATGATAATTGGTGAGATAAATTTTTAAGTGAATTGTTAACATATTTTGTTTGTTGGAAGATATGCAGAATATTCTCGAAATATATCGGGAATTGATTGATTCACATTCTGATTGTAAAGAATCAATTAGACATTAGATTTATTTGTAAGATATTACATTGCCTTTCTTTATGTATACATTTTGTAATATAAACAGAAAAGCCATGTACATTGATTACATTCAGAATACAAGAAAATCTTCTACCAAAAAAACCTTGTTCTTCTTTCCTCCGCTTCTTGCTTGCCTTCGGTTTCTGACATGGTATCAGAGCTTTGGCTATAAGCTCCATCTTCCGCAATTGATTGCTTTCGAAACTGCAAGACAAATAAAAGTCTTGATTACGAAAGAATCAAACTCTATAGGAAGGAAGAAGAAACGGAATTCTTACCATGAATCCAGAGAATTTGCTTCCTGGAACATCTGTCGCTCCTCCCACAGGCGATGTCACACCAACGGGAGAGACACAGGGCCACAGCACCCATGCAATACCTGCAATTTCCACAACCCAACTTCCAATCCAAAATTAATGGCAGATATACCCGGCTCAGGCGAATATGGGGCAGCCCATTCCGGGCCATCCTTACCAATGGGTACCTTATCCTTGGTACGTCGGGCAAGGCCCGAATCCATCATTGCCGGGGGTAATGAGTTACCAAAGTAACGTCTCACTTGACGAGAGTCTACCAGCCGCAAGCGGGGCAAACTCAGCCGCCGAGGCAGAACGAATAAACGGGTCTGGAGATGCGGGTCATAGAACCGAGTTCAATGGGTCGGGTACAGGGACGAATCCCTACCCGAACCTCTCACCCGGATTTTTACCGTTTCCGATTGTGGCCATCACCGGTCGACCGGAGCCAGGTGATCCATTGCACGTATCAGCGCCGACGGGCCCGAGTTGCGACTAATCGATGCCCGCAACCGACCGGGCCAGAAAACTACAACAAATGGTCGCAAGACTTCCGGCGGGCCCTGGTGACCAAAGATAAAGACGGTTTCCTTGACGGAACAATTCCTATTCCGTCGGATGAAAGGCTGGCGAGGCACTGGCGAAAGTGCAATCACACGATCCGCACTTTGGATCGGCAACTGCGTCTCTCCAGACGTCGCAGCAGGCCTCCCACCGATGGAAGATTCGAAAAATATGTGGGACAACATAAAAGAAATGTATGGGAAGCTCGATCGAGCGAATTTTTTTTGTCTCATGCAGGAACTCACAAATCTCAAGCAAGGAAATATGTCGTCACAAAGAAGGTATATAACAAACTGTCATCGCTCTGGAACGAGCTCGAAGCCACAGAAGAGAAACTCGAGGGACCTCCAGAGACTCTCAGGCAGTACAAATCCATGAAGGAGAGGGAGAAATCCACTCGATTTCTTTTGATATTGAACGAATCATACCTCACTTTTCATTCGCAGATCTTGGCGATGGAACCCGTGCCGCCCCTCGGCCGGATTTTCCAGTTGGCCGTCCAAGAAGAGAGCCAATGGCTCACGGCACCGGAGCAAACACGAGGAGGCGAATCTGTTGCTCTCGCTCTTCGCGGCAAACGCTGCGGAAGAGAATCGGTGGCAAGAACCCTAGCCCGAGAGAGAGATCGCGAGGGGCTAGGGTTCGGAAATGCAGATAGAGCCCTTAAAAGGGAAGGAACCTACGGTGGAGATGCAATCCGGCGATTTGACGGCTCGGAATTCTCATGGCGATCTGACGGCTCGGAATTCTCACGGAGATCCGACGGTCTCGATTTCCGGCGAAGATCTGACGGTCTCGATTTCCCGCGTAGATCTGACGGTCTGCAAGGAGTGGATCCGTACGCTGCATCGAACGGTGGAGATAGTTCCATGTTTAAATCATCCGACGGTCAGATTTATTCCGCATCAATTAGGAATTTTGGCCAAAATTCCAGGGGGCGAGGTAAATTATACTGTGAGCATTACAAACGTCCACATCATACCATAGATAATTGCTGGAAATTACATGGCAAGCCAGGAGAAAAAGGCAAAAGAAAGAGTATTCTGCAGCTTACTGTAATGGCGGACCTCTTTGGACCAAGTAGTGACCGCCCAATTACTTATGGGCAATATCGGCAAGCGAATCGGCAGCCTTTAGAAAACAAATATTGGAAATAAAGGAGGAAGTTTCTCAGGTATATCCCATTGCCTAATCAATTCAATTTCAAAAAGGGCATGGATAGTTGACTCAGGAGCAAGTGATCATATCATTTGTGATATAAATTTTTTCTCAAAAATGCATAGGAAATTGGACATGCCTATTTCTGTGCAGCTTCCAAATGGGAGCATTACTCATGTCACATTGTGGGGACTGTTCAACTTAGCTCCCAAATTGTCCTGCAAAATGTCCTTTATGTCCCACAATTTCAATTCAACCTCATTTCTGTATCAAAAGTCTGCAAGGAAAATTCCTGTCAAATACTCTTCAATCTTTGACACATGTTTTTTTCAGGCCCTTTCAACTCGGGAAACGATAGGCTTGGGTAGTCTTTCGAAGGTTTATATTTCTGGACCAGTATTCCAAGTCATCTTGCTTTGAATTCAATTCCTTTCAATAAATTGTCATTGTGTAATGCTATTGCCAATGATAAAGACTTTGTTTTACATTCAAGAATGGGACATAATATCTCTTTTCCATATTCTACGTGTCCTATCTGTCCCCTTGCAAAACAATCTTGCACATCTTTCCCTTTGCATACAAAGCGTTCCACCACTATCTTTTCTTTAATTCATGTGGATGTCTGGGGACCATATCACACAGCACATCGTGATGGTTCACGATATTTTCTAACAATTGTGGATGATCACTCTCGGGCCACATGGGTATTCTTGATGCAATTAAAGGCTCAAGTTCCATCTCAATTGAAAATGTTCATCACCCTAACTAAAAATCAATTTGGGAAGTCAATTCAGCGCATATGAACTGACAATGGGAAGGAATTTTTTAGTCATGATTGCAGATCAATTTTCTTGCTCCATGGTATTTTACATGAAAGCTCCTGTATTTGTACTCCACAACAGAATGGAGTAGTGGAACGTAAGCATCGTCACTTGCTGGAAGTTGCCCGAGCTTTGAAGTTTCAAGGATCCATTCCGGCAACATATTGGGGAGATTGTGTCCTCACTGCAGCCTATCTCATCAACCGTATGCCTACTCGAATATTAGCTGGTAAATCACCCTTCGAATTACTTCATAAGAAAAAACCAGCAATAGATCATCTACGAATTTTCGGTTGTCTTTGCTATACTGCAACTATGGGGCCTTGAGACAAAATGAGCCCACGAGCTAGGAGGTGCATTTTCATGGGTTATTCTACCTCACATAAGGGTTATTATGTTCTAGATCCAACAATAAGAGAATTTTTTGTAAGCAGGGATATCATTTTTCACGAAACCATCTTTCCCTTTCGTGAATCTACAAAGGATTTGGATATCTCCACCAGTTCTCATCGCTCCTCAATTGAGGAAAATGTATCTCCTGAATATTTTCTCGCAGCATCACCAGGGCAAGATATCCCCTCTTCTTCGATTGATGCCCAATTAATTCCGCGAGCACCATTGGAAAATGAACCTATTCCAATGAACATTGAAGATGATTCTGGTGATCAAACAACCAATTATGTTGCGAAATCATCTCCACCTCCACCACCAACGGATCATCCACGACGTTCGGGGCGAGCTACGAAACCACCGACGTGGACCAAGGACTATGTCTGCGCCTCTCTTAATGGACCGGGTATTCACTATCCAATATCTTCTTATGTCTCCTTTGACAAGCTTTCGTCGGAGCATAGATGTTGCATTAGTCATATATCAGATGAGAAAGAGCCATCTAGTTATGATGAGGCATCCAAAGACCCACGGTGGCAAAAGGCCATGGAAGTAGAATTACAGGCCTTAAGTGATAATCACACATGGGAGATAGTTCCTTTGCCCTCCAATAGGAAGTCTATAGGATGCAAATGGGTCTATAAAGTAAAGTATAGAGCTGATGGATCCATTGAAAGATACAAAGCTCGATTAGTGGCGAAGGGGTATATGCAACGAGAAGGTTTCGACTATCACAAAACTTTTTCTCCAGTAGCTAAAGATGTTACTGTCCGCTCATTTTTATCAGTTGCAACCATCCGTGATTGGACGTTACACCAAATGGACGTTCATAACGCCTTTCTCCATGGAGATCTAGATGAAGAAATTTACATGGATATTCCTCAAGGCTTACGGAGACAGGGGGAGAATAGAGTATGTCGTCTCCGCAAATCCTTTATGGGCTGAAACAAGCTTCCAGACAATGGTATGCTAAATTTGCTAATGCTCTCATCAGTGTAAACTTCAAACAATCTAAATATGATTATGCCTTATTTACATGGACCAAAGGTACGTCATCTATTTACTTGATGATTTATGTTGATGACATTCTTATCATGGGAAATGATGAAGTTGCAATAAAGAGCCTGAAGAAATATTTACATACCACATTTCATATAAAAGATCTGGGGGAGCGCCAAAATATTTTCTTGGGATTGAGATTGCTCGATCCCACCAAGGAATCTCCCTCAGTCAGAGGAAGTTTGTGTTGGAAATTATATCAGAAGCCGGCTTGTCAGGATGCAGGCCAACCGTCATTCCTATCGAGCAGAATATCAGATTGATTGCAGCAGATCACACTGGAGAAAATTCTCAGGATGATCCTATATTGCAGGATCCGACGAGTTATCAGAAACTCGTTGGAAAACTCATTTATCTGACTATGACCAAGCCTGATATATCATATGCAGTGCAAAATCTCAGTCAATTTATACACAAACCAAAGGAATCCCATATGAATGCCGCTTTAAAGGTCGTGAAGTATTTGAAGGGATGTCCAGGACTCGGGATACTTCTATCCAGAAGATGCAACATGGAAATGACAGCATATTGCGATGCAGATTATGCAACGTGTCCTATGAGTCGAAGATCCATAACTGGGTTTTGTATTAAGTTGGGAGATTCTCTTCTTTCATGGAAAACCAAGAAGCAAGCAACGGTTTCTCTATCCTCAGCTAAAGCGGAATATCGGGCTATGGCAAAGACCACATGTGAAATTGTGTGGATGCGAGGATTACTTGGTGATCTCGGAATACAGCTAAAAGGACCGACGAGATTATTCTGTGACAACAAGTCAGCTCTAAAGCTTGCAGCAAATCCTGTAATGCACGAGAGGACCAAGCACATAGAGATGGATTGCCATTTTAGATGGATTGCCATTTTACTCGAGAGAAGATTTAAGAAGGGACAATCGAGACAAGAGGGATTGGAACTGCTGAACAACCTGCAGATGCGTTTACCAAAGCCCTATGTCAAAAACAACATGCATATCTACTGAGCAAGTTAGGCGTCTTGGACATCTACAAGCCACCAACTTGAGGGGGAGTGTTGGAAGATATGCAGAATATTCTCGAAATATATCGGGAATTGATTGATTCACATTCTGATTGTAAAGAATCAATTAGACATTAGATTGATTTGTAAGATATTACATTGCCTTTCTTTATGTATACATTTTGTAATATAAACAGAAAAGCCATGTACATTGCTTGCCTTCGGTTTCTGACATTGTTTGTTATTAAAATATTAATCTTTACTTGCTGAAGGGTGATGGGACAATTGCTTTGAGCATATGAGAAACATAGCATATGATATTGATAGAAGACCTAAAAAATATTTTTGCAACTAATGACTTGATCTACAAATAGGTGCAATGATTTTCATTTTGAAATCTTTTTATTTACTTTGCACCAAAGGGATATAACTTTAAAGATGTTCGTTTTGTAGTAGTTTAGCATGGTTGCTAATTCTATTAAAAAGTGTTTGACGTTTTCAGTTAGTTAATTCTTTTTTTTTTTCGGTAGGTTCTGATTGTTAGTCATCCTGCCACCATCGGGGCTTTGGTTATTCGGCATTTTATGTCACATATACCTGAGTAAAATAGCACGAATTTGACAAGAGGAGACCGGGATACTGTGGTAGGCCTGATTTCTGACATGTCATAACTTCAGCATGCTCATATTCATAATTTGATTGCTTGGGGCATAAACTCATCAATATAATATATTGATATCACTCGTGCTACTGTTGGGCTCGATAATGTGGATTTGTGTGCTGTCCTCAACGATGATAGATAGTGAGACAAATTTTTAAGTTAATTTTAATATATTTTGTTTGGTATTAAAGTATTAATCTTTACGTGCTAAAGGATGACGAGACAATTGGTTGAGCGTATAAGAAACAGAGCATATGATATTGATAAAAAAACTGAAAGGAATGTTTTTGTAACTAATGCTGCCGCTTCTATTGTCATAACATTCACGACTAGTTCATGGGAACTCCACATGTACTGCTAGCCTTTTCCTTTTCTTTAGCACCGCCTGATTTTATTCTAAATCTATTAACTACAATCTGAAGGTCAATGGGCTTCTATTAGGATGTTTTCCAATGGCCTCTGCAATGTGTTCGCGGACACATTTGCAGCATTTCTAGCAACTTGTGAAGCTGGAGGGCTATGGATGATCCATGGAGTAAAAAAGAACCCTATATCCCCAATTTAAATACGATTATGACACTCCAAGGTTTTAAGTTTTTCACTGGAACTATTTTCTTGATGTAGGGCTTATCAATGGGGGGACTTCTTGCTCGACCATGACTTGAAAACATTAAATTTTTCTTTTCGAAAAACTTGCTCGTTTGCTCCTCGCCACTTTATCAGCCAATTTCAATACTTCTTGAAACATAGAAAACAACCATGTAATAATAGAATATATGTATATGTATAAATCCAAAGTCAAATAACATAATATCACTCAATTTTAAATACCTAATAGTAGCATAAATAATTCATAACAACAATCCCGATTGAGTTTGTACAATGATAAAATGCGTGGATATTTAACCTCGACTTAATAAGGGAAGATCCCAAGTTTCAATCTCTCACATGTGCCAAATTCTAATAAATAGTGGCCGGATTTTGTAATTGTATAATTACTCAACACGGAATAGGGACAGGAGGACTTTCACCACAATCGGACAGAATTCAAAGAAATTACTAGAGATGTATCATTATATGAAGAAAATCTTCAATTTCAAAGTAATTATATATGTTTCGACCAAAAAAAAAAGTAATTATATATGTTTCAAAAAACAAACGGGAATAAGATGCTCTTATTTTTTAAATTTGTACCCATCATCTGACACCTATTCTGAATCAATTTTGTTGATTGATAAAGAAAAAGAAGAAGCTTAACCAAATTAATTTGACACCAAATTACTTTTTAGGGTACACCATTTGGGTACAGATTGAATGTTTCGTGGAATCCATTAATGCGTTGGAGATATATTGTCAGTCAAGATCATGAAATGTCTTGCTGAATTAATGAAGATTTAATGTATTTTTAGCACACGATACCACTGAATTTAAATTTTTGTTTGTCTGTTTCCTAACTTGAGCCTTCAGGCAACTCTCATTATGTCAGTTGTTACTTGCGCCACGTGTAACCTAACTGTTTGTGGCATGTCATTCGCTTGGCAACAAGGTGCATAGATAGTACGCGTGACGGTTTCAATGCGGCATTGAATAGTGTGCATGACGGTTTCAATGCAGTATCGACTTTTCGAGAGTATGCCATTTGATTAGAGATTGAATCTTTCGTGGAAAAGAAGTGCATTGTTTGGTTATTGAAAGATCTCATTCGAACATTCCTAGACAAATGTTTTGCTTCTCTTGAGAACCTGAAATGATTCTTCAAGAATAGAATACCGTGTCTAATAGTTCGCACATTCATTGTAATTTTCATTTCCATAGATACGAAGAGTATGAATTGAGTTATAAGTGTATCGGGTTTAGAACTTAGGGTTAGCCGGCAACCCCCAATTTGTAGGGCGTTAGCTTGTGATTGAACTCGCCTGAGATCATGGGGAATCATCAAGAACATGCTGGAAACGCCAAGTACTAAGAAATTTCTATTTTGCTAGGATGTGTAATCTAGTCAAACTTTCTGCGATGGAATCTTTAGTCACAATGGAGGAAGACAGCTGCCTCGGAATGGACGAATTGCAAGGCTGTCCGAGAAGACTTTGTTGTGGCAGAAGATGAAAAAGAGGAAGTTCGAAGAAAAAGAAGCCTCCAAGATTCACAGGGATTGATTGTTCAAAACGCTGCTTGAAAATGAACATTTTCCCACCTAGCGAAATTGCACTCTAAGTAAAATACGAATTTTCTCTCGTTTTGCAGAGCAGTCTCTACCGCCATGGTAGTTTAATCTCCAAACCCTAATCTTTGACTTCTTCTTCACTCCTCTTCTCTTGTTTCCCTTTCCATGTTACTTGCCTTGCGCGCTTTTGATGTTGTAACCTATCTTTCAAGCCATGGCTCCTGAATTTCAACCCAATTGGATCTCTTCTCTTACTACGCACCCCATCCCCAATCGCATCCCTCATCTCACCACGCTCCCCATCCCTAACTGCAATTGACCTCCGCCCTTTACACACAATCCTCTTTCCTTCTCCTCATAATTGTCCTCCCTTCTTTGCCATTATCTATCCCCGTGCGTGGAGATGCTTGACCTTAGGGTACCTCTCATCTGCTACTCTTCAGCTCTGCATGCATCAAACACTCTGTTTACAACATCCCCTCTGTCCATCTCGACCATTTGAAACATCGCCCAATGGTCTGATTGCCAAATATAGGATTCCATCGAAACCCTCTTATCTCGAACCTATGGCCTTTCTATCCAACCCAATTTATCCAAGCTGAAGCTACCTTGTTCTGTCGGATTACCAATGGAGCACAACAACCTAGATGAAGACGCTCGACTGGCAGCTCTGTGCCAGAGATTAGGTCGCCTCTGGCCTAAACAGCAAGTCGAAGTTTGTGATGAGGCTGCCCCGACAGACAAGTTAGAAAAATACAAATTTACATTGGTAGGTAAAATCCTATCTAACCCCTCGATCAATTTCCCAGCTTTCCAGAATACCATGAAACAAGCTTGGTGCACTGAAAATGTCGACATTTCCCAACTTGAAGTAGGGTTATATGTGGCTAAATTTACAAAGGAAGTCGACAAGCAAAAAGTATTAGAATACGGACCTTGGTTGTTCTCACACTATTTAGTGATCCTCAAACCTTGGTTACCGAATACATCCCTCCACTATTATGACTTCACAACATGTGTTTTCTGGGTTTAGATATTTGGGCTTCCTCTAGAAAGGTGCACTATGGATATGATTACTAGAGTAGTGAGACATGTGGGAACAGTGCTAGATGTTAAAGTGGAAAGCAGAGACAGTACCTTCAGAACAGGGCAAGCTCGAGTGGCAATCAACCTTCAAGACCCTCTAAAGCCTGGCCAGTTGATTCGATTAGAAGGCAAGAATATATGGCTAGATTTCCGTTATGAAAAACTATCACATTTCTGCTATTCATGCGGAGTCCTTGGTCATTATGCTATGCATTGTAAAAAATTTCCTTATGACAAAGAAAAAATGAATAGGAAAGACAATCTCTGTTACGGCCAATGGCTTTGTGCTGAAGTTAAGGAACACAACCCCTTTTGGGTAGCTTTTTATGAGTTGAACAGCAACGAAGAGGATATGGATGAGATCATACCGGAAACTCCTCAACCATCCAACCAATTAATACCCGTTGATCAGCAAAGCAAAGCAAGGAACGTGGCAAGGCACCTGTTGAACCCCCACCAGATCCACCTATTCTCACCTTAGTCGAACCTCCTCAGTGCCGACCTCAATATGGCCTTTCAGAAGCCACTGCTTGCACTATCCCCTGCTTCAACACATATTGAAGTTCACTCACCTACAGCAATTGGCGCCTCCACACAGAGGAAAATAAAGGACTATCGGTTACTTCCCAAAGCTAGCCCTACAAAGAAAGTTAAACGGTACATTTCCTATGAGCTGAAACCTCAAGGACCTGAGGACCTTGATGACTCAAATCTGATGGATACTCCCATATTTGCTGTCGACGAACCAGGCAGATGGGTTGTGGTGGCTAGCCGGAATAAGCCACCCCACCACAAATGAAGATTTTAAGCTGGAACTATAAGGATTTGGGCAATCCCCTAATAGTTCGAGCCTTAAGGGCCCTAGTGGCCCATGAAAAGCGCCATGTAGTTTTTTTGATGGAGACGAAGAACTAACAACTGGTGTTGACAAAAATCCAAAAGAGATTAAATTTTGCAAACTATATACTTGAAGATCCTACGGGAATAGCAGGAGGATTGGCGGTTTTTTGGAATGAGAGAGTTTCTATATCTATTGACAATCAAACAGCGTACTATCTAGATATGATATGCACGGATAATGACAATAGATTACCCATGCGCCTCACCTGTATTCATGCCCCTTCAATGTACAGTCAAAGACAACGTATATGGGATGAGCTGCGCCAAATCAGTAACTATAACACTTTACCTTGGGTGTGTGTCGGCGACTTCAACGAAATTTTGTATCATTGGGAGAAAACAAGTAAGCGCCTCGTGGATCCCTATCGTTTGAAATCTTTTCATGCTTTTATAGATACATGTTCACTTATGGAAGTTGAAAGCAAGGGCTGCACAGACACCTGGGTTAACAGTAGAGAGGGAGATGAGTTGGTTAAAGAAATTGCACTCTGAGTAGATCACAGCTTGCTTGGCCTTCTTAGGGTTTTAGGACATTTTAGACACCTCCCACTTGTATATTTTAACTTACGAGTAGAATCTGATGTTATGTATCGGAGGCATCTCGATCTCTAAATGTGACAGGTTTCGGGTGGAACGTGCCTAATCGGACAGTCAAAGTGCGGACCGCTTCTCATCGCAAAAATCAAACCTTTTGCCCTTTTTTTTTCAGTGTTTAATTTGCATTTTGATTTCTTCCAACTCTACTTTCCCTTCCTTAGCTTCGACTGGGAATTGTCAGTACAGTAATATATGTCTACAGTGATGGGCAGTGGTAATTCCTCATGTCACTCACATTGGGTTTTCTTTTTTCTGGAATTTATTGGCTATCAAAATTAATCAAGGGAACAAATCAACCCTAGTCAGATTGGTCTTATTTCACCCCATCTGTTATAAAAGCTTAATGCTTACCATCTACTATAATCCGTAAGTTATAACAAAGATGGTTAGAAGGATATGTGTCATAGTTGATACTAATTATTATACACTGACAAAGTTTACCAACACAAATCTCGATTAATTTTCCCATATATAATGGCAGTATATGTGCATACAAAATCCATGCAATGTTCATAGTCATGCCACTAATTAGTAATTATGGGGAAAAGAAATGCTTCCCCTCTAAAATGTGCACAGTTTCTCACTTCTGTTACATTACACATTTCACAGCTTCTTTCTCCTTTTTTTTTTTTTTTTTTTTTTTTTGGTCTTTTCAAGAACATAAACTTTTTTCCGAGGCCCAAAAATAGAAATTGGTAAGTTGACTTTGACGTCTCCCATCCAAGTCAAGGTTTATGTCAGGCCCAGGCCTAAAAAGACAGATTATGTAACATCCAAAAAAGTGTGCTGAAATGATGCTCTTCTAAATCTTTTGCCTGCCCAGAGTGCTTAAAATGGTCCTCTTGGGAGGATATTCATGATATTTGATAGCACTGCATCAGCATTCATGATTAGACCATCAAATAACCTGGTTTGCCAACGTTTGAAGAGAAACATACAAAAGGGACAAGAAGAACATCAACCAAAGCTTCATGCTGCTTCGCAAAATGATCCTCTAAAATGAAGAGAAGTGCATCTGAGACACCTTTAATATCAATGATCGGGCTAAAGTCGTACCTATCGCGTTTCCATGACAAGGAAAAAAATGACGGAAAAACAAATAAATAATGGCCTATATAAATATGTGGTAGTCCTTGGCCTACCGACGAACAACCAAACATTATCATGACAAAAACGTGAAACAATTGCAGAATCATCATCGGTTAATGCTACAAACCATAAAAATTCTCCAGACTTCACCATATTCGCTGCATCAGACGGGCTTCTTCGTCCGACCCTGGAGAAAGAAACATGGATCGCGCGATGCTTTCTATTCTGCATCCCTGAGACTTTCACTTGTCAGCCACATTTTCTTTTGGACGATGAGCACAATATCATCCCCATCCTCATCAGGCTCTGAGCCTGAGTTGCCCATTGCAACCGCTTCCCAGTGCAAAGCCGTCAAGTATTTCTTGACAAAATCAATAACTGGTTGCTTGTCCCTGATGATTATGAAACCAGTGGGCCTGAGAATACGGTCCATCTCAATGAGGAGATCCTCTGCGCTGCACCCTTTCCTCTCGACGTCCGAAATGACAGTCCAAGCATGGAGCAGATCATAAGTCCGAGGATAGGTTGAAAATGCTTCGCACCTGTCAGCATCAAAATGTCATCCAACTTTGACCAGTCAAACCCTGTTTTAGAACTTATCAAGATTGGGAAGGTCAAAATCCAATTTCTAATTGAATGTCAACTATAACTGCTCTTTCTTGCACTGCCACATGAATTTTGACCCAGACTTTGAAAACAATCGGTTATGATGCGGTATTAGAATTGCAGGATGCGCAGTCATAACACTACTAAAAAATTGCAGTATTGAGCTATTTTTATGCACCAAGAAGTCTAAGTCTGTTACTTAGACAAATAATAAACTTCAATTGGCCCACACAAAACAAAAGTTACCAGCCATTGTTCCAAACGGGGTGTAGGAACATACCAGTTGTGAATAGAGCCAATTAGGCCTCTGTCATATATCAGCTTAAGAGTGTTTGGGCCGTCTTCAGGGACGACATTCATTACCCACACATCCTTTCCTCTCAGCGCAGCCGCAAATGACCCCATGTTCGCCTTCATGTCCATCAAGTTCCTCAGAGTGTCTGATGTGATCTTCGGGCTCAGTAAGTTCCAATAGTTCTCAACCCTTCGCTGCCAAGTTTCCTGAGACACAAATCTTAAGTCAATCCATGTGCCTGAACTTACCAAGATATTGTGAAGTAAACCAGCAAAAGAGGAATCACTTTCTCTGCAAGAAGTTTCAAAAGTATATAAGAGGAGCCTGTTCGAAACTTACTGTGTCCTTCTCAAACATGTCTCTTGAATAGCCAAAATCAGCAAGTCGAGGAGGAGGAGAAGTCAATCTAGCTGGCCAAGGAGCCAATCCACTCCCCTTGGCTTTATGGTCATCTGATAAAAGCAAAACAAATAAGTTACCTTTCAGTTGTTATCTCCAAGTAGTCTACCATCTACTGGATGAAACATATACAGGGTCAACTGCATAAAAGATTTTCCAATTATATCTTAAAGAAAATCTTCTGTAGGATCAAAATTCTAGATCCTTCTTTTAATATGTATCATATATTCAGTGTTCAAAACCCTTCTTTGAAGTTTGCACCAATATATTCTAATTCATTAGTCTTTTCCTTTCAACTTGGATTCACCCTCATATGGCGTAGAATTAACTTCTTCAGCAAACAATTCACATAAACGCAAGTTCTAGCGAAACAAAGGCATTATGCAAAAGTTAGATCTTAATTGAAAGAGAATGATTCAGCAAATTTACATTTTGTGTTTTTTTTTGGGGGGGGGATGAAAAAAAAAAGATAGCACTAGTTGGAACAAGTGTTTAAAGGCTGTTAACAAGTAGGACAGATTTAGCCCCATGATGCATAAAAGGAAACACTCTCCCATATCTTACATCCGGTTTTCGAATGAAAAATTAGAGATTAAGCCTTGTCTAAATACGAGCATTTATCACTCAAAGGGCCCCGATCAGACAGCATACTTCTGCACTTTCACCAAATGGTCATTTGACGATGCTACTACAATGACAAACTCAGGACACAGGACTTTCATCATTGGAATGAAGACAAGTACCGTTTATTAGAATGCATGATCAATGTGAGAAGAATCTAGAATTTCCAACTTCCAGGCAATTATTTATGCAACCATTGGCTCCCACTAGAGGGCGTGCTAGGAAACTCCTCACACATAGTTTGAAAAGACATCAGCCACTCAAGCATGTTTACTTCTTCCTGAAAATAATTTCTCTATATTCCCAAAAGAAATTCATAGCAACTTCCTTTGTAGTCTTACTTTAATTGAAAAGGAGGAAACAACACATGAGAAACTTCAAAATTAAGAAAAGCGAGCAAACAAAAATATAGATTTGGCAAGGGGAAGCGTAAACGAAATGGAAACTCACGGTCAGAGTATGGTGTAATGCACGCTTCCATGGTCACGCCCCATGCTGCATCCGGATCATCGTCAGATCGGCATAAAGGCGGCTGAGTCCCAGGTTCTCTTTCCATATAACAATCATTTGTCAGAGGTTTTTGCCAAATGACAGTTTGGTTCCTCTTCGAAGCTATTCTCCAACACATGCGTGTAACAAGGGCACTCATCTTTTTCCAGATTCTAAGATCCTCCTCATCCTGCGCATATGCTTCAGGAGAAGAGTAGGCAAAATAACCTCCAGGTCTGAGAACCCTATCCAGCTCAAGAAGAAGAATCCCATCTCTTTGAAGCCAATCAATTCTACACCGGGAACAATGCGCAAGCTCGAAGGACCTACTAGGATAAGGGAGCCTCTTGGTACCTAAGACACCAAGATATGCGGGAATCCCTCTCTCCAGAGCAAACTGAATTTGGTTTTGATGCACGTCATTGGGTGCCAGGGACATTGCCATGATGTCTGATGAGAGTAAATACCCTCCAAAACTTGCCACGCCACAGCCAACATCAAAAACTGTCCTTATATTTCCTTCATTGTTCAGAATATTTCTCGAAAAGTTGAGCATCTGGCAAAACAATGGCGAAAATAGCATTATTTTCACACCAGCAAACACTAGGAGATCTTCTAGATGACAAGCTACTGAACAAAAGCCCAGCTCAACACATGGATGGACATTTCGTGTGCATACTAAAGAACTTATGTATGCCGCTGCCTTGAAAGTGCACACATCAAGCAGCAAATTGAGCATGACACAGCAAAATCTTAAGGTGGCCTACAACTATTTACAATGACTAGCATACTTACATTAGCCATTGAAGCAATGTACTTATCAGCTCCATAGTGAAAATGAGTGCCTCCTCCAGGAAAGTTTATCTTTTGGCCTTTCACAACCATCCAGTTCTGGTCAGATTTCTCATGTGCAAGGTGAGTATGAGGGATGTTTGCTTTCCAAACTTCATCTCTGCTTTTAGGCCACTTAATAGGGACCTGTAGCATGCAAGGAGATGAGAATATAACCAACATAAGAACAGTAGAAAGACAATGGCTTTTTTAGTAAGGAACTGACAATCCTAAAGGTTAACCTAAACCCGCTTGAAACTACTAAAATGATGCATGAACTTACCTTGTACCCTGGAGGAGGAGGAATCAAGCAGTTGTACCGTCTTTCAGGAAGAGGGCAGTGTCTCTCATAGTGCTCCATCAAAGATAGATCCAGCTTCAACCTCATTTGGTAAATAAGGTTCCTATCTAAGCAAGGAATCAATTCAGAATGGCGATCATCGCAAACCTGCAATCAGAATGATCCCAAATTAACCGAGATGGTATTATAGTAAATGATGATGTAGAGAGAAGTCTTTTCACTTTAATATCTTTTTCTTTATTAAAGAACGAGGGATCATATGTATCAACAATGACAGAGGCAGTTTCATTAAGTAACTTACTGGGAAGCTCTTCACTGTCACATCATCTTCATCTTCCTGCCCATACTTAGCCTCATCTTGCTTTCCATCGCTTTCATCATCTCCACCCAAATATGATGAGCCAAGCCTTTTCAATGACTTGCTGCCATACTCCAGGGCTGATGTACCATGCCCAAAAATCGATCCATAGTATGCATATAGAAAACCAAGAAAGATCGCAACAACACACACTGAAGTTATTAAGCGCTTCTTTTGGGATCCGTCAGACCTTCCCCTCATCATTTAGTATACTTGGATCCACTATCCCAGATTGAACCTTTCAGTTCCCTGTATCTTGAAAGATCATAAGGCAGATCTCATCTCAGCTAACTAACAACGCCCACACTGCCTTATTTGACCTCTTAAAGCTTCGATATCAACAAAACCTGGAAATTCGCAGAAACAGCAAGATCAGATCAGAGAAGTAAATAATCAACTTCAACAAGAGTTAAATAATGAAAAAAAAGAAAAAGAAAAAATGCACAGTGGTCAGGGACTAAAGGATAAGACTAATAGTAATGCATATGCTCATGTTTAGCATCTCATCATAGACAAGAGCCAACAAAGGCAAAGACACAGGAAAGGTATGTGGCTCCATCGCCCACGAAATCAAAAATAGCCTCAGGTCGAGCTTTAATGCCCAAAAGAAGCAGCACAACGGATGGTAGTTTCCAATCCGAAAGCCGCAGATCTTTGATTTAAACAGGCCAGCCATAGGCAACCATAAGCACAATCACCATTTCGATATCCTGAAACCACAGTACCATTCCAACCATTGCGAACTTTTCTACAAACGACCTGGCGATTTCGTTTTGGAACGGACTATAGAGCATTACAATGACTGAATGGAAGGAAGCAATTCCACTCCAAGAGTAAGGACCAAAGAGTACCAGCAAGCAAAAGAGAACAATAGTGAGCCGTCACAACAATGACACCGACAACAACACAGGCGGCGAAGCAATCGAATTCTGGAAACTGATCAGTAACTTAAAGAGGAACATTATGTCACAAGATCTAAACCAAAAATCCCCAGCCGCAACAAGATGCCAATCAACTCAAAAAATAAAATAAAATCAGTCGTAATCATGAGGGAGAAATGTTGCCCACACCAACTGGATAGCCCATACCGGAAAGCTGAAACATTCCTCATTTGCAAAGCATTTAATGAGTTTCTTTGCCAATAAAGTGGAATCGAAACCAATGAGAGGATGACAAATTTAGACGGGAGCTACCCGAGATAGCCCATCAATCGGGAAAGACAAGATCTGGAACAAGAACCCACGAATTCGACTACCCAACAGATCCCATGGCACGAATTCCACCGCAGATCTCGACGAATCTAGCGCCAAGAAGAATTCCCCAATCACCAAGAACCCGAGCCGCGGCGGAACCCATCCGACCCAGATGGCGAGCCCGCGCGGATCTCGGGCCAAGAACCGATCTTTACGCGGAACCCACGAGCAAGAACACGAGAATGGCGAGGAGGGATGAGAAAGGGAGGAACTTACTGGGTGGTGACGGAGATCGTTCAGCGGGAGTGGGCAACGAGAATGTGTGATTGAAGAGAGAGAAGAGAAAGACCCGAGATTTGTACGGGGGGAGATCTGAGGGGGAGTGGTTCTCTATATGGGGAATAAACGCCACAGTGTGTGCTAGATTGGATCTCAGACTTTTTGCTCCTTTGGCTTTTCTATTTTTGGAGGGAGATGAGATGGAGAGAGAGAGAGAGAAGGGGCTTGGGATTTATGCAGCAGCAGCAGTCACTTTCCCCCACTTGCGAGTGGTGTTCTTTTAATGACGCGCTCCGGTGAAGAGATGCACAGATCTCGTTCGTTGCTGCTGGGAGAGCAGTTCCTCCACGCCGTCGTTTCGCAGGAGGGGGGGATTGCGATGGTCCATGGACGCCTTTCTCGTCGCGCGAAATTAATGTTTTTCAGCCAAATCTTAGAGGACAGAGAGCACCGTGACGGGCCGGCCGGTTGCGTTTTGCACGGGGCGACGCCACCTGTTCATTCGGATTCGGAGTCGGTGGATCTTTTTCTCCTTGCTTTGGTTCGGCCGACTGAAAAGGCTGAGGACGCGGGTTTCACGTTGTCGGTGTGCATTTCGAAAAGTACCACTTATCGATGAACATGCGAACGGGATCACATAACGCGTGAAGAAAAAGGAGAGAGAAAGGACCTTAAAAAGGGAGCATTTTTTCCAATTCTTGAAGTTGGGTTTTTTTTTGATGATTTGGTAAAAGAAAGACGAGACGCGGAGGTGATAATGCTTTGCGGTGGAACTAGGCGATTATCTCGATGAGATCCGTCGTGGATTTTTTTGCTGAATTCGTTTCGAGGGGGAAGATAAGGTCTCGCTTCTCACGATGATGATCCATCCGGGTCGAGCGCCACCGACACGATCGATTGGAAAAATGAATTCGTTTTGTGGTCCCGCTTTACCACCCGATTTATTCCTGCTTTCGCTTTCCTCTTTTGTTTTTGAGGAGCAATTCGTGCCCCCATCGTCGAGAGGGGCCATGCCGTGCCCAGGGCCCAGGCCGATGACCGCCGGTTGAATCAGTGGCTGTTCACGGGTTGGTAGCGAGGGCCCGCCCGATTCTAGGGCCGTTGGGCTTCTTCTCATGGCCCCAAAGGCCCAATTGATCGGCGGCATCAGATCAGTGCGGCCCGGCACGGCCCATCAGCGGAATGGAATTTGGTGGGCCTGGCTGGCGAGGCCCTTTGTTTCTAGTCGTCGAAACTTTTTAGTAAAGGAGCATTGGTTTCATCTGAAATTTCCTGTTGAAAAACATTTTCCACATTTTTTTACGTTGGATCTTCTAGGAAAATAAGTCATTGAATAAGCTTTTAAAAAATAATTTTCACTTTTAACAATTAATAATCATTTATTAAAATGCAACTAGTTATCGACGCTTGAACTAAAGACCTTAACACTTGGGAACAAAAACCCAATTGTCCATTCCTAGGTCTGGGCCCATCGAGGTAAGGATTGATTTCTTAACCGCTAGGCTTAGGTCCATGAAAGTTGGGCTCAAGGTCAAGTCTAAGACCTTGGTTCCCATGCTTAGGTTCCCAACGATTGTGCCGAGGCACCCGCCTCCTCCTATGCCCAAGTCATTGACATTTAGGCATGGGTCCACAACGGCTAAGCCCGAGACCCTAGTTCCCATGTAGGGATCCCAAGGCTATGCCCAATAGCCAACTCCTGTACCCAAGTCCACAAAAGGTTTGGCTTGAGACCTCAATGGCTAAGCTCAAGTCCTCGACAAGGATGCTCAAGTACTTAGCGTCCATGCTCAAGCCAAGTCCCGGGTCTCTCAAGGCTACAATCGAGACCCCGGTGCTTGTGCTCGTGTCCATGTCTAGGTACTTAGTTCCTATGCCCATGTCACTGTTGCGCGACCTTAATTCCTAGGTAGTCAAGCTTGGATCCATAAAGGCTGGACTTGAGTCACTTGAGATTGGGGCCAAAACTCTAGTGCTCGTGCTTAGGTATTTGGCTCCTATGCCCTAGTCACCGACACCAACCCAAGTCCATCATAGACTGGTGAATCCCTAGCACCCATGTTGAGGTTCTTAATGCTTTAACTCGAGAAACCCCAACTCTAATTATTAGGACCTAAGCGGTCAGGTATCATTTATATCATGCGAAGTGGTTGACAGGAGCTTGTAGGCCCTTGCACAATGATTGACAAAGGTGAACAAAGGATCAAAAAAAGAAATCGAAAATTAAAAATATTGAAATTAAATTTTTTAAAATTGCAAAATTTGTTCACGTCATTATCCACGTCAAAATTGAGTGGATGGACTATATTAACAAATTCTTTAAAGGTTTATGGCTTGATTGGCAAAATTAAAAATTTTATAACTAAATTAACGCAAATGTAAACTTTTTTGGCCACCTAAAATGAGAGGAACCATTTGTGCTCGAGTGTACCTTAGTCACAACATGTCAAGGTTGTCCATATATTTTGATTTTACCTTACAATCGATAGATATTAAGGCTCCGTTTGTTTCGCGGAAAATGTGGCGTTTTTGGAAAATATTTTCTAATAAGTCATTTTCAGGAAAATGTAATTATTTTCCGGTGTTCGGATGAAACCTAAAAATTAAGTGGAAAATATTTTTCACTGTTCAATAAGGAAAATCTTTTCCTTCATATACTCCCTTTTCATTTATTTTATTTTTAAAAATTTGATTTTTAATTTTTAAAATCTATTATTAATTTTTTCATTTTCATTTTTATTTTCCTTTTTCTTTGTTTTCCATCTCTTTTTTAATTTTTAAGATTTTTGGCGACGGCCGACGATTAGCCAAGAAAGAAGAAGATGGGAAATAGAGAAAAAGAAAAGAGAGGACTTTAAAAGGTCAACAAAGGATCGAAAAAGAAATCAAAAATTAAAAATATAGAAATTAAATTTTAAAAAATTACAAAAATTATTCACGTCATTCCACGTTAATGCTTTATGGTCAAAATTAGTTAGATGAATTAATTTAACAAATTCTTTAAGTTTTTATAATTCAATTGACAAAATTAAAATGGTTTATAACTAAATTGACATAAATGTAATAAAATTATGACTTTTTTGGCCACTTAAAATAAGAGGAACCATTTGTGCTCGAGTATATCGTAGTCACAACATGTAGGGTGTCTATATATTTTGATTTTACCTTACAATCGATAGTCAATAAATGAAAATCTTTTTTATTTCCTTGGGGAGGGTGGGGATGGGATCATACTAAATTTCAACTTATTTACTGAAAAAATAAAAAATAAAAAGTTATATAATAGGCCTGCGGCGTGATGGACCTGGACCTCGGAGCACCCAGCCGGGCCGGTACAGAACGCACGGCCCATCCGAACTTTTTTTTTTTTTTTTTGCGGGGGGGGCCGGTCCCAAACTCTCTGTCGATGGAAAATAAAAATAAAAATAAAAATCTTAGGCCTCACATTCATGGCAGTCCTATCCGTAAACAAAAAGCGGGACAAAGGACTCCGATTTCGACTGAATAGTACTAAAGAAAGCCGACGATTGCTCGAAAGTTTTGACTAGACAACCTTGAAAAATCAGTTTCTCTACCTTTAAAAATGACATGAACCAATAGTACGTACGTACCACAAGTCTTTCTGGCAACACCTTGTCACCTGTCAGCACCAAATCTAATTTGCCGGATTGCGAAATTGACTTTTTAACTGCATTAGCGACATTAATGATTTTACAAAAAGAAGGAATCGAATGGCATCGAAGGAATCACAAGCTTGAGAATTGGAA
Source organism: Eucalyptus grandis (assembly GCF_016545825.1). NCBI lineage: Eukaryota > Viridiplantae > Streptophyta > Magnoliopsida > Myrtales > Myrtaceae > Eucalyptus > Eucalyptus grandis. The sequence goes on from NC_052619.1 coordinate 42,247,195, forward strand.
TGAGGGAGAAGTTGAGTGCCAAATATTTCTCAAATTAGATAGGGATAGAATGAGCTTTTAATATCGATATCAGATGTTGTCAAAAGTCAAGCTCAAAACATGTCCCCCATGACACCTCATTCGCTTAGATTTGATATCAAATACCCAAGCCATCCTCTTCATAAACACACTACGAACTCGAAACGTGATAGTTTAAATAATTGAGATTAGGAAAATTATCCACAAAGTTCTAAATCTATTATACATTTGTCAATTTAGTTTTAAATTTTTTAACTTTATCAATTGAAACTATTTGAATAATTTTGATAAAAAATCACAAACATATTTACTGGCCATCATACGTGATGTAGTTGATATTGACACTAACAATTTAGTGATGGTCGACAACTGGCCAATGTCAACCTTGTTGATAATGGCAAAGCTTGCCCTTGCTAGCCATTAGCGAGGGCAAGCCTTGGTGAGGCTTATCCTTGTTCTGGTGAGGCTTACCCTCGTTAGAGGTGAGGGTCAAGCCTTGCTAGTGGCTAGCGAAGGTGAGCTTCATTAGAAGCTGGTGAGGCTGACCTCACTGGCCCTCGCCTCTGGCTAGTTATCGAGGTCTGCAGACCGATTAGAGGAGGAATGAAGAAAAAACAAATAAAAAAAAGGGAAAAAGGAAAAATTCAAAAAAATTAAAAATCGTTTATGTCAATACAACTAACGTCCACATCAATAACTTTCGATTAAATTAACAAGATAAGTTCAATTAGCAAAATGCAAAAAAGCTTTAGAACTAAAAAGTGCAATAAATTTATGATTTTTTAGATAATTTTCCTTTATGGTTTTCATTCTTAGAAATTGAATGGTCACATTCAAGTTCCTTGAATTCCTAAATAGTCAATTTGAACCATACCACATTAATTCTACATCAGATTGATTAATCGTATGGTACTATCCTACATGCCTATCAAAATGTATATAGGAATCATTTGCATGCATGTCGTATCTAGATGACACGTCACGTGTCAAATCACCTGTTCAATGTCATGCGTGCCTCATGGCATGGTCATGTTATGTCATGTCATTTAAATCGCGACATGTAGATATTTATATCATGAATTCTAGATCTAGCCCTTTGGAATCTTTGATACTTTTCAATGGCCTAGATGACAAACCTTATGTACTTCCCTGGTTCTTATCTCTATCTTATTCTATATTTCAACTTGTAGATTTTGATGGATTTTTGTACCAAATAAAATCTATAGGATTGTTTAGAATATACTTAGGACACGAATGATAATTATTTTGGTCAAAATTGATTTCTGAAAGAAAATAGATTTTTTATTTCTATTTTTAAATGAATTTCTAAGCAAAAATACGCGTTTGATAATAATACAAAATTTCTCCCTTTCGGCGGCAGCCGGTGACGATGGATGAACATCCAACTAATAGCAAGAACGAATAATGAAAATAGTTCTTATTTTTCATTTATATTTCAGAAATAAAAAGTAAAAAAAAAAAAAAAAAAAAAATTTACTTATGATTTCTATTTTAAACCTAATTTCGTAAAAATTTATTCCAAATATAAAAAAAATGAAATAATTTTACTAAACGAATTCTGTTCTAGAAATAAGTCTGGAATAGAAAAATAGTTATGCAACAGAAATATAATGGTTATCATGTATGTCTTAATATATCTCCTAAAGATTATAACATCATTTTGGAATAGAAATTTACTTTTTCTTTAATCTCAAAAGATTAGGCCACATGCATCCCTATTGGCGCATAGCTATTTTGAATATCAAATCAAAACACAACTCGAATATGACTAGTGTTAGAATATTTATAAATATTAAACCACACATTCATCTAATACTAATCATCTAATACTAATTGTGTCTTAGGATAAATGAACAGAACTATCTGAAATGCAAGTCAGAATTTTGTAGTTTTTTCCGTAAGAAATGCAAAAAGAAAGAAAGAAATCCCAAAATGGAAGCATCAATTATTCAATAATATAGTGAGAGAAAATTCCGAAATCTAGTTCCTTGAGGAATTTGATTCGCCTGCAGAAACAGTCCAACACGACCAAGAACAAGCCAACTTGATATTCGAACTTTCTAACCACGACTAGGATCTTTCACGTTTAACTAAATAGTATCTTCAAAGAATTGAGAAAAAAAGTTGATTATGAATGCAGAAAAGATATGCTACGCGCGCTCAAATTAGGCCAAACCCTCAAATGAGATCACGATATTTCGAAAGCGAAAGCTGGTTAAAAAAATTATTTAGCAGATCGCAAATTTTTTGAATTTTCTGATACAGAAACTATGAAACAAGAAATTGTGGGATTGAGTTGTTTCCCAACTCCAGCAATAAGGGAAGGAAACCGGCTTCGTGGAAGGTTTTTTCATGTGTTACTACAGAACAAGCATTAGTGCTTTACAACCACCGATGTTTATAGGCAGCTAGTTTTACATGTGGGGGATGTCCACAACTTATAACTTACCAAAAAGAAAATATAATAATGTGAAAAATATGCTTTAGAAAAAAAAGAAGAAAAAAAGGAAACATATAGGAATAATTTTCTTTCGATATATTTTCGGCAATCATGAGAACTGGATGTATGTTCTCCCACCAAAAAGAAACCCACTAGCCTAGAAGGGATGATGAATACTCAGGATCAGATCAGTACCTAGCCTGAAAATCATGATCTTCAAAAGATAAAGTTCAGCATGAAGGTGCGTGCAGTTGGAATTAGCAAAGGCAGGTCGACACAAAAGATGTTTGCGAGCGATATGACGTGCATCGTGACCAAACCTTAACTAATATTCACAACTCAGCTCTTCTTTCGCAGCGAGATATCTCATCCAGACTGCTACCAAGTGCTACAGATTTGTAAAAACTATAAGGCGAACCAGATCAAGCAGTGTATAAGTCAAACTTCAGTTCAGCAGGCTAAAAGTTTGTAAAGAGTTAGGGCTAGACATAGATTGTGATCATGCAGATTCGGAAAGGAATTGCTATCAATCTTACAGCGCAAGAACATGTACTCAGGCGCATATGCTCATGAACAACTCATAGCTTTGCTTCTAGTTTAATCAGGAGGGATTACTGAGTGTAAATATAGCTCATAGGTTTAGAATCTCTGTTGGTGTATTCTAATTCCACAGTCTATCAAACAAGCCCTACAATTCATCTACCCAACCAACAGCTCCCTATAGAGAAGAGTTCATATCAAAGAAAGACAGACAACTGCATCATGTTTGAGAATAATACGTGCTTCAAATTGGTGGTGCGGATGCATAATCTCCATGAGGGCGAATATGATGAATTCCCCACTTTCTAGTAGAAAAACCGTTCTGCACTTCCGTTGCAAGCAATAGCCACAAAATCAATGTAATAATAATTCCTTTGTATAGAAGAATTCCAATGATTCAAGTGCTTCACACAATTCTCTAGTTTTCTCTTTCCTATGTGGATGACAAGAAGGATGGGCCAAGCATCATTGGCAATGGAAGGCCTAGGCAACCTAGAATGTATCATGTGCAGAATGATTAACAAGATTCAGAACAATTGCGTATGATCGCCCCTTTGTGTTGAGTTTGCTATAAACTCAAACACAGTCTCAAAAGGTTTGTACATTATAGATAGCTAGAGACATGGACCTTGTTCTAATAAATCCAAACTAAGCTACAATGAAAGAACATCGGTGAGACATATGAAAACTTAACTCTAGAGGCTTAATTGTTTCACTTGACGTAGAAGTACAAAGATCACTCCTTCACATAGGCCTTTCTAGTAAAACCGTTAAGCAAGAAACCATACTAAAATCAGGTCCACAACACACTCACTCTTGGACAATATAGCAAAAAAATAGAAGAAGTTGGGACATGCAACAAAAGTACAGCAGTGTGAACCGGTTTCGCCTAATCCATGACGACTATAAACCAGGCCAGACTCCTATGAAGTCGGTGCACGTTAACATTGTCCTCGATAGACTCTTCACAACAAACAAAAGGGTCGTTTCATTTGTGAAATTCCATGCTCGGCAGAGACAACTAAGAGTGGTCAACGGTTTATCAGACACATGAAAAATGGTCTTCACTTATTTAATGATGTATCCGCCATTCAGGGGACATCAAGATTGATTTGACACAATGAAAAGAAATGGGGCAGTTCTGCATCGCATCATAAATGAGGCTACATTATACTATTCACAACGCATGGAAAAAAAAAATGAAAAATTCCTCGTTTTGAAGAGATCGAAGAAGCATATGTTTTTTGTTGAGCCTCACGTATTTTATTCCTTTCATTCGACGTCACCCGAACCAAAATTAGGCATGCAAACACTAGAATTTGCGTGCTTTCTAACTAAATCACCGATAATCATGTCACAGTGACGAGAAAAGCAAACAAATTAGACTTAGGAAGCGAAAGGAGTGAAAAGCAAAATGTCGCCACTGACTACCATATGTAATACCAAAAACCCAACAGGATATATACACAGTGCTAGACAAATCTGACACGATATCTTTTCGCAAAGTTATACATATCCATCATATCTTATGAACAGGTTGATTTGACAATACCTAATATAAAATAGATCGGAATTAAAATTGCCCATGAAATGGGGGAGAAAACCCAACCGAACAAGATCTGCAAATCCATTCCTGCTCCTCATTCATCATGCGGTTTCACCAAGTACACATTAGGCAGCTGACAAAGTGGAGGTTTTACGCGACACTGCAGATCGTCACTACAGATTTCACACATACACTGCATAATTTGAACCCACTTCCAAAAGTATAATGCTGTCTCTCTTCCCGTGGCTCTCTCTTCTTTTTCAGCATCCAATAATGGAAAAACAGATAAAGAGCAAGCATTTTCTATCATCATGGTGCTTTTTATAGAACACGGTCTTCCACCATATGATGTGCTATGCAGACATGACATATATAGACTGAAGAGATATATCGTACCGTCGTATATCTAAGCATTTAGACCCATAAGATAGAAGTAGAATGCGACGACCTTCGATTATTGATCATGACACATGCTAAGAGGTGCTTTTTCCTTACTGATTTTCGACCCGACCTGCAGCGGCGATCATGGGTGCTTGGGGAGGCTTCTTCCTTTTCTTCTTTTCGTAGCTGATCCCCCTGGCCTTGGCCTGAGAATCCCGGACCTCACGGAGGTACAGCCTCACGGCCCGCGCGCCGAAAGGGTTGGCCTCGGGCTTCCCGCCGTTCTCCTCGAATGCTGCGCGGAGGCGGCCGACGAGGGCGTCAAGGCTGCCCCACGCCTGGCGGAGCGGGCATGGGCAGGGGGCAGGCGGGTTCGGGTGGCCGAAGAAGGGGCAGAGCTGGGTGTGGACCTTGGTCTTGCCGAACTGGTCGAGGTACCGGAGGAACTCGAGGACGTGGGCGCCGCTGCACCTGGAGAGCGAGAGCGGCGGCCGGTGGTTGCGGAGGTACTGCCCGAAGGTGTTCCAGTCCCGGCGCTTCTGGTTCTCATATCGGCTGGACGTCGTAGCCACCGTGCCGGCGGCGGCAGTGGTTATTGTCGAGGGGGAAGTGGAAGAAGAGGAGGAGGATGAGGCAATGGTGGTTATGGAGTTGGCGCTGGTGGGATTGAGGGCTGTGATGGAATCAAGTTCTGGAAGCGAATTCATCATGCTTCTTCTTGAAGTTACTTGCGTGCGGGATCACTCGGGGCGAGATGTTACACAAACTGAGTGCCTAATGGTCAAGACAAGGAAAGTCTATCAAGAGCACACCTGATCAGAGAGAGAGAGAGAGAGAGAGAGAGAGTACATGCACAGGTAAACGAAATCTGAAGCTGTGTATGGAAGCTGGGTTTGCTGGGAATATAATAGGGGGTGCTAATCCACTGTTACCGAAGAAAGAGAGAACCTGAAAATCAGTTACTTGATGATCAGTTCAGGGAGATCTCAATAACTCAGAGAGAGAGAGAGAGAGGGAGATCAGATATTACAGTATCCATGGGAAAATAATGAAAGAGCAAGAATCATAGCTAGGGTTTTTGTCTCTCTTTCTGGAGTTGGATGGCTGTGAGGATCAATAGCAGCTTTGAGAAAATCACAGAGAACTTGGAAAAGCTACCTTTTAATTACATGATCTTGTTGGGTTCGGTTGGGCTTTGCTGAAACTTTCTCTTCTGGAAAATCTATTGAAATGAAAGATTGGCGGATGTTTTTTTTTTATCCTTCTCTCCTCCTTCCTGAAAAGAGGGGAAGCAGCTCCTATGTGTCTAGCCCAATCTCAGAAAGCACTCATTGAAGAGAGAGAGAGATATGGGCAAGTAGCTTAGGGAAGAGAAACGGGTTTAGGGCTTTTTGTGGAAATGGGAAGAGGATGAAAGTGAGGTTGGAGGTGATGGATGGAGACAGCATAAAGGGAGTACTGTCCATCTGGGCTTTAAGAAAATACATATATATATGTTAAAAATTAGGAGGAATAACATGATTTTGTTTGCTCTCTCTTTAGCATTGATTGACAACTCCTTCTCGAATTGACCATAATGCCCTCCCCCTCCCCCCTCCCCCCCTCTCTCTCTCTCTCTCTCTCTGATTTCCTTTTCCTTCATTCCCTTAAATAATGCCAATCTGCAAGATGCACTCCCACAAGCAAACGCAAGTAGGCATAGGTCCTCAAACTACAGTTGCAGTCCACAGTACCAACTGCTCAACGCACAGGCTTAGAAATTCTCAATGAATTGATAAAGAATTTCATGTCTTTGTTGGTGAGAGAGAGAGAGAGAGAGAGAGAGAGGCTCAACTAGCTTGGAAATGTTCCTCTCCTTTCAAGTGTACCAAAAAAATCCGTACACTGGATTTAATTTGATTTAGTTTGATGTCATGTTTCCGCTTTGAATAATATTAATTATATATTCATTTTACTGAATATTTCATAATTAAAAAAACATTTTAAAAAATTTCAAGAAAAATAATTAGCATTTATTTATTTGGTGATTTAAGGTGCGATTAGTAACGATTCTATTCTTGAGAACAATTTCGATGATAAATTGTTATATTTTATTTCGTTTTCGGGAATAATTTTTAAGTATTTTAAGTCATTTAGTAATTGTCTAAAATTTTAATTCTTGAAATAAAATTATGTTTAGTACCATCCTCAAAATTTATACTTCAAATCATTTTTTTTATTTTTTAAATTTTTTATTCTTTTTTCTTTTTTTCCTTTCTTTCTCCCATTCTTCTTCTTCAAGGTGGTCGGTTGCCGACCTTGGGATGATTGGTGACCGGCCGGACGAGGACCCGGCGACCTCATCGGAGCGTCGCTATCCTCGACCAAGCCATGCCTCGTCGGCCGAGCCTTGGTTGGGTGAGCCTCTTCGGTGGCTAGGGAGGCCTCAACGAGGCTTGCTAGGCCATCGGTGAGCTCGCTGAGCTCGCCTTGGCTTGGCGAGCTTCCGACGAGTTTGCCGGACCGGTCCCCGGTGACCGGCGGTGGTGGGTGGCAAACGGCGGATGATGGCGAACAACGACGGTAGTTGAAGAAGAAGAAAAAGGGAAGAAGAACAAGAAAAAGAAAAGAAAAGAGAGAAAATAGGTGTTTAATTCTAGAATTGTTATTGAGAATAAATAATTAACTTTTTTTTACTTCTCGATTCTGTTCCAAATCTATTTCTGGGAACAAAAAAATAGAAATTTGTTCTTGGAAACAAAAAAGTTTACCTAACGGTTTCTATTCCAAATTTACTATCGGGACAAAAGAACGGAAATGAATATTGTTTGGCAAGTTGCCAAACAAGCCCTTAGAGAAAATGATTTTCTTCTTACCAAAATGGGAAGTTGTCTTCCCCCCACATAAGTTGTTCTTAGTCCACCGAAAAATCCAAGTATTAGAAAGTCGGAAAATAATTTCCCTTTAAATGAACAGATCCTAAAATCAATTTATATGTACATGCATGATTAAGTTTCTAGGTAAGGATAAGACAAGAAATCGCGTGTTAGATCTTATGTCATCACAAGTGCTTAGTTACAAGCAACTCCAATCCATTATTTCTCGTGAAGTTTGACTTGAGTGTTAGATCTTGAAACAAAACATGGGACTTGAACATTCTTCGAGGCGTTGGAGCTTGACCCGATGGAAATCCAATCAAGGTTGATCAAAGTATCTTAATGACTCGACCGGGGTGTTAACCACATGATTGGAATGAACTCAACGTAAGAAGATCGAAACGTGTCGGGGTCATTAAAAGTTGAATCCGATGGAGCTTCGTTTCTGTATCTTCCTGAAGGTTGAGCGTTTTGATCAGCTTCAACTTGGATGGGTGAAGGTCGCTGGGGATTGGAGCAGATTCTAGATTGATTGACTTTGATTTGAGACCATGAAGTTCGCCGAGGCTAAAAAGCTTCATTCATCGATAATTGCTCTGCGCAATGCATCATAGAGCTCCTAATGGGGCCTTCAATTGAACGAGTCACGTGGGACCGGGTAATTGTTGCATGTTTTCTTTTTCCCTTTCGTTTTCTTATCCTTTAGATTTTTAGGATTTTAGAAATATTGCTTATTACGATTTAGAATTTATGAGTGACGCGAGACCCAATAATTTCCGATTTTTAGTATTACGTGTCCGACTCATGACCAATTTCTAGAAAACCAAATCATTGCCCGGTGAAAGAGAATAGAGCTGGTTGGTGGAAGCTCACTCGAACACATAAAATGGGCTAGCAGCTCATATAGTCTAGTACGCCTGTTAAAAAAAGATTAACCTTAGTGTTAGGAAGGCTAAATGTGATAAAGAAAATTCAGAGAAGAAAACATGTGAATTTTTAAGAGAAAAACCTTTTCAGAAATAGAAAAGGAAAACTTATGATGCGGCACTAAATAATTTCTTCTTTATCAAGATTAAGATCGAGTTACGAATGTAAGCGAGTTTGCCCTATTACATACACGAGTTTAGGGCATAAATTTTTTTGATGAAAATAATACTTTTCGCTATTAGACACCAAAACTCGATCTATCTCCCATTTGGCGTCTACTATTTATGACGACAATGGTTTCTTATAGTTTTCTTTCTTGATTAAATCTAGTTTCTCTCTCAACAGAACCTATTGCATATTCTTCTAACACAATAGATTCTCAATTTGCATATTCCAGAAACCAAAGTTCTTGTCGATGCATCGATCGATCTTCACCTTCCCATCCCTTCATCCATACCATTGCTCCTCAAATTCTGTCAAACCATGCTTTGATATCAATTCTTAAAAATGCGAAATGTGGAAGAGAAAATCAAAGAAGAAGACAAGTGATTTTTTTATGTGGAAAACCCTTTTAGAATCATAAAAGAAAAATCACGGTTTTGTACTAAGCAATTCCTTCATCATTATTTTCAATATCAAGTTATAGATATAAGAGAAATTGCTGATATATATAACAAGTATATAGGGCATATGAAGTCATGATGAAAATTACATATATATAGCAAGTATACTTTCCTCTACCAAATTTCACAACTTCATAAATTTCATGTAATAGCCTTAGCAACTTGTTTTATAAAACATCACAACTTCATCGCTTGAACTCGTGGAACCACGTTGTAAGCCGCTTAGACCATCCATTCATGTTCGATGTCTGACTTCGATTGTCTGACTTCGATTCAATTCAACTGAGACCTCAATTCAGCAACCCATCATACACTGGTGCATCGGGAGCTTCGCCATTCAACAACGGTTTGGCTTTATTGGCTTTATTGGCTTTATTGGTTAAGTAAAGTAAAGAGGAGAGAAGATGGAGGTATAAAGTGGCTTTATTTGCGGAAACCTGCTCAGACAAACAGAATGGATCAAGAGTCATAGAACCCAAAATGCCAATTCTAGGAAGGTCTATGTTAAGAACCGTAGAACCATTACATTAGCCACTTAACACGTCAATGCATGTCTCCGATTAATTCTTCTTAGGAAAGTTCTTTCTTTGTGGCTATTAACGATCTGTGGTTTTGATCTCTCACTTACGCACTACGATGTCGTACCATGTGCTTATGTAATGTGATGGAAGGCCTATGATCACATCATTAGAGCATCAATCAACAATCTGATTTGAGGGTTTCTAGAATCCGACTGGAAAAGAATCGTAAGCTGGATATAGAATTATGGGAATGAAGTTGTCCGTGCTCATACTCAATCGGCTTTTAAGAAAATTCTTGTTTAAGTCACTTCTTTCGCTATGATAGCCTTCTCCTAACACTGCTCGTTCCATCATATTCGTGTTATTACCAAATTTTGTTGACGTATATTTTTACTTAGAAATAGATGGAAAAAGTGTAAGTTCAATTTAAATTTGAATTATTTGTACCATGTTATGCTGGAACTTATCATGAAAATATCAATTACATTCGACTCATGTTCTCATGTTGTGTTGAGATTTATCCCCCTCTATGGATTTCCTTTTAGGATAAACTCCCTATTTTATGCATCCTTCCTACACAATAAATACCAAAACTTAATTTCTTTCGACTTAACCTCTCCGAACTCTTACCCTCTTGTACAATCAATCATAAACTTGTCGATTTCCCTTTTTTCAGTCATATTTTTCCCTTTTTTTAGTTTATTAATCACAAAATGGATTCTTTCAATGTCTAAAATAAAAATTAAAATGCTATAGTTTATCCCCCAGAACCCTTGCCCTCTTCCACAGTAAACTTCATGCGTCAAATCCTTATATTGTACCATCTCGAACTTCCAAATTATTTCATTCATTAGTACCGCATATGTACATGATTTTTTAAAATTCTCTTTATGGGCGATAGTAATCTCTGGTGCATTACTTCATTGCAACCGAAGAATCATGCGCACTACCCATTTTTGACCGATAAAAGGTTGTCAGTGAAAATGGACGAAATAATTTGCAAGTTAGGGAGCAAAGTGTAAGGGATTTGAAGTTTAGGGGTTTACATACGAAAGAGTGAAAGTTTAGGGAATTGGTAATTTGACGGGAAAATGACTCTGATGATTTATGAACTTATATCCAAATTGTAATCCCGTCTTTTAACTTTTTATTTGTTCAATGTGATTTTTGAAATATTAGTAGCCCTTGAATTATATGAAAATATTCAATGATATCCTTCAATTAATTCAAATTAACATTATCTATTCATTTGACTTTCAATCCATTAGGTTTGGACTGGAAACAACAAAAAGCAAAGTTACACCTAGGTCATCAAAGTAAGATATTTATCTCAAATTATCTCAAATCAGGATATGGTAATTCACATTGTTAAATAATGATCAACATGTAAAAAATTTCCTTTTCAAAAGTAGATGGATGAAAAGCTAGAAATGTTGACTCATCATTTTAAAAAAAAACCAACTTAGCATATACCAATCAACGTCATCAAATAACGCATAACTTATTATTTGAGTATATGGCAGTTTACATTGAACATTTACTAATAATTTAAAGACCGCATTGTATAAATTAATAATTTAAGGATGACATTGCACGTAGGGCCAAAACTAAGGGACTAGTTGCGTGATTTCCTCTAAATTGACAATTTAGAGAGATAAAGCGAAAGAATTTAAAGCTTATGGTTTAATATGTAATTTAATGTTAATTCGGAGGGTAAAATGAAAATTTCCCTTGATTTTGTTTCGGAGAAGGATGAGCAAGTTAATGTACGGTAGGTCCATTAAATAGAGAATAGTCATCCTAAATCTAGTCATCACGCATGAATCATAACAAAAAACAGTATGTTGGCTTTTTATTATTGACCTACACCGGAATCCAAGGACAATAATTCATTAATTTTTTTTTATCAAATTGGTAAGTAGACAAATATTAGTTCTTATCAACTGGTCGTCGCTCTAATGTTATTTTATTAGATTCTCTGTCTTCATCTCATGCACCACTAAGGGTGAGTATGGTTCAGATTGAGCTAGTTCAAAAATTAATCCAAGGGCTAACTCGCACAGTGTTGGTTCCTAATTTTTAGGACCAAAGACTAGCCCCGTTGAGCCTAGGACCAAGGAGTAGACCAACTCTATTGGTTCGATCTAATTCTAAAATCAACTCGTGACCAATTGATTATTATTTTTTTTTTGTATACCTTAAAAGGACAAACTTATTTCAAATTTTATATCTATCAACAATACGACATTAAGTAGCCAAACTATGAACACCAATAAATATCAAACATATATATAAGATAAGGTAACAATAGAAATTTCACATTTGCTAAAAATAACAAACCATAAAAATGAACACATGAGGCAAGGGAATAGAGATGAGTGAGAAGGAGAGTGAGGAAAGCGAAGAGAGGCAACCAATGAGCAAGGCAAGCAAGCAAGCAAGCAAGGGCAAGGCAAGTGAAGAGGGTTTTTTCTTTTGTCAAATTAAGGTTGGGTTTCTTGCTATTTTCAAATTTACACAGTAAACAAAATTGTGTAGAGAACAAAGGAGAAGGCTCTAGGGAACTCCTAGAATCGAGAACCAACTAGCATAGCACAAGTCTAAATGTCCTAGGACCAAGGACCGATCCAATTCCCATGGGAACCGAACCAAGATCGGCCGAGTTAGATTAGTCTAGGGTCGATCTAGGGTTGAACCCAGATTGATGCTCACCCTTATACACCACATCTGAATGGTGAATAAGCTTTCTTTCCTGGTCCTTTTTCCCCCTATTTGTTGAAGAAAAGAGAGAGAATGGAGGTAAGAAAAAATTGGGTGGAAAATGCGAGGAATTTAAATTTTTGTGAGATGGGTTTGGAGGAAAATTTTAAATTTGGTAGCATTTTCCTTCCCAATTTTCTTCTACCATTGTTTCCAAAAGAAAATTCAACTCTTTCGGCGGCCAATGGGGATTCGAAGGAACGACGAGTGTTGTTATTCTCTTTGGACTTTAATTAACAAAAGATTTTCACTCTTGTTATGCAATGTCCGTCCTGAAATGGATACTCAATGCATCTGATGGAGGTCCGCAATTGATGAGTCTATCACTGTCGCACCATAGGAGTATTGGGCGGTGAGTCAACCACAGGAATATATTGGACCAAATTTTGCCATCAAAATCATCTTGGATCACTCCTTGCTCGGATTTTCTTATCTTCTTCTCATGAAAAGTAAAGAAAGTTATTCCACGAGGGGTGTCCTGGCTAAAAGCTGTGACTAAATGCATACCACCCTAAAGTTTAGCGAGGTAATTTTCCTTTTTTGGCAACAAAAAGAAGAAGCACATCTCTACTCCTAAATGGTGACGTGCCATATATATGTGAATAAGAAAAGGGGTCAACCGGAATAATAAAATAAAATTTTAGGAAATAATATGTCGCTTGAAATTTCAGAGATAAACAAGTACAAATCTTAACAAATATAGGGTCTTACGTATTTTTTTTTTAATACAAATACTTTAGAGTCTTCAAGACATCCGGATTAGTTTTTGGTTAAAAATTACAAATTGGTACACATGTTATTAACACCATAAAAAAAATCATGAATTAGTACATTTATGATAAAGTTACCATTTATTAGTTTTTGTTAAATTTTATTGTCAAATTACTGAGTTAGATGACATGTGCCAATTCACGAGTATATCCGTTCATGGTTTTAACCTTTGTTTGTTGTGTATTAATTATAGTTTTTTATGATATAAATTCAATTTAACGGAAACAAATAGAGAGTAAATTTATCAAAAAATATACAAGTTTGGGATTATTTATGGTAAAAAAATTATTTTATGATAAATTTATTATAATTTTACGTTTTAATGATAAAAAATTAATTTGAGATAAATTTAATATATATGTACTAATTTTACTCGTTAGTTTTAATGATAAAAAATGAATTTAGATTAAATTAGTAGAATAGCTTATAAATATACGCTAGTAGGGAAATAAATATACGCTTAAATCGCCATTCGTGATATTAAACCGTTTGTTTGTTTGTTTTTTTTGTTTTTTGTTTTTTTTGGTGATAGAGGTTTCGCTTAATGATCCACCAGCCTCCTTGCAACTTGTAGGAGTTTCGAACTCCTGACCTCCCCGTGAAGGTTTGGAGCCTACCCAACAGAGCCACCTGAGCCGGTGGTTAACTCGTTAGTTTTTTTATATATATTAATCCGTTAGTTTATACACATAAAATTGCATTTATTCACAGACACACACATATAAAGAAAAATATATTGCTTAAGTTCTTTTCTGTCACAAATGGATAATTGGATACATATCCTGTGGCTTTTAACGAGAGAACAAATTTTCACCTAAAAAGTACTAAAAAGAACACTTGCTGTCAACTTTTTCTAATGAGATATTCCTGCATGTGTGTTTTTTCCCCATGTGAAGGCCTTTTGTAATAAGAAATTCTTTTTGGTGCAGACACAACAAACATTGCTTTCCCTAGGGGGAGAAAAACAAAAACCTGAACTTGAAACTAGGGAAAAAAATAGAAGAAAAAGAACTGGCACCTGAAAATATGAAGTGAAAGGTTGTTTTGCCCGAGGAAGAGATGCACGATTGCTGCCTTGTTTTATGGCCACACCAGTTTTAACTCCAAAGCCAGTTGTGTACTTGCAAGCTCAGGCTTGTCAGTAAATGTTAGCCAATCCCCAAACCACTCATGTACCCTAACCTAATGCAATTTAATTAGCTTTTGCAAATTCAAGATTCTTCTGCATTTCTTCTCGAAATTGACACTCTTTGAGCAATTACATGCAATAAATAATTGTAATTATGAATGCCAGAAGTCCTTTTGCAAGCCCTAAAAAGGAGGGGCAACAAGCACTGTAATTCCATGTGATGGATGTACTGAAAAGACCCCAAAAAAGCGTGTTGCATGACCATTCATAGGAAGCTGTCAGGGGGGGATTTGCCCAGTGGTTTTCGTACAGAAAAAGAAAAAGGAAAGATAATAGATTATTATAAAATGCTGTAAAAAATAAGAGTTACTGCTTGTGTTGTGTGCATTCGAGTCCTTGTGCACGATGGACTGTCATGACTTTTCTGTAACTTTTCTTGATTTCAGAAGCATATGCAAAACCTAACTTGGTACCTGTCTTGCATATATGGATAAAACTTCTGTACTGTCCAAATAAGAATTAAACCTATTCGGCTCAGAAGAGGATACTTATAACCTAGAAACTTAGAGAAAAATAAACTAGAAATTGATCTATCTTTAAGAGAGATGAAATTACACGTGCCATTTTTAATGCCGCAACTAATAATGAAAATAACACGAATTCTTTTGGTTTTTTGACAATCCATGTAATCTCATTTGATTGGATTAAAACTGTATGAAATCATACATAGTAATGATGGTCACATTGTTCAACATTTAGGGCGAAGTACTAGGAAGAAATATGAAATTACATTTTATTACCACATTCAAAACACAACTGGATAAAGTGATGCTTCACGAGCACCTAATTATTTTCCTTTTCAAGATTACAACTATCATGATCAGCCGACAGCTATAGTTTGTGCATGACACGGTATGCTCAGGAAGAATTTCCTTAATTTAGGACTATGTTCTTACCTTTATCCGTCCTTTATTTATCCTCTTTCAGGAAAGGATTGGTCTATTCGGGGAAATGTCTGTACGTTTGGTTCTACGATGTTGGTCCCTTTTGTCTTTTGCTAAACAATGTCCCTATGGGAACAAACTAAGATTAAAGGGGTTTTTCTTCTTTTCTTTTCGTTTGTCAATGAATTAAAACTAACACGTAATTAACCACTTGAATATACAAGTAACCCTAGATTTGACAACAGATGCGGATGTTTGGAATCAAGTTTTAGTAGCTCGTATTCATGAGTAACATAAATTGTTACATTTTGCTCTGTATGTTATCATATCATAAATGTTGAGAACACGTTTCGACTTTGAATGCGTGAAGGAAATCCTATCTAGGTAAGTATCTTATTTAATGGGCTTGTTAGTTCGAGTGAGTTTTTTAAAAGGGTATTTCCTATTTTGAGTACAAATATCATATGAATATATAGAAGATGGAATTATACTCATTTGACACAAAGAAAATCAAACAAGAATAGCATTAGGGTTTCACCCTTTGAGTTATTTGGAATGAGCTCCATTCGAGAGATTATGAAATAATACATGTGGGTTTGTTTTCATTATGATTGGAGACCACAAAATACTCAATCCATCGAGCGATTCTAAACTTTGTACTATTTGAATTTATAGTATATTTATTGACGATCGGCTTTTCACTTGAAGTAGGTATTGAATCTTGAACTAAATCATGTAAACCTTAGTATCCTTATCATTTATTATTAATTATTCTGGTAATTTTTTTTCTCTCATGTTTAACGTGAATAGTAAAATCAGTTAACTCCCGCATTACTTTCACAATAATACAAAAAAAGGAATAATAATTTTAAAATGAGACGCTATTGATTTACTCTTTCTTAGTACATTATTAAATCGATAACCTTCGAGAATCCCAGTAGAGTTCAAAGACCAAGACCGGGGACACGTGGCATAGACAAATATTTTGCCGACACCATATTCCTATATTTTTTTTCCCTGTTATTTGCCCTCTTTCCATTAATAAAAGGAGACAGAATCTTAAATGCATGACCGCCCCAACCTTGTCCAATGAGACATTGAGTTGCACAGTATGTTAAGTAAATCACAAACTAGAAAGAATCCTAGGATTTTTCTATTTGATAATGAATTGTATAGTCTCCGTAAACAGTAAAGCCCTCGAAGTCGAAATGACAGAACCTTGTAAAGTCGTTTAGGGAGTCCATTCAGAGAGTTGAAAAGGGCCTAAAATCCGACAATCAGTGTTCGTTTCTTACGTGCACGTCTTCTTCGATCAAAGATTCGACAATTTTCTTGGTGTTCAGTTCATGGTCGAGAAGAGCGTTCGCCATATACCAACTCCGGATTATTCGGATGCTGAAAAAGCCTCTCGGCTCCTCTCATTGGAGCACTCCCTCTGTCGAGCATCGTCATGAACAGTTCCTAATGGACCCCCACCCATAATAGAAAAATAAGATCTAACAATTGCCTTTCTTTTTTATTTTTTTTATTTTTTTGTGCCTTTTGCAGCCATCAGATCCGATGAACTAATGACTTTGTTGAAAAAAGATCCAATGAGCAACAAGAATAAATACTTGTTTTATCATTCATATGACTCATCCTATGCCCCACTTTTGTCTCCCTAATTAGACCACCAATGAGATGCCTCAATTATTTGTATGGCCCTTTAACAGAAACACCCCTTTTTTCCAGCCAATTTAAGATTAAAAATTTAAAACTGAAATTTAGCCACTTTGATTTTGATACATCCCCTATTTAACAAAAAGCACTTACCAAAACGATGTTTGGTTGCAGATTGGAATGGACCAAATCGAATCGGCCACATTAACCGATTGCACCCGTGGTCTGCTTCAGTTTGGACCATGTGATCAGCCGTTGGCCCAGCTGGGAAAAGTGAGAAATGGTACTGGAAGTTGGGTGAGTACAAAGGGGTCAAAGTGCACCCAATTCGACCAAAAGTCATTCATGACCCAAATATTTTCCTATGAATAGTCATTTTTCTTTTGATATTTATTACTATAGTTCTCCAATCACCAATTAAAAGCATTCATTTCAATCTTTTTGTCACTTTAACCAACATTCTGCAGCATTCATGCCTCTGAGAGAGAGACACAGAGAGAGAGAGAGAGAGAGAGAGAGAGAGCCGAGCATCAAACCATATACCCACCTCAAGAGGTGCCGATGCTATTAACAAACGAAACGGTACCACTCTTTGCTTTACAGTCCCACACAAAAACATAAAGCAATCAAATTTGTGCTCTCAGTTTATGCCATATACTGGAGATAAAGATGCTGCGGAAAGTAGATTACAAGAGCACGAGCTGATTTACGGGTTGGACAAGTACACTGATGCAGTAAACTCATTATCAACTGTCTGTACTACAATCATGCTCCTCCTTCATGTTTCTCGAATGACCTATAAGCTCTAAGCAATATCAACCCGTCAACCTTCAAGAAAACTTGCATATGTGTACCAACTCAAAACCTCAACGTAATAACGATCACTGTACCTGCTCGATATAGGCAAGCTTCACAGTCAAACAGCATATAGCCTTATGACTTGGTTGATCTTGGTACGACAAACTGGGCACCCGGTTTTCTTGGCTTGGATCTTTTCCAAGCAAGACATACAGCCGGCCATGTGCCCACATGGCACGCAAGCTCCCTGAACGGGAGCATCCAAACAAACCACACAGCATGTCTCTTCGCTTCCTTCTTCTTTGCTCCCACTAGAGCCAACAGGTGGTGAGTCATTGATTACTGGGGTGGACATATCAATCGGACTCAGGTCAATGGATGGATATTGAATTGGGGCGTCCTCTACAACCTCAGTATTTGCCGGAGGGGCTGATGGAGCAGGCATGGAGTTCTCACTGACACCTACAACATTTTGAGGTGGCATGGCAATAGGAGCAATTCCATTGCTTGGACCACAGCTATCCTTGGATGGAGGCGGCACAGCTGCCGCACTCAAATCACTGTGACTCGTAACTTCTGCAGAATCACTCCAGCTGGTGGATGCGCTCGTCCCGACACCTTGCTGAGTAGGAAAAGGTGGTGGCACATCCTGCATAGCTGACTGGATGGAGGCGTTGATTGCCATTGCTAATTCTAGATCTTCTCCAGCAGGAGGTGCAGTTGCCTGCACTGGTGGCTGTGCAGGTCGCAAAAATGCTGGCTGCGTGACCTGAAACATTTGTAGTTTCAACATAAAATGTATCTTATAAATAGAAAGTCCTTGAAAAACATATAGCCTTCAAATTGTCTTAATTTAAGTTCTATCTCGTGATTAAATACTAGCATTCCATAACGTGGAACTATACCTCAACACAAAAATTCCTGAAAGTTGAATGACCAAACCGTTTTCCCATTGAAAGATATCAAATGCATGAATGCTATTCATAATTACCGCACAATTTTGTGAGCAAGGCGTGTTGAAACTTGACAACATAAGTAACACTAAAAAGACTCATGCACAGACTAACATAAGAATGACCAGGGTAATTCCACCACCTAAAAGTGCAACATCCATAAGCATTTAATATTTCTAGTCAGGAACAGGATTGTTATGAACTAATTCACTTTCTGTATTACTCATGAGTTAATCCCAAAATGAAACTAAACTGCACAATACCTGTGGAATCCCTTTGCATGCGTCACAAAACCACTGAAGTTGCTGTCTGTCTCTTTCATTGGCAGGTGCAAATTTGAAACGGGTCTCTGAAAGAAAAAACAAAATTCAGCCTAAGTATACCTAACAAATTGAGTGCACGGAGCATTATAATTTCTAATGTTTCACAACTCATTAAGCAAAGATGATCCTCGAACATTTCCCTATCTAAATGGGCGACTAGAGGCTGGGCGGCGCGGGTCATCAAAGTTACACAATATTCTAGCAAAACTCTAATGGGCTCTAACTCCTCAGTTCTACAAAATTTGAAGCTTTCTTTTAATTGTAAAAAAATAAGCAATTACTATACTTACGCCTATCTGTTCGTGGCCTATACCTCCTGCATCTCCGCCTCCTGCCCCTCCTTGGGACTTTGATTTACATAGAGCCCGATTAAACTCATACTCTACAGATTTATATGTCAAAAATAAATCTGAAAATAAGATGCAGGTGCAAGTTTTTACTTGAAGTATTGTCGACAATTGTCACTGAAGGATCAGAATGGTGGAATTTAGGTTCCTCTAAGTTGGCCTTCCACAGTGCAACAATTGCCCGAGGTTGAGCATCCTGCACATTACAGATAGTGCTGAATCAGCAGATACACTTGATGGTCATCATTATAGACACAAGCAGACAAGACTTAAGCCACATAATTATAAGGGGAGAAGAGACAACTGACACTTAGAGAAAATCAGATTTAACTAATGTAGTCCGAAACCCAAAAGGAAAGGAAAGTAAGGGGCAAGGGTGTCAAAAGGCCAAAGAGGCTCATAAGGTTCCAGACAACTCTATCAGACAACCCAGACAGATTGCCATTTGAAGTGAATGATTTGGAGAATACAAGCGCAGGTAAGATTCTCATCCCAGAGCTACTTTGCCAAGTGCTTCTTCCCCTGACCTATCACGAGAATGTCATGGGGAAAATCGATGCTATAGAAGGCCTTCTCTTACCCTAATCCTGCAATAATTATAACAATTGCTTGTACAGGTTCCTTCAGGAGCCAAACTACAGACTCAACCACAATCCAATGAGATACATGGAAATCATAATGCATGATAGGCCATGAGGTTGTATGCATACTCTTGGGTGTCAAAGATGCTGGGTCTGATGACATTTGTTATTAATAACATCTGTTACCATAGGAAAAGTAAGGATTAGGAAATACGTTGTTGGACATATGCCTGATAGTCTGCTATGGAAGGGAAGGGGAAGAAAATCTGAGAACGGCGAAATTACACCAGGAAGAGCCACCTCATCCTATTTAACATCAAGTGGACACCGCATACACTAAAGGTCTGCAGGTATAATCACTCAATCGGATAGGAGATTTGTGCCTGAAGCAGCATCAGTTTATGGACTCTAAACAGAAGAATTATGAGAGCTCACGCAATAATATAGCAGGAGAAAAACAATAGTATATACTTTTTAAACCAAGATAATAAACAGAAACCAGAAACAAACAAATAGTTCAAAAAACTATCATAGGTGAAGTTGAAAACCAGCTTGGTAACATTGGGGGTAACAAAGGAATGGTACCTGCATACTAGGATATATTGCCAATTCCAACTTGTATGGCTTTGCGGGATTTCGAGAACCACACGGGTAAATGACCACCCACCTGAAAAAAAGAAGTAAATTAAGAAAAAAAAATCAGGGAATTAGAGAAGCAGCTGGCAATACTTTCAAAGAATCCATCTGTTTTGCCAACAGAGAGAAGGCACGGCTACAAGAGATAAGTGTATCAAAATAAAGCATAACACAACGGTTGCCGACGAAAGTAAAAAACTAAAACTAGAATACCCACACTTTTCTTGAAAGCAACTGAGGAGCAAGTACTTCCAGAAACCCAAGACCATAAAACTCCCGTAACAAACCAGAGAATAAAGCCATGTGACCCTAAAAGCATCAAAAGTTAGAAAAGTCAATCTAATCCATTAAGATTTCCCATACTGATGGGATACAATTCTGTTTTATCCACAAGAGATACCTCAAATGTACGAACAACATTAGTGTATCCTTTAGCTCTGGCCACATCAAGCGGAGTTTGACAATCATCATTTATCACCAGTGCATTTGCTGAAGGATCAAATCATGCGTATTCATTACATAAGCTATACAGCAGAAAGCTGCGTAAAAACTTCAATTAGCATAGTGTAAACTACTAGTATAAGAATTATTGACACAGACCTCCGTGAGAAAGAAGTAACTTCACAGTATGCTCGAGGCCCCTCTTAGCTGCATGATGCAAGGGAGTGCCACCATTGCGACCTTCATTAAATTGCCACGTTTAGAATCAAAATATGGATATATGAACAGATAAATTATAACAATAGACGCAACGCAAGACTTAACACATGCAGAGAGAGCATGATGAGTGAATATGATAAATGTCATGGTTCAAATGACGGTTCAGCATGTTAAATCAAACAAACTAAGCCCAATTTGAGCCAAAAGGAGAGCTATTACTGGAAGCAACCGAGATATCACTCCACATGATTCTAAACTAGCTCCTACAAGAAACTCAGCCTAAAACACATCCTTTCTAGAACAATTTAGCATCTTGAACCGCATTGTATGGATTCAAATTGTGCACAACAACAAAAGAACAGCACATAACCCACTGCACTGAATCAAGAAAATGGTACCGGGCCGGTATGCATTGACGTTGGCACCCAATTCGATCAAAGTCTTGGCGACATTATACAGCTCCGCATTCATACAAGCAACGATCAAAGGCGTCTTCCCTTCTTTGTCCATCCACTGCACCGACAAAAACCACCCAAAAAATGATCCCATCACAACAAAATTACAAGGAAAAAAAAAAAAAACAGAGACAATCTAAACGCTACCCAAAAACAACCGTGATTCGACATGAAAGCCCAAATTCAGAGAAAAGATGCTCAGAACAAGAAATTTACCTCGAGGCCCGCGCCTTCTCTGCAGAGGGATTTGATTCCTTCGACGTTGCCATAGCTGACCTGCTGGTACAGCAATTCGCCCTTGGATTGCTGCTGACCCATTTCCTTCCGACGCCCACCACAAAAATCCAACACCGACACGAATTACCCTTCTTCAGATTTCGATTCAGCAACAGAAAATAACGACGAAAAATCGGGCCTTCCTCCCTGAAGCCGAAGGTACAGCGCGAAAGGCACCCGATTCTCTGCTTTCCTTCAAATGGGTCCCCCCCAGAAAAAACCAAGAAAATCAGCAATTCGCCATCCAGTGAATTAGCCCAGCACCCCCCAAAAAGCGTTGAGCTTTATGCTGATAAGCTCTTCCAGAGGGCATAAAGCAAAGTCTAAATGAAAAACCAAAAACAATTTTTTTTGTTTTGGACCAAAGAATGGAGGAAAATGAAAAATAAAATGATTTGAGTGATGGATGGATTTTACTTAGCGATGAAGGTTTCAATGGATGGTCTAGAAACTGAGAAACGCCCCTGCGGAAGAGGAGAGAGGGAGGAGAGGATTCCAAGAAATTCCTGCCATCGACAATTTGACATTGATTTTTTTTTCTTCTAATTTTAATATTATTTTGTTGGGATTTGTTTGGTATAGTTGAGAAACCGGTGAACATTTAATTTCATACACTTAAGTTCGACATCTGTTTCTCGTACAGACAAGGATATTATACATGATATTTTAAATCATTGCCTTCATGGGATAGATTACCACTTAAAAAATAAAGTAAAACCCTTTGGTTACGAGATCTTTAAATCATCCAGTAAGGAAAGAAATTATTGACAAGGCTACACAATCGAGAGAGACGGTATAAACAACTGTGGAAAAGAGAAAACGTTTCGAAATTTGAAATCTTCTTGGGAAGATTATTGTAGATCAGAAAAAAAATCAGAATTTTTATATCGAAAACGTGGGAGGTAAAATAAATATACGCATTCGTTCATAAACACAGTGTTTGTAAAAAGGCTTTATTAAATAATTAATAACATTTGGAGAAAACAAAAACTATTGAGATAGGTTAAATTGAGAGTTTCTCTTTGCTTTACATAACAATAGAGATAAGCATTATTGAGTCTTGTTAATAAGTACCCAACACTTATAGTACATTTGTTTCTTGTAAAATCAACAATGTATAAAATACTTTTCTAAAATGATTGTATGTATCACTAAAATAAATAATCAGTCAACATGAAATATATTCACCATCAATAAGAATTTGTGAGGCAATGATTTTCTTTTCAAAATAGTTGATGATCCCAAGGAAAAAAACACACCCTAAGCAAAGAATATTTCGTTTCTAATGCAATGATTTGACATAATGCAAAAAAGACAAAACACTCATTAATAAAATCCCAACCACAATAGAATCAAATCGATAGTCCATAATCAATATGCATCGAGACAACATAATTACTTGACAATGAAAATTGTGAATTTCTATATGAAGAGTTAATTTAAATTCAAACAAAGGACCTCAAGTCGATTTATATATGGTATTATATCTAGTTTGAAATCACAATATTTTGCTAATAAATCATTAACGTGAAAAGATCGGAGGAGACTAATTTATCAGTTTCATTTCGTTTAGCGTGCTTTGACAATTTCTTCATCTTTGACGCGCTTTCTAAAAAGAATGATTTGTATTTTTTATTAAAATGGATCGGCTGAAAACTATTTTCATCATTGGTGAAAAAGTATAGACAATTCTTGATGAGTAGAGAAACATACTTTTCCCAAACAACATTACAAACAATTATTTTTAATAAAAGATTTTCCAAATCACATTCGTGGGTCGTCGGAAGCATCATCAAGCTTAAAATATAAAACTCTTCAGCGTCAACTCAAGTATACTCGACAATTACGAGGAACCTCATGCTATGCACGAGCTTTATGGATTTGAAAAGTCTACAACATCCTCTCAGATTCAGTGATCACAACATATTTAACAAACGAAATCTCAGAATTATATTATAACTATCAGAATTCGGGCACTACTTATACGTCTCTTCGTTAGGCTTTCATGTATTCGAAAATATAGAAGGAAAACGAAAAAGAATGATTACCGTGCTGAAAGCTTCATTTGAACCCGCGTGGACGTCATCTCCCCAATCATTTTTCTTTTGCCTACTCAAGGAAGGAATAGGCAACTTGCGTTATGTTCACACCAAAGCAATTATACACCAAACACAACGCTCTTGATTGGAAGTTGCCTGGGTCTATCTATCTCCACCTGAAATCGACTAGAGATGGATAAGATCCAGGCATGACCAGGTCCTGCATGCTACACCCTTCGCCTCAGTCAATCTCAAGACAACCACGACTGCGGCGAGGGACGATGCGCCCTATCCACGGTCATTCGACCCTAACAAGGGCAGCTTTGCCCTTGTGCTTGCAATTCTTGGGTCTCTCGGGCTTCCATGGTGGAGGCCCAACAACGACTATACCTTGTGGAAAACTGACCCAACAAATCACCGCCGGGGCCTCCTGCTTTAATCGCTAACAACGCAGGATTTCGAACCGTTAGACCTCCATCGCTGGAGGAGAGATCTCAATCCCACAGGTGGGTGTAATTCTCTCTCTTTTACACACAAACAAACCAATAAAGATACACAAGAGAACAAAGTATCCTTCCTAGCAACTCTCCCTTTGTCCGCTCATTCCCTTTGCAAACGTAGTCCTCTCCGACTCACTTCCTCCGATGTTGACACATGAATTTCCCCCAACGACTAAAAGTCAGAAAGTTTGAGAATCGAATCCCAATTGCAATGAGACTTGTTTCTTGACCAAAAAAATTAGCTAGGCATTCTTAATATCTCAATTACATATATTTTTGAATTTAGCATAGGCATGTAGAATTAGCCAGTTAGATTTTAAATTTTCATAAAATTGGCCCCGAGATTGATTTTCTTGATTAAACCGAAGAATTTGACCTTTGACCGGAAAAGATAAATAAAAATTAAAAAATTAGAATTTCATTAGTTTCTAATATATTTTACACATTCAATTTAAGGATTATGAAATTCAAGTACATCGGATCCGTTTAAAAAAAACTTTCAACCTTAAGAGCCAATCGACCATTTAGAGCACAACACTTGGCACCCCATGATCTATTCATTCAAGTTCACACTTTATTCGAACTTGCTAGATTTGCTGGTTTCTGTTCTCTGATCATTGTAAGGATGTTTATAAATCAAATGAAAAGTAATCTTCTCTGGTTACCTTGCTGTAGAGGTGATCTAGTCTATGCGAGTTGGGTTTTTTTTCTTGCAAGTTCAGCACCAATGGATTTTTGCATTAGCCCATCCTAAGAAATCAGATTGGCATCGAATTTCCATTCTGAAGATTTGATATGTCTGGGGCTTTTTGTGGAACGTGGAAACAAAATGTGGAAAATGGCGGAGCAAATTATACCGACCGTGACCGATGGCTTTCCCATTGGCAAAATGGCATCGTCCAGCCGGTTTAACTAGTGTGAACAAGTGTCATTTTCCTCGAAGTTTTATACTTGGATGAATATATATATATATATAGTCATCATCAGCTGTCGGTTTTTTATTTTCTAAACCATAGGTTTTAGCACACCAATCTTGGGACTGGAAGAACTAATCTGTTTGATTGATAATTTTGTCAAGGGATGCATGCGGTATGAGGAGAGAGAGAACCAATGTCGACTTGCGCTGTCAACATTCTCAGCTCTTTCCTGTTCGAAATGTCAAGATTATCAGCCGGCAAAGTACTCAATTTTGAATTCTACTGATTCTGAGATAGGAATAATCCCTAACGAGACCCAACTGGCGAAGTACTCGATGTCCCCCATGGCGAAATTTCATCCTGTCATCCATTTTTAAATCAGTCTACGAGTCACAAGATTCATTAAATACTCTCTCGTCTCTAGCAATGGGCTCTTACCCGCCTTGCGTGAAACGGTTCCTTCCTAAATCTGGTCGTGCGCGCCTAAGTTCTAACGAAACCAACGTTTCATACCCGTCATTTCATCTTTGCATATTCCAATTGTCACGAGATATGGGTAATTAATTGGTGAAACCGCGAAATAATTACCCGGCAATATCATTGACAATTGATACATAAATAACATTATCCCTAGTTGGGACAGATTCCTTTGATATTTCGGTCCGCATGGTAACGTTTCTGTTTCTCTTAATTTCTAGTATTTTGTTCTTCGAAACAAAAAAAAGAATAGAAATCTGTTTGGTAAAACTTTTATTTTCGAGAATAGATTTGAAACAAAAAAAAAAAAAAAAAAAAGTAGTTTCTTGTTCTGGGAACAATTTTAGAAATAAATCAATTTTTTCTTTTTTTTTTCTTTTGTTTTTCTTGCTTGTTGTGGCCTTGGGTGGTCGCTTGCCAACCGGCGGCCACCTCTGGCCGACCATGGCCACTATCGATCGACCACCAGCCGTCGCCGATCGTTGCCCGTCTGTCGGCCGACCGTTGACCGTCGCCCCACCAGTGGCGCCATCGCCGTCTGATCATCATTGCTACCATCCACAGCCCACCGGCCACCCTCGACCTTTGATGACTACCACTGACCGCCATTGCCGTTGTCGCAAGATCGCCGGCCGGTTGTCGTCGTCGCCCCCGACCGTCATGGCCGTGGCCGCCGCCCACCACCGCTTGTCGCGTGTTGCCACCGCCGCTGCCCGAGGCCGCCTCTCACCGCTCGTCGCGGCCGCTCGCCGACCGTCGTGCCGTCGATCGCCGCCGCACGATCGTCACCGCCCCATCGACCGTCGCCTCTTGTGGCGCCCGTCCGCCTTCGGTGGCTGGTGGGCTATGGGCGACGATCGTGCGGCGGCGATTGGTGACGACGATTGGCTGGCAGCGGTCCTGATCGGTGGTGGCGGTGAACGGTGGCAACGGGTGATGGGCGTGGTGGGTGGTGTCAGTGGTCCGTGAGCAAAAATAAAAAATAAATAAATACAAAAATTAAAAATCATACCAAACGTATTTATATTTTTTTTTCTATTTCAAGAATAGAAATTTTGTGTGGTTATCAAACACCTTATTTTACTAAAAAATTATTCTCCAAAGTAGAAATAGAAAAAAATTATTTCTGAAAAGAAACTGTTCCCCGGCAAGAAATTGCTACCACGCGCACCTTCATCTATTGCGCACTTTACTGCATTAATACATCACCTATTTCTCGTGTCTATAGTTCGCAATTGAACTTCAGTGCAGCAGAATTTCCTTGAGTTCATGGAATCCAGCAAAATCTCTGCATTTCCCCACTAGACTTCGTGCAAGTACCACCATTTCTCACCTCATGGAGCGTTCAATCACTAGTACGTGACTGTGTTCCCTACCTAGTCAAGCCAACATGTTGACCTGACACCCTCTGTTCAATCACTTGGTATGATACCATCTCTTCTGAAAAAACCCCGTGCATTAGATGACAGCAACCATATTAGTAGCATAATCCATATTCATGACACTCTTTAGATGAAAATTATACTTCGGACGTATCAAGAAAATTAATCCAGATACTTCGCCTTTGCTCACAGTGCTTGAATGATTGGGTTATAATTGTTTCTATAGTACAACTGTACGAGTAAGATTGCTAGTTGTAATTAATTTTCCCAACATGCAATATGAGGTTACCGTTATAGTTCAAATGTGTTTCTTGCAAATGAGAAAACAAGATATTTGGATATTTGGAGTATTTGTATTTAAGTTTCAGGCGTATTCTCGTCCATAGGAGTAACCTAGTTCGTGGGTGCAACATCAATAAATTCTCACATGTGCAGAGTTACACAAACCATTTCATCTATGTTTAATTTGACAGACAAGAAAGTATATCATATCACAGGGTTATTTTAATGAGGTATCATTGCTCCTTCAGAGCGTACGTGCGAAAAAGATATTTCAGTTCCCTCTCTAAACCACTATCACCCCAGCATTTACTTGAACGCAGCCCTGGACTGGAATTGCTGCAGCAAAATGCTACCTATGGTCACTGCAAGATCCATGGCGCTTTAAACAGTTGTTAAGCGTGGCAGCATCCTCAGTCGCAAAATAACCTTCTTCGTATCCGCTGTTTGGCAAAGCAACTTCCACACTAAAACTTCACCAAAGCATCATCATCGCCACATCCAGCAATTGTCCATGTAACCTTCATATGCTGTGTTCCATCCAAGAAAATTTTACAGTCTCTCAACTTAGACCACCTCCATCCATCTCCCACTTCATAATAGGGGTGAGCATCGTATCAGGATAAAGCTTGAAACTTGAAAACCAGATCGATGGGAACCTGTTTGATTCCAATTTCCAAGTTCCAAGGTATGTAGGCTTGGTGGAATCTGAAATCTAGAATCCGAAACAAGTCTTTGTGTTTTTATTTTATTTTATTTATGTCTTTGTGCAATCTTGTGGCATTCCATAATATTTAATGATGAATCATTAGTCTAAGCTTCCATTTTATGATTGTAACTTTTATTTTATTATGTTTAAATATAAGTTATGGTCAATAAATTGTAACATTAAGTGGTGATAATTAAAGATGATAATTCACTATAATTGTTCAATTAATAATATGGGTGGAACCTTGAACCAATCCTGAAATTTGTAATAGGGTAGGTTCCTATTTCTAAAAAATGAGAAATTTATTCCAACGAGTAAATTTCAGATTCCAAGTGAAACCTATACGCAACTTAGATCTATTCACCCTAATACCTATTCCAAATGAAGGCGTAGCGCAATGGACCTTCCTAAACCCTCTGGTGACACCTAAGACGTGTCTAAATTATAGATATCAGAACTTTACCACTGCTGCTGAAGCGCTTGTTGCCTAATGGTCACTGCTTCCCGATGAAATGCACAAGAATCATCTCTCGCCTGGTTGACCCTATCATGCATGAATTCGTGATTGATTGATACCCAAAACTTATTAGTCATGCTCATAGTAGATTTGTTTCACGCAAAGTCAAAAATATAGAAATTTTTTTTCCTAAAAGAATTGTTTGTATCACTCAAAAAAAAAAAAAAGTCAATGCAAAATATGTTCACCATCAATAAAAATTATTTGCTAAGCAATGATTTTTTGGAAATTACTTGCAAAATAGTTGATGATCTCAGAAAACGCAACCTAAATAAAGAAATGTTTTAGTTTCCCATGCAATGATCTAACATAACACCAAAAAAAAAAAATAGTGCATTACGTATTATCATTTATCGATAACTTAACGAGTGTTCTAGAAACACTTGTTAATGAAATCCTAATCACAAGAGAATCGAATTGGTAGTCCACAATCAATGATGCATCGAGACAACATAATCACTAGATAGTAAATATTTGATTTGTGAGTTATGTGTTCTCTATATAAAGAGTTATTTTAAATCCAAATAAAGGACCTTAAAATGATTTATATACGACATTGTATCTTGCTTGAAATCACAATATTTAACTGCTAAATCACTGACGTGAAAAGGTTGGTGGTTACTAATTTGTCAGTTTCATTTTGTTTGGCATGCTTTGGGCGTATGAGTTTTTCTTGGCAATTTCTTCATCTTTGGTCAGGATTTCCTTAGCTTTTATTACCCTCCGTCCACCATTTAGCTTGGTTTATTTACCTAGTATTTGGAAGAAGGACACTAGCAGTGCTAAAATTTTTGCCGGCTCACTTGGATGCCAAATCAGAGAGAAAACGATCATTTAAGTGCCTTCGACAATAAATTCCAGCCAGTAAAATTACGTGACTTTTATAATATATAATTTAATTTGAGGTGGTATTTTTTGGGCATTGAAGTAATCACTTTTTTTATTAAAATTGCTACACGATGTAGTTTAGGGTCATTACTGATCAAGCATGCTAGCGAGCCACATGGGATTAAGAAGTTAATAAAATATGACCATGTCGTATTTCAAGCAATCCAGATCAAAGTTTGCACTTAAGTGATTTTTTTTTTTAAATAGTAGTATTTAAGTAATTCGACCAAAAAAAAAAAAATTGGCATAAAATGAGGGTTGTACAAAATGTTCGACACTTTTAGTATTATTTTTCCCTTAATACTTACAAGGAAAGGATAATTTTATTAGATTTAGAGTATATATGGCAAACACGAATCAAAGTAAGCCAATAAATCGAAAATATCAACTTGATTTGTTTTGATTCGGGATGCATTTGTCTTCTACAGAATTAAAGATCGGGACTATTTTTTAAAAACGTTGGTTTGTATCATTTACAAAAAGAATGAATGAAAACTATTTTCATTATGGGCAAAAAAGTTTAGACATTTGTTGATGTTTAATAAGACTTACTTGCCCTCGACTAATTTTCCTAAAAGTTACAAACAATTATTTATAATAAAAGATTTTCCAAATGATACTCGTGGATCCTTGGGAGCACCGTCTGACTTAAAAAGTAAGACACTTCAATATCCACAACTAAAGTATACTTGACAAACACGAGAAAACCCTGTGTTTTATTATCTCGAATTCAGTGACCATAACAAATTTAATAAACAAAATGTCAGAATTATATTAGAACTATTAGAATTCGAGCACCATTTATATGTCTCTTCATTAGGTTTTCATGTATCACAAAAATAGAAGGAAAAATAAAAAGAAAGATCATTGTACTGAAAGCTTGCTTGCGAGTCATTTGAACCTACATCTACCTCATCTCCTCAATTATTTTTCTTTTGCCCATTCAAAGGAGGAAGAGGCAACTTGCGTTATGTTCACATCGAAGCAATTAAAAACCAAATGCAAAGTTCTTGATCGGAAGTTGCCTGGGTCGATCTCCACCAGAAATCGACTGGAGATTAATAAGACACAGGCAATGACCAAGTCTACATGCAACGCCCTTTGCCTAAGTCAATCCCAGGTGAAGCCCAACTCCGGCGAGCGACGATCCACCCTATCCATGTCATTCGACCCCTGCCAAGGGCAGCTTTGCCCTTGCTGTCGCGATTCTCTCTCTCTCTCTCTCACACACAAGCAAACCGATAAAGATAGGCAGTAGGCACGAGAGTTCTCTCAGCTGCAGCTTCGATGATTGCGACACCGCCGATGACTTCGTGGGCGGTATGGCGATAGGATAGCTTGCCACCACCGTACACAGTCCCCTTCCCCCACTTTGACATACCAATGACCTGAGCTCCGGCCAAAATTAGGCGGAGTCGGCAGGGGAGTTTACAGTGAATTTCCAGAGACTGGGGAAGACATGACGA
This sequence comes from Eucalyptus grandis, assembly GCF_016545825.1. Lineage (NCBI taxonomy): Eukaryota > Viridiplantae > Streptophyta > Magnoliopsida > Myrtales > Myrtaceae > Eucalyptus > Eucalyptus grandis. The sequence goes on from NC_052619.1 coordinate 42,278,533, forward strand.
AAATCAAAACCTCTCGGGGAAACTAACGACCCTCGGAATTTGAGGGGGGCAAACCGTAACTTGCCCCGATCCTATAGACCCTTGTTTGGATTGACTTCCCAAATTTATGTATTGCATACTCATCACGAAGATGTGAATTTCCCAAGTAGGGGGCACATGAAAATGGCACGATAATTGCAAATTTTTTGTGCGTACACCTTCCTTCTAGTCTTCTACCATAGAATGATGGTTTTGCTTACTGAGAGCTGCAATGTATCGTGTAACCTTATTCGCAACATATCTGGTAAATCTGATGTTCCTTCATAGTACAAAACGTACACGCAACATCCCCCAACTGATGCTATTATGTCGGGACACTCTCCAACTCTACGATCCAAACCTCAAAGACCTCAACATGATCCTACTTAGGATACCGATCCCAACAACCTTGTTCCTGTCCTAGATGCATGGGGCAAAATATGTATGTGAAAATAAAGTTATGATGCGAAGTTCACACCCCTACATTTTTTGTCGAGCGAACCGGTGAACATTAATTTTTGAGACCAGCCAACTCTAGACACCGAAGGCGGTCAATATGAAATAGTGAAGAATCTCATCCTGTAAAGTTAGAGGATTTGGAAATGGAAAAACTGGAGCAATTTCATTGCTCGACTGAGAGCAAAGTTCTCTCAGGAAGTTATCTTACAGGAATATGTGTTAAATATACAAAAAAAAATCCCAGACTTTTGCAGACCGGTAGATGAATCGAGAGTCGAATTGGTACATAAAGAATTTTCTTAAGGAGACTAGCAATGAATAGCATTTTGCTCACAAAGTTTCTCGAGCCTTGACCTTATAGGATGGCTGGATCTTTGTATCTCTTGAAAATGGCTTCAATGTCTGCCATTATTTCAGATGGCAAAGGCCTCTCAACTGTCAGAAAAGCATCAATGTCTTCTTTTAATTGCTCAACAGAGGTTGCGCCAATGATTGAACTTGTCATGAACGGCTGATCTCTTGCAAATGCAAGAGCAAGTTGAACGAGGGTCAACCCGTATTTCTTCGCAACCTCAACATATTTTATGGTTGCTTCCTGAGAATGAGATATAAGGATGGTTACTGTAATGCCACTTTGGTCTGTCAAAAGCAGAGCACAAGATGTGCCCCACTTGATAGACCATGATTTCTTAATGTGTAGCCGGATAAAGAGAAAAATAGAGTTCGATGCAAAAAATTAAACAACAGAGAAGAAACAATCTGAGGAATATCATCCTAATTAAGCCCCCTCTCTTTCCCTATTTCAAATCCATCTGCTTTTGAAGTTTTCAGCATGAGGAGCTAACCAGAGAGTACTGATACAATTGAATAATATCCAGTTCTTCAACATACCTTGGCATAAGATCTGTAATATCTCTCCATGTAACCAGGGAATAGGTTCAACCTCCCTTTCTTTGCAGCTTCAGAATTCATATCTAAATACTTCCCACTTAGGGATCCACCACCCAGTGGAGAATAAGCAAGTAACCCTATATTGCAGTTCTTTGGGTGGCAAACTTCCACAAGATCAACTGCAATGAATTAAACGAGACATGTCATTACTGACTGTCCTTCCAACCAAATTACAGATGTGCTGCAATAAGCGTTTGTAAAGAGAGTATGGATGCATCTTTTCAGCTTTGGCAAATGACAAGAAAGAGTAGCCATGCCTTCTTTCAACATAAAGTAACATCCCCCTGCACATTTATTATCTGTTCATCCATTCACTTCACCCATCAAACATATCTAATGGGAAAGTTCCACAATCAGAAACAAGATAGCCATCCATCCCACTGCAACATGTAGAGCAGCAGCAGAACTTGAGAAGACGGAAATTTGCATATATTTAGTTTTCCAAAGCACAAAATTGTTATCCACCATCTTTGAAATATCTGTTTCCCTACAATATCCTAGATGCAAATGTTCATGAGACAGCATTGTTCTTCACTTTCCAAGGAACAATGTTAGAAGGTGGATTTACCTTCAAAGCGGCATCTGACAAGTAAACTGTAGCTATTTTGTATGCTTACAATCTTTGGTAATCCCTCAACTTTAGCTGCATGAACAAACTCCATCACTCCATAGGAAGTCTCATTTGAAACGCCAATGTAACGAACCTGATCAAGTTCAACTTCCCCAGTTAAGTTGAGAGTACACTTTGGTTTCTGTTGCTTTTCTTCTTCCAAATAAGGAATTTGAGTTGACAGTGTGACTCTAAACATGCAGAAACAGCCATAACAAGTGTGTCTCGTGTCATAGGCAATTCCTTCAGTGAACTCTATGGCCAGTACATTGTGTACCTAGTCCTATATCCAAATGAATTATTTGTTGCTCAAACAGCAATGACAAGTGTAGATCTCTTATGCTGTGATCCCTTAAGAAAAGAGTTTTAGAATTCTCATGCACTGATCAGGTTACACCATTCAGAAATGGCAGAACATATGATATCGACAGAAATTTAGTTTTTTTTTTTGTTATCCCAAAGGAGGAGCATTCTCTTCCGGGCTTAAGGTAAATTACCATCTTTCAAATTCATCAAATCGTTGCAGTAAGGAAAATAGGTTGCCTGAGACGCTACAATTAATTTAGAGGAAATTATAAGTCTACCTTCCCTTCGTCAATAAGCTCTTGAAAAGCCTTCAACTGCTCCACAAAAGGTACACTAGGCCTCCATTTAGAGAAATCATAGTTATATTCGCCAAACAATGGAACATAGCGATCTGGCCTGTCATCAATTTCTGGTCAGAGAAGAACAACAAACAAGAATCTTGAGAAATAAAGAAGTAAAAACTTCTACAGAGCCCCTGGAGAAATCAAAAGAAGTTAGGAGCAATTCTGTCTAATTTTACCACTTTGAACGGTGAAACATTAAACTTCAATCATTTTTTCATTAATACCATGTACCTTTCGAAAGATTTCAGGGTACATAAGATGCAAGCCATTAATAAGAGCATTGCGCGGTTTTTGAGGAATGTCTCACAGCTACAGTAATCACAAATTTATCATCAAAGCATTCCAAAACTGGAAACCAAGCCTCTTTTCCTAGTTTCTCTGATGATTACAATTCTCAAATAGCATCCACTAACCTATTATTATGCTAATAGAAAGAGAGACAATTTTGGTAAATCAAGCGTGCAGAGTAGCGAAACGAGAACTGTATCATGATTAGATAAATCGAGCAAAATACTATAAAATACACATCTAATGTGGAGGTCTGTCCAGCTAATATAAAAATACACATTTAAATAAATAAAAGTAAGTGCTCCAGAACCAGTCCAGATAAACTAAAATGTGCCGGTCCGTTCATGCTAACGTACCACAGATTCATGCGAGAAAAATGGTGATGTGCACGCTCAGAGATCAGGGGAAGGTTACTAAAGTGCATCATACTCTTCCAGTTCCCATTGTTTACACAAAAGCAGAAAATGGATCATGTTCTTCATAAGAAACAGGCAGATAAAGAACCCAAATCTCAAATTGATTTTGCAGATGCAGAAAAAGAAAAGAGATCTACAAGAAAAGAATAAAGTTTTACGCTGAAACATGTTTCACTTCACACCTAATGCATTCTATTACAAGCACCTGGTCTCAGAGTAATTGAGTATAGTCACACAAGAAACTGAAAAAGGGAGGGTGAATGCATAAATCAAGTTTGCCAAAAAAGAAAGATAGAAAGGAAGTGAAAAGCACAAACCAAGATATATCCAATCCACTCACACGAAATGGCATTCAGGAGAGTGAAAGGCACAAATCAAGATATATCCAATTCACTCACATGAAATGTCATTCACAAATTAAACAATTCATTTCATTCTTCCATTGATTGCTGTCATGTCTCACATAAGATTGGCAAGCATACCAATGGATTTGCAGCAAATCAATGTAGTCGGTGTTGAGGCGCTTAAGGCTCTTTTCAACACTTTCTTTGATATTTGCAGCATCAACCCGTAAAACCTTTGCATCCTCACGGATATAACTTGATCGCTCGGAATAGCCACATACTTTTGTTGCCAAAATGACCTAAAATGTAAGAATGATAAAGATATCCATAATTAGAGACATTAATATCTATATAAGTTTTCTTCAGTTGGTGATTTCATTCTTGTTAAAAACTGAAACAAGTTCACTTAGTGGTGTAATGACCAAAGTGTGGATGACACAGTGTGCATCAATAATTATTGGCATGTTCAAAAATGCTTACTACAATTCCTGAGAGTCATTGCCAGGTTAATTGAAAGGGTATTCAATCGAAAGCACAAAATGGTAGCATCCTATATGTATGAGAAACATACTGCCTGGTCCCATATTCTTTCGCATCAAAATGCAGAAGAAGAACATATAGCCCCTCAATCATATCTAACAACAAATTAAAGCTTTAGAATCCAAAATTGCTGGGAGGGAGTACACCTGGGCCTTACACACATATACTCAAACTTAATAGCTTAATTTTTTGAGTGGTAATTCCCTCGGCATGGCATTAAAACCCAATCAAACCTCATTTTTTACATGTCCTAGCACCATGCTTGTTACAACACAAGTAAGATATTGTTGTTAACTGTTGTCCTACCAGTTTAAACTCAATGCACAAGCATGCGTGGCCATACATTCACATATATACTCAGCAGAATAGGTAAAGTTTTTTTTCCTGGAATTCTTTTAACACTCAATAAATACTTAAATTCTGAAATAGCAACTCCAAAACCTTTTTTCGCCACAATGATGGCCCGTATAGTTTACCCAGGAAAATGTAAGAACATCCTTCACCAATGCTGAAAGACTAGACACTCTAGATTGCACAATACCATTGAATATGTCATCGACATTCTGCCTTTCAGGTTCTGTACTAAACAGTGGCCATGCCTTACAGGCTCTTCTCACATAGAGAACCACTGTAATGCCAAATTGCTGACAATAAACCTACAAAACGAGTCACTCTATATGTCATGAAGTTTAACTCTCAGGATCTGGATATAAGTTGAATAGCTAAGCTCTTGTGGAACTGGTAGCAGGGAACATGTTCCTCTTCCTTTAATCTAATAGAGTAGCTTCTTCTTATACTTACTGATTACATACAAATCAACCCTCTTTAATCCTTATAGTAATGTCAGCTTGCAAAACCTAAATCTAACCAAACAAAGAATGAGATGACACAGTGTTTTAAAGTAGAGATCCAAAACATAAGACAAAGTAAAAGTTATACTAAGCTTTAAATTTTCCAACTCATATTAAGTGTACCGATACAGTGCCATTACGTGCCAAATCTAAGAGTATTGAAAATAGAAACTTCTGTTGTTTTCTAGTGCTTTTAAATGAGTGTGGCAGAGATGAAAATACTTCACCAGATATGCAGGCACACAGGAAAAAGGCAAGATAGAATTAGGTAGGCGTTGCTTGATCGAGGAGAAGATGAGAGAAGGATGGTTGAGATGGTTTGACCATGTTTTTTTTATAGGTAAAAGAAAAGACTACCATAGCCATAGGGCGCCAAGGGGGTGCAAACCCATATACAAAAAAGCTCAGGAGAAAAAAAGCTCAGTTACCTGACAAATCATCAAAAATGTAAATTAGAGCATTTACATCCACACATAACTTCCAACTACACCGAAAGTTCGACGACTTTCAACCAACTTTCAATAATCACAGTAATGGGCGTCTCCTCTCCAACAAAGGCTCTCTTATGCCACTCTAGCGACCGTGTTGAGAGAAGAACTGTGGATGCCTTAGTAAGGAGATGTGACCAAGCGATGGAAACATGGGTTAAAAGGGCCAGGAGAAGACCTTGAAGGATGAGGAAGGAGACGATGAAGAAAGATAGGGAATACTTAGAGCACAAAGGGGACCTAATGAAGGATTGGGAGTAATGGCGTGATACAATCCTGACAGCTGGCCACAATTAGTGGGTGAGGCATTGTTTGTTGTTGTATTGTCCCTTTTCTTATTTGCTGAAAAGAGAACAGAAACATTAATGTGGAAGGACTCCAGCATTCTAGGACCAACTGCAAAATCTCTCTAAAAAGTTATCAAAGTTTTAAGACCATTTCCATAGAGTATTAGATTCAATTATCCTATTATTAAAGGATTATTCCACTAATCAACAGGACTAATGTGCAAAACATCAGCAGCATGTCCAGACTAATTTTACATTGACCTTTCTGAGGAGCTTAAATAAGATACCGCACTTCTCGCAGTGACCTTAAGCGACTGTTATGAAAAAATGAAGAGTTGAACAAGGCATATCCATTTAAACATGACACAAAGTTCATCGTCTTCCCTAGACCATTCATAAAGCATGACAACTTTTAGAAACTAAAAGTCCCAGAAGATGATTCTCAAGATTGGTTTTTTCCACCATAGACAAAGTGATAGTCTAGAAGAATGGATTAAACCTTCAATACCTTGTCACGTGGTTGGGACTTCAGCCAGCTACCAATATATAGATCAGTATTTCCTTGTGTCTCCTTCCTCATTGGAATGGGATACTACAGAAAGTTGGAGATTAAGTATATGTTGGTCAATAATGCCAAAAAAAAAAAAAAAAAAAAATGCACAGAAAACTTCACTAGATGACGACTCGTGGTAAGGGAAAATACTCAATATAGAGGATGCAATTATTTGTAGATTTCTATTGGTTCACTTAGAATATATGCAGCCATGTGCATTAACGGAGGGTCAAAGCAAGTGAACGCATAATTTATTTCCTATGCAATGAAATTTCTACATCTGAACTGTGAAGAAAGAAATGATGAAATATTAAAAGAGTAATGGTCTAGTGATTGCCATATACAACTTACATAAGAATCGAGAGCAAGATTGAAGATCTATCTGAGAAGTGTGAGGATAAAGAGATATACTTACAGCTTCTGCAGTGTCTAGAATATTGATACCATGATCCCATGCATAACTGAGCATGTCATGGGCCTCTTTCTCTGTGTTCTGCTCACCAAATGTCATCTGAAATGTAGCAGACCACTCATTATCTAGGATAAAACATAATAAACACCCATTATTTATAGATCCACTTACTGCAGCAAATCCATATCCCCACAAATTGAGAATAAAATCAAAATTCCGAAACACAAGAAGTATAAAGATAAGGCCTTTTCATAAAGGCGTGGCAGAGAGACGAGCTACGTGAAACTTGAATAGACATATGTGCTTTTTCCATTCATAACTTTTGCAGACTTTGCATTGGGAGATGAAATCGTAAAGTCAACCAGCAATAAACAAGAAAGCAATCATCCATGTTGATAAAAATCTCCATTACCGCAGAAGATTAGCCAGTTCTTCACAATCAAATTATGAATCTTACTACTTCCTTTTTTCTTGATTCACAATCATAGCTTCTGTAAAACTGCAACGTCCTAAAACTTAGTCCGCATCAAAGAGCATTTGTAATCGTACTACGCACACCGAGCATCTAAGTCAACTCAATAACTCCAATGAACAAAAAAAATCTGTCCAGCCGAGTTCCAGGGAACAACACTTCCGACACCGCCGCACTCGCAACTCGAGGAACAACGCCACGACGGAATTTCCAAGCCAAAAGGCGCGTGATCAAACACAACACAATCGGTCTAGCAATCAAGCGCCAGAACGACGGAACCGTTTCCCGTACCGTGCCGAGCGTGATTTCGCTGACGACGAGGTCGGAGTCGCCGAGCTTCCTGTACTCCAGCGCGGTCTTCTCGGCGAGCTTCGCCGCCGCTCGCGGCTCGAATTGGCTCCCCCGCGGCGGCCTCCTCGCCCGGTACGACGGCGGCCGGGGGAACGCGGCGAGGTCCGGCCGACGGGGCCGGCGAGCGGCGGCAGCGGCGGCGGCGGAGAAGAGAGAAGCGGGAGCGAGAGCGATCGGAGACGCCATTTCGGGAGAGCGGATGAAACAACGCTGCGCTCTGCTCTTATCAGAAACACGAGACGTACCGCTCCTTGAAATATCAGGCGCGCTTTCGTCGCCCGGTCGACGAGGGTCGGCGGAGAGCGGTTCGGACCGTTTCGAACCGGACCGGACCGAACCGATCCGACCGCTCGTACGCGAAAATGCGAGAATTCTCTGTCGCGGTTCCAATAAATGTAGTGAATCAGTGATTGATTATTCAGAATATCAAATTAATTTTTCTCTGTTTACTGAAATAAGATCTTTTGCAATTAGTTCGAAGGACGAAATTTTCGGTTCCAATGTGGGTTTTACTCTAGGACTACCGGTCAAATCTTGGGATGAGTTTGGTTGAATTGATTCTCAAAGAATTAAAAAAAAAGAAGAAGAAGAGCCCGAATCGTTTTTTCGATCAATTCTCGATTCTCCAATCGAGAAGTAAGAGATTGTTGTTGAGACCAACTCAGAATTAAATAGAATATTTCAGTTTCAATAGATTGCCATTATATCTTAGATCACTATTCCCTCTAGTCATCGATGAGGTCTTACTATATGTCTGGCAAGTGTTGTAAGACATCCCAATCGTTGTTACTATGATGGGAAATGTAATAGTAGAGTCCCTCCGGTTTGAGAAAATTTCAGTTTTGGCCCATGAAACATTTTGTAAATGAGCAAGATAATGGAACGGAATTGGATATATTTTTTGATGGGTGACGAACTACTGGAGGTTTTATTACATTTGTAGGGTTAATAAGCTGTGTACATGTTTTCATTTCAGGAATGATCGGGATTTATGGCTTCGTTTGTTTCACGGAAAATAACTTTCGAGAAAATATTTTCTGTCGTTTCACGAAAAATGAATTGTTTGGGGAAAACATTTTCTATGATGGAAAAAAAGTTTTCTAAATTAGGAGAACGTGATAATTTTTTTTTTTTTTTTTTTGGTTAAGGTAAGAATATATAAATAGCTTTGAACCAATGTACACAAGATTTGCGCCAAAACTTTCACTCAAAGAGACAACAAGTCTGAATGAGTGAATTGGAGCCGATGTAAGAAAGAAACACCCTAATGGGAGGGGTAAGAAGAAGAAAACCAAAATGGTGGACTAAATAAAGCCACATTGGCCAAGACGGAAAGAGCATCGAAACCAGATTTCTTCAAGGCGGTCAACAAACAGCTGAGCGGATAAAGCAACCAGTAACAAAGAGCTGCGATGCCAGATGCGGAAGCAGCCCGACAAAACCCGCAGCAAAACAGAAGAGAGAAGGATGTCTAAGAGCCGAGAGGACACGAGGCTAGGAGTCAGAAAAACCACCGAAGATACAGGAGTCAAAGCCCAAGCAACATTGGAGCCTCATGTTTCTTGGGTTGTCAATCACATTGCTAAAGGTGAGCGCCTCGTCCCTAACCGTCTTGATGAGGTGGTTCTTCAAAGCTGGCAGGTCCAAGGTCTCCCCCTAGAAAATAATGGCATTTCGCTTTTTCCAAATTGAATGGCACATGGCACCAAATGAATACCGGGCAATGCTATGATGAAAATCCTTGCTTGGGAGGAATTTGAGGGTCCAAAGTAGATTCTTCGACTAGGATCTATTTCTTCACGGCATGTTACATCTCGCAGCCCAAAAGGAAGGAAGACTAGAAGAGATGTGACAGTTGAAGAATAGATAATCAATAGAGTCCGGTCTGGAATTACAAAAAGCACATAGGCCACTATCAATTCTACCATAAGAAATAAGAAGAACCTAGGTGGGTAAGCGGTTTATGATGATCAGCCACAAGTTAAATTGAAATCTAGGAGCAATCGAATGGTTCTAGATAAGCGAAGCCCATGAAACATGATCCTTCTTCCTCCTAATGATATCTCACGCTGAGGCCACTAAGAAGGCTCGAGAAGGGCTTCCAAGCTAGGTGAGCCGATTAGTAGATTAGGAAAGGATCTGGAAGAGAGTAACCCCATCTTCTAAGAGAGTCTAGAGGGTGCCACCATGAGGGGAGAAGAGATCCGCTATTGTGGCTTGTCTGGAAAAGCCTGAGCTATCAATGAAGGAATCCCAGAAAATTAAGCTTAGCGGGCCTCTTTGGTGCCAATGATCAAATCAAAAGGAAACATAAAAGCCATCCCCAACTTCCCAAAGGAATGATAGTCGAAATTCCCTCCTTAGCTGCATGATCTTCCTCCAAGCCCACGAACAAACAGAAAGAATACTGGAGATCCAAAAGTTTTCATTCCTTAAGAAGGTCATGTAAATCCACTTGTATCACAACGACTCTTTGTCAGTAAAAATAATCCAAATTTACTTGAGCATTGCAGCCTTATTACAATCTCGCAACCTGCAAATGCCCAAACCTCCCTCCGCCTTGGGAAGACATACTTCCTCCTAGGAGACCTTAGCTAGGGGAAAATGTTTTTCACTTTTGAAAAGTGGAAAATATTTTCCTCACTTAATCTCTTTTATCTCACATTTCTATAAGTCCTCACTTTCTCCTCCTCCTTCTCTTTTTTTTTTTTTTATTTTATTTTTAAAATAAATAAAATAAAATAATAATTTTTTTTTTTTTTTATTTTCTTGGCTCTTCCTCTTTATTTTTATGTTTTTTTTTTTTTAAAATTGAGTTTTTAATTCTTTTTTTTTCTTCTTCCTTGGCGGTGATTGGCCACAAGCCAACTCCAGTCTCACCCAAGGCTAGATTTGGGAGGGCGAGGCTCAAGCTCACTAGCCATAGTAGAGCTTGGGCTCCCTTGGATTAGGTGAGCCGCAAGCTCGCCGGCCTTAGTGGAGCCGAGTTCGGTGATCTCGGCCGTTGGGCAGCCGGTTACATTGAGGCACGCCGAGCGAGAGGAATGAGGAGGAAGAAGGAGGGAGGAAAATAAAAAAGGGATAACGAAAAAGAAAGAAGAAAAGAAAAATTAAAAAATTCTTTTAAAAAAATAAAAATTAATAAAAATTATTATTTTTTAAAAAATATATAAATTAAAAATTTTTTTTGGTCAGTTAAAAATATTATTTTTTTTTTTGTAATTTTTCCCAAAAAATTCAAATTAGATAACAAACAATGGAAAACATTTTCTACTCAAATTTTAGGTTTCGATCGAACACTAGAAAATATAATCATTTTCTTATAAAATGACTTTCTATAAAATATTTTCGAAAACATGATATTTTTCGTGAAACAAACGGACTTACCATGCTTGTGTTTTCTTTTGTCCCAAATAGTGAAACATTCAAAGTTTTAAAGAACGAGTGGAATTACAATGCATTTGTTTGATAGAGCAGTTAGAATTCTGGGCCATACCCAAACCTCGATGCCTGTGCTAGAACATTAGGCGGGTATGCTTATACAAGATAACCAATTGACTAATGCAAATCTCCCACATGTTCAGATAAGCGAATTGGTGCGCTGTTCGATTGGCTAAGTTGAGGGCTACTGCGTTGCATCGGGCTTGTGCTTTTACTCTCTTCCTGACATTGTAAGATCGTTTTATGTCTTGGATTTGAATAGATTAGCTATTTTTTTTTTTTATAGGGATGATAACACAAATAGTCTTTAAATTTTGATTCAATGTGTGATATGATTTTTGAACTTTTAATTTATTTAATGTGATTCCTGAATTTTACTTTAATGCACAATGTGGTCTCTAAATCTTTAATTTATTTAATGCAATTCTCGAACTTTTAATACATATTTAATTTCGCCATGAACTATATAAAAATATTCACTATTGTCTTTCTATCAATTTAACTTCTAGGACAACATTGAATATGTTTATATAATTCATAAATTAGATTGAACATGTACAAAAAATATAAGAATAACATTGCTCGGATTAAACAAATTAAAAATTTAAGAACCGCATTGCACATTGAGCCAAAGTTTAAGGACTATTCGTGTCATTTTCTCTTCTTTTCATGTTGGATGCAAATTAGCTATTTCTATGAGCTTGTAAATAGTAGTGGGTTTGTGTTTGAGACTTGCTAATAATGAAATCATCTCATTACGAAAAACAAAAAAGTTCACAATGAGAAGAATGTCCTTCCGATATTAAACTTGATCCAACCTGCTTCTCTCTCTACGGTTTTCCTCTCATCCACCGACCTCGGCTTCCACCTTTTAGCGGAGAGCCAGAGCGTGGGTTTTGGGTTTGGAGAGAGACGGAGCGGGGGCATTCCACTGTCTCCTCTGAAGTGTGCAACCTTTTTTAGAAAAGAAGCCCCTTCAATGTCAGAACGTGAAAAAAGAGGTACTCGGAATTTTCCTCTCTCTGTGGTAAGAGTGTTTCTCTACCTTTTGAGGTAGCTCCCCAAATCCAAAACCCTAGCTACTCTTCCTCCTCCTTACACTGCATCTGAGGATGGAAGAATCGATTGCCCACATAATGCATAACCCGTTTCCCCCATAATCAATCCAGCTAATCCCTCGTCCTTCTTTAGATCTCCTTCTGAGGTGTTGAGAAACACAAGCGTGTCTCCATGGAGCAAAAGATGAGAAATTTTGATTGTGCGGTGATTTAAGAAGAAAGAAGGCTCCATCACCCATATTCCGTATAATCTACTCTCCTTCCCCTTTTCATCGGCTAGCTCCCTGGGTTGTTGAACAGAGCTTCTGGCCTCAGCAAGTATGGAGCCGAATGAAGAAGACAATGTCAGAATGGCTTTACTTTGCAAAAGATTGGGGAAACTATGGTCAAATCAAGCCATAACAACAGTAGATGATGTTATCTCAGCAAGCAAGGTAAGAGAATGTTAGCAAACCCTAATTGGATAGCTATACCAGAACCCTAAAATTAATTTTCAAGCCTTTCAAAGTACAATGCGTAGAGTATGGAAAGTAGATAATGTAGATATTAATATGCTTGCCCCTAGAATCTACGCTTTTCAGTTTGCTTCGGAGAGGGATAAAGAGCAAGTAATCACCATGGGCCCTTGGTCCTTTGCAAATCATCTACTACTCTTACAACCATGGGTACCGAATACCCCCCAGCATGCTATAAGTTTGATAGATGTGCCTTTTGGGTCCATATTCATGGGTTACCAGCATAATGGATCTTAGCAGAAGTAGTAGACCGTATTGCAGGAGATATTGGGGAAGTAACAGAAGTTAAAATTGAAGCAAAAGGATATATGCCTTACAAGATAGGGAAAGCAAGAGTTGCAATTAATATGTCTTTGTCGTTGAAACCGGGTTCCATTTTCAGCAATAACGGCAAGAAAATCTGGCTTGATTTCAGATATGAACGATTACCACATTATTGCTACTCATGTGGGAGATTGGGACACTATGCACAACATTGTGATGAAGTGCCATATCAAGAAGAACAATTTCTAAACAAACAGGACATGCTGTTCGGACCTTGGATGAAGACAGAATCAAATGAATATAGTCCATTATGGGACGTGTATTACGGGACAATGATGGAAGATCTACTGCAGGAGATCAACACCCTTGAAATGGCAGTTAGTCAAGGAGAAATGATTATCTATGAAAAACAAAAGGGTGTGTGCGTAGACTATACAAAATCCATGGAGAGTGGAAAACGTAAGGAATCTACCCAAGAAGAGATGCAATGGCACCAAACCGAAGAAATTGTTGTAATCCCAGCCAATGACCAGCCTACCTTACCAAAAAAACACAAAAATGGGTGTGCTGAATAGTAATGGGGTTGACAGGAAAGGTAAGGGCCAGAAACATACTACTAAGAAAAAGCTGAAAAGATACTCACCCTATGAACCACAGGGGATAAGCAAGCTAGACATTGATGAAACAACCTTACTGGATACTCAAGTTCTTACGGAGGAAGAAACACGACAATGGGCTTTGGTAGCTAGCCCTAACAAGCCACCAAGCCACAAAATGAAGATGATGAGTTGGAATTGTCAAGGGCTGGGCACACCCTTGACAATCCAGGCTATTAGAGCCCTTGTGGCTCAAGAGAGGCCCGCTGTTTTCTTTCTTATGGAAACAAAAAATAAAGAGGAAGTTTGTAAGAACCTACAACGACGATTGCACGATTGCAGTTTCAGCATAGTTTTATTATCAATCCAAGAGGTATTGCTGGAGGTTTGGCACTTATGTGGAATGACTAGGTAACTATCTTTATCATTTCGAGCTCTATGCACGCTATACATATTAGCTGCACTAATGGGAAAATAAACCATAGTATTAGAGTGTCTTTTATTTATGCACCCACCAAGATTAGGGTGAGTCTGTGGGCAGATATAGCATCCATGAGAACTTTCACTCAGGAACCTAGGTATGCTTAGGGGATTTTAATGAGGTGTTATATGTATGGGAGAAAGTGGGGAAGCGACCAATAGATAACTATCGAATGAAAGCCTTCCAGGATTTCCTAGATCATAGTAGATTGATGAGCATAGACAACAAAGGATGTGCTTATACCTGGGCTAACAACAGAGAGGGAGATGATTATGTGAAGGAACGGTTGGATAGAGTTTTATGTAACTTTGAATGGAGGGTGGAATTCCCTTCAGCGGAGGCATATGCCCTTTCGGCAATAGGTTCAGATCATAGTCATTTGTTGGTGGATTTCTTTCCTCAAATCAAAAAACGACCAATGGAATTTAAATTTGAAGCATACTGGATAGAAGATGAGGAATATGAGCAACTTATGCAAGATTCATGGAGGGGGCTAGCTGAAAGAATAGAAGGATTGGGCAGCAAACTCAAACATCTTGCTATGAAACTTCATCCATGGAGCAAGAAAAAATTCTCTAATGCTAGAAAGTCAATCCAACGGTTAAAAGAGGAGATGCAATAATTAACCAACTGTTCAATGTGGAATCATGATAAAAATCGAATGCAAGGGCTGAGAGATGAGATCGAGCGACTATGGCGACAAGAGGAAATTTATTGGGGGATGAGGTCCCGTAATCAATGGCTTAAATGGGGGGATAAAAACACTATGTTTTTTCATGCAACAGCAGTGAAGAGAAGACATAGGAATAGAATCACTATGCTGAAAAATCCAGAGGGAGAATGGATACATGATCCTGGGACAAATAAATCAGCTGACCATTGCTTACTTTCAAGAACTATATACATCAGCAGGGGACCGAAACTTTTAGCTAGTTTTGGATCAGTTACCATGTCATGTGATAGAAGACATGAACTAGGTACTAACTGGAGCTTTCACACTCGAGGAAATCAAGCTAGTCACTTTTCAGTTGGGAGCTTTGAAAGCACCAGGACTAGATGGACTGAATGGAATCTTTTTCCAGCACTATTGGAATGAAATCAGCTCAGATATATACAAAGAATTTACAAATTTCAGTGAGTCTGGCCATCTTAGTCCAAAGCTGAACAAAACTATAATTACTCTCATTCCAAAGGTTAAAAATCCAAAACAATTGGATCAATTATGACCTATTAATTTATGCAATTTTGCCTACAAAATCATCTCCAAAGTACTAGCTAACAGGCTGAAAAAATACCTCCCCCAACTGATTACTATGGAACAAAGTGCCTTTGTTCAAGGAAGATTAATCCAAGACAATGTGTTGCTCGTGCAAGAAGTGCTCCATCAATTGAGAACATGACGCCGAAGAAGGAAATTCTAGACAATCCTTAAGCTAGATATGAAAAGAAGCCTATGATCGAGTTGAGTGGGACTTTTTAGAGGCTAGTATGAGAAGAAGGAGATTCCATGATAAGTGGATTTCTTGGGTGATGCAATGTGTTTCTACAGTTTCCTATAGTGTCAAAGTGAACGGACAGCAACTCCCATTTTTCAAGCCCTCTCGAGGATTACGGCAAGGTGATCCACTATCTCCATACCTCTTCATTATAGTTTCAAATGTTCTTTCTCAGTTGATGCATAAAGCTGTTGATGATCGTAGTATAAGAGGGATCAAAACTTAATAGGGATTGCCCTACCCTCTCTCATCTAATGTTCGCGGATGATCTTATACTATTCATGGATGAGAAGCTTATTGAATGTCAGAATGTAGTTGCTGTTTTGAACCAGTACTGTTTTGCATCTAGTCAAGTTGTTAATTTGAATAAATCAAGGATATTTTTTAGTAGGGACTGTCCATTAGCCCTAAACCAAAGATTGGTAACTGAAATGAGAGTTCCAGAACTCGAAAAAACAGGAAAATACCTTGGCATACCCTCCGATTGGGGTCGATCAAAGAAGGAAATGTTTGCTTGGATTTTGTCAAGAGTAAACGCAAAACTAGAGGGCTGGAAAGAGAAATTAATGTCTAGAGTAGGGAAAGAAGTACTGATCAAAGCAGTGGTACAAGCTATATTGCAGTACATTATGTCGGCCTTCAAAGTCCCACTATCTATTTGTTGGGTAATCAAAAGAAAAGTTGCAGATTATTGGTGGAAAACAAACGATCAACATAAATGAATTCACTGGAAAAGTGGGAAGTCCTAAAGGACAGTAAAGAAATAGGTGGATTGGGATTCAGGGATTTGATTATCTTCAATGAAGCTATGCTCGGTAAGCAAGCCTGGCGATTACTCCAGCAGCCTGAGAATCTATGGGGCAAAGTCTTTAAAGGGCTATACTATCCAAATGGAAACTTCCTACAAGCAGCAAGTGGTGGCGGAGCTTAATAATTGGGAGGAATGTGATTTTACCCTCTTCCCGTTGGGTTATTGGCAATGGTGAGAAGGTCCATATTCGTGAGGATTGGTGACTACCTAAAGGAGTTATTGGAGGGCCAGCGAACAGGGGTGATCCTCAAATGGTGTCAGAATTAGTGGATGAAGCCCAAATGGCTTGGAAGGAAACCCCAATCAGGGAATTGTTCGACCAGAATACAACGGAAGAAATTCTAGCACTCTCTCTAAGCAGGACAAATCCTGAGGATCAACTTGTATGTACATCAACCAAAACAGGTATATGTACAGTCAAGAGACAAGCTAGGCAGCAAATCCAAAAACAGAATGAAGCTTCCTCTTCCTTCCAAATTCTGAAAACACTATGGCGTCGTATATGGCAAGCTAACACACAACCGAAATACAAGCATTTCCTATGGAACATCTGTCATAATGCTTTATCAACAAGAGCTAACCTTCAACTCAGACGGATAATTTCGGATGACCTGTGCCTAGTTTGCCATTGCTTCCCGGAAACAAGCGAACACCTTTTCCTCCTCTGTCCATGGACGGAAATAGGTATGGGAAGACCCCCAAATCCAGATCTACACTAATCAACACCAAATCAGCCGTATAGAAAAGTGGATCCTTGAATTCCAACACCCAACTATCCCTTTTGAGCTACTCACCCAATTGATGTGGCGGATTTGGCGAGGAAGGAATAACCTGGTTTTTTGAAACTAGCGACCCTATCCGTCGCATCTCCTTGACTCAACCCTCACCAAGCATCAACAAATCAGTAAGATCAGCAAGTGCATCTCACGAAGAACTAAAGAAAATGCCCAAGAATCAGACTCACCTTCTCAATGGAACCCACCAACCCGCGGCTGCTTCAAATGGAATGTAGATGGGTCGTTTTTCAGCGAATCTGGAGATGCAGCGATAGCCGGAGTGTGCAGGACCATGCGGGGAAGTTGATTGCCGGTTTGGCTATTCAAGCGGAAGCCGTCGCCGTGGTTGAAACCCTAAAGTGGTTGTCGAAGAACCCAACTGTAGAATAGAAAGAAGCGTGTTGGGAGTTCCAAACTGATCAGCTTGAGTTGGTGGAAGTGATATGCACATTTACAGATTAGCAAAGTGCACGCACAGATGCGAGCTGGGAGGAAGCCTTTGAGGGTCGGATTAGCTGGGAAATCAGGTCCCTGCTCTGTGAAGCCCATGAACTATTAGCCAAAATCCAGCCCATCAAAATCACCCATTGTAGAAGAGATGCGAATGGAGCCGCTAATTGGGTGGTGAAAGCCCAACGAAGAAAATTTTTACTGAACAATTGGGTCCAATATCCCCCATCGAATCTCTTGGATGTTTTAAGTTCGGATGTAGCTCATCTAAACTGTTATCAATGAAATCTTCGTATGTTTATCGACCAAAAAAAAAATGTGAAAACGTGAAGATCTCACAATTTACCTTCTTAGATGGGACAAAAAAAAAGACCAAAAAAAAAAAAAGAAGGGAAAATTGAAAAATTGAACTAGTCTAAACTGAACCGAACCAGATTTTTGGTTCGAGTCATATATGGTTCGGTTCAAACACTCACACTAGCATTTTAAATCGGTTCCAATTTCTTGGAAATTTGAATCAAATCAAACCATTAACACCCTTGCACTTGTATGATATAAGGGTTATATTGGTTTGTGTATTAAATTATTTGTCTATTTTTGTAATAGGTCGTTGAATTAACATAAAATGATATATCTTCACAAAAAATAAAATGGAAATAGTATCACTCTTGTTTATATATTATATTTTTACCCTACCTGCAATTGCTCATTATCTTTGAATTAATCACATTCTATGAACATATTAAATTTCAATGAAGTGAATTTATGTTATAATGAAAATTTTCACACATCTTCCATTCACGTGCGATGCTCGTCTAAACATTGTTCGTATGTTAAGCATTGTATGCTCGACTAGTAAGCTTTTTATAATTTAGTTACTTTTTTGTAAAAATTATCTAAAAAAAACACATGCCATGAATTTGTTCCTGAAAATTATCTCCTTGATTCAGTTATGTTTTAAAGGGAATATGTAGTCTCAGGTAATACATTATTCATGCCAGTCACATAATTTAAGGGATAATTATAAAATTTTTATCATTGAATCTAAATTAGAACAAAGAGGAGCTTGATTAACATTTTTCATGATACTTATGCTAGTCAAATTTAATTATAATTGGATAATTCTTTGGATATCTACCAAAGAGAATATTATATAGGAAAAGCTAGTTGAGAAAAAAATGTAAAGAAGAGACAAAAAAATGAAAAAAAAATAAAATTGATTGGAGAGAGTATGAAATGATGTTTATGCTACTCATTTTTCTTGTTTCGTCACCCCTCTTCCCCATCTCCCTTTCTTTTCTTACCCCTCTCTATACTCTAAAAATGAGGATGAAGAGTATAAGGCCCCTGTTTGGTAACCATCCAAACAAGGCCAAATTCTGATTCTTTGTTCCTAGAATCAGTTTGGGCCTAGAATCGCGTTTGGTAAATTTTTTGTTTCTAGGAACAGATTGGGAATAGAATCAAGAACAAAAAAAAAGTTGATTCTTGTTCCGGAACGAATTTGAGAATCAAAATCAAGAACTCTTCTTCTTCCCTTCGGCCATCTCGCAACCGCCGTCCACCACCGCTCGCCATCGTCCGTTGTCTCCCACCAGCCGCCGCCGTTCGCCGCCGCGGGCCGCCAATCCGGCGAGCTCACTGGAGGCTTGCCAGACCAGGGTGAGGTTCGGCGAGCTTGCCGGAGGCAAGCCCGGCCCATCGGCAAGCTCGCCGGAGGCTTGCCCACCATCGGCGAGGCTTGGCCTCCCAGATCCGGGCGAGGCCGAGCCTCGCCGGTGGCTCAGGCGGACTCGCCCAGCCCTGGCGAGGCCCGCCTAGCCACCGGCTGGGCAAGGGCTGGGCAAGCCTCACGACGACCAGCCCCACCGTTGGCTAGGTGAGGCTCGCTTAGCCCCGCCGGTGGCCCGGGCAGCCTCGCCTAGCCCGACGAGGCCGGCCCGGCCACCGACGAGGCTCGGCGGGGCTAGGCGAGCCTCGCCCAACCGGGCGAGGCGATTGATGAGGGCGGCGATGCTCCGGTGAGGTCGCCGGCCCTCGTCTCGGCCGGTCGCCGGTCGGCAACCGGCCACAAGAAGAAGAAGAAGATGAGAAAAAGGAAAAAAAAGAATAGAAAAAGGAAAAACAATAAAAAAAAGGAAAAAGAAAAGGAAAAAGAAAAAAAAGAAAGAAAAAAAATGAAAAAAGAAAAGAAAAAAAGGAAAAAGTAAACAATTTATTTAAAAATTAAAAGAAATTGATTTGAAACAGAATTAATAAGCACGGTACCAAATGCAATTCTATTCCGTAATCGAAATTTTGGACAGATTATCAAACGGCTTAAAATGCTTAGAATCGGTTAAGAATAGAATAAAAATGAATCGCCCGATCGAATCTACTCCCAGGAAATAAAATCGTTACCAAACGCGCCCTAAACCTATATTTATGCTATTCTTTTTTTTTTCATCACCTTTTTCCCCTCTCTTTCTTTCTTTTATTATTCTTCTTTAAATACACTTGAAGCTCTTAGATGGAATTTATGACAATATTTTTAGAAATTTGTTTGAAATATAGAAACAAATTGGAAATTACTTTCCGTTTGGAAAAAAAATGCTTTTATTTCCTAAATAGACATGCACTACTCGTGTGATCGGAGAGTTACACATATTAGTGTATTAAATCATTTGTGTATTTCCTAATGAGTCATTGAATTAACATAAAAAAAAGATGTCTTAGCAAAAATGAATATGCAAATACGATCACTTTTATTTATTTATATTATATTTTTATCCTACTTGCAAATCCTCGTCATCCTCGAATTAAACACATTCTACGACCATATTGAACTTCAATTAAGTCAAGCTACGGTTTAGTAAAAAATTTCATACAACTTTCATTCATGTGCAGTGCACGTCCAGATATTGGATATCTAAACATTTAATGTCCAAATAGAGAGTTTCCTATTGGTGTAAAAATTGAATAAATTGGATGTCGGACGAAAAAGGTTTTGAACATACCATTTTGTGAAAATTATTTAAAAAATTAACCATACCTTGACCACAAAATTATGCCCTCGATTTTAACATCGTTGATTATTTTTAAATGGAAAATGTTGTCTCCGGTTATACATAATTACTTCATGCAAGTGACATAAATTAAAGGATAATTCCAAAAATTTATCACTAAATCTACATTGGAACAACAAGGAGCTCAATCAATATTCTCATGATACTTATTCTAATTAAATTTAATTATAGCTGATTAGTTCTTCGTGTATCTACCAAAGAGAATATACATACATACATAATATATACATACATACATAATATATATAAAGATATTTGAGATAAAAGTGAAAAGAAGAGGCAAAAATGACAAGAAAAAAGAAAAATTGATTCAAGAGTGAGGATGAAGAGGACGATAAGATAATTATGCTACTCTTTTTTTTTTTTTTTTTGCTGTTTCCTCATCCTTCTTTCTCACTCTTTCTTTCTTTTATAATTCCTCTTTATACACACTCGAAGCTCTCAGATGGAATTTTTGACAATATTTCCTGACATTTGTCTTAAATGTAAAAACGATTTTTAAATTATTTTCCATTAGAAAAAATTGCTTTTATACATACAAAACATGCATTATTCCTGCAAAGAGAAGGGTTATAAAACACATGTTTGGGTATTAAATTATTTGTGTATTTTTCCAAATACGTCCTTGAACTTCATAAATGTTCCAATCAAGTCTATCCGGCTTGGCCTATGTGAGCTAATGTGTTTGTTAGAATAAGAAAGAGTTTTAATGTGGACAAATTAAGTTCCGTGTTTGTATTAAGTAATGTCATTGCTCAAAAGTTGATCTCTGGTTTTAATCCAATGCTTTAAGGAGCAACAAGCCATGATAGTCAAACAAAAGAGTCAACATCAGACTTTTGTCGGCTCCACGGATATGTCCGGATCATGAGCTAGAAGACTCATTAAAAAAAAAAAAACCATAAGTGAAAGTTCAACGACTTGATTAGCAAAATTAAAGTCCCAATGACTTCATATTGAAATTCTCATTGGGATTTACATTTTACAAGGCAGAAATGTAAGTTTATCACTCCAATCAGTGTTTTTTTTTTTCCCGTTTTTGTCTCTTCTTTTCATTTTTTTTCCTCAACTACCTTTTTTTAAAAATATTTTGCTTGGTGATTTTGCGGCCAAAGTAGCGCGCGAACTTCTGCTCCTTCACCGACCCACAGCCATCCGCGTTGCTGGGGCGTTGTCCGCGAGCCGCTTCTTAAACCCTACAAAGCATTATGAATCTTTCAAATGGGTATCCCCATCAAAGGAAAATTTCGAGACAAACTGAGCAAGAGCGGGAGACTCGAGATGGACCTCGCTCTCCTCCGATTCCCGCCTGGTTAGCGGGCGTGTGCGGGTGGAGTTGCGCGTGCGAACTCGACGTGGACGTGGATGGGCTATCTTCCATGATCTGCAGTGGAATTCTCGATCGAGCCCATCAACGGCGCTCTCTGCCTCCGTGAGTCCGTGGGCTGATGGACCTTCAAGCTCCTGCGTCGAGGACAGCGATGAAGCCCGTTATCGAGAGACCAGAAGACGAGGCGACCCGTCAGCCTTTCTTGGGCTGATCAACATAAAATCGAAAGGTTCAGATTCGAGCGTAGTAACACAGAAATCTAACTGAAATTGCGTTCAGCGTTCGGTGAAAAATTCCTTTCGTGCAGGACGTGTCCACATACATTCGAAGTGATCCAGAATCGGTGACAAATCTACGCTAATTTGGTTCGGCATTTCATCGAACACATGGTGCACGCCTCGGAAGACATTCCTATATGCAATACTAGAGCAACATTACGACTTTAACAGTTTCATAGCAGCAAAGATTTAAACCAATTCATCAACTGCAACCCTGAGACTAGTCTGTTTCCTAGATAAACCGAGACGAAAGGTTTCTAGGAGGAATCTCGATCGTGATTGAAGGTTATAGTAACAAGAGGAAGTCCTGGAAGGTGATCAACTTCGGTGACATTAAAATCTCTGTTCTTGCCACGCACGCTCAGCGTCGCTTTTTGCTCTCAGAGGTGAACAAGAGGAAATTGGGGTGGGCCTCTTTCCTTTCTTCATTCATTTCTTCTTGGTGCCATGCTCCATGGCCTTAAATAAAAACCTTTTTATTTATTCTAACAGGCTTCTTGAGCGGATGGGCTAATGAATTTGGGCTTCGTTCATTCATTTTCTTTCGGGCCCTTCTTTTGTTATGGATTGCATTAAGATATGGAATGAAGGGATTGGGTCAAGAGAGAACTTGCATGAACGGACCCATACGGATCGGCTCCCATTTTTTTTGTTATTTGTTATTAATTTATTATCTAGCTATTTTTCATTTTTATTTTTGTAGCTTTACAAAAATTAAAATTTGAATTGTTGACTAAAATTTAGATGTCAACACCCCTTAATTTATGTGACTAGCATGAATTAAGTATGTATGACCCGAGACAACATTTTCCCTTTGAAAATATCCACGATGGTAAATTGATGAGATAATTTTAAGGAAAAGATTCATCGTATGGGTATTTTAAAAATAATTTTCACAGAAAATAACTAAATTTTGACCGCTCAATGCTTTTTCATCCGACATCCAGTTTACTTGATTTTTGCGCCTATAGAAAGCTTATTAGTTTAGCTTACAATGCTTAGTATATTTTTGCTTTTGTACCTATTTAGTCTTAAACTTGTTTTTGGTGCCGATTCAATCCTAAACCTTTTTTTGTCGTGCCAATTCAGTCACTTTCGGCTAATTTTGGCCGGATTTTTGATTAGACGCCGGTGATGTGGCCGATCGGTGTTGACGCGTGAACAATTTTTAATAATATTTTAATATATATTTATTATTTATTATTTATTTTTCTTTTTGTCTTTTTCCTCTAGCCGGTTGCCGAGGTTTGACGGCGGCCGAGGTGACGGCCAACGAGGCGAGCCTCGCCGGCCCTCGTTGGATCTAGCGAGGTCAAGCCTCGCCATGGTTGGCGGGGCCGGCCGAGGTTGGCCTCGCCCTCGCCGGTAGTCGCCCGGGCTGGTTGCTGAACCTCGGCGACCGGCGAGAGGAAAAAGACAAAAAAAATAAAAATAAATAAATAAATAAAAAAAAATAAAAAAATAAAATATTATTAAAAGTTGTCCATGTTAGCGCCGATTAGGCCACGTTAGCTGGCCAACGTTTAGTCAACAAAATCCGGCCAAAATTAGTCGTAAAGGATTGAATTGGCACAACGTAAAAAATATTTAGGATTGAATCAGCACCAAAAAAAGGTTTAGGATTAAATCGGCACAAAGGCAAAAGGTTTATGAATTTTTGGCACTTTTCCCATCAATAATGTGTAAACGTGCATTACGTGTGAATGGAAGTTGTTGTATGATTTTTTTATTTTTTATTTTTAAATTGAAAGATAAGAACACTTCTTTGAAGTTTAACATGGTTGTATAGTGTGTTTAATTCGAAGATAATGGGGAATTGCAAGTAGGATAAAAATATAAGATATGAATAATAGTGATATTATTTCCATTTTTTTTTGCTAACATATATATTGTTAATTCAATGAATCGTTACAAAAAATGGACAAATGATTTAATACACAAACATATATAACTCTTCTATTACACAAGTAATGCAATTTTTTTTTTTTTTTTTTTGGTATTGGATTTCGTAAGATCACTACTAACTGTCCTAAAAACTTAAGCTGTTAGATGAAAGCATGGTTTAATAATTAATTATGTTAACACTCCCCCTTACGCTTAGTCTAGTCTTTTTACCTAGTGCTAAGTGTGGACATGTTTAACTAGGGATTGCTTCTTGGTAGGATTTGAACTTAGGATCTCCTGCGTTGATACTATATTAGATTTTGTGAGACCACTGTTAACTTTTCTAAAAACTTAAACTATTGGATGAAAGCATGGTTTAATATTTAATTATTCTAAATTTAGGAAATAGAAGCAATTTTTTTAAAATGGAAGATAATTTCTAATTTGTTTCTATATTTCAAAAAAAAATGTAAAAAAGATATTATAATAAGTTCCATCTAAGAGCTTGAAGTGTGTTTAAAGTGGAATAATAAAAAAGAGAGAGAGGAGGGAACAACCTTGATAAATCAGAAAAAAGAGTAGCATAAATATGATTTCATATTCTTCATTCTCTTTGACTTTGTTTGGTAATGTGCTAAACGGTACTTGATTCTATTTTTTTGTTCCCCGGAATAAAAAAGAACATAAATATGTTTGGTAACATATCTATTCCCGGGAACAAATTTATTTCCGAGAATAGATTTGGAACATAATTAAGAAGTAGAAAGAAATTGTTTCTAATTCTCGAGAACAACTCTAGAATCAAGTTCATTTTCTTTTTTCTTTTTCCCTCTTTTCTTTTCTTCTTCTCCTTCTTCCTTGGCTGGTCGCCAACCTCGGCCAGGCTGGTGATTGGTCAGATGACAGTCAATGACTTTGTTGGAGTGTCATTGGTCCTCGGCGATTAGGCGAGCTCGAGCTTGCCTAGATTTGGTGAGGCTAAGCTTGCCTAATCGTCGATGAGGCTCGACCTCGCTAGGCCATTGCGAGGGCGGCATTGGGGTGGCCGACCTCGCAATGGCCCAGTGAGGTTGAGTTTGGTGAGCTCGAGCCTTGCCACGCTGCCAAGGAGGCTCAGCTGATGATGTTGCTGACCTCGTTTGGCCGGTTGCCAGCTTGGCCAAGATCAACAACCAACCAAAGGAAGAAGGTGAAGGAGAAAAGGAAAAAAAGGAAAAGAAAAAAAAAAAAAAAGAGAGAAGAATGTAATAAATTTTTTAAATATTTGAAAAAATGATTTGGATTAGAAATTTTAAGAGCAGTACCAAACGCATTTCTATCTTAGAAATTGAAATTTTGTACAGTTATCAAGTGCCTTTAAATTATCAAAAACTCATTTGAGGAACAAAAATGAAAAATTCTAATTATGTTCCTGGGAATATAATGGTTGCCATGCAGATCCTTAAAGTTTTAAGAATGTATAAAGGGTAATATAAAAGAAGGAAAGAGATTGGGGATGTGTCACTCAACACAAAAGAATAGTAGCCAGACATCTTTTCACACACTTCATCATTTGATTGTTTCATGTGTCTAAAGAGGAATAATAGAAAGAAAGGGGAAGAAGGGTGACCAAACAGAAAAAGAGTAGCAAAAACATTGTCTCATAATCTTCATCCTCACTGTTCAATCATTTTTTAGTCTTTTTTTCCCCTCAACTACCTTATATATATATATATATATATATATATATATATATATATATATATATATTCTCTTCCGTCAATATCCAAATAAAGCACAAGTATCATAAGTGAGTTCCTTTTTGTTCTATTGTAGATTTAATGATAATTTTTTTATAATTATTTCTTAATTTAGATTTTTTTATAAATAAAAGCTTGAAATGCCTTCATTTTCTCAAATAAAGATTAATGATTTAAAGTGAACTTTATTTCAAATAAGGGTTATGGTTGTTTCAAATAAGGGCCTAACCTTGTCGGCTAGTAGAATATTTTGGCTGATTGGAGGCATTTTCATCCATAGACAATTTTAACTTAACTTAAATTAAAAAAATTAAAAGATAAAAGTTTTTTTTAAAAGGAAAAATACAAGCGAGAGGGCTGGCTCTCGCTGAGGAGTTGGCAACCCTGATGACCATTGCCACCCCACGCCAATGGGGTAGTGGCCACAGGTGGAGGTCGTGTGTGTGCTTTTATTTATTAAAGTTTTAGTTTTTTTAGGTTATCTTATGGAAAAAAAAGGAAAAATCTAAAAAAGAAAAAGATGAAAATGCCCTTGACAAGTGGGAGGGGTTATACCTTTTTTTGAGACATATATGACCACTTCAGGCTCTTATTTGAAACAATATCCATTTCAAGTGCTTATATGAAATGAGGGCACTTCAGGTAGGGGTGAGCATCGGTCCAAGGTTGATCCTGGACTGATCCAACCCTGCTAGTCTTGATCCTATTCTCAGGAGTGTCATGACTTGATCTCAGGGAAGGCTAGGTTTAGGGGTACTTGACCATGAGAGTTCCCTCACAATTCATGTTCCAAAAGACGTCGTCACCTCGCCTTTTAGATTAAACCTCTCGCGAGTTCCCTCGTACACGGTTGTGAGTTTTCCCAAAATCATACCCCATGTGATAGCGAAGTGTCGCGATTCGTACCCACACGGGCGGCACACCTTGAGAAAGGAGGTCGGATGTGGATATCGAATTTAGAAGTACCTTTACCACAATAGCTCTCGATAGTACGCTTCGCCCATGATGATGACATCACTTCATCCTTTGGGGTACTGTCACATCGAGTATGCTAAATCGTGATGAGTCTTATCAAAACCATACCCCTCACGATGGATTTATTTATATGGTCTAGTTGTTTAAAACAACCTAAAAATAAGACGGGAGTTGTCTTTAGCCTCGTTTTTGGGGGTTGGCTAGAAAACCCAATTGAAGGTCGGGAGTCCACTCTCGATTTCTACGCAACAAGATATTTAGGTTCGGGGACTTAGGTTATGCTAATATTTCTATTAGCATCATTTCAGTAACTAATAACATGTCATGTTACCTAAGGTGATCATACATGTATTTGTACTTTTTCGGGGTTCGTTTACCTAAACTAAAAGATCATGCATCATTAGTCATTTTCGCACCATTCTATTTCTAAGAAAGATAAAAAGAAGGCAATCATTTATATTGAAAGTGCAAAACAATAAATAAACAACCAAGGAAAGCATTTAATGTGACAGCCTGATTTTCAGGTTCTGTTTTCAATTGAATAAGTTGGGCTTTTCATCGACGTGCCTATAGTCTTTTATTCTGAGCTGATCACTCACGTGATAATCAGTTTATCTGGTGAAGCTGTTAAGGGATTTTAACGCAATAGACTTGAGAATTTGACTAGAAATCGATTGCTCGACCGTGCTAATCTGTAAGGGTCATTACGGCACTTTTAAATTCAATCAGAGGTCGGAGATAGGTCGATTCGACAGAGATATGTGATTAGTGTGTGGGTGATTCCATCTGATTGCAAAATTTCCGTCGAACAACACTAGACTGATTTTTTTTTTGTCATTTTTGTACCCTGTGCCAATATTTAAAACCTTGAGATTTTCACGACAATCAAGAGTTGTCAATGTGTCGAAGATGTACAATGTGGCTAAAAAATAATTGACCATGGGTCAATTACGTTAAAAATTTCTAAAAGCTACCCGGTAGGCTAGGTCACGCTAAAATCGTGCTCGGTTGAATTTAACCGCGAATTTAAACCCGATTTCAGAAATTGAAAGTTTTGTTATGTCATGACTCATTTTAGGAATGTCGACTCATCCTTTGAAGATTTTACTGCAAATCGGGATTTTCGGCGAAAATTCAAAGTAAGGTTATTTTGGACCGAGAAAATTAGAGGGTCGTTTTTGGTCGCATTTTTGGCCGCCAAGTTGGTTCAACTGATGAGGAAAAATCATAAGAGGGACAATGACACCTTGACTGAATTTTGGGACTTCAATTGGATCAAATTGGAGGAGAATTGGAGGGGAATTAAATGAAATTGGATGGCAAAATGTACAAATTCGTAGGCCCAAAGGGGGTGCAACATTTCAGCTTATACCAAGGCTTGTTGGGGAAGTTTTGTGAGGGAAAATAGGCTAAGGATAGGGCTGAAGTGGTGGGGGCAATGAGCATTTTGGCTTGATATTTAGGCTTGGTGGTCCCCCTCTCTCTTCAACTGGCTTCTTCTTCCTCATTCAACCACCTTTATCAATTGTTAAGCAAGTTTGGAGCTCAAAATTGTAGAGAGAAACCAGAGAGAGCCCCCCTTCACCGTAGACCGCCCCGCCGCTATCCAAAGATCGTCGCACACTCGTCGTGCGGCTCGAGCCCTACGAGCTGTTCGCCGGCCCGCTCGCGTCCCACCTCACTCTTGCGCCTCCTCGCTGTCCCCTAAGCCACCCTGGTCGTCGTTGAGGTCGCCTGAGTTGTCTCCGCCATCGTTTAGCAGCCACCGTCGTTCGCTGTAGCCTCTACCGCACGCTTGGTCTGTTCCTAGCTGTTGTAGCCCAACTGAGCCGCCTCCTTCAGCCACGAGCAAAGCCGAAGCTTCGGCAAAGGCTGAGGTCTTCGAGGCCCGTTTTAGGTCTCTTTCGGGCCTTGGTTGGTGTCGCTGCAGGCTTAGTTGTCACCCGCCTTCACATCGCCGTCGCCGTGAACTCATCGGATCGTAAAATTGGTGAGTTTACTTGCTAAACTATGCTTAGGGAGTTAATGATGCCTAATGGGTGATTAGTTTATGCTAGTTAGGGATTATGTAGTTAGTTAGATTGGATTAATGAGTTAATCGCTTAATTATGCATGTTAGGTGTTTAGAATAGACTAATTAAGGGCTAATGAGGTTGTGCTATTTATCTAGATAGGTTCGGAAATTTTCTAGGCCCATTTAGGTGGTTAGATTAGCATTTCCGGCCTAAGTTTTCATTTATTGGATTTTGGTATTTGTTTAATTATTTTTGGTATTTATTTAATTATTTAATATTTTCTGGAAATTATACTAGGATAGCCGGTGATAGGAATTTCGTCTTGATTGCAATGGTGTGCTTAGTTTATCCAATTGAGTGCTAATTTGTGCAAATTGAGTTGTGATTGGAATTTTGGTTATTTATTCCAAAATTGTGAAATTTTGATATTTAATTAGAAAGTCATATTGAACAGTGGGATTTTAAAATGGAGGATATCAATTTATTTGGTTCAAATTGACTGTGTATCCACACTATTATTTTCACCGTGTGTTTTTAATACAAAGAAAATAGGCCAAGTCATTATTTTAATTGAGGCATTTAATCGCAAAGCATAATGTCCTTGGCCGGGATTGATTGATCGTGTGATGGCTAAGTGAACCCATCCCCGATATGTGTCGGTAGGACATTACCCCTATATGGGATACCCCTGAACAACGGATGCCAGTCGCAGTAGATTCTGGACCGATGCTCCTTTGGGAATACTATCCCTGATGTGCGTCGGTGGATGTTGCTGTGCTCAAAGAAGTGAGACGACGCTTGGCTACGCCAGAAGACCAATGTGCGTCGGTAGATCATGCTTATGCGAGCAATAATCGAATTGGAGCATGTGATTGATTGAAATTGAAGCGCCGGATTATGGGGCAAAATTGTGTGGCATGTATGGGACGTGTTATAACAATTTGGTCTTATAATCGGGACCCCTGGATTGACTGTATTGATTGTATTGAGTGTATTGATTGAATTAATCGATTGAATTTATTGAATTGAGGGATTGATTGATCGATTGAATTGATTGGATTGATTGATTGAGTATATGAATTGTACTGACATGCAAGAGGAAACTGAGGCAAGGTAAGTCCTCTGTCTTGTGTGCATAGACTGCCTCTAGGCGTATAGTTTAGGGGGTAAACTTGCTGAGACATTGTCTCACCTCGTCGTGGGCTTAATCTTTTCAGGTCCTTAGATGGCGGCCTCGCTGGTTCGTTATAGTCAGCCTCGGAGGGTTACCGAGCCAGTGATTGATTTCCCTATTCCTAGAGGCCACGGGGTTTGGGTCTATGAGCTCGTAGTGACCACTGTCTAAGTCGATGAGGGCTTACCTGAGAGGGTACCTTATCGATTTAAGGCGTAATTTCGCCGTGGGCTCAATGAATACAGAGTTGGTCCCCTTCAAGGTTTTGAGGTCCCAACTGCGGTAATAGACGCCACTTTTGGCGAGGGTACAGCTGACCATCTTGATGGTATTGTAGTGGACTCGGCGCCCCTGAAGCTTATGGAGTCTGAAGGGTCGGTGAATGTATCCGACTAAGGGGTCGCAAGATAGTTTCCTTTTGAGGGCTGAACTTTTTGGAATAGACTTTTGGTTGTAGATCTTTGTATATAAACCGATGTGTTTATAAATGTGTTTTGGTTGTGAAATTGTTCCTGCTTTTCTATCCTGTGTTGGTTGCTATCAGGGGTTATTGTTCGCTTCCGCATATGCATTAAAATGAATGGGTCGGCGACGTGTCTTAAGATGTCGCAATTTTATCGACTACCGAGGGATGTGCGTGCGCTTGAAACTCTGGAGCGTGACATTTAATCTATCATGCAATCCTAAGAAAGATAAAAAGAGAAATTAAATGAAAGGACATAAAAGAAAGGAATCCGCAACTCCTCCGATTTTTATACAGACAAAGGAAACTCGAGACATGTGGGGGATGAATGGTATAACAACGTGGTCGGAATGGACATCGACCTTCCACCATATTCGAGATCCTAATCTAATACCTAATCTAAGAACTATAACTAGGTATATACAATGGAAAAAGATAACAATTGTACACATCAAAATAATAAAAAATACGGCATAAGGCAAAGTTTTAATCAATTCAACTAAACAAGATTTAAAATCAACCAAATTTGAGCCTCGGGATCGGCCTTTGTAATTCATGCGTGGGTCCCTTTAGACACCTATCCAAGTTCATTTTATGACTTATAACCATTATTGATCATTTGTGTTCTTGTATGGTCAATAACACTTGTAAGTTCCTAAAAAGATGTTCTATGTGATTCCCTATGACTTTTCCTTGGTGTCATGCATCGCCCTAACATACATCTAATAATCACATGCACGAGCATGAATTAAACACATAGGTAGGCCTTTGAGACCTTGTTTCCCAAATAATCAATCAAGTGAGTGAACCGTCGGCAGGTCATTTATCATAAAGCATGCACTAATCACAAACATAAACGTTTTTAATGAATGGCGTGGTTATATGCATGAAAGGGTTACATGTGATCTTTCAAAGATGAATTTAAAGTCATTAATAACAAAAAAAATAATGTTTTTGAGATAAACTGACATCTTAGTTATGGAACACATTTAATTGCCAATGTTAGCTTGGGACTCGCATAAATGCACTTACAAGTATCGCAGACAATTTAAATATGGTCCAAACTATGACTTTTGCAATGTCAAATCAAAATTCAAAGAGATTTGATGACGTTTTAGACTAAGGAATATCTAGGCTATGGAAGGGCTCGCATAGAGGTACTCATAAACATCATAGGCATTTTAAATATGGTCCAAACCATGACTTTTCCTAAGTCAAATCAAGTATTGAAAAATAAATTTCAAAAGGTTTGCTTTTGGAAGCATCACATAAACCAAAGTGGTTTCAAGATGTAATTTGAAGGAGTCATTCGTCGAAAATCATTTGACAACAAAGATTAAAGGATTTGAAACAACTTTCATGAAGATGATATGTCCTAATATCATGCACAAACTAGCCTAAAGGGCTTAACTAAGCAATCACAACCAAAAGTTCACAACAGAAATTTTCAGATCAATCATAGCAAGTCAGCAAAATCGGATAATACCCCTTGATGGTCTATCTATGAAAAAATTACCTAACATGCATGACAAAATATGGAACAGCTTTCATGAAGAAAGTTTCTCTAAAAGAGCTAAGCATGATTTTATAAAAATCAGACAACAAGAAACTGCGCATCAAAAAATCACCAAGACAGCAGGACATCGCATCATTGCAACCAAGGTTTATCATACCAAATGAAGTCTAAAAATGATGATATTCTACCACAACGTAGATAAAAGAATGGCAAACAAACTTTGTTAAGGGTCCAAGTTGAGAATCCTTACAGGAAAAATAGTACAAAAATAACAAAGGTCTATCTAAAGAGGGGTAAAAACAGGGGTCCGAATTTGACCCTAATTCTAAATTCCACTCTTAGGAAAAATGAAAAATAGACCTATCGAAAAGAAATTTGTATGAAATAAAAGGCATTTGAAAGTTTTAAGTGTGCTCTACAACTTTCTAAAAGGTTCGGGTTCAATTGAAGACAACTTGGTGCTCTAAGATTGGGTTTTCTAAAAGTGTGCGTATCAGCAATTAAAAATCAGAATATTTGCATTGTCAACCCCAACAATCAATTCTAGCAATGAACAGAAATGTGAAGGAAATCAAAACCGCAACAAGATTACCTTCTCAAACAGTACATAACAAGAACTTCATGAATATTCAAATACAAACAGAAACTTCCCCAAATGCTCTATTGTCTCTCTTGCGAATATTTAGGCTCCATTAGTCTTCCACTAAGTATTATTTTCTAGAGTTGACTTCAACTTTGCATTCATAGTTGGTACTTCTAAACCTTTGAAGAAGGTCATCTTCTTTGCAACAAGCTACTATGCATTAGAAAAACACTAAAAAAAAAAAAAAAAAGATAACTAATTTCACAAAACTAGTAGTCAAGATTTAAATCCGTGAATTAAACGATGGGTTTAGTTTTTCTTAAGTTTCTTTTTTTCTTTGGTTTTTTTGGGTTTTTTGGGGGGGCGGGGAGTGGGAGGGGGAGACTGGGGTGGTTTAACGCTGGATTTAGTTAGGCAAAATTACAAACACCCGGCAGACATCACAAAATGGGGTTTCTTCAGACGAAAAGAGAGGGTACAAGCACTGGCGATAGGAGATAATCTTGTTCACGTAGTTTTCAATGGCTTTGGAAGGTCTAAACTCTTACTCTTTGGCTAAGCCATCACTCAAAGTCACGGATGATTTTGTTCATTCAAAACTCGTGGAATTTTGGACTGAACAGAGCATTCCAAGGGACTCTTATCACCCTCTATCTCTCTTCCTCATCAATCATCAATGATTACATTGACTAGAGAGATTGGTGCGTGAGATCGCTGCTTCAGCTGAAGGTCACGAATCTCTTGGAAATTCTCTTTCAGAGTACAAGATTTTTGCTGCTTAAAACTGTGTTAAAAATAAGGAATTAACACGGACATGGAAAGACACTTTGCCGGGGGTGTTCCTTTTGATGTTTACAAACACTTAGGATATCAATATAAAACCAGTAATGATATGTAACTAAGCAAGTTTGTGAAGAATATGAGATTTATCGATGAGATTATGATCTGATTGATGAGGAAATATGAAAAACAAACACTTGCTATATATTTGCACCATAAGGACTCCCGTAATTAGTGAAGTAAGAGTGTCTTGTGATTGAGATATCCCAAGAAACTTTGATTGCAAGTCTCATGAACAAAAGAAGCATCCGCCTTAGTTGAACTTAACAAATATCCTAAAAAAAACATTATGGAACGTCACTTTGAGTTCAAATGTTCATTTACACCGATTTCTCTCGATGGACTCACAAGTGGTGATAAACTATCCAACAGGACTAGACAGACATAAAAATTGGTGCAAATTGCATTCCAAGTTGCTCCAATGATGGTTATCATGCCTTTGCTGCGGAAGAAGATCATCTTCGCCATGCATCTTTTCAGTTTAATCATGCCTTCCTGTGTATTCTCAATGGATGTGCAACAACCTCGACCCCTAATTTGTTTCCCTGCCTTGATGATTGCTTCCTGAAGATCTGCAAGCCAACAAGTATTCCACTCGCCCCTTCCCATTTAATCTGTTTCACTGGCTTCCAGTTCCTCTATACTATATCACATATGGGATGTATGGACCTGAAAAACTTCCCCACTCATCATCAACATCCTCACGGAGTGCAGCTGGATCTACCAATTGATTGTCTTCAAGCACAACCTTCAAATCATCTTCTAGTCGTCTGCATCTTATGAAATATCCCAACTTCATCAGAGTTCCACCCAAAACTCTAAGTCTAAGGCTAAATCTTAAATAACTCTCTTCAAATTGACCAAAATCAACTCCTCCCTCCAAAACTCCCCACAGCCAATTAGGTTTGAAAAACTGAATCCACACTTGATCTGAATCAAAAGAACCAAGAGTTCCTGATAGCACATTCCGCCTTTGTCCATTAACATGTGGCACAATGTCGAAAGATATTTCCTTTTTTCCTTCTCCTACACTGATAGCAACACAAAGATCCAATTCAAATAACTTGTCATATAGGTCCTGTGAAGCCCTGAAAGATATGGTTCCGTCTTCAACAAGGACAAACTCCTTTGGCATCTCTCCTCCAGAGCGAACAATTCGATACTCGGGAGAAATTCGGGAATAACGACACCTCTGTTACATTGGAAAATTGTTAGAAGAGTTTGATTTAAGTTGTCCTTGTAATTCAACCATAGCTAGAGTTATATAATAATTAAAGATGTTGATGTATACAATACTCATGTGATAGAAATCATTCCATTGCAAATGTTGTAGCCACCACTATTACATATACATGTAGAATCACTTCATAATAGATTTGTTTGTTTGCGTAGAATTTTTGGTTTGCATTGTACATAGTATACACTCCATAACGACACAGTCTGCGTCCGCCTGCTCGCTTACAGACAGAGACCTCAATTGAGAAGTCAGCCATTTTAAATCCTTTGTGGACTAATTTGCTCGAACTATCTTCCTCTATGCTAGTTTAATTATTATCTTCATGCTCTAGCCTCCGCTATTCCAGATAGGTGCAGAATCACCTTATGTTAGTTTGTTTATTTGTCTAGCATCTTCTGCTTTTGCATTAACAAACACACAGGGCACCCAACATGAAAAAATTCTGTACCAATCACAGAGAGAGAGAGAGAGAGAGAGAGAGAGAGAGAGAGAGAGAGAGAGAGAGACCTGAAGTGAGACATCAGCCATGTTCGACCCTTCGCGGACTAAATTACTTGTACTATATTCTTCTGAGCCAGTTTTATGATCCAGTAAATATTCTAATTCGCTTGAACTTTCTTCCTCTGTGTTTGCTTGATCATTTTCATGCCAAATCTCATAGAGTAAAGCTGGATCCACTGACTGATCATCTTGAAGCAAAACCTCCAAATCATAATCTAGTGGCTTGCATATTAGCCTAAATCCACACTTTTTCACATTTCCACCACTTAATACTCTAATGCTAAACTGGAAATGACTCCAGTCATATGTTGTGCGATAGTCGGGCCACAACTGCTGTCTTTCACGATAGTCAAGCCACACATTTTCCAAATCTGATGATCTGAAAGTGCTTATGATTTCTTTAGCCATTGAGCCATTAACAGATGATTCCAGACAAAATTCAACTGGCCGTTCTCCATCTTTTGCTTGGAATACAACACCGAAAGCTAATCCTAGAAACTTCTTATACAAGTCTTTTGAAGCCGTGAAA
This sequence comes from Eucalyptus grandis, assembly GCF_016545825.1. Classification (NCBI taxonomy): domain Eukaryota; kingdom Viridiplantae; phylum Streptophyta; class Magnoliopsida; order Myrtales; family Myrtaceae; genus Eucalyptus; species Eucalyptus grandis. Next base: position 42,314,240 of record NC_052619.1, read on the forward strand.
TATATGTAACCCTCTTTGTCAGGGAGCAACCATCTTGGCATCTCTCCTCCAGGTAGAAGAACTTCACGACGAGTTTTGGCAAGAAGTTGCTGTCATAGATGTAGACTGTTAGATAATTTTTCAAAATAGGCACCTAAAAAGGGGTGTTTCGATGAATTAAAGGGAACTACTAGAGGTTGCCCTAGTAGCGACCCTTCTCACATGGGAAGGGAGAGGTGGGGAGTTCAATTCCCCGCCTTTTCAAGAGGTTGGGGGTGGGGACGTTTAGTTTCAAGGGTGGGATTCGATTCCCACGCTTTGCAAAGAGGCAAAGCAAAAACTTGAAAATGAGTTGAGAGTTAGAGTAAGATAGACTAAAAAGAAAAATTAAAGGGGTAGTCCTAGAATCTAGGTATAATTAGTATTAACATTAAAAGGGCTTTTTGTACTTAATTGGTGGAAACATGATATGTTAAATTGAAGATTTTGTAATTGGATGAAGGTGTATTGCTGGAGTATTTCATTTGGGTGATCCTTGTAGTTCCACAGCAAACTAGAGTTCTATAGATAGAGAGCATATCCTTTGTGTTTCTTATAGCCATCTCCACAACATTTATTTGTAGAATTACTTTCTATATGTTTGCTTTTCTTAATTAGCCCACGGATCCAAGATCTTCAGCCTTTTAAAATATACACACTTGGTGCAGCCAACTTGTACAGGACTCCGTGTAAATCAATCAGAGAGAGAGAGAGAGAGAGAGAGAGAGAGAGAGTAACCTCAGGCTTGAACAAATCATCCATGATGAATCCATTATGGACCAGTTGATGACATGAAGATAACTGAATATGGTCAAGGTTGCATATATTGGAGGGAATTTTGCTTAGAGATTTGCAACCATCTGCCCATAATTTACGCAATTGCCCAGGAATCTCAAGGATCTCTTGTAGTTGGTGGCAATACGAAACATTCAAATGGTCCAACTCATATAGATGTCCGCATGTTGGAAGGTCGGTCAAATTGTTTCCCGACAAATTCAAATTGCCTAAGGAAGGAAAACAGTAATGATTTTCCAAGAACATTACTTCCGATAGTTTGCATCTCCCGAGGTTTAGACTCCATAAATTAGGAAATCCTGTCTTCGTATGGGAATCACTTGAATCCTCCCCCTTGCTTGGAAACTTGGTTAGTTTTGAACAGCCATCAAGCGTCAAGATTCCAAGATTTTGCAACCTGTAAATGCTGGATGGAAGGATTGTCAATTTCTTGCAATTTTTTAAATGCATAGCCTGCAAAGATAGAAGATTTTCTATGGATGCAGGAAGTTCTTTAATTGAAGTCCCATCTAGATAAATTTTTCGTAAGCCTGTGATTTTATCCGGAATATCAGGAATTCTTTCCAAGTTTTTGCATCCGTGGAGATCCAATTCCTCAAGATTTGGAGTACAATCAAGATCCGGCATACAAACTACTGATTGGCATTCACTGAGATTGATGAACTTCAATTTTTGAAGTCCTGCAAAAGACATTCCGAATGGAAAAAAGAACTGAGATAAATATTTAATTCAAAATCTGGCTCTATTTTTAAAATAAAAATCACTCGATGATAATTCAAGCCACATGTGGTCAAAATTCACATGATCATATGGTGTAAATAGAGCACTCCATTCCACTTATAAATGTGAGTTCAGTAGCTAATCCTTGTGATTTTGCCAAAAGTGGAAGAAGAAAAAAGAACAAAACTCGTCATTTCACAACACACTAAAAGTGGCATGCTCACGTCCACAACATACCCATGCAGAAAGGATACTTGTAATTCAGAGAGAGAGAGTGTGTAATCTCAAGTGGGAGCATATGAGCCATGGTCAATCCTTTGCCAACTAATTCATCACATCAATTTAAGCAAACATAAGTGGCGCTTGACTGATCTGGAATCTTTTGTAGAGATTCGCAATCACCTACCTGTAGATCCCACAAAGGCAGTGAAAGCTTGGGAATTTCTCATAGTCATCACTTAACAGGTCATGGTGGTTTGTTGATCGATTTTTTTTTTTTTTTTTTTTTTTTTGAAAAAGGGCACATTTTGCACCCTGTAGTAAGGCCCTTGACGCGTTACAGGTTGCTAACCTTTATTTTTCGTGAATTCTGTGCGTACAAGGTATTCCAAAGACAACCCTCTTGACCGTCGTGTCAAGTTTATGAGTCACTTTTGATATGCATTTGCTAGGATGCATGTATGAATGAATTGTATTAGAGAAATCCCACATCAGAAAATTGATGTGGCATGAAGCAATATCCTAATTAACCTATGACTTGAATTTTTGAGTGAATGTGGATCCAATTGCATATATTGATGGACTCGGATTTCGGCTTTTTCTTGATAAATCTCCCCAGGGTGAAGGTATTGGACTTTTGCTGCGCACTCCCAACAACATTTTGGCAAAATATGGGGACTCAACCTTTAGCTTAGTTCTGCTACCCATCCTCAAGCACATGGAGCTGTTAACAGATTTTGAGCAATTTATTAAGGAGTTTTATTGGAAATCATGTTAAATAATGGATTTGTTATTGGTTCAAACTGAATTTGCCTAAAATAATTCTGTGAGTCAAACTACTGAAAATGTCGATTTGAAATTGTGAATCAAAAGCATATTTTTTAAGTCCTTTGGATCTTACCCCATTACCCACTATGCGTCAATTTAGTGGAGATGCTAAAGAAAAAGCTAAGGAAAGTAGTTAGATAAGGAAGAGTCTGAAGAAAGAGCTCAGGCAGTTACAAAAGTTAGTTTCGTGGAAAGTATGTAATTTCACCGTCTAATGAATTACAAGTGCTTCATCAAGTTGGCCTTGAGGACAAGTCTTTCCGACGGAGGGAAAATGATATTGTAAGTATTTTGGATCTAGATTGGACATTTCAAAATTCTCTCTTGTGATTTGAATAGTAGGGATATAATGTATTTTTTTTTATCTGTATAATAATATAGTTAGGATTTTTTTTTTTTTTATCATGATTAGAAATTTGACATTGTTGTTGCTTATTTAAATTTCATATTTTCTTTACCTGGAGGTTACTCAAAGGTGTCCTAGGTTTCTAGCCATATAAATACCCCGCGGGTCCTTCATTATAAACACAGCTGATTTATCAACTGAAGTTTTAATCGTGGGTATCGTTCCTTATTAGTCTTTCTTTGTCCGTCTCTCTATCCCTTTGGTGGATTTCTAGAGTTCATGAGTGATCAGGAGAGTGCTGGCTTCCCAAGGTGGTGATTCAGTTAAGGAGGCCTAGATTTTCTAGTCCTGGCCTTCCTATCCTCCGTAGTGGGTCTTTTCACCTGACTAAGATCGAAAAAGCCTTCTTTTAGTTGTTCATTCAACACAATCCGACGTCAGTGGGACCAACGAGCATGCCAGGAAAATTGAAAGACCACAAAGTTTGTCTAATTTAAGGCAATGGACTTTTCATACATCTAATACTATATGAACATGGGTTACGTCTGTGCAAAAAATTGAGATTTCTAAGAAAGGTCCTCTTTGCTTTATATAATAGTGCAGATGATATGAATATGAATATAAATATAATTACATGTACATGTACAACTTTAGAGTACATTTAGGTTTAAATAAATTTGAATTAGTGAAGTGAGCTCCTTATTCACTTCTCCGCTTGAAAGTCTCAGCGCACTACTAGCGAAGCGAGCACCCTTACTCAAAGTGCTAGATGCAGCGTGCTAGCACCACTAAGGGTAAGGCTCTTCCATGGAGCTGTGCTCCACAAGCCTTGTTCTAAAAAGGCGGGAGAAGAAATTGGATGATTAACCTATTTCCTCTATCGTTCTACAGCTAGGTGAGAGGGCATCCGACAAGATGATGTGAAGAGTCATTTCTTACTTGTAGGAGAAATAGAGTACTAATGGACGGCTCGATTGAATGGAAAGGAAGGGAACGAGTTACATACTTAGAATGGAGAGATTTTTCTAAGGTAAAGTCTATGAACTTTTTATAAAATTAGATTTGTTATATATAAAATAAAAGGAGCTTTCTTGCAATTTCGCTTCTTCCTCCCTTTAAAAATAAAGAAATTATTGTTAGAAATTGCTGTTTAGGTTAGTCCAACCAAAAATGACATGGGACTTTTTGTTTGAGAGTTGTCAAGTTTGGACCAACTTAAGTAAAGACTAACTTCCTATAAAGATCATTCCCACATATATGGAGATGTGGACACCACAAGTGCCAAAACTTGGCACATGATGACTTTTAAGTGTCAAAAGTTCAAAAATATTACACTTAAGTGCCCAAATTGGAGAAGAATGGAGCACTCAAATGTCAATGGCGAGAAATTTCGACCAAATTGCTGACATGGTATTTTTTGACTACTTTTTTTTTTTACTGACGTGGCGATTTAAAAAGAAAATGTCCACGCGGTGCTATAAACCACCAAAATTAATTTTTAATAAAAATATTAATTAAAAATTAAATTATTTATAAAAAGGGGGAGGTAGTAGCGCTCGACGAGGGCCTCTATAGCCCTCGCTACCGCCACCCCACCATCACTAGAAAGAGCCGATGACAATGGGTCGAGGGTCGGTTGGGGTCGTTAGGCACTAGGCCCTAGGCAATGGCCAGTGACCTGGGTTGACCCTCGGCTAGTGCTTGCGATCGACCCCGACGAGGGCCTACAATGGTGGGGTGGCAGCGACGATGGCGAGGGCTGTGGAGACCCTTGCTGAACACCGCTACCTCCCCTTTTTTAATGATAATTTAGTTTTTAATTTATTTTTAATTAATACTAAATTAATAAATTTAGGGGCAAATCGATGTCATGTTGCACATTCATTGCTGAGTAAACATGCTAGCAAGCCCCGTGACCACTTATATTATTAAAATAAGCCACGTCGGATTTTGTTACCCTTGCCTGCTTCGGCACTTAAGTGTCCAATTTTTTTTTTTTTTTTTTTTTTTTTTTTTTTTTTTTTTAAGTGGCGTTTAAGTATACTTTTTGGAAGTTTTAGCACTTAAGTGTCTACCCATGCCAAGTTTTGGTACTTGCAGTGTATTTTGCCCCACATATCTATTTTCATTACCCGCTTCTTTCAATCAGAGAGAGAACAATGGGAACACACTCATTGCGACCAAAGCAAATGAGCAACAACAATCTCTTGCCTTTTCTATACATAATTTTATAACGAGTCTAGTCCGATCATCTCTGCTATTTAGTATAGAACATTTAACAACATATCGAGAGTCTATCATTTCAAAGACATAAAAATTCTGAAAAAAAAAACTTAAGAATCAAATCCTTAGTTCATGTATATTAAAAATTCCAGCAGTCTTAATTCAATCTTTAAATTATATAATTAATAAGCTTTTGCTTTAATTTTCGGTACTCAAAAGTTACCGATGCTTTAAATTCATTGTTCTTACGATTTTCAGTACTTGTAAAATATTGAAAATGAGATGGGACTTTTTTCTTGAATATTTTTTTTTGTTCGAATCAACATCAACATTCACATAGGAAGGTGTCCCTAAAACGGGAAGATTCCACTAATGTTGGATCCTGTAGTTGATCGACATTCATAGTCATAGGCATATAGATGTTGATATATAGAAGACAAGGAAGAAGAGTATTCATTTAAATGCGCACCTTGAATTGCTCCCTCACTATAGGGATGTTGCTTTTGTGCAGATCCAGTCCAACTAACTTCTTTGGACCAGAGAAAAATTCCGGAATCCAAGGAGGACATTCAGGCCATTCAAACCATCTTAGTTCATTAGGAAGATGGACGGGACCTTGAAAAGAGTTATGCACATTTATCATGATGAGCATCCTCAATCTTCTCATGTTTTTAAATGCATTAGGACCAATGTATATCGCTTCGGTCTTGGGTAAATCCAAAACTATGGCTTTTACTGCATTTGTTCCCTGTATTTATAGAACACCAATTGCAATTAATATACAAAGTTCGAGAATAAGAGTGTAAAATCAATATCCAAATCAACAAATCTTACCATGCCCCCGGACAAAACATCATGAATATCATCATTAAGCCATATCCTACTACGTCTTCCAGGATCATCACGACATTCTTGTTTAACAATATCCGTGCCCATCAATTGAATCAAGTCATGCATCTGTAGGGTCCAATTCTCTTCAATTATCAAGGACTTCTCAATGAGAACTTGTACTCCAATAATTGTTTTAAAGTCGCAACAATCAAGAATTTTCATAATGTATTCTGTAGATTTCCCCTTGAAGAAGCAGGCAATATCAAGGAAGATATCCTTTGCATAGTCCTCTAGTCCCTCGTAACTCAACTTAAGAACGTCATTAATGTTTTTGTTAGGACTATCCGCAAGATTGTTCAAGGCACTTTTCCACTCACGTTCTCCTCTACCACATAGGAAAGACCCAAATACCTCAAGTGCTAGTGGAAGACCATTAGCATAATCCAAAGCACTATCCACTAGATCCCTCTGTATTACTCCTTTGTTGCTTCTTAGAAAAGCATGCCTATTGAAAAGTTCAAAAGCTTCACAATGCTCCAAAGTTTTAACCTCATAAATGTGATCTATATCTATCCCATGGGAAGTTAGCAAATGTTTATCTCTTGTAGTAAAGATGATCCTGCTTCCTCTACCAAACCACTCACAATCTCCAGCTAAAGCATTTAATTGTTTTACATCATTGACATCATCGAGAACAAGGAGAACTTTTTTATAGCAAAGTCTATATTGAATCAAATTTATACCTTCATCAACACTAAACACCGTGAATCTTTTCCCCAACAATATCTTGGACAACAATTTTTCTTGCAAAGGAACTAAATCCTTGGAATCTTTTGAAGCTTCTCGAACATTTGCTAAAAAACAAGAACCCTCAAATTGTCTAAAAATGGCATTGTGAAGGGCTTTCGCTAAAGTTGTCTTGCCTATACCTCCCGGTCCCCATAATCCTATCATGAGAACATCATCGGACTCAAGACTTAACATTGATACCAGCTTTTCCACTCGAGGATGAATCCCAACTGGATGCTTAGCAACATGTAGGGGTATTCGGTCTAGTTGCCTACAGATCTCCTTCACAATCCTCTTTATTAGCTTCGCTTCATCTCTGACAAAAAGCCAGAAAGGGCTTAACACATGGATTCAGCAAATTCAAAGAAAAGTTTATGTTTATCCAAAAAATAAAAAGAGTGAAGATGTGATTCAGCATATAAAACCAGGGACAAAGTAGTGAGTCGCATCAATTATGACTCACCCATCATTCAAGTCCCACCCAGACAAGCTACCGGCATTAAAGAGAGCCTCCTTCCATTTGTTCACTTTCTCTGAGTTCTTCCCAAACTTGGACTCATGCTTAATCATAGCTTTTCCATAACTCTTTCTCACTTCTCTTGGCTCCACTTTGTAAAACACCGGCAACACAATCATGTCCTTTTGTGCCTTGCATTCCATGATTTTCGCCACCTCTTCCAAACACCACTGTGAGGAAGCATAGTCTTCAGAGAAAACAATGATCGCGATTTGCGATTCCTCAATCGCCTTTGGGAGCGCTTGTGATATTTGCTCTCCTTTCCTCAGTTCCTCACTGTCAATATAAGTATATATACCATTTTGGTCTAGAGCTGTGTAGAGATGACCGAGGAAATTTTTGCGAACATCGGTGCCTCTGAAACTCAAGAAAACATCGTAATTTCTCTTGGGTTTCGAAGAAGAAGAAGAAGAAGAAGAAGAAGAAGAAGAAGAAGCCATTAGAATTTGGCGTAAGGAGGCAGGTGCTGCTGTTTTTTCGTGGGATATTAGAAAGATGAAGGTGCTTAAAAGGTAAGCTACTTCGTCGGCTCCCTATAAAATATCCGGCCGTGTCTTCGAGGAAATGGCATTCGCAACAGTTCAGATTTTGTTCGATATTTTTATCTTCTCGGCATATTCTGTCTACCATGAGGCATGACTTTCTTTTTGGTGGGTCAACAAAGAATATTACATTAATTTTCAGCTTTGTGGGTAAAGCAAATGAGAGATGAGGCAACTGCGGAGAAGGAGGCGGTGGGGCCCTCGGTTTTCTTATTTTATTATTTGATTGATTGGTTTCATGGAAATTGGCTTCCATCTGTTTTTTTTTTTTGGAACAGAGGCTTCCATCTGTTTAGTCCTTTGCTTTTCTGTGGGAGCGCCATGCGCAGTTTGGACACCACTATCGCAGGGTTTGATGGTCAAAGATTTTGGGAATCGAACCCAACAGTCTTTCTTTAATCAAGGGCCACCTGTGTGTCCAATGTCGAGCATCTTTTGGCATGGCGCCGATTAAAGAAAGATGGGATTTTCAAGTTTCGTTTTTTTCTTTTTTTAACGAAAAGTTTTTTTTTTAACAGAATTTTAACGAAAAGTTAGAATGATTAGGGGTGGTCTTTGTTTGGACGTGGTGGCGCAGATGGGTTATGGGAGTGCCCAAATAACAGAGAAGCCTGGTAGAGATGTGTTTAGGATATTTTATAATTATATATATATATATATATATGCATATTTTTTTCGATTGATCCTAATCTGTTATTTTAGATAGTTGTTATATAAAATCTATTATAGATAAGTTCATGCATTATTTGCTTGATAATGAATAAAATATGCTGGACCTTTGTCTTCAGTTGGCGGGTGGGGAACGGTTGTTCCATTTCCTTTTGATTTGACAATTGACATTCCAGAGAACTGCTCAATCTTTTATTTTCCGATACAGACATTTATTGCTCACATCTTCCTAGGCAAGCCTCAGTTGCGGACTTTATGGTGCTCTCAAGTGAGACATCCAGAGTTTTGGACATTATACTCTTGGACTGACCCTCTTCCTCTACTCAATGGTGATCCTGATCGTTTCTGCTGGTTGGGCCATTCGTCAGGGACCTTCTCTGTTGGTTCGCTTGGGATGCCATTCGCCCGAGAGGGCAACCTATGCATTGGGCTCCTTTTATTTGGAATAACATGTTAGTCCCTTGATACCAGTTCCTGTTGTGGCTGATCACTAGAAATAGATCACCCACTCAAGTTATGCTCCTTACCTATGGTAGAATCTTTGACGCTAAGTGTGTCTTATGCTCTTGTCGTTCGAACTTTATTGATCACATTTTCTTTGGGTGTTCTACTACTGAGGCTTTAGCTGATATTTGGGCTTCAAAATGTAATTTTGCTTGGCAGAACAGATTGTGGACAGAAAACCTCCAATGGGCCATCAAGCATCTATCTGGAGATTCTTTTCACATTGCGCTCTCTCCTTTTGCCTTTGGTGCACTATGCAATATCGTTTGGAAGGAGCAACAAGCCATGATAGTCAAACTAAAGAGTCCACATCAGACTTTTGTCGGCTCCACGGATATGTCCGGATCTTGAGCTAGAAGACTTCATTAAAAAAAAAAAAAAAAAAAAAACCATAAGTGAAAGTTCAACGACTTGATTAGCAAAATTAAAGTCCCAATGACTTCATATTGAAATTCTCATTGGGATTTACTTTTTACAAGGCAGAAATGTAAGTTTATCACTCCAATCAGTGTTTTTTTCCCGTTTTTGTCTATTCTTTTCATTTTTTTTTCCTCAACTACCTTTTTTTTTTTAATATTTTGCTTGGTGGATGCTATTGCTGGCATCGATGGCGATTTTGCGGCCAAAGTAGCGCGCGAACTTCTGCTCCTTCACCGACCCACAGCCATCCGCGTTGCTGGGGCGTTGTCCGCGAGCCGCTTCTTAAACCCTACAAAGCATTATGAATCTTTCAAATGGGTATCCCCATCAAAGGAAAATTTCGAGAGAAACTGAGCAAGAGCGGGAGACTCGAGATGGACCTCGCTCTCCTCCGATTCCCGCCTGGTTAGCGGGCGTGTGCGGGTGGAGTTGCGCGTGTGAACTCGACGTGGACGTGGATGGGCTATCTTCCATGATCTGCGGTGAAATTCTCGATAGAGCCCATCAACGGCGCTCTCTGCCTCCGTGGGCTGATGGACCTTCAAGCTCCTGCGTCGAGGACAGCGATGAAGCCCGTTATCGAGAGACCAGAAGACGAGGCGACCCGTCAGCCTTTCTTGGGCTGATCAACATAAAATCGAAAGGTTCAGATTCGAGCGTAGTAACACAGAAATCTAACTGAAATTGCGTTCAGCGTTCGGTGAAAAATTCCTTTCGTGCAGGACGTGTCCACATACATTCGAAGTGATCCAGAATCGGTGACAAATCTACGCTAATTTGGTTCGGCATTTCATCGAACACATGGTGCACGCCTCGGAAGACATTCCTATATGCAATACTAGAGCAACATTACGACTTTAACAGTTTCATAGCAGCAAAGATTTAAACCAATTCATCAACTGCAACCCTGAGACTAGTCTGTTTCCTAGATAAACCGAGACGAAAGGTTTCTAGGAGGAATCTCGATCGTGATTGAAGGTTATAGTAACAAGAGGAAGTCCTGGAAGGTGATCAACTTCGGTGACATTAAAATCTCTGTTCTTGCCACGCACGCTCAGCGTCGCTTTTTGCTCTCAGAGGTGAACAAGAGGAAATTGGGGTGGGCCTCTTTCCTTTCTTCATTCATTTCTTCTTGGTGCCATGCTCCATGGCCTTAAATAAAACCTTTTATTTATTCTAACAGGCTTCTTGAGCGGATGGGCTAATGAATTTGGGCTTCGTTCATTCATTTTCTTTCGGGCCCTTCTTTTGTTATGGATTGCATTAAGATATGGAATGAAGGGATTGGGTCAAGAGAGAACTTGCATGAACGGACCCATACGGATCGGCTCCCATTTTATTTGTTATTTGTTATTAATTTATTATCTAGCTATTTTTCATTTTTATTTTTGTAGCTTTACAAAAATTAAAATTTGAATTGTTGACTAAAATTTAGATGTCAACACCCCTTAATTTATGTGACTAGCATGAATTAAGTATGTATGACCCGAGACAACATTTTCCCTTTGAAAATATCCATGATGGTAAATTGATGAGATAATTTTAAGGAAAAGATTCATCGTATGGGTATTTTAAAAATAATTTTCACAGAAAATAACTACATTTTGACCGCTCAATGCTTTTTCATCCGACATCCAATTTACTTGATTTTTGCGCCTATAGAAAGCTTATTAGTTTAGCTTACAATGCTTAGTACATCAATAATGTTTAAACGTGCATTACGTGTGAATGGAAGTTGTTGTATGATTTATTTTTTTATTTTTTTATTTTTTTATTTGATTGAAACATAGGTTCACTTCATTGAGTTTAACATGGTTGTATAGTGTGTTTAATTTGAAGATAATGGGGAATTACAAGTAGGATAAAAAAATAAGATGTGAATAATAGTGATATTATTTCCATTTTTTTTTGCTAAGATATATATTTTTAATTCAACGACTCGTTACAAAAAATGGACAAATGATTTAATACACAAACTATAAAACTCTTCAATTACATGAGTAATGCATTTTTTTTTTTTTTTTTAGTATTAGATTTTATGGGATCATTGCTAACTGTTCTAAAACCTTAAGCTGTTAGATGAAAGCGTTGTTTAATATTTAATTATTCTAACATTCCCCCTCACATTTAAATTGGTCTTTTTGCTTAGTACTAAGTGTGGACATGTTTAACTAGGGAAGCAATTAGGGCCTAGTAGAATTTAAATTCTAAAAGCTTAGATGTTAGATAAAATTGTGGTTTAATATTTAATTATTCTAACATTCCCTCTTATGCTTAGTCTGGTCTTTTTGCCTAGTACTAAGTATGGACATGTTTAATTGGGGAAGCAATTAGGGCCTGGTAGGATTTGAACTCATGATCTCCTACTTTGATACCATATTAGATTTTGTGAGACCACTGTTAACTTTTCTAAAAACTTAAGTTGTTAGATGAAAATACAGTTTACTATTTAATTATTTTAACATTTAGGAAATAGAAGCAAAATTTTTTTTTTAAACGGAAATAATTTCTAATTTGTTTCTATAATTCAAACAAAATGTAAAAATAAAATAAAAAAATACTATAATAAGTTCCATCTAAAAGCTTCAAGTGTGTTTAAAGAGGAATAATAAAAGAAAGAAAGTGAGCGGAGTAACCTTGATAAAAAAAAAAAAGAGTAGCACAAATATGAGTTCATATTCTTCATCCTTTTGAGGCTCTATTTGGTAACATGCCAAATGGTGTATGTTCTATTTATTTTATTTTATTCTCGGAACAAAAAAAAAAGAACATAAATCTTATTGGTAACTTTTTTATTTCTAGTAACAAACTTGTTTCCGAGAATAGATTTGTAACATAATCAATAAGTAGAAAAAAATTATTTCTCATTCTTGAGAACAACTCTAGAATCAAGTCCATTTTTTTTCCTCTTTTCTTTTGTCCTTTTCTCCTTCTCCTTCTTCCTTTGGTTGGTCGTTGACCTCGGCCAGGCTGGTGATTGGCTAGATGAGGGTCAACGACCTCGTTAGAGTGTCATCGGTCCTTGGCAATTAGGCGAGCTTGGGCTTGCCCAGATTTGGTGAGGCCAAGCTTGCCCAGTTGTCGATGAGGCTCAACCTCACTAGGCCACCGTGAGGGCAACGTTGGCGAGGCCAACCTCGCAGTGGCTCAATGAGGCTGAGTTTGGTGAGCCCAAAAGCCTTGCCAAGTCGCCGAGGATGCTCGGCCAATGAGGTCGCTAGCCCTCGTTTGGCCGGTTGCTAGCTTGGCCAAGGCCAATGACTAGCCAAAGGAAGAAAGTAAAGAAGAAAAGGAAAAAATGTAATAAATTCATTAAATAATTAAAATATGATTTGGATTAGAAATTTTGAGAGTAGTACCAAACGCATTTCTATCTCGGGAATTGAAATTTTGTGCGGTTATCAAGCGCTTTTGAATTCTCAAAAACTCATATGAGGAACAAAAATAAAAAAATCTAACTCTATTCCTGGGAACAAAATGGTTGCCATGCAGACCCTTAAAGTTTTAATTGTGTATAAAGAGTAATAATAAAAGAAAGAAAGAGAGGGGGATTTGTGACCAAACAGAAAAGAATAGTAACTAGACATCCTTTCTCACGCTTCATCATTGTTTCATGTGTGTATAAAGGGGAATAATAGAAAGAGAGGGGGAGAAGGGTGACCAAACGCAAAAAAGAGTAGCATAAACATCGTTTCATAATCTTCATCCTCACTCTTCAATCATTTTTTTGTCTCTTCTTCTTCTTCTTTTTTTTTCCTCAAGTACCTTTATATATATATATATTCTCTTTCGTAAATATCCAAATAAAGCACAAGTATCATAAGTGAGTTCCTCTTTGTTCTATTGTAGATTTAATGATAAAATTTTAATAATTATTTCATAATTTAGGAAAAATTCCAAATAATAGCTTAAAATACCTTCAATTTTTCAAAGAAGGACTTAAAGTAAACCTTATTTGATTTTGTTGTCCCAAGTGAGAGAGAGAAGAAGCTTGGGTTGTTACTGCTCCGTGTCTATATGTAGAGCCATATTTTCGTGCTTGTCTTTTGCATTTATAAGCTTCTCAAGCTTGGAATTGCCAAATATGTACTTCACTATGGAAGCCCTTCCATACTTTGCCTCAACATGAAGTATATTTTGGTATTTGTAGAAAGTAAGCAACTCTTCTGGTTCTAACCAATCTTGCCAAAGTTAACATGGCACCTTTATTATTTCAAGATGACCCATCTTACACGCGACATGGATCAAAATATATCCCTATCCATCGTCCTCAAAGGCGCTCATAGCGAACTTGTCAACCAAGAGCTTGACTCCATCGATGTAATTCTCGTATGCTACTAGATGGAGGAGGCTGCCCCTTCCAACAACTCTTAAATTAAATAACTCTTTTTTGTGCTTTGACATCTCTTTTAGCATATCTACATCATTAAAGTAGGAATGATTTTGTGGCATGCTCATGATGATGGGACTAGGAACTTTACCCTCTATCTATTATATTTTACCAAGATGAAATAAAAATGCGAATATAACATATCTAAAATCCAAACTTTTTGAGGGGGAGGGAAGGATAATTTCAGTATAGACAATGGAGATTGCTTCAAAACATAGCGACATTCATCTCCAAGTAGTAGTTTACCATATGGGAGTAGGGGTGTGCAAAAGAACCGGGACCCGCTCGGACCGCCTGGAACCGGTGGTTCTTGAGGGAACTGGTTTGGTTCTTGATTCCAATTTATGGGAACTGGTAGGTACTGGTCCGGTTCTCGGTTCCATTGGCTGATCCATCCACCCGCCCATCCGGACCGGACCGATTATATTAAAATAATATATTAATTTTTAATATTAAAAAAATGAAATTACAAATTAACAAACCTAAATCAAATAATTAAAAAAATTAATTAAAGTGGAAAAAAAAAGCACACTAAATGGAGAGGCACCGATCTCCAGTCAAATCAAATGGAGAGGCGTTGAAGGTAAAAAGTCTAAAGTGTACCTTGACAAAACATCGAGCAATTGGTGGGCAAAAAGCAAAAACATGAAGAAGCAGGGCTACGGGAGGAGAAGAAGAAGAATAGGTCAGGTGGTGAAGAACCAGAAATTTTGGTCAAAAACCAAAGTTGTTTCTGTCAAGATCGAGCTTTCGAGAAAATGATATTATTATTATTATTGTGAGACTGGATCCATGCAACTAACGGGTAGATCCTGATTCCAATTTCTCGGAATCGGTCCTTAACTAGCGGTTCCCGGTTCTAGGTCGGGAACCGCCCTCCCGGATCATGCACGCCTCTATATGGGAGTAATCAAGGGCAACCATGACATGAATCCTCGTTTTACAAAAGGTCCTTGGACACTAATATAAGTAGTGTAGTATCTACAACGGCTTACACTATGACTATCGACTGTCGAAGTATTAAAGTGATAAAAATCTGTAGGGGGTTAAGTCTTGTGAGGTTTCAAGTCCAAAATTTATGTCAAATCTTCTATAAGTGATGCAGGCTCTAGGGATAAGTTGAACCATTTTAGAAGAAGAATAAAAAATGTGAGGTTGGTTGCTTTATGAAAAAAATTAATAGGTTCAACGATCTCATATTAGATATTTTATATATTTAATATGTTATATATAATATTCTTTTATCCATTATAAAGTCTATAACGCTAACGTAGGCGTCAACGAGTCCTCCTCCTCCAAAAATTTGTTCTGTCCTCTTCTTTCTTTTTATCCTTTTTTTTTTCTTTGTCGAGTTAATTCGAAAGAATAAAGCCCTAATTAGAAATTTAGAAACCCTCTTCGTGAGCAACGCTCGATGCTTGCCCTGCTCACGCTCGCCATGCTCTCGCTCGTTCGCCATGCTCTCGCTCGTTCACCACTCACCCCTTGCTTGGCTCACCCTATTACTTTGAAAATCATAGGCTATAAAAACCTTCTCAACGGGTGCTTCAAGTCATTGCTGTCATTCATTAATGTTGGAACTTGGATGCTTATTTTTGTTTTAAGTATGATTTCCACAAATATTTTCGTGGAGTTTTAGTAGTGTGGATTTGGTGTAGAATTCTATATTCGAGAATCAGTACTTCCTTAGTAATGGTAGACTTCCTCTAGTGATTCAAAGGATACTAGGTAGGGGTTCACTTCTTTGATTGAAAGAAAAAAACAATGTGTAGATAATTATATTCCTCAAACTTTCTTGCTCCACTGCGACAGAGTTTCTTTTAGAGTTTTGCTTTGAATTTCTCTTTAAATATAAAGTTGTCGTGCTGAGTATTGGATGAAGGTGCATGGTTTAAGCTCATGTTGCTTTTGGCCTTTAATGTTTTTCACTTTACTTTTTCTTTCTTTTCAAATAGAAATTCATGAAATAGTGCTAGTTGGGCTCTATGAAATTATATTGTTATGTTATCTAAAATTTATATTGGATATGTACTGGAGTTTATAGTTTGGTTGATCAACATTGCATTGTTGATGGATATGTAATTTCAAATAGTAGGTTTATTTTTTAAGGGAATACGCAAAATAAAACAAAAAATTTATTGGTTGGTCCTAGGTTGACATTGGAATCAGATCGGACCCATAGGGTCGGTTCGATCCTCGGTCCGAGGCTCAATGGGGTCGGTCTTTGGTTACAAAATTTGAGGATCAACACTATGTGGGTTGGTCCTTGAGTTAGATGTTGGAATGACCCAATCCGGACCATACTCACCCTTAACTTTGGGCTCTTATTTGAAACAATGTCCACTTTAGTTTTTTTTTTTTTTTTTGAAAATAAAGATGCTTTATGTAACATCCTCAACTTCGAGCCCTTTACATGGTAAATGAGGAGTTTGAACTTGATTTCACTGGTTATGCCCGATTGCATCCACTTCTTTCGATCATGTTTTAGGCACGAACCTCGAGCCAAATAAGATAGTCAATTGTGGTCAAACTTGATTAGTCATTGTCTAATGACAAGGCTTTCAAAATTGAGATATTCCAAGTTGTATTTAACACCCTCATTTGGTAGTTAATTAAGGAGCATCGATCGAGATGGACACATGGCACGTTGGGCCTTAGCCTTGAAAGATAAGTATGAAACTTGGACTAGTCAAACTTTCTTAGAAAAAAAAGTATGAACAAATGTGAACTAATGTGAATGCATTAAATGATGGGTGGAAAAAATGTGTCCCTATAGCCTAGGCCTAGTCATATCATAAACACCTAAGTGTGAAATGTGGACTTTGGAGCCTACATGGAAAGGGCCACACTCCTAAGAGGAAAAGAGGAGGCCAAGTTCAAATTTTGAACTCAAGATAAGTTCACATTAATATCTCTTGGAATTTAGCCATTCAATGAGCAAGATGAAGTATCCCAGCTAACTTAGGACCTAGTTGGAAAATTGGAAGATAAGGATGTCCAATAATTAATGCTTCTTGACCAAGTACGGCGCTACCTCTCTCCAATTAGTATGCTACCTTTAATTTTGAAACTGTTGTACCTTCATTATTTTCCAATTTTATAGAGCTTTTTGTGATTTGAATTTAGAAAAACTTCATTTAGAAAAGTTGTTTAAAACATCTTGATCTACAATATACTTATATTTCATATTTTTCTGAGGTGAAATGGTTGGGACGAATGCCCAATCAATTACCATATAGAATCTACCAAGTATAGTGAAAATGGTAACCAAGTTACTTTTTCGATTTTTTATAAACTTTTCCTTTTCAAATTTGGACATGCTTTTTGCATAAAATTTTTAAATGACATTCATATCTACAACATATTAAAATTTCAAAAAAATTTCTGAAGATTTGAATTTTGAAACGAGTCTCTCTCTTTGATTGTTGAATCCACTTGATGGAAGAATTTTTGGGTTGTGTTCAATGATTTGCTGCCCTTTCCACAGAATGAATTTGGTTTGAATTCCTTAATGAAAAATGTTTTCTAAGATCTTCTCTACAACATATTAAAATTTTATAATTTTTCGAGCTCGTTTAATAAGGTAATGACATTGATTTCAAAAGTTGCTAAAAACTATTTTTGCCTTAGAATAGGAGAACCACATGCCCAATCTGGAGGGGAAGGGGGCTGCACGCCTAACTTGAGGAGCAAGCTAATCTAGAGACTTCTTGACTTGAAGATAAGAATGCATTAAATGTTGGACCTTAGTGTGTTAAAGAGAATAAACTTAGATAGCAAGTTGGCTTAAGTGAACCACATCATCACATTTGAGGGATATTAGTTAGTGGAACATGATGTACAAATCTGGTGTTTTCATATTCATAGATCGATCATGCTTCATGGATTTGTTCAAGGTTGTAGGATTTTTCACATTTGTAGATTTTCATAAATGGCTGGAGGAATGTCATCTTTATGTTTCTGCAAATTGATCTTGAATTTTGTACGAATTTATCCGTAAATGATAAACCGGATCGTTAGGTTTTATTTAGATTTAGTTTTACAGTTGGGATTAGAGCTTTTTTATATTCTCTACCTTGGTGAAAATTTTGGAATTTTTGTATGTTTTCACTGAATTATGTATGGGTAAAATTCGGATCCTTAGTGGTTTAGAACAAAATTTCAACTTCCGATTAAATTCGGACGACCAATGATGTGATAACAGATCTGCATGGTTACACCACCATTAAGATGAAAAACCTTTAGATTATTTAGCATATTACTGATTGCTAGAGGTTAATTGAGCGGTGAAACCTTTGCAGGTTTGGGTTTTAGGGCAGATTGTTTTAGGCTTAATTTCGGTCAATTTGTTGGTTGTTTTTGTTGGTCTTGAAATTATGTGTTTGTCTTGGCATTGTCTTCAAGACCCATTGATCAGCATTGTCTTCAAGACCCATTGATCAATTTGATAGGGCACGGGCTTTGGAAGAAGACCTAGTGGTGGAATAGAAGCTACTCGCGATGGAGTAGTGGCGAAAGAAGAAATCCCGCGAAGAGAAGACATCGCATGCACCTGAGCGCCCAACAGTGGTGCACGCGCCGGAGGGCTTGCAACGGGTGCATGCATGAGCAAGCAGCGGGAGCATGCATCACACACAGCCGAGCATCTGCATTGGGCACATGCATTGCACACCCCCGAGTGCAGCACACATGCCATGGGGCCCCTCGCTATGTAGAATTACAATTCCGCCATATGCCTCATAATTTACCATTTAGCCCCTCCACATAAAGAAAAATCATGATTTTGCCCCAGCTGCAGAATATTTCAATTTTGCCCCCTTTGGGCATGTAAATTTATGATTTTTCCCTTTTGGGTGTAAAAATCATGTTTTACCCCTTACAAGTGAAATTCCAATTCTACCCTTGTGTTTGAAATTACAGTTTACTCTTTTGCACATGATTTTACTGTTTTTCCCTTACATGCAATTTTTGAATATTTTCTAGTGGTATTAAATGTCTAGTGATCCGCATATATATAATTAATCAAAGATTAGCCACAACATCTTTGATTATATTAAATATACATGGATCACCACACATTTAATTCCACTAGAAAATATTCAAAAATTGCATGCAAAGGCAAAACAGTAAAATCACGTGTAAAGGGTTAAAATTGTAATTTTACATACAAGGGAAAAATTAGAATTTCACTTGTAAGGGGTAAAACATGAGTTTTATGTCCAAAAGGGCAAAATCGTATTTTACCCCCTTACAAGTGAAGTTTCAATTCTACCCTTGCATGTATGCGCGCCATTTGCTGCGCTTGGGGGCGTGCAACACACATGCCCGCCGCTTGTCCACAGGCACGCGCCCATTGCAAGCCCTTACACGCGCTGAGGTTTTCTCTCCGTGAGATTTCTTCTTTTGCCACTACGCTACTGCAACCAACCTCTATTCCACCGTTGGATTTTCTTCCACGGCCTATGTTCGATCAAATTGATCAATAGGTCTCGAAGAAAATGCCAAGATGACCACATAGTTTCAAGATCCAGCAAAAATGACCAACAAATTGACTAGAATTAAGCCTAAAATGATCTACCCTAAAACCTTAGACCCTAAAAGTTTCACCACTTGATTAACCTCTAACAATCGTAATATGCCGAATGATATTAAGGGTTTTTCATCCTAATGGTGGTGTGACCATGCAGATCCGTTATCGCATGGTGGGTCGTCTAATCCAAACCCGATTGCTACATAAAAAAAACCATCACGTTTGAGGGGTATCGGCTGGTGGAATAGGACATACAAATCTGGTGTTTCCATATTCGTAGATCAATTGTGCTCTGCGGATTCGTCTAAGGTTTTAGGGTTTTTCACATTTGCAGATTTTCATCAATGGCTAGAGGTATGTGGATCTTTATGTTTCCGCAAATCAGTTATGTTTCCGCAAATCGGTTCTGAATTTTGTACGAATTTATCCGGGAATGATAAATTGGGATCGTCAGGTTTTATTTTATTGACGATCATGATTTATCATTCACGGATAAATTCGTAAGAAATTCAGGTCCGATTTGTGGAAACGCAAAGATCGACATACCTCCAGCCATTGATGAAAATCTGCAAATGCGGAAAACCCTAAAACCTTGGACAGATCGACAAAGCACTATCAATCTGCGCATATAGAAACACAAGATATGTATATCCTATTCCATTAGCCAATGTCCCTCAAATATGATGATGTGTTTTTTTTTTTTTTTTTAAATTATATTAAACTATATACATTAAGAGCCTATGAATCACATATAGTTAAGGGACATTGATTGTGATTAGTCACATTAATGGTATATATTTTATCCCATAGGAATTTTCAATATATTAATGTGATTAATTGGGGTGAAATATTATTTTATCTTTCTTAATTAACCCATATGAATTAAGGAAGGAAATATAATTTTATAGTTTTATCATGAAGTAATTATGAATCTATTTAAAATAGAAACTTAGCGCACATGTAGTTTTTGATATTATGTGATTCATGTTTTATAAAATGCTTTACATTGGTAAAATGTTATTTAAATTTATTCGCCTCAAATATATTGATACATAAGTTTTTCTTTGATTATGATGCAGTTTTACCATCTACATTTAGTCCTGGTATAATTGTTCCCGAGCTTAATAGAAATAACTATAAAGAATGAAGGAAATTAGTTCTTCTCCAATTGGGGTGCATGTATTTTGATTATGCTCCACAATCAAACGAACCACCTAAACCTATTGAAGATAGTGCTTAATCTGAATATACTCTTTATGCACAATGGGAGTGGTCTGACCGTTTTAATGTGATGTAAATAAAACAAAACTCTCTGCTAGTATTCGTGGTTTAGTCATTCAGTATAACAACGCCAATGAATTGTTGGAAGCTATTGATGTACAATTTGAGTCTTCAGAGAAGGCACATGCCATGACCCTAATTATGGAATTCTTATTATCAAACTTACCAGTATAAGAGATATGCGGGAGCACATCATGAAGATGAGGGATATTGTAGCTTAGCTAAAGAATTTTAAAGTTGAAATATCAAAATCATTTCTTGTGTACTATATTTTGAACACTCTTCCACAAGAGTATGTCCCTTTCAAGATCTCTTACAACACGCATAATATAAAATGGTTAATTAATAAACTCATGACCATATGTGTTCAAGAGGAAGAGAGGTTGCTAATGGAAAGAGGAGAAAATGCTCATATGGCAACACGGGATAAGTACAAAGGGCAAGACAAGCAAAAGAGAAAAGGTAAAATGCCTCTACCTCCCCAAGCTGGCATTAAGAAGGAATCCAAGTGCTTCTTCTATAAAAAGAAGGGACGCATCAAGAAGGTTTGTGCCAAATTTAAGGCATGACTCAAGAAGAAAATGTAACATACTCCCATATATTTGTTATGAATCTAATATGGTTGATGTGTGTCACAACACTTAGTGGATTGATTTTAGTTCTATAATCCACATTTCAAACTCCTTGCAGGGTTTTCAGAACTAATGGAAATTAATGGGAAGTGAACAAAATATCTATTTAGGAAACAAGATGTGCTCGCATGTGAAAGCTATTGGAACATATAGATTAGTTCTTAGTAGTGGTTTTATTTTGAATTTAGAAATGACCTTTTATATTCTTAGTTTCTCTAGGAGTTCAATTTCAATTTTAAGACTTGTATCTTTGGGATACTCCTTGAATTTTCAGGTTCAACTTTCAGTTTGTCCTACTACACGATAGATCACATTGTGAGGATTTAACTGGTGCTCTTACTCTTATACATTAATCTTTTGCATAATTACTTAGATAGTACGAATATAATACTTAAAGAAACGATTGAATGAGAGAATTTCGCTTAGAATACAACGAGTGGTAAATTTCAGACTTTAGCATGTGTCGCTCTTTAATATTTGGCTTATGAGATCTTCTCTTTTATAACCATATTCAATTTACTTCGAGGTGGATTAGATAAGTAAAGAGCTGTTATATTTACTATTGATGCTATTGTCCAAAGATAGAACTGCCTATATAGTCCTTTTCCTAGAACATTTATAGGTTATGTAAAAATTGCATCTGCTGCCGTTCCTTCACTGCAGTTCTGACAAACCTATCAAACAACCTAGTTTATTGATTATTGTTATCATCTGGATTCTGCTGCTATTTACACTTAAATTTTGGTCATTTATTTAGGGTTTAATTGCATAGAAAATTAGAGATTAATTCTTAACCCATAAAAAAAAAATTAAAGTTGCGAAGCATATAGGCATTAGGAGCATTTGCATTAATAGTAATTAGTAGGATACTTGCTAGGAGGATTTGAAAGGCATTATGGCATTAAGATTTCCAAGGTTTAGCTAAGGCTTAGCTCAGGACCCCACTACTCGTCGTATTTGGTTTGTTATTACAATTGCGCATGACTTTGAGAGTCATGATGATATTATTGAGGAACGTCATTTATAGAAAATATAAAAAATAAAAGAAAAAGATCAATTAAAATATTTAAAGAATTAGTACTTAAAAATTAAAAAAAAAAAGAGAGGTGGAGTCGAGCTTGGTCAATCTAGCCACCTATTTCTTTTCTTTTCTTTTCTTGGATGGAACCGGCCCACCTCTTGTTTTCTCTTTCTTTTCCCTCACGCCGGCCAGCCCATCTCCTTTACCCTCCAGCTTGGCCCATGCTAGTGTTCTTCTTCCCCTTGACGCCATTCATGCTTCTACAAAAAAGCATGGGAAAATTCTAAAAATGGCTCGAAGTGCCCTCATTTTCTCAAATAAAGGTTCGAAGTTGATCTTATTTCAAATAAGGACCTAAGTGCCATAAATTTCTCAAATAAGAGCCTGGAGTGGACCTTATTTCAAATAAAAGATTGAAGTGACTATATTCGTTTCAAATAAGAGCTCGACTTTCTGACAGTTAAGGATATTTTCGTAATTTTTCATTTTTTTTTTCAATTTTCTTTTTTCCTTCCTTTTTTTTTCCTAGTTCTTCTTCTTCCTTGGCCATTGGCGATGCCCATAGAGCGTTGGGTGAGGGTCACCCTCGCTAGTGACTAGGGAGGGCTACCCACGCTGGCCAGAGGTGAAGGATGGCCTCGCTTGGGTGAGGCGACCGTTGTCGTCAGGGAGGCTGCCCCCCATGGCCATCTGCGAGGTCTGTCCTTGCCAGTAATCAGTGAGGGCTAGGTGACCTCGTTGGCCGCGGGGGAGGCCACCCTCGCCTGTTGTAGGCGAGGGCTTGCAGGCCCTCGCCTATTACTAGTGAGTGCTTGTAGGCCCTCACCGACCTTTCCCAGTACCCTTCCTAAAGGTTGCTAGTTGATGCCAAAAAAGAAAAAGAAAAGAAAAGAATGTTTGCACAAAAATGCCCTTGACTAATTGGAAAATTTAGCTGACCAGTGACCGACGAGGTTAGGCCCTTATTTGTAATAACCAAGGCTACTCTAGACTCTTATTTGAAATAATCAAGACCACTTCAAATCTTTATTTGAAAGAGAGTTCACTTTGGATCTTTTTTTGAAATTTCCCCAAAAAGTAGGGTACAAGCCAGAGGAGGCATAGGATCACGAGGAGGGCATGTGGCGGTGTGATCCATGGGTCGAGGTTAGGCCAGCTGGGAAGCTGGCAATGGCAGAAGCTATGCGCGCTTGTCGGTTGCCCTTAAAAGCGAGGGGGGCTCGCTTGTTTGGATGGAAAAATAGGGCTCGCTCATTTGAGAAGAGAGGGGCAGTCGAGAAAGAGGAGACACGAAAAATCTTCAAAAAGAAGGCTTCTCTTAAAGAAACTGAATCTGCCATTCGTACTCCGCTGTTCGCCACTGTTCGTGGGTGGTTGCCATCCCTGACCTCGGTGGAATTGACTGAAGCCAGGTAAGCTTTTGCCGAGTTCTGGAGTATTCATTATAGACTATGAACTCACAGAGAAATTATTCGAAGGTGAGATTGTTTCGTGATGAGTTATGCTTGATTTAGAGGTTGATACATCACGTCTAGACCGATTATAGCACTAAACTTGTTTCTGAAACCTGTATCCAAAAACGCCTACTACATGTTTAATGATTCGTTTGTAAGAAGTCTCGAATCTGATTGTTTAAAATCAATAGTCCGGTAAAGGTTTACTCCTGTATAGCTTCGTGCCTGTGTTTTCATGGCCAAATTGAATACTCATGCTGCGTTTCTTTCCTTTGGGGTGCATATCATGCTCGCAGTGTCGGTTGTCCATGGTTGGAGTCTCAAATCCATCTCCGTTTTTCAACACCAATCACGATTACTTGTGGCCTTGTTAGATCTCTTCTACCTTTCTTTCAAGCGTGTGTTTTGTTTTGTTCTGGATTGCTGTGTGATTGATGATTTAGAAGGGAATTCCGTTTTGATAGAGGATGTGCGATGGTCACCGTCATCCGATGATGGCTGGAGATGATTGGTAGTGACGACCTGGTGATGGTTGGTGAGGTTGGCAGCCCATATTAGACCGGTTGATATTCCGTATCGTGGCGAGTGTTATTCCGGGTAAAAAAAAAGGAAAGAAAAAAAGGTAGAAAAATAGAAAAATAGAAAGTAAAAAACGGAAAATATTTGAAAAAATCAATATAATAACACCGGTCGGGTCTGGTTAGTCGGATTGGGCCAGGTTGAATGTGTGGGCTGGTCAAAATTTTATGATGGGCTCGGGATAACTTTTGGAGGAATGTGGGCTTGTATGTTGGGCTGAGAACATAAAATAGAAATGGATTGGAGGCTGCGAGCGGACTAAAAATTTCATGGGCTAATTTGGTTAATTTGGAATGGGCTCCAGGGTTGGTCCAGATTTAGATTCGACTTGGATCGATAGGGTCAGGTCAGCGAGTCGGACCTACTCCGGAGTCTCTTTCCGAATTAAAAAAGAATAAAAATTCCGAAAATTCTTTAAAAATTCCAAAAATTCATAAAAATTCATAAAAATTCAGAAAAATTAGAAATCCTTGGGAAATTTTTTTAAAAATGAGCTTTTTGAATAGTTTTCTCTTAAAAAGTGGAAAATTATTAAAAATTGAAACCCGAAATTAATTAAGCCTTTAAGGCTTTTCAATAGGGATTTTTAAAGGCCATTTTCTTTTAGAGACAATATTAGGTTGTTCGTGTATTTTTACTTCAATTACACTTGGTTGTGCACCTTAATATCTTGAGTGTTATTTCATTTTTTTGAATGGCTCAGATGAATCCTAAAAATCTCGAATAGGTTTCCCTAGTGTTCTAGTTAGCATGTTATTAATTTTAGATACCGAAAGAGTGTTAGTTCTAAGACTAATTTGATCAAGTTGCAATTCCCAAGATCTCCAGTTGTGCGAAAAGTTAGATATTATCCCATATCTCATTTGGTTTCCAATAGATCTTAATAGGCTAATAGTGGCTCCTTATATAAAATTCATATGGATGAAAATCAAACATTTAATGTCACGCAAGGTATGAACATAGGGAGTCCACGTTTGTAATCTTTGAAATCGATTGTGGTGTTAGCAAATGATGGTCCATCTAAGATCATCATTTATATGAACCATTTGATTCATATTATAAGCAAGTATCTCTAAATCTATTTCCTTCCCTTGCAAGGGGTAGGTCGCCACAACTATTGCGTGAATCCACTACCACAATGACTAGTTTGCTGAACCAACAAATATAATCAAATGAACATTGTTATTACAATACCAATGACTCGATACTGAGAGCATCAATATAGACATTGTCATTAGCTGATTTTTCAAGTCCGTTGGTACTGTTTATGGAATATCCATATTAGGATGCACTGCATTTTTTTATCCATTAGATCACACCATAGATATTGCATAGTCCCTTGTTACAAATATGTGCACATTTGATAAACATTATATAAATGATGGTTTGGATATCATCAAAATCACTTGGAGATGTTTTTCCAACATAAGTAGTAGTCTGTCTTAAAAAAAAATGTCAATCAATCAAAGATGTCTTGCATGAGGGGGAAAATTGTCCAAAAAGTCCTAAACCTATTGCAATTTTGCCAATTCAGTCATAAACCTTTCAATCTTGCTAATTGAGTCCTAAACCTTTTGTCAGTTTGCCAATTGAGTCCATCCGGCCAATTTTGGCCGGAAAGTGCTGACGTGGACGCCGGCGGTGCCACGTAAGATCGCCGGCGCGACGTAGACAATTTTTAATAATATTTTAATTTTTTTGATTTTTTTTTATTTTTTTTTTTTTTTTTCCTTTTTGGCCATTTCAAAGTGGCCGGCCACCGGCCACGGGCGACGGTCGGCCACTAGCCATAGCCCGCCGGTTGGCCTTGCCCGCCACAGGCGAGGCCCGGTGTTGCCGTCGCTTGGCCGGGCCGGCCTTGCCGATCTAGCGAGGGGAGCCCTTGCCGAGGCTTAGCCTCGCCTGTGCGAGCGTCGACCTCACCCATACCAGATCCGGCAAGGCCGGCCCTCGCCCCCGGCCGGCGGGCGTCGGCTGTGGCCGGTGGCCGCCCGTCGCCCGCCGGCTAGGGGGCGAGGCCAACGCTCGCCCGGGGCCGGGCGACCCTCGACGAGGGCTCCCTCACCGCAGATCCGGTGAGGTCGGCCCGCCGAGGCTAGGCGGCCTCGCCCGCGTCACCGTCGCCAGTAGGGCCTCGCCCGTGGCGAGTAAGGCCAGCCGTGGTGTGGCGGTGGCCGGCCATTGCACGTGGCTGGTGGCCGCCACCGGAAAAGGCAAGGAAAAAGCCAAAAGGAAAAAAAAAAAAAAAAAAGAGAAAAAAAAACAGAAAATATAAAAAAATCAAAAATTTAAAAAATTTAAAAAAAATTAATTTTTTTAAATATTAAAATATAATTAAAATTTGTCCATGTCGTGCCGACGGTCCTACGTGGCACCGCCGGCGTCCACATCAGCATTTTCCGGCCAAAATTGGCCGGATGGACTCAATTGGTAAATTGACAAAAGGTTTAGGACTCAATTAGCAAGATTGAAAGGTTTAGAATTGAATTTGCAAAACTGCAATAGGTTTAGGACTTTTTGGACAATTTTCCCTGCAAGAGGTGATGTGAGATAATCTGAATATCAATCCATATTTTCTATGTTGGAAAATTGAGTCAGGTCACTAATGGTCTTGCTCAATTTAATGGGGCTTGCATCTAAATTTATGTATGCACGTAACTTCTGATTCTAATGTTATTCAGTCTTAGTAGACTCTGAAGATATTTCATGATATTGATGAACTCAATATCCAATCTTTGCCGATATCGATGTAATTGATTAGGATACAGTCCACGATGCGACTATCTTCCTTTGTGATATTTTGACCAACATTGGAAAGATTTGAATCATATTAGGATCTAGACTTCTCTTGGTCCCGATGCTCAACCATCAATAAGTTGAATATGAATAATCTTTTTCTTCAAAAACAAATCCTGTAAGAAAAATACTTCAGTTTTTATCAAATTCACCGTGACAAAGAAAGGTTTTGTCAATTTCAGAATCTATTAGGAGGTTTTCTCAACAGTGTGTACTTGCTGGCTCACTGAAGGGCAGGATAGGGGCTGATAGTTACTGGATAGTCTGCTTTGCGGTGATTGAATTGGCAGGTCTAGCAAAAACCATTGCTGAAACTGGAGCGTCAATGAGGAAGTCGCTGGAATTCCCCTATGTTCGCTGGTGGGGCTAGGAAGTTGCTGAACTCGCCGGACAGTGAGACAGGGACTCACGGCAGTGCTGTAGATCGTTTACAGCTTGCTGGTCCGGGCGTTGGTGGGTGGTGCTTTCGACACCATGAAACGGTGACATTGACTGGAGGTTCGCCTGCGCTTGGCGTCGCTTGAAGTGGTGCCTCTAGAACTGGGACTGATCTCTCGTTGTGGTGGTCTTCATAGCTGATGCTGTTGGGTTGAAGCGCAAGAGCAAGAGAAAGCTGAGAGAGGGAAAAGCCTCGTCATCCTAGAGTTTCTTCTTCTTTTTTCTTTTTTTTTTAAACGTCCTTTACTTAGTATTGCGTCTCTCTCTCTCGAGTGTCTGGCCGTGTCCTCTCGAGTGGGCAGAGCATGTAGCTTTTTCAAGAAAAGAAACCCCTTCAATGTCAGAACGTGGAGACCTCACAATTCACCTTGTGAGATGGGGGCAAAGAGAAAAAGAAAAATCAAAGAAAACCGAAAAATCATACCAAACTGATCCGAACTGATTTTTCGGTTTGAGTCATTGTTCAGTTTGGTTTAAGCACTCACTCAAACAGAACCGAATTGTTGACACCCTAATCTAGTGGGAAAGGCACCCCACCAGTCCATGTTAAGAGAATTCCATTAGTCAGCAAGGTATCTTCCCCAATGATTAACAGTGAACGATGTTTCGGTTTTAGAAAGCACATGCACGCATAATGATCACAGCAAAACTTTTTAAAGAAACTGGGAAATGCGTCTTATTGTTGTTTGTTAATTTTCCATCTAGTCTATTACCGGATGACATAACAAGAGATTCGACGTAAACTTTCCATAATCTGTTCCTTGTATTGAGTAGGTTCTTCCTAGCATGTTCTCCTTCGTGGCAAATGCGGGGACCATACTAAAACCAGTAGGTAAATGGTTAACTGGAAACATGTGCTCTTTTTCTATCTACGAGATTCCTGATAATCAAGCCCATGGTGTTGCCCTACTACTCACTGCCTGCAAAAGATTCCTATTCCTTCGAACTGCAGGCGAAAGTGATCCCACTACGAAGCAAATGTCATCTTCAATGCTTTCTGAGTCGTGCGCTGTTAAGTGGGCCTGAAGCTACACTCTAGGTCTACGACAGGAACCAAAATTGATTTTTTTTCTTTTTTTCTTTTTAAAGTTTTATAAAAGGGCAAACGCACATGTTGCCTATTTGTTTTATGTATTGGTTTGGCGAATATAAAGTGGTTGAGCACATAAAATGTCGCCTAACGAATAGACAAAGCATGGAATAAAGAAAGAAGTGGACATAAACAAGACAAGAGAAAAGACGGCTCTTTCTCAAATTTTAATTCAAAATTGAGCAATATTTGACATAGGTACAACAAATTTAGTCATAAATCTTTCAATTTTATCAATTTATTCATAAACATTTTGACTCACCAATGAGATGATGACACAATTAGTCTTTGAACTTTGACCTAATATCCAATATAATCCCTAAAATTTTAATTGTTCAATAAGGTCCCTGAACTTTCGCCTAATATGTAATGTCGTTCTTGAACTTTTAATTTGTTTAATACGATTCCTAGACTTTTGATATATGATGAAGTTAGTCCTTGGAATATTTAAAAATGTTCAGTATTATCCTTCTATTAACTCAAGTTCAGGGACAATATTGAATATTTTCATATAATTTATAAACTAGATTGAACATTTATTAAAAGTTTAGGGACCACATTGAACAAATTGAAAGTTCAAGATTGATATTACACATTAGGTTAAAGTTCACAGATTATATTAAATAAATTAAAAGTCCATGGACTATAATGTCATTTTTCCATAGCCCATTCAGTTCCAAACATTTTAACAATTTGCCAATTTAGGATAATTTTTGTTAGAAATCGCTGAAGTTTACATATACAAAACATTAAAAGGTTTTAGACTAAATTAGTAAATCGTCAAAATTTTAGGACTGAATTGGTTGTCCTACAATATGTTTAAGATTAGAATTGGTACAATTAAAATGTTTAGGATTGAATTGGCTACTATATAATATGTTTATGATTTTTTGGACTATTTTCTCTCTTTTGGGTCCATGCACTTACTTTGGTGTCAGCTTGGATTGGAACCTAATTTTCTTTTTATTCCCCATTTGCTTTTGAGATAATCTTTCAAAATCAACGTTTATTGTTATGCTGAAAATAGTTGTTGGGAATCGGTGGCGGACCCCTGCCCTTCCGATTTTTTTATGATGGGTAACAGATATTTAAATCATCTTGATTTTTGGAGTAATATCTTCTTTTCGTCCATCGAAAATTTGGGGTCATTGTTGAAATAAAATGTTTTCGCCAAAACCTCAGTTGCATAGTGTGATGATTTTTTTTTTTTTTTCATTCTATTGCTAAAATTAGTGATAAAAAGAGAAGAAAAAAGAATGTTGTGAAAAAGGGAAAGTTATAAAGAAGAGAAAGTTGTTGTTATGAACATTGTTTGATTTGATCCTATTTATAGACAACCAAATAACGTATTTCTTGGAAATAGGTACTTTATTGGAACCATCATTATCTTTGATGATCAACCATCACTTCTCTTCATGTCAACAATCCCTTCTTTTCACATCCAACAATCACCTCTTTTCATGTCCAACAATAACCTCATTTTATGATAACAAATTATTCTTACAATTCTCCACTCAGCTTGTTTTTTGTAATAATATACATAAATTTGTACATACAAAAAGGTATTGGTTAAGATTTGAATTTTCAGTTAGTGTAAATAATTCCATTTATGAAATTAGTGGTAATAAAACTTTGAATCATGATTCCATTTGTTAATTGAATTATCACACATATGAATTTATACACATTTGGCTAGAACTTTCATATGCCTTGGAACTTATGCTTTGTCCTATATCCATGAACATTTATGAAAGTTCATCCACATTGTGTTAGAAGCGACACAACTTCTGATGTTCATATAGGTAAAGTTTCTAACTTATTACTGTAGTCTCATCCACAAATTCGTTGGCAATTTTACTTATAAGATTATGGAATTAACCATATCTCCCACAGTTCGATTCTTTCTTTTTGCCAATTTATTTTGTTGTGGTGTAAGATGATGGAATTAACCACTTGCTTGATGCACAGTACCGTTTAATTCATAAATATCAAAATGCACCAGTTTGAGTGTTTAGTAGATCTTCTTATCTTTGAGAACAATTTTATAGTCATATTTGGTTGTAAACATACTTCACAATCTTTTTTATCTAGATTATCACATGATATAATACCGCATTTACTTATAAACTTCAAAGTACTATAGCCAACATGAAATAATATGTTATGTCACAAAGAAAATGGCTCATGCATATAAATAGAAACAAAAGTTTCATTAATACTTATCTATCAAGATTGCGAGCACTTAATGTAACCATCGTGTCAATCTCCATGAAAATATGCCTTGACATTTCCGAAAAAAAATTGATTGCTGATGAAAATATAGCAATATTTGTGGTTTGATGCATGGTAACGATTACCGTCTTTAAGGTATTATTGCCTCCACTTTTGTTGCTGTCGGCTTTAAAACAAATACGCCTCTAAAATATACACCAAAGCCAAATGGGAACGAGTTCAACAATTGTTCAATTTTTCACTTGAAATTTTACCTTGAATGTGTTGTCAAACTTGTATAAGAAAAGAGATAAAGAGATGATATTAAGAAGAAAATAGAGTAATGAAGAAGATAAAGCTGTTTTTATGAACATCGTGTGATATTCATAGATAACCAAACAATACATCTCTTGAAAATGAGTACTTTATTCAAACCGTTACCACTTTTCATAATCAACCATCACTTCTTTTCACATCCCACAATTACCTATTTTGATGTTCAACAATCACTTTTTTTTTTTTTTTTTTTCATGTTGATAAACTATACAGTCTCACTTTTCGAATCCTTCTCTGGTACAGTCTCACTTTTCGAATTCTTCTCTGGCGGAGCAGTTGTGTCCTCACGAGTAAGATGACTTTTGCAAAGGAACCCACCGATTACTATGACAGCGACGATGACTAGGACGATTATGGTGCTCTTCGGAGTGTCCCACCACGGAGTGTCGTTGTTGTCGTACGATACAGAAATTGGGACTGTCCACGCTGATGGAGGAGGGAAATACAGAAACCCCGAGCAATTTTGAGCACAGTTGTCGCTCTCCATCAAGAAAACTCTAAGCAGTTCAACCAAAGCAGTGAGTTTGCAGACATATTTTGAAGCTTCAATTCATACAAAAAAGGGAATAAATATTCTAAAAAAGATGATACTTTATTAGAAAAGAAACACTATGTCACAATAGATCGAGAATACGATATGACCCAAGCACAAGATCAAGATGATTGATAACGGAATTCAACGAGATATAATAGGTCACGGAGTCAAAGGAGTTCCGTGCACGTACCTTAACAAGGAGAACTGAGAAAACCAGTGAGTGATGTTATTGCTATAATTCTTACGCAACCTGCAAAGAAATGCGAACTTTCATTAGATGGCCTCTCGTTATAATGGATCCCCATTGCGTCTTTTGGTCAACTCGTCAACAAATTTTCTTTCAGAGTGACAGACGTAAGGAGTGATGATTGACAAACAGGACGAAGAGTTGGTAAATTTCATATCACGTGCCAAACCGTCATGATTGATACTGATGATATTGTTTACAGGTACAGACAATAAAGACAATCCAATCACGGACGGTGATTCGACCGGGGACGTAAAACATTTAAGGTTGGACGGTTCTACTCTCGAGTCTTCACAAGGAACGCTATAATTAAAACAGTTACTACCTAATCAACTCATAATTGAGTAACAGATTAGCTTTTGAATTAGAGTGAGTCCAAAACTAAGAGACCTAAATGTGGGTTTTAGACGTAGATTCCCCATCGACGATCCTCCATTCCATGATTAAAGGATATACTATGTATACATTATTGACTTTTGTATTCACGCTATTGCTCTAATAATTTGGCATTTGGACAAGACAGGTGCTAGTTGGCATTGCACTAACCGCGGAATTCCCGTTCCACATCCTCTGATCACAGTCAGCAAGTCCGAAATTTGTGGAGATGACACTGAAAAATTGACACAGTAGGGCCGACCTTGACAATGGTAGGATTAATTATTTCCAATATTAGTTCTTTTGATTTTGAAGATGGGAACTCAATTATCATTTACGATGAAAAATCACATTCTCTTTCTTGTCGTGCGTTTCTTTTTTTCTACCCCAATTGCATGAATCGGCAGAGAGTTGACAATTTTATGACACAACAAGGAGAGAAATGAAGTAATCAACAAATTTGTAATCCATCTTCTAAAGGGAAATTTAGAACTGCAGTCTACTTAAAATTCTTCTAGTTGTGCCCAATTTATTTCCATCAAGTGTACTCTATGTGAACTCGAATTTCTTTCATGGAGCTACGCCATGGGATCTGCACTTCTCCTGATAGAACCCTCCACTGTATGCACACGATGGACAAGTACTTGGCATTATTTAGCCTGTACCATAAGAAGGATCGGTCCCTTAACTGCTAGAGCCTGCAGTCGTGGAGTCTTCGTAGCTGCCATTTCCAATGACAACATTGTTGGGGCTGGCTGTAGGCCGTCTAAACGGCTTCCCAAGATCAAACATAGCTAGAAAATCAAACATCCTAAAGTTGAAGACGAAGATTTGTGTACCTGATTTGGTATTCATCGTTCTTGGAGCAAAATGACAGGAATCCGGGCCTTCAATGCTGAAGATCTTCTCCTCTATAACCCTCGGATCCTGGCTTGATGAGACCGCCACTCACAGATTACCTTATGTGAGTTGAGAGAGAATTTTGGAAGAGTGAGAGCTAGAGGAGGGACCTTAGCGCTATTTATAGAGTTTTAAATGGGCCCTCTCATCACGGGCTAAGCCTAACTCAGCCCACACAAGCCAGACCCATATTCGACTGTTAAGAAACTTTATGCCTTACCTTATTAGACCAACGCCGTAAAGCGGTAATTACAATCTTAATTAATGTAGCCCACATAAGGAAAAATTCTTACACTGGCTTCCCATCAGATGGTGATGATGGGGTTTGTCTCTTTTTCATGCTGTTTCGGGAATATGTAAAGGATGCAGCGGAGCAAGAGAACGGCAACTCCTATGGCCGCTTTGACCCAATGGCAACTCCTATGGCCCCTTTGACCCACTTGGGCATTTGCAACGACGATGAGGACGGTGATGGATGGAGCCATGCTGGCCTTGGTGATGGGTAATATGGCAAGCTGGGAGTTTCAGGTTGGCAACAGATGTTGCCCAGTGAGCTTAGCAACCTGAAGATTGAAAGGGAAATTTCATTTCCTCTTCCTAATTAAGTTTGATTTGTTTCACCTAGAGTTGAGTGGCGTGGGTGAATAGATGATTATACACAATCTAGATAATTAAAACAGAATTTAAAGTAGCCAAGTTCAATGTTATGAAAGAATGAAAAACTATGCAGCAACCAGATTCTCTTGTGTGTAGAATACTATCAAATAAAACAATAGAGAGTCAAAATAGAGCAATTTGCATACAGTAATTATAGCGGTTTAGCTTATTGCAAGTCTATGCCAAATTTTTCACGCTAACATCCTTTTGACTATATTTTATTGAAGAATCGACAAGAGGTTATAGAGTCTAAGTAGTCTCTACTCAAATATGTGTGATCGTATCTTCTGACCTCATACAGTCACTCTAAACAAATGCCTCTCAATGATTACAATTTCAACTCACAAAGACAAGTGTGTAATATCAAAGCTCCCTTTGAACTTTGGAATTTCAGAGTCAAGATCTTATATTTTCTCTAGCACCACGATCTCCATTTATACTCCTCTATTTTCAAGTTGACCATTGGACAATACTCTATGGATCATCAATCCAATCAACCCGTTGGCATAAATGATACAAGTAGATCTTATTGTTGTTTGAATTACTAGAATAGAATTTCCATTCAATTCAATTACCCATACAACCGAAGTTGGGTTTCTATAAGTTCTTCACTGGGAAAGAGTATTTTGTCTTCGAATGATTGTCAATCAAATCACGAACCCTTGCAAGAAGAGGATTATGTAGATATTCATCCTTCTTGGATAGATAGACAATCAATATATTTATAGAAAGAAATCCGAGTCAAACTACTAGTTGTTGCGCTTCATATAAATCGAACTGATTCTAAATATTTCAATCATCTTAATATACTTTGCGTCGAGTTTGAAGATGCTAAGCATATTGACAACACCCGTGTGTAAGTTTTGCTGATATCTTCGTATTACTCTAATTATATCCATGACATATATTAATAATGTCCTTGATGTGAATGTTTAGAACTTCAAATGCAAAGTTCATCATTTCTTCAAGAATATCACTTGAAAATACTTTCATCAAATGAAAGGTTTTGTCAATTTTGAAAACATATCGGAAATTTTTTCAACAATCTCCTCTTTTTAATGATGACAAAACTTTTCATGTAGATAAAGATAATAATTGATTTGAGAAGATTTTCTGAACAGTTTACTCTATAGAAAGTATGCATTTGATTGAGCAATTGCAGCACAAAATAATATCTATAAGATTTTTGAGAAATATTGTGCAAATGATAAAGGCATCTTATAGAAGATAAATCAAAGTAAATAGATATTAAGGAATTTTATGCTTTGGTTATCATTAGCAAGATATAAAAGATTAGGAAATGTTTAAACAATCTCGTGGAGAGTCCAATGTTCATAATGATAGCATATTTCTTTGTGATTCCCCCTATATATATAAAGCATATCTGCACACATCTTCCCCTTTTTGTCAACATAAAAAAAACTATAATAATAGGAAGGGTATCACATATAGAATATACTTAGCTCATTTTTGCATACTATCTTCAAAACATATTTGGCATGAAATACAATTTTCAGAAACATAATCTTTTACATGCTAAGGCGAACATAAAATATATGCAATATAGCTCATGTTCTTGTAGAATCAAACAACATATACATCAGTGTTTTCCTAGCTGTTTGTTGTTGCCTTGGTGTTGTGTGTATACTTCCGCATGTTCTTAATGAAAATATAAAAGAAACGGGATGGCAACATGCCTGGGACGTTGTGAAAATAACCCTCGTTGTTCGTGACCCTGTAGATAGAGTTGGGGTCGTTACATTTCTCTTGATGGTTTTACCTTTGGAAAGGCTGCGATAGATCTGAAGATCCATTTCTTGATCTACCATAGAAGTGCCGAACTTTAATAAATTCTTCATCCCAAAATTTTTTCCTCCAACACAATTATTTATTTCATCAAATCTCCAATGCTGGACACTAGAGTAGACAATCTATCGCTACACATCATTCAGTTTCCAAAGAAATGCTGATACCGTCCGAACCAAAGGTGACTGTTGGGTTTATCGAGAAAGTGCCCTCTGAGTCCTTAGAACCACGACAATTGTAGAAAAGAAAACCAAAGATTACAACGACGACTACTATGCCTACGATGACCCATCCTGGAGTAGCCCACCACGAAATATTGTTGTCGTTGGACGATACCGAATTTGGGACAAATGAAGGGGGCGAGTACGGGTAACTCGGACAATTTTCTAGACAGTTTTTGTTCTCCATCAAGAAAACTCCCTGTAGTTCAATGCAAGCGATGAGTTTACAAACATAATTTGAAGCATCAATTCAGGCAAGAAAAGAAGTAGTTCTCCCAAAAGAGGGCACTTTATTAGAAAATAAACACCTTTGATCACATAGATCAAGAAGATTATATAACCTGAGTGTAAGAACGATATGACTGAGAATGGAATTTAACAGGATATGGTATAAATTGAAGAGTCGGAAGAGGTGCTTCCACATACCTTATCAAGAAGAACTAAGTAAATCAGTGAGTGATGTTTTCGGTATAGTTCTCACCAACCAGCGAAGAAATGCGAAAAATTGTCAGTAGATGGCCTCTCATTTTAATGGATCTCTTCCGTCCCCCACATGGGTGGGCGTGCTTTGGTCAACTTGTCAACAGTTTTTTTTTTTTTTTTTTAATGTACCTAAGAAGTGATGACTGGAAAACAGGACAAAGAGTTGAGAAAATTTATAATCCCACACCAAACAGTCATAATCTGATGTTAATGGTATGGTTTACAAATACAAACAAACAATGAAGACATTGCATCCCGCACGGTGCTTGGACTGGGGACATCAAACATTTTAAGGTTGGACGCTTCTGTTTGTGAGTCCTGACAAGGCATGCTAGAAATAAAATAGTTACTATCTAATCAATTCATAATCGAATAACGTAATAGCTTTTGAATGGGATTGAGTCCAGAACCGAGACACTTAAATGTGGGTTCTATACTTGGGATGAATTGCTTCCTTTATTTTTGACCTTGCTGTTAATGCCTGGAGCCAGTTTGCAGTGCACTAATTCCCCGATTGTGGTAGTTATCTCGATCACATCGTCTAATCACAGTCGCTCAAGTCTGTGACTATTGGAGATGACACTGAAGAATTGACGACAGTAGGGCCGAACTTGACGACTGTAACATTAATTATTTTGTAGTAGTTCTTTTGATTTTGAAGGAGGGAACTCAATTATCATAAACGATTTGATTACTGAGTGTTAAATTCTTGTTTGTGCACCTACATGATCACTCATCACGTGTTAGTAGCTTTGGATTAAAATTGATCAAAATTGCTTGCAAAATATTTTTGAAATAAAAAGAAGAATTACCGAAAGGACATTGATTTATCTAGCATAATCAAGTTCAATCCATGAAATTTGTGGTTCATAGAAGTAAAATATTTTCCCACATTTCACTTGGTAAATTCTTCCATCCCAAATTTTTTCCTACAACACAATTATTTATTAAACCAATCTGCAATGCCGGACGCTCGATCCAGCAACTCTGAAAGTCTGGACAGTGTTTCTTCTAAGGAAGTGCCCTCTGAGCTCTCTGAGTCCTCAGAACCACGAGAATTGTAGAAAAGAAAACCAAAGATTACAACAACGACGACTACTATGCCTGCGATGACCCATCCTGGAGTAGCCCACCACGAAATATTGTTGTCATTGGACGATACCGAATTCGGGACAAATGAAGGGGGCAAGTACGGGTAACTCGGACAATTTTGTGGACAGTTTTTGCTCTCCATTAAGAAAACTCCCTGTAGTTCAATAAAAGCGATGAATTTACAAACATAATTTGAAGTATCTATTCACGCAAGAAAAGAAGTAGTTCTCCCAAAAGAGGGTACTTTATTAGAAAATAAGCACCTTTGATCACATAGATCAAGAAGATTATATAACCCGAGTGCAAGAACGAGATAATTGAAAATGGAATTTAACAGGATATGGTATAAGTCGAAGAGTCGAAGGAGGTGCTTCCACTTACCTTATCAAGAAGAACTAAGTAAACCAGTGAGTGATGCTTTCGGTATAATTCTCACACAACCAGTGAAGGAATGCGAAAAATTGTCAGTAGATGGCCTCTCTTTATAATGGATCTCTTCCGTCCCCCATTATAGGTGGGCGTGCTTTGGTCAACTTGTCAACAGTTTTTTTTTTTTGTTTTTTTATCTTAAGTGAGTATGTACGTAAGAAGTGATGATTGGAAAACAGGACATAAAGTTGGGAAAATTTATAATCCCACACCAAACGGTCATAATCTGATGTTAATGATATGGTTCAAACAAACAATGAAGGCATCCCATACCGGACGGTGCTTGGGCCGGGGACATGAAACATTTTAAGGTTGGACGCTTCTGTTCGTGAGTCCTGACAAGGCATGCTAGAAATAAAATAGTTACTGTCTAATCAATTCATAATTGAATAACGTAATAGCTTTTGAATGGGATTGAGTCCAGAACCAAGACACTTAAATGTGGGTTCTATACTTGGGATGAATTGCTTCCTCTATTTTTGACGTTGCTGTCAATGCCTGGAGCCAGTTGGCAGTGCACTAATTCCCCGATTGTGGTAGTTATCTCGATCACGTCGTCTAATCACAGTCGCTCAAGTCTGTGACTATAGGAGATAACACTGAAGAATTGACGACAGCAGGGCGGAACTTGACGACTGTAACATTAATTATTTTGTAGTAGTTCTTTTGATTTTGAAGGAGGGAACTCAATTATCATAAACAATGGAAAGTTGGAAACTCACGCTCTCTTTCTTGTCATGCGCTTCTTATTTCTCCCCAACTGCATGAATCGGCTAAGAGTTGATAATTTTACAACACAAGGAGTGAAATGAACTAATCAGTAATTTGTTATCCATCTTTCATAACGAAATTTAGAACTATAGTGTGATTCACGTTCTTCTGGCTGTGCCCAATTTATTTCCATTAAGGGCATGGTATGTGAATTCCAACTTCATCCCTGAAGTTACCCCATGGGCATCTGCACTTCCCACGAAGCAAACCTCCATTGAATACCCACGATGGACAAGTATATGGCATTATTTGCGCTGCACCATAGGAAGGACCGAGTGCCTGTATCGCCAGAGCCTGCGGTTGCTGTGTATTCCTAGCCGCCTTCCCCGGTGGTTTTCTCGTTGACGACGTTGCTGGGGCTGGCTTCTCGTCAGATGTTGAAATGGGTTTGTCTCTTTTTCACGACGTTTCAGGACTATATAGGATGCAGCAGTGCAAGAGAACGGCGGCGCTTATGGCCGCTTTGATCCATGTGGGCATTTGCGACGACGAGGATGGTGACGATGAGGACGATGATGGATCGAGCCATGCTGGTGTTGGTGATGGGTAATGCTGGAAGCCGGGAGTTTCAGATTGGACACAGGTGTAGTCCGTGTGAGCCATCTGAAAATTGAAAGGGAGATTTCATTTTCGGTTCTCAATCATTGTTGATCGTGACCCGTTGATAGGACGGCGACTAGGCGCTTGGACATTGGTTCCCGATCAAATCCGCAAAGATATTTCTCGTGTTAATGGAACAAGCCTTTTTCCCCATGCTCTATTCCCCAGTTAGAAATCCTAATGCACTTTCAAATGGGCAAACATGATAATCACATAACAATTCCAAAAAGGAAAAGTACAAAAAAAAAAAATTCTAAATATATTAAATTGATACTAATTTAATTATAA
Source organism: Eucalyptus grandis (assembly GCF_016545825.1). Classification (NCBI taxonomy): domain Eukaryota; kingdom Viridiplantae; phylum Streptophyta; class Magnoliopsida; order Myrtales; family Myrtaceae; genus Eucalyptus; species Eucalyptus grandis. The sequence continues at coordinate 42,353,823 of NC_052619.1, forward strand.
ACCTTTAAATTAGACCAATTTAATCCTAAACATTATTGTATTTGTAGTAGTTGAGTTAATTAGGCCAATTTAGGTTGAATATTGCTAAAGTGGATACCGATTGTTTTACAGAACATGGTTTTTTGACATAGATAATTTTATAATTTTTTTAATTGCTTTTTGAATTTTTATTTATTTATTTTTCTTTCTTTTCCCTCCACCAGCCTCTATGATGGCTGGCAGAGGTTGGTGATCATTGATGAGGGTGAGTGCTAGGCAAGGTTGCTCCTTGCCAAATCAGAAGGCCAAAGGCTGGCAAAGCCTACGATGCCTTCACTAGCCTTGCCTAGGCAAGGTCTCTCGTCATCTGCGCAAGGCCACCCCTTGCTGACCTCTAGTGAGGCTGGGCAAGGGTGTCTTGGCCCTTGATAGCCCCTGGCAAGGGCTGAATGAGGGTCCTCTAATCGGATCTAGTGAGAAGTAGCCTTACCTAGCCTTCGCCAATGGTCGGCAACCTTCGTTGGTCATTACGGAGGCTAGTAGAAGGAAAAGAAAGGGAAAGGAAAAAAAGGAAAAAAGTTAATAAAATTTTTGAAAATTATTTAAAATTTTGTAAAATTGTCTATAATAGCGTTAGTCATACCACGTAAGATACCCAATGTTTACATGAGCAATTTTCGGCCTAAATTAGCCGAATAGATTCAATCGGTATTAATATGAAAATGTTTTGCATTAAATTGGTCAAATTAAAAGATTTATGAGTAAATTAGTACTAATACAATAAATTTATGACTTTTTTAAATACTTTTCCCATTTAAAAAAAGAAGACTCTTGGCAGGCTATTCTCCGTGGCAAATGCAGGGACAATACTAGTCCCAGTAAGCAAATACCTAACTAGAAGCATGCGCTTTTTATTCCAGGAAAAAGCTACCAAAAAAAATAAAAAACCCAAACTATAGCCCTGTGACACTATTTTTCCAAGAATTTTTCGTTTTTTGTCAGCAAAATCTTCAAACTTGCATCCATATGGTACATATATCCTCCGTCACACCTCTACGTTCTTCACAAAGTGTAAGCATGTTCGAGTTTTTAGAAACCAGTTTTTTTGTTCAACATCAGCACATATTTCTCTACCCTGTCATGTGAAAACTTTTTACTCTGCTTTGCTTTAACCAAAGACGACAAATGTAGGGAATCCATGTAAACGTTGGCCAACCCTCATTTGTTGGCGATTTTGAGGAAAAGTGGCACTGATGTGGTACCACACGAACACCGCATCAAAACAGATTAAAAAGAATGGAGAACTGGAAAGGCCAACCAAAAAATGAAAAAGAAACTTCGATTAGAAGAGAGAGAGTGCCAATGGTCGGGGGTGTTTATAGGGCACAACAACCATTCTGACTTCACCGGCAAAAGTTGCCTGCCCCTGCGTGCCATTAACAATGTAGGGAATCCATGTATTAATAATGTCATATCATATCTATATCGGATTTTTAATGATGATTTCGAATAGAATCATGAAAAGTATATATGTTACATGAATATACTTTTGAGATTTTTATGATAAAAAAAAGTTAGGGTATTGAGTATAATTTAAAATTTATAGTGACATATATTTTTATTCTTTGTGAGATGCTTGACAATCAAGCTCATGTCACTGACCTACGGCCTATTGCATGCAAAAGATTCTTATTCCTTCGGCGTGCATGTGAAAATGCTCTCTTACTACGAGGCAAATGTCGTCTCCACTACTTTCTGTTTCATGCGCTGTTGGGTGGGCCTGAAACTACGCTCTAGGTAAACAACAGGAACCAAAATTGTTTTTTTTTTCCCATCCTGATAAGCTTTAAGGCAACTTTACAAGGAGGAATACACATATTGCTTATTTGTGTTTTCTTTATTCGTTAGGCGAAATATTAAGTGGTTGAGCACATGGAATATTGCCTCATTAATAGACAAAGTATGGGATTAAGAAAGTCATGGTCATTAAAAAAATAAAACAAAAGAAGAGACAATTGTTTCTAAAATTTCAAGTTAAATTAAGGTCAGCTGATGTTCAATAAAAGTATAACCAAAAAACAAAAGAGTACAAGTGCTCATCATCATTTGGGTCTGCAAGAGACAAATCAATGTACCTTTTTTATTATTCGTGTATTCTTCTTGTAGAGAATGCTTCGTATAAGACTGGGAAAATTATAGCAAATGCTTCTTCTCTCTTGCAATATTTGGACGTGACTTCTGAGAAGACCAGAAAACTGATTCTAAGATGATATAAATGGGCCCAAGTTATTGAGATGGGGTCTTTCGGGCCCACCAATAAACGGAATGTTTAGCAAAGAAAGTATCTCACCCATTAAATCCAGGACATTAGTCCCCAGGTCTTTGCTGCCTTTTGGGCTTGCTTTCGAATCGGTATAGTCCACACGCATTTTTTATTTATTTATTTATACCGAAAGGCCATAGACTTGTTTATTTTCCTTTTTTAGGCCATAAGCCTCTTGCACTTTCTTTATCGTCAGCACCTTTTTATATTTAGGGAAAATGACATAAATAATTCATAAATCATAGCACAATATTAATTGTGATCCCTAAACTTTAATTTTGTTCAATGTGAGCTTTGAACTATAAGCAAATACGTAATGTGGTTCATAAATTTTCAATTTATTTAATGTGATCATTGGGTTATATGAAATGTTCAATGTTGTTTTTAAATTTGAATTAATGGGATGACAGCATTGGACATTTTCATATAGTTTAGGGACTACATTAAATATATGATAAAGTCCAAGGACCATATTGAATAAATTAAAAATTCATGGACCACATTGTTTATTGGGCTAAAGTTCAATGAACATTTGTGTTTGTATTCCTTATATTTACTCCCCATTGCTTTAAGGATAATCTTTAAGAATCAAAATTTATTGCGGAAATTGCACGTAGTGTACGTTAACTGCACAATGACTATTTTTTTTAGGGTTAACATCATGAAAAATTTCAAACTATTACACTTATGAAAAACCTCAAAGTAGTATACATTTATGACAAATTTACCATAAATTAGTCACTGTTAATTAGATTAATATTACAAAAATCGCAAATTGATATACTTGTGATAAATGGAGAGTACAACCCCAAATTGGTATACTTGTGAATTGTCATGTGTTATTCAATTTAGCAATTTAATGGTAAATATTAACGAAAATTAAGGGAGGGTAATATTATCATGGGTGTATTAGTGTGGCCGGAAAATGTACCAGTTTGGAATTTTTCATGACATGGCCCTTCTTTCTATGTTATCTAATAAACATGTGTCACGTGGCTTGACTAGTGGGAAACCATAGTCTGCAGAATTGGTTATAAAACTTTAGATACTGCTTTGTAATCGATTTATTAAGGAAACAACAAACTCTAGAATTTGAAACCTCTGTGCTGGCTTGTGACATCCTGAATTTTAGACTCTATTTTCAATTTAATAAGTTGGGCTTTTCATCGACGCGCCTATAGTTCTTTTTCCTAAGCTGCTCACTTACAGGATAACTAGCCTATCAAGTGAAGCCATTAAGGAATTTAAATGCAATAACCTTGAGAATTCGACCAGGAATCGACTACTTGACCGTGCTAATTTGCAAGGGTCATTACTGCACCGTCAAAATCGATTAGAGACCGGAGATAGGTCGATTTGATAGAAGTATGTGATTAGTGTGTGGGTGATTCCATCTAATTATGGCACTAGACTGATTTTTCTGTCATTTCTGTACCCTGTGCCCATATTTGAAATTTTGAGATTTTCACAACAACCGAGAGTCGTCAATATGTCGAAGAGCACAATATGGCTCGAAAATAATTGACCACAGGTCAAATGCACTAAAAATTCCTAAAAGCTACTTGGTAGGTTAAGTCATGCTAAAATCGCGGCATATTGAAATTAACCATGAATTTGAACTTGATTTCAGAAATTGAAAATTCTGTCATGTCACGATTTATTTTAGGAATGTCGACTCATCCTTCGAAGAATTTTCGGCAAGCTCGGGATTTTTATGGAAAATCAATTTGGACGATTTGGAAAAGAACGGAAATTCAGATTGGCCAAATTGAAGGGATTTTTGGCATCCTTAGTGAGTTATTTGGTGAAGCGAAAGTGTGGAAATTGTGTGGGCCTCTTCTTTAACAAAAGTGGACATAAAATTGGAGAATTGGTGAAAAGATTGAAGTCCGAAATTGTGGAATTCGGAGCTTGGCATGGGGGCTGCAATATTTAGCACCAAAGTGGATTAATTGCGGAAATAAAATGCAAGAAAGTATTGTGGGACATTAGAGATATACATGAGGACTTTAGGGGACTAAGCATTTATGTGCAAGATATTTTTATTTGACTTTAAGCCCCCCCTCTCCAATCTTCTCTCATACGTTGCCTCCCCTTCCTTTCTTCTTTGAGCTTCTACCTTTCCTGACCCTGCGGTTTTCTGCTTCCTTTCATTTTCCTTTGAGCAGCCCCTCCCTTAGAATTCTGGTGCAGCCACACATCCTCCACCATGTCCTGTCTCCACCGAGTCAACCCTCCTAGCAACGAAGACTCCAGCTGATGTGGACATCGAGTCATATCGAGGAGGAGGTGCTAGGGACCTATTGTCTATTTCTATTGGTTCGATTACTCGAGCGTGGACCAAACAATTCAGGTAAGCTGTTGGCGTCATGGTTCGTGATCTTTGGTGTGAAGATGACCTTGGATCAAATCTTAAAGAATCTTGGAAATCTTGGTGCAATTTAATTATCTTGTCACCAAATAATTGACCAAGTCAATTTATATATATATATATTATTGTTTAAGAATATTCTAAAATAGGAATATTTTAGAATATAACGCATTAGATTTTTAGGGTTGGTTTTTAGGGTTTGTGTGGCAGCCTATATAAAGGATTTGCCAAATTTCTTTGGGGACAGATATATTTTATTTTTGAGGAAAAGAATTGAGAGGTTCTCTTTTTACTGTTTTTTTTGAGGACTTGACCTAATCAAGATTCTCTTGTGGCGGTCAATTTGACTTATCGAGCGAGATAGCGAATTCTTTCGCTCGTGGCGTCTATAACGTTGGTTGGTTGACACGTGTTCCTCAACAGGTCACGTTCATACCGAGGTTGCCAATCACAGGTTTGATTGGAGGTTGAGGTTGCAATTTGCACCATCTGGGCCTTCGTAGAACGATCCCTCCGCAACGATTCACATCAGTTTGGTATCAGAGCCAGATTCTACAAGGTCTATTTATCTTTAATTTTCTGTTGATGATCAACAATTTGAGATTTATTGGGTTAGGGTTTCAGTTCTAGTTAATTTAGGGATCCGATTGCTTTTGTGCTTTCATACGTAGTTGTTTGCTGTTAGTTTTAAATTTTCTTTTCTAGCATCTTAAATTGTATTTGAGTTCGTCAAGAAAAAAAAAAAAAAAAAAAAAAAAAAAAAAAAAGAAGAGAAAGAAATAGCACAAAAAAAGTGTGCAAGAGAAAAAAAAATAGATTCGGCAAAAAAAAATAGCCGAACAAAAAAATCAAGAATGCGACTCGTTTGTTAGTAGACCAAATTGAAACAAAATCAATAGTGATTTGCGTTTCAATTGGAATTTCGAAAATTGTACTTGTTGGTTTGAAATTGTTACTTGCTGAAACAAAATCAATAGTGATCTAATCTTGTTTGATTAGTTTTATTGATTGTCATGAGGGGGTTGAGAGACAGGTTTTGAGTCCAATAAAGAACAGTAAAAAGAGAACCTCTCAATTCTTTTCCTAAATAAAATATATTTGTCCCCAAAGAAATTTGGCAAATCCTTTATATAGGCTGCCACACAAACCCTAAAAACCAACCCTTAAAATCTAATGCGTTATATTCTAAAATATTCCTATTTTAGAATATTCTTAAACAAGAATATATATAAATTGACTTGGTCAATTATTTGGTGACAAGATAATTAAATTGCACCAAGATTTCCAAGATTCTTCAAGATTTGATCCAAGGCCATCTTCATGCCAAAGATAGCGAACCATGACGCCAACAGCTTGCATGAATTGTTTGGCCCGCGCTCGAGTAATCGAACCAATAGGAATAGACAATGGGTCCCTAGCACCTCCTCCTCGATATGACTTGATGTCCACATCATTCTCGAGTTGAGTTAAACATGAGAGGAGTGACAAATATCTCGAGAGAAACACGTGGGAGAGCGATTGGTGAGGATTTTTTTAAGACTAACGTTTACTTGCAGGTCTAAAATATGTTGCGCAAAGAAAGCGTGAATCAACGGGCGGTTGACTCCATATGAAGGGATGAAGCGCTCGTGGAAAGCATCCGGCAATTGAGGGTTGTAGTGGAGGAGCTTAGTGGCCGAATGATGGGGAATGGCATGAGGGTTGATGGTGATCAAGAGATACCCTAAGGAAGGCCACAACATCAGCGAGATGCCTCTAGAACACAACATAAAAGGCAACGGCAATATGATGATGATGAGGCCGACATGGAGAATGATCGAGATGCTCGATTTGAAAGGTGGAATGGAGGCCGAAGGTTTAGACACCGAGGAGATGATGAACTTGGCAACATCAAGATGAAGATTCCTTCCTTCCAAGGGAAGAATGATCCCGATGCGTATCTAGAGTGGGAGAAACGCATGGAGATGGTATTTGAATGCCAACGATACTCTGAGCTCAAAAAGGTAAAAATTGCAGCTGTTGAATTTACTAATTATGCTATAATTTGGTGGGATCAACTTGTGACTAGTAGGAGGCGCAATGGTGAAAGACCAATAGAGATGTGGGATGAGATGAAAGCGGTGATGAGGAGGCGTTTTGTGCCAAGTCATTACCATCGAGATTTGTTTCAAAAGTTACAAAACCTCACACAAGGCAATAAGAGCGTGGAAGAGTATCACAAGGAGATGGAGATTGCCATGATCCGTGCTAATGTGATGGAGGATCGTGAGGCCACAATGTCAAGATTTTTGAGTGGTTTGAGCAGAGAAATAGCAACGGTGGTAGAGTTGCAACACTATGTTGAATTGGAAGAATTGGTGGACAAAGCCATCAAAGTTGAGTGGCAATTGAAGTTGGACCAAAATCACAAGAGTGGAGGAGGTTCAAATCAGAATTGGAGATCCAATTGGAAGAGAGATGAGAAGCCAAATTGGAGAGGAAACAACACAAAAACCGAAACTTCAAAGGAGAAGGAGAGGGACGGTAAAGTTGGAACGAATCCGGTTTCAGGTAAAACCGAAAATCCTAACACTAGAACTCGTGAAATTAAATGTTTTAAGTGTTTGGACATGGGTCATATGGCGAATCAATGCCCTAATAGGAGGGTGATGATCATGACTGGACATGGTGTTATTGAGTCCGAAAGTGAAAGGGAAGAAGATGATGATGAGATGCCACCATTGGAGGATTGTAGTGATGGAGAAGTGGCTATAAAAGGAGACTTATTGGTGGTTAGGCGTTCTCTGAGTGTGCAAGTAATGGAGGAGGAGCATCACCAACAAAGAGATAATTTGTTTCATACAAGGTGTGTGGTGTATGATAATTGATGGAGGTAGTTGTGCGAATGTGGCAAGTTGTATTATGGTGGATAAGTTGGGCTTGAAGACAACAAAGCACCCTAGGCCTTATAGACTTCAATGGTTAAATGATAGTGGTGAGGTGAAAGTATCGAAGCAAGTTCGAATTCCATTTGAGATAGGGAGATATAAGGACGAGGTAAAGTGTGATGTTGTACTTATGCAAGCGGGTCATATCTTACTTGGAAGACCATGGCAATATGATCGAAAGGTACATCATGATGGGTATACTAATCATTATTCATTAATGATGAATCAAAAGACTTATACCTTGGTACCAATGACACCTAGTGAGGTGTATTAAGATCAACTAAAGTTACAACGAGAAGCCGAGAGAGAGAGAGAAAAGGTGAGAAATTCGAGGGCTTGCGTGGTGTGTCTGAGACGCAAGGAAAAGGAGAGGCTGAGAGAAAGATTGTGGTAAAAACTGAGGGAAAAGAAGAGAGGAAAGAAAAGAGGCAAAATAATTTTTATGCAAAATCAAGTGAAGTGAGGAGAGCTTTAGTTCTAGATCGACCAATGCTTATACTTGTGTACAAGGAGGTTTTATTTTCTACTAACAATCTTGACCCAAGTTTGCCTAGTCCTGTTGTATCTTTATTGCAGGAATTTGAAGATGTCTTTCCTGATGAACTTCCTGGAGGGATACCACCGATTCGAGGCATAGAACATCAAATTGACTTGATTCCTGGTGCGCCATTACCTAACCGACTCGCATATCGAAGCAATCCCGAGGAGACAAAGGAACTTTAGCGGCAAGTTAGCGAACTATTGGAACGGGGGTATGTGAGAGAGAGTCTTAGCCCGTGTGCCGTCCTTGTTTTGTTAGTGCCAAAGAAGGATGGAACTTGGCGAATGTGTGTCGATTGCCGGGCAATCAATAATATTACGGTAAAGTATCGACATCCTATTTCTAGGTTAGATGACATGTTGGATGAGTTGCATGGTTCTTGCGTTTTCACTAAGATCGATTTGAAAAGTGGCTATCATCAAATTAGGATGAAAGAAGGTGATGAATGGAAAACTGCATTTAAGACCAAGTATGGATTATATGAGTGGTTAGTAATGCCATTTGATTAACTAATGCACCGAGCACGTTTATGCGACTTATGAATCATGTTTTGCGTGCTTTTATTGGTCGATTTGTGGTTGTCTATTTCGATGACATCTTAATTTATAGCTAAAGTCCTGATGACCATATTGAGCATGTGCGAGTTGTCTTGCAGGTTTTAAGGGCCGAGCAATTATACGCTAATCTAAAGAAGTGCTCTTTTGTTACCAACAAATTAGTATTTCTAGGATTTGTTGTTAGTGCTAATGGTATACAGGTAGATGAAGAAAAGGTTAAAGCAATCCGTGAATGGCCAACGCCTAAGACCATAGGAGAGGTGCGTAGCTTTCATGGATTGGCGAGTTTTTAACGACGATTTGTGAGAAATTTTAGCACTATTGCCGCACCATTAACTGAGGTAATCAAGAAGCACGTGGGTTTCACGTGGGGAGAAGAGCAAGAGAAAGCATTTAATCTGCTAAAAGATAAGTTAACTAATGCTCCTTTATTATCTTTGCTGAATTTCAGTGCTACTTTTGAGATAGAGTGCGATTCTTCTGGTACAGGAATTGGAGCCGTGTTGATGCAAGGAGGGCGTCCCATAGCTTATTTCAGCAAAAAATTGAGTGGAGCAACATTGAATTATCCTACCTATGATAAGGAGATGTATGCTTTAGTGCGAGCTTTGGAGACTTGGCAACATTATTTATGGCCAAAGGAGTTTGTGATCCACACCGACCATGAGACCTTGAAGTACTTGAAAGGACAACAAAAGTTGAATAAAAGACATGCCAAATGGATGGAGTTCATTGAGACTTTTCCATATGTGATCAAGTACAAGAAAGGTAAGGAAAATGTGGTAGCCGATGCACTTTCTTGAAGGTATGCGATTCTAACTATTTTAGAAGCAAAGTGTCTAGGTTTTGAGCATATCAAGGGCTTATATATTGATGATGATGACTTTGGGAGAGTCTATGAAGCATGTGAACACACTGCATTTGATAAATTTTATAGGCATGAAGGTTATCTTTTTTGTGAAAACAAACTATGTTTGCCTAAGTGTTCTTTGCGTGAATTGTTGGTGCGAGAAGCGCATAGTGGTGGTTTAATGGGGCATTTTGGCATTAATAAGACTTATGAAGTCCTGTATGAACATTTTTATTGGCCACATATGAAGAGAGATGTCACACGTGTTTGTGAGAGATGCATTGCTTGTAAGCAATCGAAGTCTACAACTAAACCGCATGGCTTGTATACACCATTACCTATTCCAACGCATCCTTGGATTGATATTTCTATGGATTTTGTGTTAGGATTGCCTAGGTCTAAGTATGGTAGAGATTCTATTTATGTGGTTGTTGATCGGTTTTCAAAGATGGCTCATTTTATACCTTGTCATAAAACTGATGATGCATCTCATATTGCTAATTTGTTCTTTAAGGAGGTTGTATGTTTGCATGGCATGCCTAGATCGATTGTTTCAAATCGATATTCTAAATTTCTTAGCTACTTTTGGAAAACATTGTGGAAAAAACTAGGAACACGGTTGTTATTTTCTACTACTTGTCATCCATAAACCGATGGTCAAACCGAGGTAGTTAATAGAACTTTAGGGGTATTGTTGTGTGCTATTATTAAAAAGAACATAAAATCTTGGGAAGATTGTCTGCCACATGTTGAATTTGCATATAATAGGAGCATGCATTCTGCTACTAAATTTACACCATTTGAGGTTGTCTATGGTTTTAATCCATTAACTCCGTTAGATTTAACCTCTTTACCTATTGATAAGCGTGTGGATTTAGATGGAGCAAAGAAAGCTGAATTTGTCAAGGCATTGCATGAGAAGACGCGCACAAATATTGAGCGCAAGACTGAGCAATATGCAAGGCAAGCTAACAAAGGGCGCAAGGAAGTGGTGTTTGAACCTGGCGATTGGGTTTGGGTTCATATGCGCAAAGAGAGATTTCCTAAGCAGCGACATTCTAAGTTATTACCGCGAGGGGATGGACCATTCATGGTTTTGGAAAGAGTTAACAATAATGCTTACAAGCTTGATCTTCCAGGTAAGTATGACGTTAATGCCACATTTAATGTTTCTGACTTGACTCTTTTTTTATGCCAGTGATGATTTGAGGACAAATCCTTTGCACGGGGGAGGGAATGATGTGGACATTGAGTCATATCGAGGAGGAGGTGCTAGGGACCCATTGTCTATTCCTACTGGTTCGATTACTCGAGCGTGGGCCAAACAATTCAGGCAAGCTGTTGGCGTCATGGTTCGTGATCTTTGGCGTGAAGATGACCTTGGATCAAATCTTGAAGAATCTTGGAAATCTTGGTGCAATTTAATTATCTTGTCACCAAATAATTGACCAAGTCAATTTATATATATTCTTGTTTAAGAATATTCTAAAATAGGAATATTTTAGAATATAATGCATTATATTTTTAGGGTTGGTTTTTAGGGTTTGTGTGGCAGCCTATATAAAGGATTTGCCAAATTTCTTTGGAGACAGATATATTTTATTTTTGAGGAAAAGAATTGAGAGGTTCTCTTTTTACTGTTCTTTTGAGGACTTGACCTAATCAAGATTCTCTTGTGGCGGTCAATTCGACTTATCGAGTGAGATAGCGAATTCTTTCGCTCGTGGCGTCTATAACGTTGGTTGGTTGACACGTGTTCGTCAACAGGTCACGTTCATACTGAGATTGCCAATCACAGGTTTGATTGGAGGTCGAGGTTTGCAATTCGCACCATCTGGGCCTTCGTAGAATGATCCCTCCGCAATGATTCACATCACTAGCAGCTCCATCTCTCCTCTAGTCTAGCGCCACGTCCGTGTCTTCTTCTTGTTCGGTCAACCTCTAGCAGCAACGACCAAAGAAACTCCTCCATTGGAATCCCCCTGCCACGCGTTCGCTTCCCCTGTCCATCTCCTCGACCAGCGTCCACCAAAGCAGCCCATCTCAAAGTTGTTTCTCTCTCTCGTTGCCATCCCCACGCTCGGTCAATTACAGCGTCCAGCAAAGCCCGGTGTTAATCGAGACAACCGTTTCTAAAATTTCAAGTTAAATTAAGGTCGGCTGATGTTCAATAAAAGTATAACCAAAAAACAAAAGAGTACAAGTGCTCGTCATTATTTGGGTCTGCAAGAGAAATCAATGTACCTTTTTATTACTCGTGTATTCTTCATATAAGACTGAGAGAATTATAGCAAATGCTTCTTCTCTCTTGCAATATTTGGACGTGACTTCGAGAAGACCAGAAAACTGATTTTGGGACGATATAAATGGGCCCAAGTTATTGAGATGGGGTCTTTCGGGCCCACCAATAAATGGAATGTTTAGCAAAGAAAGTGCCTCACCCATTAAATCCAGGACATTACTCCCCATGTCTTTGCTGCCTTTTGGGCTTGCTTTTGAATCGGTATAGTCCACATGCGGGATAAGTACACTATTAGTGCCAAAAGTTGTGTACGGTGCTCACTCTGGTGCCAAAAGTTGTGTACGACGCTTACTTTGGTGCCAAAAGTTTCCGTTGGATCACTTTGGTGCCAAATCGGAGAAAAAACGATTACTTTGGTGCCACCGGCGAAAGATTCCGGCCAAATTAATTACGTGGCTTTTGTATTTAAAAAAAAAGTTGCTCGGTTTTTAAATGTTGTCGTTTTCCATTCTCTTCAAGAAACGATGTCGTTTTGCTCTTATACGTGTACATCCTCGCAAAAATGACGCCGTATAGCTCAACGTGGATTGAAATTAAAGTTAGGGTTTCTTCCTCGCCGCTCGGCCACCGTTGTTTGCCCGCCAACGCTCGGCCACCGTTGCTCAGCCACCATTGTAGATGCTCGACCAGGTGAGCGAGGAGAGAATGAGATTGTTGCTCAAGCAAGAAGTGGCAGGAAGAATAGGAGGCGAGGGTGAAGGAGGAGGAAGAAGAGGGGTCGAAGGTGTTACTACTAGTGCGCCGCCGCCGGTGCTGCCGCCGCCGGTGCTGTTGTTGGTGCTGCTACTAGTGCGCTGCTGGTGCTGTTCGCTATTAGTGTCGTTCTTCAGGGAAGAAGACGACATGCCTCCTCTCTCTCTCTCTCTCTCTCTCTCTCTCTCTCTCTCTCTCTCTCTCTCTCTCTCTCTTTCTCTCTCTCTCAATTTGGGGATTTAGGGTTTCGAGTTGGGGGAAAGATGCCAAACGATGTCGTTTTTGTGGTTTAGATGCTGACTGTGCTCTTCGGCGAGCCACGTCAGCCTAAAAAATTAATAAAAAAGTGCCACATTGGATTTCCAATCAATCTGATTGGAGTTGGCATTAAAATGATCGTTTTTCAATTTTTTTTGGCACTTAAGTGATCCGACGGAAAATTTTGGCACCAAAGTGAGTGCCGTACACAACTTTTGGCACTGTTAGTGTACTTATCCCGTCCACACGCATTTTACTGTTTTTTAATACCAAAAGCCCATAGACCTGTTTCTTTTCCTTGTTTAGGCCATAAGCCCCTTGCACTTTCTTTATTGTCAGCTTGGACTCAAACCCTTTTTATATTTAGGGAAAATGACATAAATAATTCATGAACCATGGCACAATATGAAGCGTGATCCCTGAACTTTTAATTTGTTCAATATGAATTGAACTGTAAGCAAATATGTAATGTGGTTTATAAATTTTCAATTTATTTAATGTGATCGTTGGGCTATACGAAATGTTCAATGTTATTTTTAAATTCGAATTAATGGGATGACAACATTGGATATTTTCATATAATTCAGGGACTAAATTGAATATATATTAAAGTCCAAGGACTACATTGAATAATTTAAAAGTTCATGGACCACATTTTATATTGGGCTAAAGTTCAAGGAACGTTTGTGTTTTTAGTCCTTATATTTACTCCCCATTGCTTTAAGGATAATCTTTAAGAATCAATATTTATTGTGGAAACTGCATGTAGTGTACGTTAACTGCATAATGACTATATTTTTTTAGGGTTAATACCATGAAAAATTTCAAAATATAACACTTATGACAAAATTACTCCAAATTAATTTTTTGACTACCAAAAACCCCAAACTAGTATACATTATGACAAACTTACCATTCATTAGTTACTGTAAATTAGATTAATATCATGAAAATCACAAACTAATATACCTGTGATAAATAGAGAGTATAACCTCAAATTGGTATACTTATGAACTGTCGTGTATTATTCAACTTAGTAATTTAATGGTAAATATTAACGAAAACTAAGGGAGGGTAAATTTATTACGGGTGTATTAGTTTGGTTGGGAAATGTACCAGTTTGGAATTTTTTGTGATATTACCCTGTTTTCTATGTTATCTAATAAACAGGTGTCACGTGGCCTGACTAGTGGGAAACCATAGTACACAGAATTGGTTATAAAACTTTACATGCTGCTTTGTAATTGATTTATTAAGGAAACAACAAACTCTAGAATTTGAAACCTCTTTGCTGGCCAGTGTATATCGTACAATGCCAAATATGGGAGAAAGTTCAATGAAGTTGCCCAAGAGCCTCAAGTTGATCTCGGTCATTTAGCCCTGTGTACACCTAAAATTTGCCTCATAAACTTGCCATTTATCTTATTAAAAAGAAAAAGTAGAGATCGAACTCGATCCCTAAACAAAAATAAATAAAAATTATTACACTTGCATTCTACATTGCATTTATTTGCGTTTATGTTCTAATAGCATCAAAAACTAACTTATTTGCGTCAAGCATGTTGCAGGATATTGGAGATGAACCCGATGTGTGGACCAACAAGAAGTATGAGCATAACATCAAGTTTGGTGTGTGGAATGAGCTTAAGCCTAAGCTCAACAAGAAAGATAAGCTCAAAATTGAGCTTTCCAAGTTCTTTGGAGTTTAAGCTTAAGCTCAACATAAGAGATGAGCTTGAATTCAACTTTCCAACTTTCTTCAAGTTCAAACTCAAAGATGGCACAAAGGATGAGTTTGATTACAAGTTTCGAACTTTCTTGGAGCTTAAAGGTAGCTAAGTTAGCTAAGGTAAGTGAATTTCAATGGGAGCTCCAAGGAGCTTGGAGATAAATACTAATTGCAAGATTTTGGGAACTTTGTCTTTGTTGGAGTGTGGTTCATACCCCCATCAACTGTATAGGGGCAGCACCTCTACCACTTTAGAGGTTGAGCTTGTAACAACCCGACTCCAGATTGTGGGGGTTATCGTCATGACATCCCAAGCATGTCACCATCCCATTTTTTTTTAATTATTATGAGCATGCGAAAGCATGTATAACATCAATCTCTCAAACAACAAACAAGCAGCCGGGAAAACACAATATAGATCACTACTTTTATATCACGTTAGTACATTTACAAGCCCTTCTTCTACAAGCCCTTTTCTTTTTACATCATTCTTATATATTTGTGTGGGCCAAGGAAATTCCTATCTCCTCTAATGTGACTTCAACTCCCAAAATTGGTGTGAGACTTCCATGCCTACAAGTCTAAATGACAAAGGGGTGAGTCAAGAACTCGGTAAGTTTAATTACTAATCCTCATCTAGAAGGATGACTCATCATTGAATCAAGCATGCGGACATCTCACACACTACATCATTGATGGCAAATCCATAGCAAACCATTGCTTTGCATCGATTATATGCATATATTCATATTGGCTTATCTTCAACGCATTACTCATTTTCAACATACCAAATAAGCTACCCTCAACTTACCTAATAAGACATCTTTAACTTACCAAACAAACTACCCTTCCAAACAAGCTACCCTCAACTTACCAAGTGAGTTACCTTTAACTTACCAAACAAGCTACCTTACAAAGAAAGCTACCTTCAATTTACCAAATAAGCTACCTTACCAAGCAAACTATCTTCTACTTACCAAACAAACTAGCTTACCAAGCAAGCAACCTTATCAAGTAAGCTTATCAAACAACATACAACAACATGTATAAGAGGTTCATTAACCATCTCAACGGTTCTTCCCATACTTTTCAAGGGCTTCTTGGTTCAATAAAGGCATCTAGCTATCAAGCCAAGCATCATACGCATGTGAACCATTTCAACTTATCATCAATGCATGCTCTACCTCGAATTTATTAAGCAAACTCATTAAACAACACACACATAAGCATGCACAAAGAAGTTCATTTATCAATCTAACCATTCCTATGGGTCATCCGGAATACATCGAGCATCTCATTCTCTTGGACAAGGCATCGATAGCGATGCTATGTGATGACAAGTCTTGTTTTTCATTTACTAATCACACGTTGTACAACACACAAGCTAATTTGTCATTTTTCTTTTATAGCCCACATATACAAGGCTCGAGAGTGTGCTCATACAAGAGTGTGCGTGTCATATTCTATAATACAATCACTACGTAATATACCGAGCAAGGCACAATGTTCATGGCTCGAACCGACCCATTAAGCACCGACCCTTCGCCAAGGACCCTTTGCCAAGCGAGGCTTGGATCAGCATGCCTTAATGCTAACCTAAGACCAAGTGAGATCTGTCTGTGGTCTGGGGTGTTCTTTCACTCGCGGATCCATGATCATGAGCAAACTATAGAAAATATCACAAAAACAAGTCATAGAATAACCAAAACACACAAGCACTCTAACATCCTGATTTTCTAATTCCGTTCTCGATTGAATGAGTTGGGTTTTTCATTGACGCACCAATAGTCTTTTTCTCTGAGTTGATCACTCATGAGATAACTAATAGAAGCTGTTAAGGAATCTAAACGTGACAAACTTGAGAATTCGACCAAAAATCGACTGCTCGACCGTGCTAATCTGCGAGGGTTAATACGGCGCTGTCAAAATCGTTCAGAAATCAGAGATAGTCGATTCAACTGAAGTATGTGATTAAAGTGTGGGTGATTTCGTCTAATTGCAAAATTCTCATCGAACAACACTAAATTGATTTTTCTGTCATTTTTGTACCCCGTGTCTATATTTGAAACCTCGAGATTTTCTCGATAACCGAGATTCGCCAATGAGTCGAAGATGTACAATGTGACTATAAAATAATCGACCACGGGTCAAATGCGCTAAAAATTCCTAAAAGCTACCTGCTAGGTTAGGTCAAGCTAAAATCGCGCTCGATTGAAATGAACCGCGAAATTGAACCCGATTTTAGAAATTGAAAGTTCTGTCATGTCACAATTTATTTTAGGAATGTTGACTTATCCTCCGAAGATTTTTCTACAAACCCGAGTTTTTGGCAAAAAATCAAAGTTGGATTATTTTGGACCGGGAAAATTAGAGGACCGTTTTTTGTTGCATTTTTGGCAATCAAGTTGGACTAATTGGCAAGTAAAAATGTGGAATGTGATATGGGCATCCTCCTTGACATTTTGGCCTTTGATTTGACCTCAAATGGAGAAGATTAGAGTTGAAATTGGAGGGGAATGTTGCAAAATTCGTAGCCTTGGAGGGTTGCAACATTTTAGCCACCTTGGGAGGCTTCTTGAGGAAGATTTGAGAGGGAAAGTGGCTGAGGATGAAGGCTGAACATGGTGAGGCAAGTCTGATGAGTGTTTAGGATATTTCATGGCCCCCTCTTCAGCAGTTGTCTTCTTCTTCTTTCCTTGGCTTGCTTTCTCCATTTGTGTGTCATTTGAGAGCTCAAAGAACCAGAGAAACAGCTAGCCAAGCCCCCGTAGCTTGTCAATCGCCCTTGCTGCCCGTTTGAGCGCCGCCGTGCCCTTATCGAGTCGCTTGAAGCCCGTCCGTCACGCGCCAGCTCGCACGCCCGCGAGCCAAGCCGCACGTCCAGGCCGTCGGTCTCGTGTCCGTCGCCATCCACCAGGGCTGTTCCAACCACCGTCCATCGTTGTCCAGCCATTAGAGCCACCGCCGTTGCCCGTTGCAGCCGCCTGGTCCGCCTCCTCGCCGTTCCAATCCGTTTTAGCCGTGAAGCCCTTCGGTCCAGCCCAAGGATAGAAGTCGAGTCTCAGCCCATGCTGAGAGTTGCGTGCTATTTTCCGGGCCCGTCCAAACCTCACTGGTGTCGCCGCAGGCTTGTTTTCCGCTTGCCTCTACGTCGCCATCGCCGTGAACTCATTAGCCCACAAAACCGGTGAGCTTACTTTCTAAACCTTACTTAGGAGATTAATTATGCTTAAGGGTTAATTAGATTAGCTTAAGTATGGCCTAGGTGGTTATTTAGTTGTAATTAGTGATTTAGTTGCTTAATTATGCTAATTAGGTGGTTAGATTAGACTAATTAAGGGTTAATTAGATTGCATTATTTATTGAGCATGGTGCATGATTTTTCTAGGCTCGTTTAGGTAGTTAAATTAGTGTTTTAGGCCTAAGTATGTATTTATTTAATTAAAATGCATTTATTTAATTATGCAATTGAATGTTAATTTGTGCAAATTGAGTGACGATTGTGATTTTGAGTTATTATTTCAAAATTATGAAATTTGGTATTTAATTAGAAAATACCGGGTGTTGGGTTTTGACACCGAAAATACTTTTAAATACTATATCAAATAGTGAGATTTTAAAAAGAAAGATATCAAATTTCCTGGTTCAAGCTGATCGTGTACCCATACATGATTATTTTACTGGGTGTTTTTAATATAAAAAAAAAAAATAGGCTAAGTTCTCTATTTTAATTGAGACATTTGAGTGTAATGCACGGTATCCTTGACCGGGATTGAATGATCATGTGATGGCTATGATAATCCGTCATGAGCTGTTAAGCCGGACGATCTCTTTGTAGAGTTGTGTATATAAACCCTAGTGGTTATGGTGAAATCGGATGCTCTAACATATTTATCTTATCGACGCATTTAGTCTACAAATTTCGTTTTTAATTTATTCTTAATTATATTTTAATCTGTTAGATAAACTTTAGAATTAGTCTATTTTAGTATTTAATTGGTGTGTTTATAAAAAGTTTTTTGTGAAAATTTTATCCTACTTTTCTATCTCATATTTATGTTGTCTGGGGATTTGTTTATTCGCTTCTGCATGTACAATAAAATGAATGGGTCGGCAAAGCGTCCTGAAACGTCGCATTTTTATCAACTACTGAGGGATGTGCACGTGCTCGAGGTTCGGGGTATGACATCCTCGCCCATGTGATTTTTTTGTGGTGGGGAGTGGTATCGAGCTAGTTAGTGTTTGGAGTGATAAAATGCGATAGATTTTTGGGATAGTTAGTAGGAAAGGCCTTTTTACTTTGCCGATGCATGTGATTGATAGTTGTTTGGTAGATTGTTTTGTGAGGATAACTCAGTTTCTAATTCTGTATGGAATTGAGAATAGGTTATGTAGAAAGTTTACATAATGAGTGATCAAGGGAAAATGACGCCTAGAAAGAGAACCATAGGACCAGTAACTTGGGGGTAGGATGCTGACAAGGGTTGGTCCCCAAGGTGGTCGTGGTAGAGCGTAGGCTTAGGCCAGTGCAAATGGAGTAGTACCGCCTCCAATCGATGCTGGGGTAGCAACCCTTGGCGATTCTAGAATAGATGGGATCGTTTAGGTGTTTGAGACTCTTGGAGCTTTGATGGGGAAGCAGGCCAAAATCAAGCCTCTGCCACTATCGCTACCACTACAGCTGGCGCTATTGCCACCGCCAATGCTGTCGTTGCTGCCGTAGCCGCACCTACCAAAGTTCCACCTGGGAACGTGGTCGCTAAGAGGCCAATGCACAAGCTCGAAGAGCAATTTCTGAAGCTAAACCACTGAGGTTCATAGGAGCGAGAGATCCTGTGGTTGCAGCCCTCTAGATCTAGGACTTGAAGAAGGCCTTTGCACTACTGAGGTGCACTGAGGAAGAGAAGGTCATCTTGGTAGTCTATCAACTGCAGGTTAATGCCAGCACTTAGTGGAGGGCCACCGGAGGAGTAGTGTTCCCAAAAGGTATGGTTTCGGAGTGGAACGCCTTCGTTGCAGTGTTCAACGGCATTTTCTCTAATAGTGCAAGGGAATAGAAGATGGAGGAATTTTAGTGCCTCCGTCAAGGGATGATGACAGTGGATCAATACGAGGCTAAATTTGCAGAGTTAACTCAGTATGCCCCGAGACTGATAGAGGATCCAGCCGACAGAGCTAGGAGGTTCAAGAATGGCCTCCGACCTAAGCTAAAGAATCTATTGGTGCCATTCAACCTGAAAGATTACAACAAGCTATATGGTTAGGCTCAGTTGATAGAGAGGAACCTGATCAAGCAAGCAGCCCTGCATCCAGGTCAAGGTTCAGTTCGAATAGAGATGGAAATCGGTTTGGGAAGAAGCTCATGACTGGAGGAAGGTACTCTATTCCACCTACTAGGAAAGGTGGGATAGGTAAGTCAGCGCCGAGCCATAGTGGAGTATGTCACTTCTGTGGAAGGCGACATGGATCAACCCAGTGCCGTTCTACGACGGGTGCTTGCTATGGGTGTGGCCAACAGGGTCACCAAGTCAAAGATTGTCCTTGCAGACCAATGGGACCCGCAATAGTTGCCGCCGTCGCCTCCGATGGGTTGGAACCGAGGATTCGCACCACCGAATGCATCGTAGGGTGGTTTGAATAGATCTCTAGCTCAGGGCAGGGTGTATGTCGTCATTAGAGGATCAGGTAGAGGACTCGCCTGATGTGATCATAGGTACGATCTCGCTAAATGACCATGCTGCTTATGCTTTATTTGATCCTGCAGCAACTCATTCGTTTATAGCTGAGCAATTTGTTAAGCTGGTAGGATTGAGTCCTGAAATGTTGGAGTCAATGGTTAGTATATCGACACCGTTGAAGGATAATGTGTTGTCTACGGTGGGTTGTCTTGGTTGCAAGTTAGTGATTGGTGAGCGAGAGGAGATGATAGATTTGATAGTCCTAGCCATGTATGACTTAATGTGATAATTGGCATGGACTAGCTCACTAAGCAACTTGCTAAGATGGATTGCTATCGTAAAGCGATTCATTTTAACCCATTAGCAAGTGAAAGTTTAGAGTTTATTGGGAGTCGAGGAGGACCCTCGATTACCTTAATCTTGTCGCTTGAGGCAACCTGTTTGTTAGACGGGGGTTGTCAAGGTTACTTGGCGATTGTCGTTGATACAACAATTGAGGAGCTGAAGATCAAAGATATCACATTGGTTCAAGAGTTTCCAGACGTGTTTCCAAAAGAATTACTAGGTTTGCCACCAAAAAGAGAAATTGAGTTCATGATTTAGTTAGCCCCTAGGATGGAGCCAATCTCTAAGGCTCCTTATCGGATGGCATTATCAGAGTTGAAAGAACTAAAGGTGCAAATGCAAGAGTTGTTGGATAAGGGATTCATACATCTTAATGCAACACCTTGGGGAGCATTGGTTCTATTCGTAAAGAAGAAAGATGGTTCATTATGTCTGTGCATCAACTATCATCAACTCAATTAGGTGACGATCAAGAATAAGTATCCACTACCGAGAATAGAAGACTTGTTTGACTAGTTGCAAGAAGCGTCAATATTTTCTAAGATCAACTTGAGGATAGGGTACCATCAGCTAAGGATCAGAAAGGAGGACATACCAAAGTCAGCGTTTCGTACCCGATATGGCCATTATGAGTTCACTGTAATGCCGTTTGGTTTGACGAATGCCCCTTGCTTTCAGGGATTTGATGAACCGGGTGTTCAAGGAGTATCTAGATCAATTCATGATCGTATTCATTGACGATATCCTGGTGTACTCAAGAAGTCTTGAGGAGCACGAAAGATAGTTGAGGATAGTACTTTAGACTCTGAGGAATCATGGGATGTATGCTAAGTTCAGTAAGTGTGAATTTTGGTTGACTCGTGTTGCTTTCCTAGGTCATGTGATTTCAGGCGAAGGAGTCTTCGTGGACCTTACCAAGATCAAAGCAGTTATCAACTGTCCAAGACCGATGACAGTGATAGAGATCAGAAGCTTTTTGAGTTTAGCAGGGTACTATAGAAGGTTTGTGGAAGGATTTTTAGCTTTAGCCTCGCCTTTAACTCGACTGCTGAAGAAGGAAGAAAAGTTTGTGTGGACAGACAAGAACAAAAGTAGTTTCCAAAACTTAAGTAGAAGTTGACTACCGCACCAGTGCTGATCATACCATTTGGTTCTAGAGGATACGAGATCTATAGTGATGCGTCATTCAGGGGACTAGGTTGTGTGTTAATGCAACATGGCAGAATCGTTGCATACGCGTCCCGTCAATTGAAACCTCATGAATTGAACTATCCGACGCATGACTTGGAACTCGCAACAATTATTTTTGCTTTGAAGATTTGGAGACATTATTTGTATGGAGAAAGGTTCCAAATCTTTATAGATCATCAAAGTCTCAAGTACTTATTCTCTCAGAAGGATTTGAATATGAGACAGTGTCGCTGGATGGAACTTCTCAAGGATTATGATTACGACATCTTGTATCACCTTGGAAAGGCTAATAAGGTCACATATGTGTTGAGTCGGAAGTCTTTTAGTTGTGTAGATGGTGATCAAGGAGTGGATTTTACTTGAGGGAGCTCGAAATTCGGTTTTCAAATTTGAGGTAGGCCATCTTTCAAATCTTATGGCCACCTTCAAAATTGAGCTGAAAGTGTAGATTAGGATCAAGACACTTCAGTTGACAAACCTAGATATCCATAAAATCTTGCAAGAGGATACCAAAAAGAGAAAGGCTGACTTTCAAATTTCTGAAGACAGAACACTAAGGTTCCGAGGATGATTGTGTGTACTTGACGATGTAGCGCTTAAGGATGAGATTTTGTCAAAAGCTCATCGTAGCAGTTACAACATTCATCCAGGTAGTACGAAGATGTATTGGAATCTGCATCCATACTATGGTGGACTGGTATGAAGGCGGATATCGCCAAGCATGTTGCCAAATGTCTGACGTGTCAGCAAGTGAATGCACAACATTGTAAGCCGGGAGGACTTCTGCAACCTTTCAAGATTCCCGAGTTGAAATGAGAACACATCATGATGGATTTTGTGACAGGCTTACCAAGGAGTCAGAGGGTAATGATTCCAGTTGGGTTGTAGTCGATAGAATAACAAAGTCGGCTCATTTTATCGCCGTACGGAAGGACCTTGCATTGGATAGATATGCAGAATTGTATGTACGTAGATAGTGTGTTTGCATGGGGTCCTAGTGACAGTTACATTTGATTGAGACCCAAGGTTTACAGTTTCCTTTTGGAAAAGCTTGAAGATCACCTTGGGAACGAAGCTGCAATTCAGTACAGCTTACCATCCACAAACAGATGGCTAGTCTAAGATGACAATTTAGACTCTCAAGGACATGTTGAGAGCGTGTGTGCTAGACTTCAAAGGAAGTTGGGAGGAACAGTTTCATCTCATCGAGTTCGCATACAACAACAGCTACTAGCAGAGTATTTAGATGACACCTTTTGAAGCATTGTATGGCAGAGTGTGTAGAATGGATGAGAGTTTGTTGGGATGAAGTCGGAGAACGAAAGATCACAGGCTCGGAGTTGGTTCAGCAGTCAGTGGATGCAGTTGCAATTATTAGAGATAGATTAAAGACAGCTCAGAGTCGCCAGAAAAGCTATGCAAATAAGTGTCGAAGACCTTTGGAATTCCAAGTTGGTGAATATGTTTTCTGAAAGTGTCACCGATGAGGGGTATTTCACATTTCGACAAGAAAGGGAAGCTAAGTCCAAGGTACGTAGGTCCCTTTGAAATTTTGGAAAGTAAAGGGATTTTGGTGTATTGTCTTGCATTACCGCCAAGACTGGTGCAAGTGCATGACGTTTTCCACATGTCGATGTTGAGAAAGTATGAGCAAGACCCGACCCACATGCTGAATTTTAAAGAGTTAGACATGGACGATGGGGTGTCGTATGTAGAAAGACCGGTATAGATTGTGGATTGTAAGGAGCGGGTTCTGCGCACCAAGACAATCTTGTTGGTTAAAGTGGTTTGGCAACACCACGGTATAGAAGGAGCAACCTGGGAAAGTGAAGACTTGATGAGATGACAATACCCCCACCTTTTTATTTAAGATTTGTAATGGTTTAAATTTTGAGGACAAAATTTTTATAAGAGGGAAGAGTTGTCACATCTTGATTTTTTGATTTTGTACTCGATTGAATGAGTTGGGCTTTTCATTAACGCGCCTATAGTCTTTTTCTCTGAGTTGATCACTCACGAGATAACTAATCTATCTGGTGAAGCCGTTAAGGAATCTAAACGCGACAGACTTGAGAATTCGACCAAAAACCGACTATTCGACCGTACTAATCTGCAGGGGTCAATACGATGCTATCAAAATCGATCAGAGATTAGAGATAGTCGATTCAACTGAAGTATGTGATTAAAGTGTTGGTGATTCTATCTAATTGTAAAATTCTCGTCGAACGATACTAAATTGATTTTTCTGTCATTTTTGTACCCCGTGTCTATATTTGAAACCTCGAGATTTTTTCGACAACCAAGAGTCGCCAATGAGTCAAAGATGTACAATGTGACTAAAAAATAATCGACCACGGGTCAAATGCGCTAAAAATTCATAAAAGCTACCCGGTAGGTTAAGTCACGCTAAAATCGCGCCCGGTTGAAATTAATCACGAAATTGAACCCGATTTTAGAAATTGAAAGTTTTGTCATATCACAATTTAATTTAGGAACGTTGAGTCGTCCTTTGAAGATTTTTCTACAAACCCGAGTTTTTGGCGAAAAATCAAAGTTGGGCTATTTTGGACTGAGAAAATTAGAGGACCATTTTTTGTTGCATTTTTGGCAATCAAGTTGGACTAATTGGCAAGGAAAAATGTGAAATGTGATGTGG
The DNA here is from genome assembly GCF_016545825.1 of Eucalyptus grandis. NCBI lineage: Eukaryota > Viridiplantae > Streptophyta > Magnoliopsida > Myrtales > Myrtaceae > Eucalyptus > Eucalyptus grandis. Next base: position 42,378,223 of record NC_052619.1, read on the forward strand.
GCATCCTCTTTGACATTTTGGCCTTTGATTTGAGCTCAATTGGAGAAGATTGGAGTTGGAATTGGAGGGGAATGTTGCAAAATTCGTAGCCTTGGAGGGGTGCAACAATTTAGCCACCTTGGGAGGCTTCTTGAGGAGGATTTGAGAGGGAAAGTGGTTGAGTGTGACAGCCTGAATTTTTAGATTTCATTTTCGATTAAATAAATCGGGCCTTTTGTCGATGCGCCGATATTGTTATTCTCTGAGTTGATTACTCACGAGATAACTGTACTATCTGGGGGAACAATTGAGGAATTTAAATGTAATGGACTTTAGAATTAGACCAGGAATCGACTGCTCGACCGTATTGGTCTGCAAGGATCATTACGACACTGTTAGAAATTGATTAGAGACTGGAGATAGGTCGATTTGACTAAGATAAGTGATTAGAGTGTGGGTAATTCCACCTGGTTGCAAAATACTCGTCGATCGACACTAAACCGAATTTTCTATCGTTTTGGTACCTAGTGCCCGTAATTGAAATCTCGAGATTTTCACGACAATCGAAAGTCGCCAATGTGTCAAAGATGTACATTGTGACTCGGGATAAATTGATCACGGGTCAATTGTACTAATAATTCCTAAAAGTTACTCGGTAGACTAGGTCACGCTAAAAGCACACCGAATTGAAATTAACCGCGAATTTGAAACCGATTTTAAAAATTGAAAGTTCTGTGGTGTCATGATCGATTTTAGGAATGTTGACTCATCCTCTGAGGATTTTTCAGAGATTCTGAGATTTTTACGGAAAGTCGATTCGGACGTTGCGGAAAATTAGCATAAATTCGGATCTACCGAAATGAAGAGATTTTCGCCTTGCAAACCGAGCTATATGGCAATGGGGACATGTAGAAATTATGTGGGCTTCTTCTACATCAAAATTGGACGTCAAATTTGGAAAATTGTTGAAGAAATTGAAGACAAAAAATTGTGAAATTCGGAATTCGAAAAGGGCAACAATTTTGGGCTTCAAAATTTGGTTTTTATGAAGATTACTACAAGAAAGTATTAGAGACCAAGTAAGATAAGATTAAAGAAAACAGGGTGGGGGGGACAAGCAATTAAGGGAATGGCTTAGGTTTGTTGATTTTTGGGTCCCTTCCCGTCGCTGTCTTCACCATCACCGCCACCATCTCTTTCTTACTTTCCTTGAAGCGGCATGCATCTCCATGGACTTTTGCTTCTCTTTCAATTCTTCTTTGCTCCACTCGAGGTTGACGCCAGCAGCTGCTTCTTCATTATGCTCATCCACCAAGTTCTGTTCTCTTCATTCCCCCACCGAAATCGCCAATTTCCAGCCCTAGTCCACTCACAAGCGTTCTTCATCCAACGTCTTCAACCAGGCCTAGCTTCTTTGAGACTTACGCCGGGCAATTCCACCAAAGCCCCTTTGAAGTTGACTCGAAGACACTAGGAAGCTGTTGCCATCGAAGACCTCAATTGCTTCTCTCCCTAAGACCACGCGTCCAGCAGCACTGAAGCACCATCGAAATTTCAATCATCTCCTACTCCATTTTCTGCCATGAAGACCAGCCCGCCCGAGGATGCCACACGTCCCTAGATTCTTCGCCCATGGTCAGCACTTGCAACGATCTCTTCAACGTAAGTGAAGCTCGCCCATAGCTTGGCTAGCAGTCCAGTGAACTCCCCTCCTTTGCTACTTCCTTGTCCAACATCAACCGACCAAAGCAATTCCAATCCATGAGCCGGAATTCGGCCCAGAAAGTTGCCATTTTTCTGCAACCCATCTTCGCACATCTTTAGCCCAACGTCTTTAGTCTTTCGAGCCTAGCAAAGCCCAATTCACCAACCCACAAATCAGTGAAGTTCAGCCCAACTTTGGCCCAAGAATTCAGCCAAAGTCAGCCCAGCAATTCGAAGCCCAAGTGAGATTAGCCCAGTCTTAAGGCCCGCGAAGCAGCCCAAGCCTGAAGCCAAGCCAAGCATTTGTTGTGGGCTTGCAAGGCCTTTGGGTCTGGCTCAAGTGTTCGTCGATGCCGCCAAAAATTTGGATTTCAGCCGCCGTTGCGTCATCGTCGCGGTGAACCGGTTTCCGCAATAAACCGGTGAGTTTATACACTAAACTCTTCTTAGTAGGCTAATGACGTTTAAGGGGTGTTTAGATTTAATTAATTTGGAATTATGTGGTTAGTTAGATTAATTTAGTGAATTAATTATGCAATTGTGCTTGTTAGGTAGTTAGATTAGTTTAAGTGAGGCATAGATAAATTGTACTATTTATCTAGAAGGGTTCAGAAATTTTTTGGGTCCGTATCAGTATTTAATTTAGTAATTTTAGCTTAAGATAATATTTTTAGAAATAAATTGAATTATTTAACTAATTTTAGAAATTATTTAATTAGTAATTATTTTTCCGGAAATTAGGCAAGATAGTTGGTGACCGGAATTTCATACCGATTGCAATTGTATGGTTAATTTCTGCAATTGAGTGTTAATTTCTGCAAATTGAGTGATGATTGGATTTTTGGCATTTAACTCCAAAATTTGTGAGTTTCTAATATTTATTCAGAAAATCCCAGGTGTTGGATTTTGACACCGAATATAGTTTTTAGTACTTTATAAAACAGTGGGACTTTAAATTGGAAAGATGTCAATTTTTCCGGGTCAAGTTGACCGTGTACCTACACACGACTAATTTACAATGTATTTCTAATACGAAGAAAAATGCCATGTTCATTGTTTTAATTGAACTATTTGAGTGCAATGCATGGTGCCCTAGGCCATATTTGAGTGATCGTGTGATGGTTAAGAGAAATCATCCCAATTTGTTAAGCTGGACATTATCCTTATTTAGGATACCCCTCGACACCGGGAAACCGGCCGTAGTAGATTCTGGACCCTATGCTCATTCGGGAAAGCTGTCTAAAAGAGACGTGCCATGCTCAATGGGGTGAGACGAAGCCTGGCAATGCTAGAAGACTGCCGAACAGAAAGTAGGCCGTGCTATATGTCGAGATCAAAACTAGGAACACATGATTGAATTTGAGTTGAATGCGTCGGATTATGGGACAAAATTGTGTGGCATGGTATGTGACGTGTCATAATGATTTTGCCTTATAATCAGGACCCCCGTGTTGATTTGAGAATCGAGTGTGGCGTTCCAGTTGTTGGAGCTTATTTACTGCTCGTACTTTCATGTTGTTTGAAATATAAACTGTACTAACGTGCATGGTGGATCTGAGATGAGGTGAATCTCATTGATTGTGTGATTGTGTGGTTAGGATGCTTCTAGGCGTATTTCCCTCCTAATCGGGGTTTAGAGCATGGACTTGTTGAAACATTATCACACTGGTTATTGTATAACCATTTTCAAGTCCTTAGAAGGTGGTTGTAGAGGACCAAAGCCCCGGAGTCTATGGAGGTGGAGTCAGAAGGATTGGCGTTTGTGTCCGACTAGTATGTCGTAGGACAATACCTTTGTTTTTTAGAGCCGACCTTCTTGTAGACTTTTGACCAGACTCTTTTTGTATCTAAACCCATTGTTTATAAAAGCATGTTTGTTTGTGAATCGGTTTTCTGCTTTTCTATCCCGAGATGGTTACTGTCAGGGGATTTATTATTCGATTCCGCATGTGCAATAAAACGAAAGGGTCAGCGACTTGTTCTAGGAAGTCGCAAAATTTTATCGACTAGAGAGGGATGGGCACGCACTTGAGGACAGGGCATAACACTGAGGATGAAGGCTGAACATAGTGGGGCAAGTGTGATGAGTGTTTAGGATATTTTGTGGCCCCCCTCTTTAATAGCTGTCTTCTTCTTCTTCCATTGGCTTGCTTTCTCCATTTATGTGTCATTTGAGATCTCAAGGAACCAAAGAAATAGCCAGCCAAGCCCCCGCAGCCCGTTGACTGCCCTTGTTGCCCGTTCGAGCGCCATCGTGCCCCTGCCGAGCCGCTCGAAGCCCGTCCGTCGCGCACCAGTCCGTACGCCTAGCCAAGCCATGTGTCCAGGCTATCGGTCCTGTGTCCCTTGTCGTCCGCTAGGGCTGTTCTAGCCACCGTCCATTGTCGTCTAGCTGCCAGAGCCATTGTCATCGCCCACTGCAGCCGCCCGGTCCACCTCCTCACCGTTGCAGTCTGTTTCAGCCATGAAACCCTTCAGTCCAACCCAAGGACAAAAGCCAAGTCTCAGCCCAAGTTGAGACTTGTGGGCTATTTTCCGGGCCCGTCTGAACCCGCTCGCCTCCGCATCACCATCGCCATGAACTCATCGACCCACAAAACCGGTGAGTTCACTTACTAAACTTTGCTTATGAGGTTAATTATGCTTAATGGTTGATTAGAATTATTCTTAAGGGTTAATTAGATTAGCTTAAGTATGGCTTATGCAGTTAGTTAGTTGTAATTAATGATTTAGTTGCTTATATAGGCTAATGAGGTGGTTAGATTAGATTAGTTAATGGTTAATTAGATTGTGTTATTTATTGAGCATGGTGCATTATTTTTCTAGGCCCGTTTAGGTGGTTAAATTAGTGATTTAGGCCTACGTATGTATTTATTGAATTAAATTGCATTTATTTAATTATTTTTGTAATTTTTGTAATTATTTAATATTTTCCGGAAATTATACCGAGATAGTCATGACTGGAATTTTGTGCCGATTGTAGTGGTGTGCTTAGTTTATGCAATTGAATGTTAATTTGTGCAAATTGAGTGACGATTGTGATTTTGAGTTATTATTTTAAAATTATGGAATTTTGGTATTTAATTAGAAAATACCGAGTATTGGGGTTTGACACCGAAAATGCTTTTAAATACTATATCAAATAGTGAGATTTTAAAAAGAATGATATCAAATTTTCTGGTTCAAGCTGACCGTGTACCCACACATGATTATTTTACTGGCTGTTTTTAATATGAAAAAAATAGGCCAAGTTCACTATTTTAATTAAGACATTTGAGTGTAATGCATGGTGTCCTTGGCCGGGATTGAATGATCGTGTGATGGCTATGATAATCCATCACGAGTTGTTAAACCGAATGATGCCCTTATATGGGATGCCCCAAGTCAACGGATGTTGGTCATAGTGGAGGCTAGACCAATGCTCCCTAGTGGAATGTCGTTTAGAGGTAGACGTTGCCGTGCTCGATGGTGTGAGACGACGCCCGGCTACGCTGGAAGGCTGCTGACTATTGAGTCGGCCGTGGCCGTTGGTTCGTAATCAATTGGGACTCATGAATGAGTAGAATTGACGTGCTTGATTATGGGACAAAATTGTGTGGCACGGTATGGGACGTGTCATAATGATTTAGCCTTGTAATCGGGATCCTTGTGTTTGTTGAGATATAAGTTGAGGCGTTCCAATTGATTGAGTTTCATTATTGCTTATGTCTATGATATGAACCGTACGGACATGTAGGGAGGAACTGAGATGAGGTGAGTCTCTATGGTTGTGTGGTTGTGTGGTCAGGCCACCCCTAGGCATATTTCCTTTTTAGTCGGGATTTAGGGGGTGAACTTGCTGAGTCATTATCTCACCCCGCTGTGGGCTTAACTTTTCAAGTCTTTAGATGGCGGTCCTTTCGAAACATTTTGGTCAGCCTCAGGGGATTTCTGAGTGGAGCATAGACATCCTTGTCCCCAGGAGTCATTGGGTCTATGAGCTTGTTGTGACCACTGTCTGGGTCGATGAGGGTCTGCCTCAAAGGGTATCTTATCGATTCAGGGAGTGGTTTTACCATGGACTCAATGGGTATAAGGTAGGTTCCCTTCAGGGTTTTGATATCCTCGCCGTTGTGGTCAACACCGCTTTAGGTGAGGCTGCAACTAACCCTCTTGATGGAGTTGTGGAGGACCCGAAGCCCCCGGAGCTTGTGGAGGTGGAGTCCGATGGATCGGCAAATGTGTCCGACTAGTAGGTCGTAGGATAGCTTCTTTTTAAAGCCAATCTCTTTGTAGACTTGTGTATATAAACCCAATGTGTTTATAAAAAGTGTTTTGTGAAAATTTTATCCTACTTTTCTATTCCATATTTGTGTTGTTTGGGCATTTGTTTATTCACTTTCGCATGTGCAATAAAATGAATGGGTCGGCAACGCGTCTTGGGACGTCGCATTTTTATTGACCATCGAGGGATGTGCGTGTGCTCGAGATTCAGGATGTGACAAGCATGGTTAAAAATACAACTAACTCCAACAACGTATCATAATGCCCTAGCAAGGATTAAGGAATCCACTTGCTCATGCAAAGACATGACTAGCATGTTCACAATCAAACCCAACAACATAGTACATTGCCCTAGCTAAAGATTATAGATTCCACTTACCTAATGTACTAGAGATGGTTTCGCCAAGAGAAGGTCGTTCGATGGAGGCAGTGAGTGTGCAAGGCCAAGAGGGAGAGTGAGGCGTGCAAGAGGGAGGAGAGGGGAGAAAATGAGTCAAGGGTTGGTGAGAATGAAAGAAGTGGTTCCCTATTTATAGGCCAAGCTTCGTTAAATGACCCTAACAAGTGGTCCAATGAGCTTTCTTGGAGTGGCATGGTTACTTTGATGGTGTGGCGCTCTAAGGTTCTATGTAAATAATTAAGGGCCTTTGTGTCTTATTCTTATTTGTCCACTTGTGCTTTGAGTCACCAAGCCATCATGACTTGACTAACTTGTTCTCCAAGGAGAGTCTTAGGTAATGATGACCAAATCACCTAAGCTTATGAATCACCTAGCAATGATGATATGTAATGATTTTATGGGACACCTAAGCTAGTGAATAATTACATTTAATGCCTAGATTTTGAGTAATCATGGGTTTTAGATATTTTTCTTATCTCAAATTTGCTCTTCAAGTTTTAGCTTCTAGAATCTTCTATTTTGTTTTCTTTTAAGGAACATAATAAACATGGGAACGAGGCCATTGAATGAGTCACTAACTTCTTCCCCAAGGAAAATCATAAGTTATCATTATACAATCTTAGAGTGGACACCTAAGAGAGGTGACTCATCCTTGCATTCAAGTGAGGTGTTCTAGAATCTTCTATCGTGTCTTATTCCTAAGAACATAGCAAACATGAGAACTAGGCCATTTGAAGTGCTAACGGGTCAAATGAGGACTCCTTGCACTCATCCATGATCAATCGTACTAACCGAATCGAGGTTCATAGTTGAATCACCCTTGATTGGGTTGGTTCATGGCCAAACTTGCTTAGCATAGCTTGGTCGGTGGCCCATCTCGTGGGCCAGAATCGTTGATGTCACAAAGCTTACATTTTATTTGTAGTTTGTGCTTGGGCTCATGAATAGCAACTTCCACATGCATAAGATGGAGAAAACTCTTGCTGAGTTACATAGCATGTTGGTAGTTTATGAGAAGGAAATGCATAACACGAGGCCAAATGTAGTGGCTATGGCTAAGGCTTCTTCTTCAAAGGGTAAGATTGTTTTAAAGAAGAATAAATGGAAGAGGCTCCGCCAAACCCGTTGTGCAACCAAAACCCATGATTGATAAAGGGAAATGTCATTACTGGGTGTGCGTAAGAGGTACCTAGCTTGAAAGTCAAGCCTTTATGGTGTCTATGCTTATTGAAACTAATCTTATGGTTAGTGCTGAATCCAGCTCATAGGTTCTAGATTCTGCTGCAACTTCACATATTTGTATGTCTTTGCAAAATCTGGAAATAAGCAGGATGCTAGGCGAAATGAGATTGTCCGACGTTTGCCAATGGAGCAAGAGTTGCCGCATTAGCTATAGGGACTTTTCATTTATGTTTGCCTTCTGGACATGTATTGGTTTTAAAGAACTGCTTGCATTATAAAAATGCTGTTAGAACATCATCTTATTCTCGCTTGGGTAAAGAGAATTATGAATTTTCTTTGCTGATGATGTATGTTCTATTTATCATAATAGAATATGTGTTGGTTCTAGCTTATTAACCAACAATCTTTATACCATTACAATGTCCGGTAATGCGATTACCAATGTCAATAAGCAAAATAGAATTGATATAAATGCCACAACTAATAAACGCCCTAGAGACGGTCCAAATAAAAGTATGTTTGGCATCTCCGATTAGGTCATATTGGAGAAGACAGAATTAACAAGTTGAGTAATGATGGATACATTGATCCTTCAAATTTTGAGTCATACTCGACTTGTGAGGCATGTCTTCTAGGAAAAATGACCAAAGCGCCTTTTTGTGGGACAAAGGAGCCGCCGACATATTAGAATTAATACATACAGATGTATGTGGACCAATTAATGAAACTGCTAGAGGTGGTTATAATTACTTCATTACCTTCACCGATGATCAGTCACGGTATGGTTATTTATACCTCATGAAGTATAAATCTGAATCCTTTGAAAATTTCAAGGAATTCAAGGCTAAAGTTGAGAAACAAACAGGAAAATGTATTAAGGCTCTTCGATCAGATCGAGGAGGTGAATACCTTAGTACTAAATTCCTAGACTTTCTTAAAGAGAATGGCATTTTATCACAATGGACACCTCCTGGTAACATAATGGTGTATCCGAACGAAGAAATCGTACTTTATTAGATATGGTACGGTCTATGATGAGTTACACCGATTTGCCAATATCCCTTTGGGGATATGCCTTGAGACTGTTGTATATATACTGAATAGAGTGCCGTCAAATCTGTTCCAACTACGCCCCTATGAGATATGACATAGTAGGAAACCTAGTCTTAATCATATTAAGATTTGGGGTTGTCCAGCTTTCGTGAAAAAGTTGAAAATGGAAAAATTGGAGGCAAGATCTGAACAAGGTCGCTTCATTGGATATCCAAAGGAAACTCTTGGATATTATTTCTATTTTCATTCAAACCAAAGAATTTTAGTATGCAAGCACACTTTTTTGGAGAATCGCGATTCGTCCGAGAAAGTGGTCTTTGGGCGGAAAATAGTCTTACAAGAAGAAAATAATGAAGTATCAAACAACCGAGTTCAGATACCAATATATGATTTGGTGGAGCTTCGATACACAACCTCTTAGAAGAAGTGCGAGAACGCCTCGCCCACCTCGCCGTTATAGACACTCGGCTGATCATATCGAACCATTATTCAGTGTGAATGATAGTGATCAACCCGGTGATCCTAAAACCTATGAGGAGGCGATGTTGGACATCGATTCTGGTAAATGGCTAAAGGCCATGAAATCTGAAAATGGATTCAATGTATTCCAATGAGGTTTGGACCTTGACTGACCTGCCTGATGGTATTGTACCAATTGGCTGTAAATGGATCTTCAAGAGGAAGATGAATGTTGAATGTCAAATTGGAATTTACAAAGCACGGCTGGTGGCGAAAGGATATCTCAAAAGAAGGAATTGATTATGACGAAACTTTCACCTGTGGTCATGCTAAAATCCATTCGGATTATGTTGGCTATAACTACACACCTTGATTATGAGATATTCCAGATGGATGTCAAAACGGCTTTTCTAAATGGTTTTCGATGAGGACATCTATATGGAACAGCCATGGTGGTTTTGAATCCAATAGTGAAAAACAGAAGGTGTGTAAGCTTAAGAGATCCATTTATGGACTCAAACAAGCCTTAAGTTGGAACATCCGCTTTGATGAGGTAGTCAAATCGCTTTGGCTTCATCAAAAATTCGGATGAACCTTGTGTATATAAGAAGATCCGTGGGAGTGCAATTGCATTTTGGTTTTATATGTCGATGATATACTTTTTGATTGGAAATGATGTACCAATGATATCATCGATAAAACTATTCTTGTCACAGAAATTCTCCATGAAAGATTTAGGAGAGGCAACCTACATTTTAGGTATCAAGATCTATAGAGATAGATCAAGACGATTGATTGCCTCTCACAATCTTATAGACAAAGTGTTAACACGGTTTAACATGCAATGTTCAAGAGAGGATTATTGCCTTTTAGGCAAGGGATCCGTCTTCTAAGGAGATGTGTCAAGAAAGAGAGCGGATGGCAAAGATACCATATGCATCCGCATTGGAAGCATAATGTATGCTATGCTATGTACTAGACCCGATATTGCGCATGCTATAAGTATTACCAGCAGGCCATTGATAGCAATCAAAAATATTCTTAAGTACTTATGAAGGACTAAAGATTTATTCTTGATATATGGAGAAGGAGAATTTAAAGTTGTAGCTTATCTTGATTCCGATTTTCAATCGGATCCTAATGATTATAAGTCTACATCGGGGTTTGTCTTTACATTCAATGGTGGTGCGCTTAGTTGGAAAAGTTCCAAACAAAGTATCTAATTCCACTCGAGGCGTAGCATGTAGCTACTATCCAAAGAAGGAAGCCGCTTTGATGAAGAAGTTTATTTCGAACTTGAGTTGTTCCTTCAATTGAGCAACCGATCACATTGTTTTGTGACAACAATGGGGCGATAGCTCAAGCCAAGGAACGAAGGTCTCACTAGAAGTCCAAGCATATTGAGAGACGCTTCCATCTCATCGAGAAATTGTTGGGAGAGGTGATATCGCCTTTGCAGAAAATTGCCTCAGCAGAAAAACGGCGATCCCTTCACTAAGGCCTTACCTCGCCTTCTTTTGAAAGACATATTGACAAAATGGGTTTGAGGTACTGCATGTTGGCTTTAGTGCAACCGGGAGATTGTTGGATGTATACCCTAAAGCTACTATGTAATGGTTACATATTAGGGATTTTAGTTGTACTTTCATTATTATTATTTAATTAATGGCAATGACGTATTCATTCATTTGTCAAATTATTTTATATTGATGAATGATTCCATAAGATCAGTTGTAACTAGACATATTCTTGAGACGTCAAGAATATATGTGATGAGTTCATAGTTAGATTGAATCTTTAAATTTGGCCGATGGATTATTGAGTGGATATTAATAATCCCGTTGAGACCGTGTTCTTAACTTCGCCATTAAGTATTGGATACTTAAGGGAATAATGAGTCACATGTCATTGGGTATTATGATTCCCGAGTTAGAACACAGGTGTTTATATTAGACAAATTCACTGAACGTGACGCATATGGAACGATTAGCGACATGGAAGCTTTTAGCGTGGTCAATGTCTAATTGTTCATGCTTTGGTCTTGTGTAAATAATCCTTAGACCTGAGGCACAGTGTTAACTTGTGTATTGAACAACTATGGTTCACGGGTGCACATAATGCTGGGTCATTGATCCGTCTTTATACCTGATGGTCATAGTTTGTTCATATATGAAGTTACACGTGTGCGCAATATGGAATCTGTCTCCTTGTTATATGCAAGGTATGATAATGATGTCCTATGCAATCTTGGATACATATTCTTTTTCTCTTGTAATTAAAGGATGTAATAGAGAGATGTGAGGTGCTAATTATAGTGAAATGCTCAATTGAATGTAGCCCTAGTTTAAGTGTGAATAAGGAGAAAACCTTACATATCAAATTCTTTTCCTTGTTTTTACTCTCTATTTTCTTTGTGATTGTGTGGCAAATCCTAATATCTAGTATCAGAGATAGGCTTGAGGTTAGGTTTCTTGATGTTGAGAGAAAAAAAAATCAAATCTTAAGGAGATGCCGTTGTTTGGTCAATCATGGATTGAAGAAGAGAAATTTAGAGGAAATGTTTTTGATTTATGGAAATTGAAGATGTCATCATCTCGTGGAAATAGATCAATAGAACATGATTGAAGAAGATAAACCTATGGAAAAATCAAAGGGGAATTCAAAGGAAGACAAGGCAAAGGAATCCACATCTTCGAGATTGAATGAGTGAAATATTAGCGATTAGAGGGCATAAGGCCCGATCTTGCTATGCCTTGCTGATAACACCCTGATAAAGGTGACTTTTGAGAAAAAAGAAGAAGGAAAAAGATCTTTGAAAAACCTTTATTAGAGCAAGTCGCTCATGAGTAGATTGTTTTTGTGGAAGTGATCATACAACATTTAGATGACTAAAGGTGATTCTTTTTTTCCACACTTAAATGAGTTTAATACTATTTGTGGGCAATGTGCAACAATCAATATCCATCTGAATGAGGAAAATAAAGCATGCATTTTGTTGTGTTCACTACCTAATTCATGGGAACATATAACTATTTCCATTGATGCTAGTGTTAGTGTGTTATCCTTGAGGGCATTATAGCTACTTTATTATCTTATGAGATAAGGAGAGCATGTTTTGATTAGGTTTCTCAATGAAGAAAGATAAAAAAATCAAAATTTTAGAAAGATGTTGTCATTGGTCAATCACGGATTGAAGGAGGGAAATTTGGAGGAAAGGATTTTGAGCTGTGGAAATTGAAGATGTTGTCATCTTGTGGATAAAGATCTATAGCACGCGATTGAAGAAGATAAACTCGAGGAAAAACCCAAGGGGAATTTGAAGGAAGACAAGACAAAAGAATCCACATCTTAGAATTGAATGAGTGAAATATTAGCGATCAGAGGGCGTAAGGTCTGATATTGCTATGCCTTGCTAATAACACCCTGATAAATGTGACTTTAAGAAAATGGTGAAAGATCTTTAGACAAAGCTGAAAAACCTTTGTTAGAGCAAGTCACTCGTGAACATATTGTTTTTGCAAAAGTGATTGTATAGCATTTAGATGAGTGAAGGTGATTCTTTTTTTTGCACACTTAAGTGAGTTTATTACTATTTGTGGGCAACTGCTAACAATTGATATCCATCTGAAAGAGGAAGATAAAGCATGCATTTTGCTATGTTCACTGCCTAATTCATGGGAACATATAATTGTTTCCATTGGTGTTGGTGTTAGTGCATTATCCTTTAAGGGCGTTATAACTACTTTATTATCCGAGGAGACAAGGAGAGCATGTTATGATAATCTAATGCAAGAGACTCTTTTTGTAAGAGAAAGAGATAGTGAATGATCTAATTCCAGATTTGGTGATAGAAATAAGCCTAAAGGAAGATCTAAAAGCCGAGATCAATTGGAAATAACGTGTTGGAAGTGCGAAAAGCTTGGATACGTGAAGAAGGATTGCGGAAGCAAAAGTGTGGGTCTAGAGACGTGAGAGGATGCATCATCCTCTAGTCTACAATTTATCACAAGTTGACCGCAGTGCATGAATAATTGATAGTACAACATCTATTCACATGATGCATTATAGAGATTGATTATGTTGTTATGAGCATATTAGGCAGGTACAATGCTAATGGGGGATGATACGATGCTTAATATAGTTGGTTACGGAAAGGTGAAACTAAAGATGAAAGATGGGACAATCAAGAATCTTCTGGATGTGATGCATATTCTTGGTCTTACTAGGAATCTTATTTTTGTGGGAACTATGACAAATGCTAGTATTACTTTCATTAGCAACAAGTATTTATGCAATCTAACCTATTGATCTATAGTGATCACCAAAAGCAAATGGTATGGAAAACTATGGAAGTTATTGGGAAGCACAATGATCAATGATGAGAATTATATCTTAGAACAGGTGGAAGAAGATCATTCGATGTTATGGCATCAAAGATTGGGGCATATCGGTGTGAAAGGGCTAATGACCCTTGACTCAAAGAAGATGGTGGATGGAATCCCAAGTTGTTCCATGGGTTTTGGATTTTTTTAACATTGTCTACATAAGAAACAAAATCAAGTATCTTTTGAATTCATAAGAGGGAGAGCTAAAGGAATTTGGGAGCAGATCCAAAGTGATGTATTTGGTCCTACACTTGTATCATTGTTTGGAAAATCAAGGTATTATGTTTCTTTTACTGACGATTATTCTAGATATGTGTAGATATATTTCTTGCAAAGGAAAGATGATGTATTTGAAAAATTTCACGAGTTCAAAACTTTTTGGTGAAAATCAGTTTGATAGAAAAATTAAAGTTTTGAATTTTGGATTTTCTAAACATTGTCTATATGGGAAACCAAATCTGGTATCTTTTGAATTCATAAGCAGATCCAAAGTGATGTATTTGGTCCTACACTTGTAGCATTGTTTGGAAAATCTGGTATTATGTTTCTTTTATTGATGATTATTCCATATATGTATAGATATATTTCTTGAGAGGGAAACATGATGTATTTGAAAAATTTCACGAGTTCAAAGCTTTGGTGAAAATCAATTTGATAGAAAAATTAAAGTTTTGCAAACTAACAGTGAAGGAGAACTCTTTTAGCGAAATTTAATCGATTCTATGTGACCAATAGCATTGCAAGGCAGAAAACACACCCTATTCACCTCAACAAAATGAGGTGGCAAAGAGACTTAATCGGTTTCTCATAGAGAAAGTAAGGAATATGTTAAGTGGTGTAGGTTTACTATGGCATCCGGAAATTTCAATGACTCTTAAATATGCAATGGCCGTGAGCAATCGGCGGGAGTATCATCGGTACCACATTTGGCCTAGTCTCATTGCCACTCGACGTCCCGAAATATTTACTTTTGGAGAAAAAGAAATTCATCTTTGAATGGCCATATGAACAATCTGACCAATGGCCACATTATTTTATCTCTTGGACTGAACCTCCTATGTACAGTGTCGCGACCCCATGCATGTACTGAAATCTTAGGATTTAACTTTTGAGGGGTTGGACCATGTAGTAAGGACCGCACGGCCCCAACTTCGCTGGCCCAATTAACCCAAAACCTCTCCCTTAATTGTCAACAAAGCCAATCAACAACCTTGAAACTTCTCCAACTTTGTTGACCGAGAGAAGCCCAGCAACGGCCTCGTTGCTTCCATGCGGGCAGCCAGCGAAATGCATGGGAAGACAAGCTGAAGACATGTACACCCCCAGCTGTCTTCGGTTCTTGCTGCCACCAAAGGAATTCCATGCAATTGACTCTCAAAGTCAATAAACCAAAGAACAAAACTCTTGGACAGGTGAGGAGGAGAGAGAAGGAACCGAATTAAAATTGAGCAAAGAGAGAAACTGAGAGTGAGTGATAGAGAGAGAGATTGAGCGAGAGAGTTCGTGAGTGAGCAGCGAAGCAGGTGAACGGCGAGAGGAAGAGAAGGACCGCCTTATGCCATGCTCGAGCTGCTGCCATCGACGCCACTAGTCTCTGCCGCTGTTGAGCTGAGCCCTTTGTTTTTGCTTGCAATTGAGCTAAAGAGCTAGAGGCAAGTGAAAGTCCGTTAACCTATATCATGTTGTGCTATTGTTGTCTAGTGGAGTGCCATAGACTTGGAGATGTTTGGGTTGTGGATGTTGGATGCTGGATTTTGAATGAGTAGAAGTAGTTCTCTTAGAATTAGTAAACTGTTTCGTAGAAAACAGCATGACCTTTGATGATTCCGTGAATTTTCTGTAAGTATCTAGTTAGAATTGGACTTCAAACCCTTAATAAAATTTGTAGGAAACATCCTTATAAATAACATATCAAAATTTGAGAATAAATGGACAAGGTTTGGTTAGTAAAACGATTTTCTCTGTAAATGTTAAATCTGGAAGCTATTACAGAATGTTAGTAAAGGATATAGCAATTACTGCTCTTGATATACAATGAATCTGACTTAGTGTTCTTCATGAAAATTTTTCCTTTAGGTCTTTTTATAACATATCAAAATTTCAGAGTTTTCTAAGTTCATTTAGGGGTTATTCCGAAATTGTTACTAGAACTATGCATTGTGATGTTTGAGCTGTTTTGTTCCGAATTTGCTCAATTTGCCCCAAAGGGAATGCATCTTAAGTTGTTATTTGACATGATGATATTGGCATTCAGCATATCATGCAATATTGAGATTTGATGAAGATTCATGGGACATCTTGTCATTGCATTGAAATGTGTTTTTGGAAATTAAGATGTTAATTGTTACCGTTGGACCCTTGGGTCAACAATGCCCCGGGAGTCGGGATGCCCAGAGGTTCAAATGAGTAGATACCCTTTGGATGCTTGGTTGTATTATGAATACATGCCCAGAGGTTTTCCCCAGGAGCATCAAGATGCCTGGTTGTATGCTTGTCGGTACGTAAATCCGAAGGGTCGGGGTAACCATTTTCATGGCAAGCCCCGGAGGTTCCTCGTGATGCCAGGTGGGGGTGTGAGATGCCTGGAGGTGTAATGCAACACACTCTGGATGCCTGGTTGTATTATGAATACATGCCTAGAGACTTTTGCGATGCCAGGTTGGGTGCGAAATCCTAGAAGGATGCAAACATTGGTCCTCCGGGGGGATAAAACCCTTTTGAATGTTAAAACTGATGATTATACTAAGTGTGAGTGTGGTATGGTTATGGACTAAATTGTATGGCATGGAATGGGACGTGTCATAACAGTTTGGCCCTATGATCGAGACTTGTGTGACTGAGCATGATGCATCTTATTTGTTGAAACTGCACTGGTCATTGCATTGAAGAGTTATATGGTTTAGATGCATACTCATTCTTTGATGACCTGTCTTGTCTATCTTGCATGAAACTTGATCATGATGGCTTGCATAGTATAGTTTAATGGATCTTTTGTTGTTGAGTGGTTGTGCTCACCCCGTTTGGGGACTAACATTTCAGATTAGACAAGATACCTCTGCTGCCACCACCACTAGCAGATGGACTAAGTGGTTGGATATGATCGCGAGGAGGAGGACAGCAGAGGAAGAAATTTTTGGACGCCGACACTGATTGATGGATTTTAAGTATACGACTGTTGGACAAGATGTCGGTCATCTTTTGAAGTATAGTCGAGTATAGACTACGGCATTTTGATGTACCGACCCGTGACGTCCATCTAGTTATGTAAATAAAAGTGTTCGGCTTTAACTTATAAAATATTTAGTAGGTGTGCATTTTAATTTATGAAAGGGGAGTTGATGGATGTGCTTCTACCATGTAAACTGCGCAATGACCAATATAAAAGATATAAACCCTCGAGACTTATAGACTTATTATAACTCTTTGGTATCAGAGTAATATATTATCAGGTCAAGAGAAAGGCAAGTGGACTATGGCGACCCTAGCGGATCGGGGGCCATCGAGGGGTGCCACATTTACCATCTGAATTTTGGGCAGAACTAGTGACTATTGCATGATATCTAAAGAATAGGCCCCCCATTTTCATGCCCTTGCCCCATCTCTGGCACGAGAGCGTGACTCGGTGGTCAACATCGATGTCCCAAGCATGTCAATTGTCCCAAAAATATTTTATCTTGATTAAGCACATGCGGAAAAGAATTAAAAATAATACCCGTACAAAAAGAAACATGGAAGTCAAGCAACATTTATACAAGCCAAGCAAACAAAAGAAAAATGTATTCATACATACATACATACATATATATGTATATATATATATATACATTTCAAATGTTGTTATGATTACATGCTCATCCTAGTCCTGGGCTACTTATCTTCATTACCACACATCGACAATAAAAAGGCTAGGGTAGCCTAGCTCTTCTATCGAGTGTCCTCCAAAAATGGCCCCCATCCTAGGCCATTTCTTCTATAATACTCCCCGTAGGATCCACCGGAGGAATGAGGCCTCGAATGGGACCTAAAATGTCCCCATCCAAAATGAGGCACCAAGCCTCATACACATGGGGAACCAAGGTGTCTACCTGTTCTTGGACCCATACAGTGGTAGTATACTTCCGGTAACTAACGTCCCATTTTAAGTCCATCATGTTTGTCATGGTAGTAACCATATATATCGGAAGACTAGGATGGACGAGCAGTAGGATTGGTTCACCCATCCCATACTTGAGATGGTGAAAATAACAAAAGTGAGTCGATAACTCAGTAAGTAGAAATCCCTAATTCTTCTATAGGAGGACGTCTCGACATCGATCCTCGGATACAAGATCACCACCCTCTTGTCGATAGCAAATCAATAGCAGGGCTCACGCCTTGCCTTGTTTATGCATATGAAAGGCTCTCAATCATCTATGTGCTTTCAAGCATCAAATACAAAGAGTTAGTGCATAAGAACAAGCCTTTTAAAGATCCATGACTCATGATCATTTTAGTCACTAAGAGGGATGCATGCATCACATAAAACTCATTCATGCATTAACTGATCCGATGCAAACATATGCTCAAATTGATGCAAGAACTCAACAATACATGTCAAATAAACCTAGCTTTTGCAAGCCTCAATTCCGGTATCAATTCAAGCATCACACATGCATCAATCATGGACCACACATGAACTTCTAGTTTATTCCAATAAGTTCAGTTAGTCAAAATCCATCGACTCTTCTGCTATCAACCAAGCATTGGTTCCCCCGTTGGCAACCGGTATTTTCCTATTCTCATTATCAAGATGGCATCCAGGGCAACCCCCAAGCATCAGCCTCACTGGCTGGCCCATCCACGATTTTAGTATCGGGACGGCATCTAGGGCTTTACCCCAAGCAACAACCTACATACCCCAGTGTCGACAGTAAAAGTCCATTATGTGTCCATGCATTCAAACATCAATCAATCACTTTTTATCTTGAATGATTAGTCGAATGAAAAGCCCAAAAGTGTGCCATACAAAATAAATCAATGAATTTTATGCCCTATTAAACTAGACTCATGTCGGATGCGATTCGAGCTCGTGGTATTGACCTGGAATTGTTTGCTTTGGCTTCGACATTGACCCAATTTTTGTCTCAATAACAACATGCTTCAATGTTGTCCCGAGATCAAGTGTGGGCCATGCACCCACCTTGGCACATGTCCAATTTGCCGAGACCTTTCTCGCCATTCATTGTGCTCGACACCCACACGAGACCATGATTTACTTGATGCAAAGACAAGTAATTGAAAACACACAATAAGCACAACATACAAGCAAACACAAGTAAGCGATGCCAATATCCTAAATTGATACGTAGCACATTGCCCAATTGAAGAGTTAGGAAAGTCTACTTACAACTTTTTGGACCTAGCTTCAAGATGCTCCTTTGGTGACCGAACGGTTCCTAGAGCGACTTGGTGAGGAAGTCGTGAAAGAGATGAGAGAAAGGGACAGGAAAGGAGAGAATGGGTAACCCTTAAAATGGGAGGTTGCCTTCACCTATTTATAGGTCTATTCCTCTTAAGTTTTTTATGTAAACTCATGATTAAGCCTAAGATATGAGTTGGCCTATCTAGCCTCCTTAGTTAGCATCTATGCTTATTTATGTTTAAATATGATTGGTCCACCTAGTTGCTTTTCCTTCAAGGCTCACTTTAGGTTCATTATTGCCTAATGTGCCTAGGGGACACCTAAGCACCCCCCCTTTATACCAAATGACCTCTTTCAATTGGTTGGCACTTGCCTTGTTCATCAAGACTATAATCTAGGCCATCATGCCCTAAGATTCACCTAAGATTCTAGAGGACACCTAAGTTGATGATTCATCAAAGTCATTAATGAACTAATGTCCAAAGCCCTTAAATGAGTGTCTTGATATTTTTGCCAAGCTACTTGAGAAGAAAGTTTTATCTCCCCCCTACAATTGACATGTGGCATATAATGGATAATGGTAGACTATGGTCAAAGGTTATGGAAGATTCTAGAACCCCCAATTACCTCTTGACAATTGTCCAATGATTTATCCCCGCATTAACTAATTTTTGTCAACATCTTATCCAAGGCAAATCATGAGACTAACATAAGGTGTCGCCTAATTGTGGGAGAAGTACACTATCAGTGCCATAAGTTGTGGATGGTGCACACTTTGGTGTCAAAAGTTTTTGTCAGATCACTTAAGTGCCAAATCGGAGGAAAAATGATCACTTTGGTGCCACCGGCGAGAAATTCCGGCCAAAATGATTACGTGGCTTTTATATTTTAAAAAAAAAAATCAATAAACCCTTTAAACGACGTTGTTTTCCGTCATACTTAAGAAAATGACGTCGTTTTGCCGTCATATGTGGATGGCTTAGGAAAAACGACACCGCATAGCTAATTTGGGATTGAAATTAGAGTTTTCTTTTGTTCATCCTCGCCGACATAGCTTGCTTGGCCACAGCCACCATCGCTTGGCCACCATGCTCGGCCACCGTCACTTGGTCATCGTGCTCGGCCACCATGCTCGGCCAAGAAGTGATGGGAAAATAGGAGGCGAGGGCGGAAGAGGAGGAGGAAGAAGGGGGGTTGAAGGTGCATAGAGAGAGAGAAGACGAAGAGTGCAAACGAAACAAGGAGTTCGCAGATGGAGATGGTGGATTGGACTCGCTCGGGGAGTGGTTGGTGCTGGTGTTGTTCTTCGGGGAAGAAGACGTCGCCGCCATGGCTCTCTCTCTCTCTCTCTCTCTCTCTCTCGATTTGGGGATTTAGGGTTTCGACTTAGGGTTTAAGATGCCAAACGACGTTGTTTGGTGGTTTACATGCTAACTGTACTCTCCGGTGAGCCACATCAGTGTCAAAAATTAATAAAAAACGGTCACGTCGGATTTCCGGCCAACCAGATCGGCATTAGCACTGAAATGATCGTTTTTCAAAATATTTGGCACTTAAGTGATCTAACGGAAACTTTGGCACCAAAGTGAGCGCCGTACACAACTTATGGCATTAATAGTGTACTTCTCCCCCTATTTGGAGAAGTCATTCATATTTGTACAAGATCAATGGTTCTATAAGAATCAAGGTTCATGTCAAAATTTACTAAACTTTAACCAAATGAGTGCAACTAAGTTGGTAGCCTTGTTAAACTTGTCCATGACCATTTTCAATTAGAATTGGTCCATTGGATGTCAAAAATAAACTTCATGGTTGGTCTTGGTTATTTGCCCTAACTGGGTCTCAATCGAGTGGATCGGGTCCATGGCCGAACATGCCATGCCTTGGTCTATCCAAGGTTTATGTCATTGATTCCTATGATCGACATTCATACCTTATTCTCATGGCCTGAAATCAAGGATGTTCCTTTTCTCCCCCTCTAAATAAAATTTTGTCCTCAAAATTTAAGTACTTATATGGCTCAATTTGGTGTAGGTATGATTGTCACATACTTTTTTCACTCTCCCAAGTTGCTTATTCTATCTTGTGGTGTTGCCATATTACTTTGACTAAGGTAATGACCTTATTCCTCAAAACTTGCTCTTTTCGATTCATGATCCGCACCAACTCCTCACTATAAGACACCCTATCATCATACTTCGATCTCTTCGAAGTTTAATACGTGTGCTAATTCGGGTTCGTACTTTCTTGACATTGGACATTATGGACCTAAGCAAGTTGTGGTGGCAAAACCAATTGATAGGCCAAATTCCCTACTCATTCAAGTATTTCAAAAGGTCTTATGAATCTAGGACTGAACCTTCTTTTTCTACCAAAACGAGACATACCTTTCATGGGCGATAGCTTAAGAAAGACATGGTCACTAGAATTCTAGGGATTTCCGCCTATTATTAGCATAACTTTTCTAATGACTTTGGACAGCTCTAATTTTGTCTCGAATAGTTTGAATGGCATCTATAGTGAGTTAAACTAGCTCTAGACCAATGATCTTCTTTCCTCTAACTTCCCCCCAACATACTAGAGTCCTGCAAGCCCTACCATAGAATGCTTCAAATGGTGTCATGCCGATGCTTTACCGATAACTAATGTTGTAGGCAATTTCAATGAGGTGTAGCTGCTTGTCCCAACTTCTTTTAAAGTCCAGGACATAGGCTCATAACATATCTTCTTCAGTTCCACCATTCTTCCACTACACTACTCTGATTATTATTCTCCATCGATCACTACGTGGCTTAAAAATTCCACGTGGTTTAACCAAGATTTGCACTTGTTGGATTTGGCATATATTGCGTGTTCTCAAAGTATCTACAATACCACTCTTAAATTTACTTGGACTTTTTGAGAACAACAAAATGTCGTTTGTAAATATTATAACAAAACGGTCCAACTACAATGTGATCATCTAACTCATCAAGTCCCTATGATAATGGTATAGGAATTCTTTGCTTCTTCTTAGGTCATCACGTACAATCTTCCTAGTGCTAATGGACGAGTAGTATTATCCTGAGATGTAACCCTCACTGGTGGCTGCTGAGACTGTTGCTACCTCCCTTGTGGCTGTGAACAATTTCTAACATGGTGACCTTACTGGCCACATTTAAAGCAAGCTCTTGTCTTTACATAACATGGAGCATTCCCATGACACCTCCCGCAAATACGACATCCATCTTTCGGCGTGAACGAGGGCTTTTGAATATTATTCTTCTTATTGGAAATAAAGGAACGCTTGTCCCTCGTCATCGGTCGGTTACCTAAACGCTAATTCTTATTCTTTAAGGCGAATATAATAAGATCGATCCTCCACTCTCTCTATAGCATCCTTCTCAATCAATTGAGTCCTCTCATATATCTCGCCATAATCTTTCAGATTTAGTGGCACAAGTTGGCTTCATATTTTAGGTTTTAATCTATCTTGAAATCGCTTAGCTGTATCTACGGGATTCTCAACCAATCGAGGAGCTTACTTGGATAATTTGGAGAACTTTCCCTCATACTAGTCAACTGTCATATTATTTTGGTGGAGCTGTTGGAATTCTATCATCTTTCTATCACAAGTTCACTTTGAAAAAAACTTGCCATTAAATGCTTCCATGAAAGCATTCTAGGTAATAACTACACCATCAGGGAATATCCTTCCTTGAGTTGCCTTCCACTAATGGCTAGCATTGCCTTGTAGTTGATACACCGCCAATGTAACTTTGTCCTCATTAGAGCACTTCAATAAAGCAAATACCTTTTCTAGTTCATCAATCCATGATATTGCTTCCTCAAGATCTCCATTTCCAGCAAATTTCGATGGCCTAAGCTTCAAGAATTGTTCCACAAGTCCCTACATCAATTGGTCATCATTCCTATTAACATTAACTTGGTGATGTACTTGTTGTTCCATCAATCCTCCTATGGTCATAAAGGCTTGTAGTATTCCATCGAGTTGGGGATCTTGCTTCAACCTTCCTTTAGAAATTGACTGGTCCAGAGCACTTATGGTGTTCTACCAAAATTCTATGAAACACCTACACAAAAGGATATAGATAGCTATAGCAATACCAAAGTTAAAGGGTTGAGGTTAGCATCAACAAATCACTCAAGCGAACACATGCATGGTGTTTTTCCTACTAACTAGCCTAACTCCCCAACCTTATCACTCTAGGCAGCTAACCTTGCTTTGATACCAAAATTGGAATGTCACATCCCTGCCCCATCTCTAGCATGAGAACGTGACCCGGCGGGTCAGCATCAACGTCCCAGGCACGTCGATCATCCTAAAAATATTTTATCTTGATTAAGCACATGCGGAAGTGAATTAAAACAATTCCCCATACACAAAGAAACACGAAAATCGTGCAACACATATACAAGCCAAGCAAATGAACGCAACATGTATTCATATATATACATATCAAAAGTTGTTATGATTACATGCCCATCCTAGTCCTTGACTACTTATCTTCATTACCACACATCAACAATAAAAAGGCTAGGGTGACCTAGCTACTCTATTGAGCGTCCTCCAAAAATGGCCCCCATTCTAGGCCTTTTCTTCTACAATGATTACATAGGATCCACCGGAGTGATGAGGCCTCGAATAGGACCTAAAATGTCTCCATAAAAGAATGAGGCACCAAGCCTTGTACACATGGAGAACCAAGTTGTCTACCCCTTCTTGGACCCATATAGTGGTAGTATACTTCCGGTAAGTGACATCCCATTCTAAGTCTACTATGTCCGTCACGGTAGTAACCATATCAATCATAATACTGGGATGGACAGGCGGTAGGATTGGTTCACCCATCTCACACCTAAAATGGTGAAAACAACAAAAATGAGTCGATGACTCAGTAAATAGAAATCCCTAATTTTCCTATAGAAGGATGTCTCGCCATTGATCCTCGGATACAAGATCACCATCCACTTGTTGATGGCAAATCAATAGCAAGGCTCATGCCTTACCTTGTTTATGCATATAAAAGGCCCTCAATCATTTATGTGCTTTCAAGCATCAAAGACAAGGAAATAAGAACAAGCCTTCCAAACATCTGTTGCTTATGATCATTTCAGTCACTAAGAGGGATGCATGCATCATATAAAACTCATTCAAGCATTAAGTGACCCGATGAAAACATATGCTCAAATTGATGCAAGGACTCAACAATACATGTCAATCAAACCCAACTTTTTCAAGTCTCAACTTTAGTATTGGTGCAAGCATCAATTCAAGTATCACACGTGCATCAATCATGGACCACACGTGGACTTCCAGTTTATTCCAGTTAGTTTAGTTAGTAGAAATCCATGGACTCTTCAAGTATCAACTAGGCATCAATTCCCCCTTTGGCAATTAGCATTATCTTGATCTCATTATCAGGATAGCATCCAGGGCAACCCCTAGGCATCGGCCTCACCCGGGTTGGCATCGTCCATGATCTTAGTATCGAGACGGCATCCGAGGCTTTCCCCCAAGTAACAACTGGCATACCCATGTCGGCAATAAAAGTCCATCGTGTATCCATGCATTCAAACATAAATCAATCCATTTTTATCTTGAATCATTAGCCGAATGAAAGGCCCGAAAGTGTGGCATACATAGTGAACCAATGACTTTTGTGCCCCATTAAACTAGACTTATGCCAGATGCGATTTAGGCTCATGGTCTTGACCTAGAAGCGTTCACTTTGGCTTCGGCATCGACCCGATGCTTGTCCCAAGTAACAACATGCTTCAATGTTGTCTTGAGATCAAGTGTGGGCTATGCACCCACCTTGGCACATGTCCAATTTTCCAAGACCTTTCTTCATCATCTGGGTGTGCTCGACACCCAATTGAGACCATGATTTACTTGATGCAAAGATAAGTAATTGAAAACACGCAACAAGCACAACATAGAAGCAAACACAAGCAAGCGATGACAAGATCCTAAATCATTACACGTAGCACATCGCCCTATCAAAGGATTAGAAAGGTCTATTTATAACTTTTTGGACCTAGTTTCAAGATGCTCCTTTGGTGACTGAACAGGTCCTAGAGCGACTTGGTGAGGAAGGTGTGAAAGAGATGAGAGAAAGGGAGAGGAAAGGAGAGAATGGGTAACCCTTAAAATGTGAGGATGCCTTCACCTATTGATAGGTCTCTTTCGCTTAGATTTTTATGTAAACTCATGATTAAGCCTAAGATATGAGTTGGCATATCTAGCCTCCTTAGTTGGCGCCTATGCTTATTTGTGTTTAATTATGATTGGTCCACCTAATTGCTTATCCTCCAAGTCTCACTTTATGTTCATTATTGCCTAATATGCCTGGGGGACATCTATGCCCCTTTTATACCAAATTTTCTCATTCAATTGGTTGGCTCATGCCTTGTTCATCAAGGCTATAATCTAGGCCATCATGCTCTAAGATTCACCAAGATCCTAGAGGACACCTAAGTTGATGATTCATCAAAGTCATTGAAAACTAATGTCCAAAGCTCTTAAATGAGTGCCTAGATATTTTTGTCAAGCTACTTGAGAAGCAAGTTTTCTCTCCCCCCTGCAATTGACATGTGGCATATAATGGATAAGAGTAGACTATGGTAAAAAATTATGGAAAATTCTAGAACCCCCAATTACCTCTTGACACTTGTCCAATGATTTATCCCCACGTTAATTGATTTGTGTCGAAATCTCATCCAAGGCAATCTTGAGACTAACATAGGGTGTCACCTAATTGGAGAAGTTATTCATATTTGTACACGATTGACGGTTATATGAGAATCGAGGTTCATGCCAAAATTTACTAAACTTTAACCAAATGAGTGCGACTAAGTCGGTAGCCTCTTAAACTTGTCCATGACCATTTTCAATTAGAATTGGTCCATTGGATGTCTTAAAATAAACTTCGTGGTTGGTCTTGGTTATTTGCCCTAATTGGGTTTGGTCTGATGGACCGAGTCCATGGCCGAACATGCCATGTGCCAAAGGAAAAGAGGAACACGCTTGAGAGTAAGTAAAAAAAAGCACATATTCATTAGGTACAAGGATGGTGTCAAATGATACAAATTGTGGAATCCTAATACTAAAAGTATCATCTACAATAGAGATATGGTGTTTAGAGAATCTATGACGAATCATGTTGTTCTACAAGATCTTAAAAAACCACAAACAGTTGAGTTAGATCTCAGTTTGAAGAAGAGACATAAGTTACAAGTCAGATTTTAAATCTGATGAGCCTGATGCAATGGATGATATAGCATATTTTGAAACCAAATTTGAAGATAAAGCACCACCTAAACTAGTCTTAAAAGGTCCCCACGGCTGAGAAGACCACTTCAGAGGTTTACCTATTTGTCAATAATGAGAATTGTGCTCTAATAATTATAGGTGATGATCCGAGTACTGTCAAGGAAGTAAGAAGTATGGAGGATGCCAAATAGTGAAAGAAAAGCCATGACGATGAGATGACCCACTAGATAAAAACGAAACGTGGAGTCTGGTAAAACTACTTGCAAATCAAAAGGCAATTGGTTGCAAGTTGATGTTCAATAAGAAAATATCTAAAGATAGAGAGATAGAACGATACAAAGCTTGTTTAGTTGTGAAGGGATACTCATAGATAGGAGTTAATTATGGTGAGATTTTTTCTCATGTTGTAGAATTAAATTCCATAAGACTTGTTTTATTTGTAGCAGTACAATCTAGAGGTAGAGCAGCTTGATGTGAAAATATCATTCTTCCATGGTGACTTGGAGGAGGACATTTTCATGAAGCAATCAGAAGGTTCTATGATCAAAGGAAAAGAATGCTAGGGGCTAACAATACAACCTAGAAGGGGGTGAATGGGTTGTTTTAGAAAACTCAGCAACTTTTGGAAATTAACTAATGTTAAGTAAAGATTAGGTTAAGGTGATTTTTCAAAGCGTGTGATTATAATGTGCACTTATGAGAGTAAAGAGAGTGAAATAGTAGCATACAACAATTTATAGTGATTTGACTTTATCCCTAAGTCTACTTCCACTTTTCAAACTAATAGCTACAAGTTATGATGTGGACATCGAGCCATATCGAGGAGGTGGTGCTAGGGACCCATTGTCTATTCCTATTGGTTCGATTACTTGAGCGCGGGCCAAACAATTCAGGCAAGCTGTTGGCGTCATGGTTCGTGATTTTTGGCGTGAAGATGGCCTTGGATCAAATCTTGAAGAATCTTGGAAATCTTGGTGCAATTTAATTATCTGGTCACCAAATAATTGACCAAGTCAATTTATATATATTCTTGTTTAAGAATATTCTAGAATATGACGCATTAGATTTTTAGGGTTTGTGTGGCAGCCTATATAAAGGATTTGCCAAATTTCTTTGGGGACAGATATATATTTTATTTTTGAGGAAAAGAATTGAGAGGTTCTC
Organism: Eucalyptus grandis; assembly: GCF_016545825.1. Taxonomy (NCBI): domain Eukaryota; kingdom Viridiplantae; phylum Streptophyta; class Magnoliopsida; order Myrtales; family Myrtaceae; genus Eucalyptus; species Eucalyptus grandis. Next base: position 42,405,489 of record NC_052619.1, read on the forward strand.
TTTTTACTGTTCTTTTGAGGACTTGACCTAATCAAGATTCTCTTGTGGCGGTCAATTCGATTTATCGAGCGAGATAGCGAATTCTTTCGCTCGTGGCGTCTATAACGTTGGTTGGTTGACACGTGTTCGTCAACATGTCACGTCCATACCGAGGTTGCCAATCACAGGTTTGATTGGAGGTCGAGGTTTGCAATTCGCACCATCTGGGCCTTCATAGAACGATCCTTCCGCAACGATTCACATCAAGTTAGGTTGAATTCCACTAGTAATCTGCTTAGAAAGTTACAATAGGCAAGTACTAATCTAATTGCAAGACATATTACACTATTATGTCTCAGTTGCAGATCTTGCTCTTGTACACTTAATTTAGAGCACAACTACTTAGATAGCACGGATACAATACGCAATGAAACAATCAAAAGAGAGCTCTCACTAAGAATGGCTTGAAGCAAATTTCTAGATTTCAAGGTATGCAAGTCTCTCCAACATTTGGCATCTACGATATTCTCTTTCATTACTATCTTCAATCTATCCGTTGGAGGTGGATTGGAGAAGTAAAAAAGTTGTTAGAGTTACTGTTAAGCTACCATCCAAAGATAAAACTACCCATACAATCATTTTTCTTGAACATTTGCAAGCTATCTAAAAATTTCTTATCTACTATCCCTTTACTACATTCTTTGAAAGACTTGTCAAACTACCTAGTTACTGAATTATTGTTTCCACTTGAATTTTGTTGTTGTGTGAATCCTTAACCACAACAACTATATTAACTGAATCAACAAACATTATCAATATGTACATTGTTGCCATAGCACCAATAACATGATATGGACAACATCATCATAGACATCGACATCAATTGATCTTTTAGGTCCTTTGGTACTGTTTATAGAAAATCCATATTAGGACATAATGTAATCCTTTATCCATTGGATTATACCATGGATCTTGCTTGGTCCTTTATAACAAACATCTACACATACCATTGTAAACATTATACTAAGGATAGTTTGGACTATTACCTATATGCCCTCAGGAAATCATGTAATAGTTACATGTTACGGATTATTTAATGGCAAAGAAATATTCATTCATCGTCTTATGAATGAATTCATAAGATTAGTTAGGACTAAACATATTCTTAAGAGGTTAAGAATATGTATGACGGGTTTACATTTATACCGAATCTTTAAATAGTTCCTGATTGGTAGATCATTGAGAGGATATTGATGATCCTGTTGAGATTAGTGTGTTCTTAAGTTTCACCATTCATTATTGGATACTTGAGGGGATTATGAGTCATAAGTCATTGGGTATTGTGATATCTGAGTTAAACACACATGCTTATCTCGAATAAGTTCACTAAACGTGACATACATAGAATGATTAGCAAAATGGAAGATTTTAAAGGGATTAACGACTAATCATCCATGCTTTGGTCTTGTGTAAAATCCTTAGATTTAAGGCACGATACTGACTTATATGATGGATAACTATGGTTCACAAGTATGCATACTAACAATTCATCAAGTCGTCTATGTACTTGATGGTCATAGTTTTTTCAAATATACGAAGGCACATGCGTGCGCAATATGGAATCTGTCTTATTGTTATGTATAGATATACAAGATTGATGTCTTATGCAATCTAAATGAGACATTGTATTGAAATCCTCGGCCAAGGTTGTACCCAAGAATGAATGGTTCATGCCTCGAAGAATACATGTAAATTAGATTTGGGCATATGATCGATTTGGTGGCTTGACCAACAATTTCATGGCCTTTGTTTGATCAAGATTTGGTGAGACTAAATGATTAAATTACATGGTCACCAAAGTTGGCGGGTTCATTATGTTCTTGAAACATTTCACACTATTTTGGTAGCTATGTTATATTGCTAGGTGTCACTCATAGTTTATAGGAACTGGAGATTGATCGGGACAATTGGTTCTCTTGATTGTGCTAATATGACAGATCCCACTGCCAGCCTAGTTATGAACCTAAGGAGGTCACACACCATAACTAATTAAAATGACATTTGAACAAGAGAGACAATATTGTAAATGTGTTTGTAGTTGAGCCAATCAGATTGAGTCAAGACTAAAAATAAAATATCTTAAAAGGGTTTTAGCCTTTCCAATGTTTAAAGTGAGTTTTAGACTTTACGGCCGAATCAAAGATCTAAAATGGATTTAGATTCAATGACCGAATTAATAATCTGAAGTGAGTTCAAAATTAATAGTTGTATTAATGATATGAAGTGAGTTCAAAATCAATAACCAAATTAAAGATCTAAAATGATTTTGGACTTAATGGTCACATGAATGTTCTAAAACAATTTCAGACTTAACACCCACATTAATGATCCGAAATTGTTTTAGATTCAAATGGCCAATTAATGTTTTCAAACGGTTTTAGATGTAACGATCAAATTAAATATTTGAAACTATTATAAAATAAATGCTCAAAGCAAAGACTTGTGATGATTACAAATTAATGACTGGAGTAAGGCTCCGTAACGGTTATAGAATTAATGTCTGAATTAATATCTAAAATGATATTAGAACTTATGTCCCTTAGATGTTACGGTGGAATTAATTCTTTGAAACGGTTTTAGAGTCAATAAGTTAGATTAAATGTGATATGGGACTAGTTATAAAAAGATGATTAAAAGAGTAGATCATAGGATGATCGATAATCAACAATTGAGAGTATTGATAGTAATCAATGTCATTCATAGTAATAGCAAAATCAGTTTTTAGTCATTCGAATACACAAGAGTAATTGGGGAACAATTTTTGAACAAAAGAACGCGTTTGGTAACGTTTGTTCCGGGAATAAAAAATGAATAGAAACACGTTTGGTAAATTTTATTCTTTTTTGTTTTTTTTAATTTTTAAAAATTGTCGGCAAGGCCAAGTTTTTAGATCTCTTAGTTTGTTTCTTCAAAATTGTTTCGAACAAGAAGTAACTTTTTTGTGTTTCTTTTTTTTTTTTAACGTCCCGGGAACAAAATCCGGAGTGTTCAGAACACTTTTTTGGTGTGCCCTTAGTTTCTCTCTTCTATTTAACTAGAGGCTCGACACTTTGTGGGGCTAGATATAAAGGACATTAGAACCTACATTACGAAGATCATATGTTCGTGATATGGATGTGAAGAACATTAGAACTAGTATTACCAAAAGACACCACAAGTTCGTGGTTAGAATTCCAAGAAGGTTAGAGTCGATGTCATTAGGAGATCAAACGTTCGTAGTCAGAATCTGAGGAACGTCAAAACTAATGCTGCAAGGACATCAAACATTTGTGGTTAGAATATGAAGAACGTCAGAACCAATTTTTGGAGTACAATATAAAGGTAATGTGATTAGCCTCTTTATCACTTCGATGTGCTTTTATTAAAATTCATTAACAATGTTATGGAAATACGCGTATGGGACTTTTTACTTCCATTGTGCTCAAAATTTGATTCTAATTTACCTATGCACATACTATTATTTGTAAAAAAAACACCAACATGGACATCATCAAAATCATTTGAAGATGTTTCTCCAACAATCCTCCCCTTGTTGATGATGGCAAAACTATCCGGTAGATATGAAGAAATAATTATCTTGGTTTGTAGTAAATGCAAATAGGATCTCCATAACATGCTAAGTTGAAATTGAAGATATCATCTAATTAATCTTGTTTAGAGTTAAAGTGAATAATTTAAGATCTTTAGCCAAAAAAAAAAAAAAAAAACGTCATCATGTAGATAATATTAGTGGAAAGCTCCCCTTGTTTTGATGATCTCATAAATGATATGTAAAGTCATTCTATCAAATATTTCACATCATATCTACTTTTTTTCCTTGTCATTAGTGAAAAGAAATAAAAGAATTCAGAATTTCATGTATTCACTAATGAGCAAGTCATGTCTGAACAAAATAGGACATGATTAGCAAAAGAAAAACATAAGCATGCAAAATTATTAGGAAATTTTAGGTGTGAGGGCGTATTCTTTGTTGGGAGGTGGTAAGATTTTTTGGTTCAAGTTCTTTATTTGAAAAGGATTATAGCAATCTAGGTTGAGAATCGTGTGTTCAATCTTGACTAAATATTTTGTCAGCAAGTTGAGAGTGTTCTTGATTTCCTGAACATCTACTTGAAGCTATGTCAATATAATAGTAGGAGAAACAGATTTCTCCACAGGAGATGTAGATATTTTTGGTCTTGGGGGTCGAGGGGTCAATGTATGTGGCAATACTTTGGCCTTGTGACATCCTCGATCCAACCACGATTTTCAGAACAAATCCCATTGACGACCAATTTTCGGACGGGAATGCAACGAGGATTGATAGACAGCAAAAATGTCGAGAAGGCCATTCTAGGGTATAAACTTGAATTCTCATTGTGGAATGTGGAAATTTGGAAAGTTGGGAGCGGACCACAAACGAGGACCCAAGTGGGCCCAAGCCCATGTTGGGTGTGTCACGCCCCAAACCTCAAGTGTGCACACATCCCTCAATGGTCGATAAAATTGCGACGTCCCAAGGCACGTCACCGACCCTTTCTTTTTATTGCACATGCGGAAGCGAATAAACAAATCCTCAGATAACACAAATATGGGATAGAAAAACAGGATACCATTTTCACAAAACACTTTTCATAAACAAGCTGAGTTTATATACAACACTAGACTATAAACAAAGGTCTACTCCAAAAAGAAGAGCCACCCAGCTAATTAGGCACAAGACTCCTCAGCCAAGACATTTGAGACCTTGGGGGATCTGGGTCTTCCACGACACCATCAGGGGGATCAACTACCCCATCACCTACCATGGCGTTGATCGCCATGGCCGGGATGTTGGAACCCTATAGGGGACCTTCCCTGATCCCATTGATCCCATTGAGAAACCATGCCCTAAATTAATGAGATACCAATTGTGGTCAGCCCTCATCGACCAAGATAGTGGTACTATGAGCTCATGGAGCTAGGGACTCCCTGGGGACAGGGACGTCAATACTCTATTCCATATACCCCCTCGGCTTCCCAAAACATAGAGGAACCGCCATCTACGGACCTAAAAAGAATTGAGCCCATGACGGGGTAAGACAACGTCTCAACAAGTTCACTTCCTAAACCCCGATTAGAAAGGAAATACGCCTAGGGGCGTCCTAACCACATAGCCACACACACAACCACACAACTAGAGAGACTCACCTCGCCTTAATTCCTCCATGCACGTCAACATAGTCAATATATTCAACCATATGCAGTAATAATACTCAATCAATTGGAACGCCACATCCATATCTCACACAGCCTATAGGGGTCTCGATTATAAGGTCAAATCGTTATGACACGTCTCATACCGTGCCACACGATTTTGTCCCATAATCAGGCGTGATTAAAACACTCAATCATGTGTTCTAATTTTTATCACAGCCCAACGGGCATGGCCTACTCAACGTTCGGTGGTCTTCTGGCTTAACTAGGCATCATCTCACCCAATTGAGCATGGCAACGTCTCACCCCATTGAGCAAAGCAATCATGAAGGAGCATCGGTCTAGAATCTACTGCAACCGGCATTTATTGACAAGGGCATCCCATATAGGGACAACGTCCACCCAATGCACATGGGGATGGGTTCTCTTAACCACCACACGATCATTCAATTCTAGCCAAGGACATTGTGCTTTGCACTTAAATGTCTCAATTAAGATAACGAACTTGGCATGTTTTCTTCGTATTAAAAACACTCAGTAAAATAATCGTGTGTGGGTACACGGTCAGATCAAACCAAAAAAATTGATATTCTTTCTTTTAAAATCCCACTATTTGATATAGTATTTAAAACTATTTTCAGTGTTAGAACCCAACACTCAATATTTTCTAATTAAATACCAAAATTTTGAAATAAATATTCAAAAATCACAATCATCACTCAATTGCACTCAATTGTATAAATTAAGCACACCACTGCAATCGGCATGAAATTCGGTCACCGGCTATCCCGGTATAATTTCTGAAAAATATTAAATAATTAAATAAATTACAAAAAATAATTCAATAATGCAAATTAAATCCAATAAATGCTAACCTAGGCCGAAAATGCTAATCTAACCATCTAAACGGAACCTAAAAATTTATGAACTTATCTAGATAGATAATACCGTCTAATTAGCCCATAATCAATCTATTCTAACCACCTAACATGCATAATTAAACAATCAAATCACTAATCTAAATTAACTAACCATTTAAACCATATTTAGTCCAAACTAATTATCTACTAAACATCATTAACTCCCTAAGCAAAGTTTAGCAAGTAAGCTCACTAGTTTAGTGGGTCGGTGAGTTCATGGCGACGGTGATGCGGAGGCAAGCGATAAACAAGCTTGGAGCAACACTAACGGAGGTCCATACGAGCCTTAAAATGGGCCTAAAAGCTCTTAGCTGGGCTGAGAGTTCAGCCTTATGCCTTGGGCCAAAGGAGGCTACTCGAGCGACCGGGTTGGGATGAAACGGCGAGGCGGGCGACTAGGCAGTTGCAATGGTTGACAACGGGGCTTTGGATGGTCGGAATGACGACAATGGAGCCTCGGCTGGTTGGACGAAGGTCTCGACGATGGCCTGGGCTCGTGGGGACGCGAGCAGGAGGCCGACGACATTGGCTCGACTCGTGGGCGTGCGGCTGGCGTGCGACGTGTGGCATCCTAAAATTCCTTGCCAGCCATTAGGGGTGCTCAAATTAATGTCTTGCATTAAGACTTTGGCCAAGCCTATGGTGAATAATTATTTGATAAAAATTCTATTTTGGCCATGAAGGATTATGGATTTGGAATTTATTAAGATAGGTCACAAAGTTTTGTGATTTATAAATTTCAATTAGGAGTTTATATAATTAGGTAAATTAATAGGATGAGATATGGGCCAAAGTATTTGCTTAAAACCAGCCCATGACCTCACCTCATTTTCGGCCATTTGGGCCTAGCCGCGAAGCCCAAGAAGAGGAGCTGTCGCCGGCCCATGAAGCCCATGGAGAGGGCTGCCGTCGACCAAGAAGAGGGGGAGTGGCTAGCCCACTTCCAAGCCCATTATGCATGGGTCTTGCCAAGTGGCAAAAAGGAGACTCCATGCATTGGCCATTGTGGGTGGCTCTTAATCATTGCAAATGATGATTTTGTGGGGGAAATAAAAGAGAGAGTGGCCGGTTTAGGGGACTGTCGCCCAAGCCAAGTGAGAGAGAGAGTTGCGAGAGAGTGAGGAGCTAAGAGAGACAGGGAGAACCCGAGCGAAGGAGGAGGTCCGCTCGTCCGTCACCGTCCGTCCGCTCGTCCGTCGCCGTCCGTGTGCCGTTGTTTGCTTGATTTGAAGGCAAGTTGGGATATATATTCTACTCTTGCATGTTGTGTCTTGCTTGTGTGTTGAATGGTGGTGAATCTCGGATGTTTAGGGTGTGAGAAACCGAAGCTTGAGTGTGTTGTTCTTGAAAATGTGTTCTGTTTTTGAGTGTGCCGCCTGACCCAGAATTTTGTAGAGGCTTGCATATGGGTTTTGAGTTGGATTTCGACTTTTACTTCTTCACAGAAGGTGTAGAAAACATCTCAAAGTATAACATACTAAAATTTGAGACAAAATGGTTGAGTTTTAAGGGGTGAAACCCTTCTTCTACGAAGACGCTAGATCTGGAACTGTTTTTTCGACCTCTTGGTGGTTTTGCGTGTTGCATGTCACTTTTTACCGAGAATCGCACTTCGACTTCTTCATGAAAGTTGGATATAACATCCTAAATACTAGAATACTCAAATTTGAGGTAAAAAGAGCAAGTGTAGCCTAGTGAAACGATTTTCTTTTGAAGACGGCAGATCTGGAAGTACGGTAATGGACTCCCGAGACTTCGTAGACTATATGGTGACTATTATTTGAGAATCTCACTTAAATCCCTTAATAAAAGTTGTAGGGGACCTCTTGAGGCAAAACATATCAAAATTTCAGAGGAAACGAAGAAATATAAGTAGGCAAAACCTCGATATTTCGGAGACAGCTAAACTGGACTGTTCGGTACTAGGAACAGGAGCTTCGACCGTCTATAGTAAATTATCTAGAGCTAATATGGCCTAGAGGTCTTCATGAAAAATCTACCTTAGGGTCTTGAATATAACCTGGTCAAAATTCATAATTTTTGGAGGTCATTCGAGTATTTTAATCGAAATATTTCAAGAACTGCGCAATCTGATTTTATCCGAATTTTGCATGCTGTATTGTGTGAGCTATATCTTCTTGTGTGAAGCTCTTTTGGGCATGTGTTCTTCATGAAATTGTTACCTTTATGTCTTTTCTATTACATTTTCTGATTTTATGATTTTTGAAGATCATATGGATATTTAATTTATATGTTTTCCAAAATTGTGCAAGCTGGAATTTGGTAAATTTCAAAAAAGACATGATATATGGATTAATCTAAGTTGTATGGACCCCATGGATTGTATTTTCATTAGTGGTTGTATCTTGCTGCATGTATGATGATGATTGGAAATGCATATAAGAATCAAAATGATGAAAATGATCTTTTTTGCCATTACATCATATGCCATGCTAATTTTGAGACATAAATTGGTGAACAAGAATTATGATAAATGAGGAAACTGTTGGAGGCGACCGATAATGCCCTGGGAGTGTTAGGATGCCCGGGATGGGGGTTGCTGGATGCCCGATTGTATTGTGATACATGCCCAGATGTCCTCGGGAATTTCGAGATGCCCGGAATGGTTAGGTGCCGAAAGCCTCGAAGGTTTGTGCCCGAGGGGGATGCCTCGTGATGCCAGTTAGGATGCGAGATGCCCGAAATGTGGGGGTGCCGGATGCCCGGTGGTGTGTGCCAAAGGTTTTTTTTTTTTTCTCGCAATACCAGGTTGGGGTGCGAGTGATAAAGTGTGGGATGAGATTACCGATCCCGGAAAAAAAAAAAAAAAAAACAAAAAGAGAGATGTGGTGATGAAATTGAAAGATAAAAGTGGAAATTAAATCATGCACATATGATGTGATGACATACGTATGGATGTGTGACATGATGATGATCACCCATGGTATGATGATATGTGTGTGATATGATGATGATCACCCATGGCATGACGATATTTGTGTGACATGATGATGATCACCTATGGCATGACGATATGGGTGTGACATGATGATGATCACCTATGGCATGACGATATGCGTGTGACATGATGATGATCACCTATGGCATGACGATATGTGTGTGACATGATGATGATCACCCATGGTATGGATGTGTGTGTGACATGATGATGATCACCCATGGTATGGATGTGTGACATGATGATGATCACCTATGGCATGATGATATGTGTGTGACATGATTATGTGCACCTATGGCATGATGATACATGTATGACATGATAGTGATGAGTACATGAGGATGTATGTACATATGGTATGATGACATATGCATGGCTGCAAGGTAAGTTATGCTTGGATGCATGAATGGCATGTACTATGTTATGATTGTTATGATTGTATTATGTGATGCATTGAGTGGTTTATTGGATCTTTTACCTGCTGAGTGGCTGTACTCACCCCTTCGGGGACCAACATTTCATATTAAAAAGATGTTGCTCCCTACCGTCACGCGGGGCACCTTCTATGGCCTCCCATCAAATGTAGAGGTAGAGTGTATGGAGATTGACTGCATTACCGTCCCTGGACTGACATTTGTGCGAGTGCGAGTGCTGGTTATGTACGATTTGGGCCTGGCTGAAGGCCCTGTCATTCAGGAGTTTCTGTCAGTTCATGTCCGCCGAGATGGAGTGTTTAGGGGGATGTTGCCGCCGCCACCGCCCGACGCACCAGGATGGGTGTGATGGCCGCGTGAGGGGTAGAGAGCTGATGTTTCTTTTTGGGAGTAGCCGCCATTGATAGATGGAGGATGACACGCGATCGATTATAGGGGTCAAAATATCCTTTTGGGATGTGGCCAAGTGTAGCTAAAAATCTTGGCTTTCTTTTGTTGTATCGACCCGAGAAAATCCATCATGAAAATATGTAAATAAAAGTGGCTCGGCTTTGTCTTTTCCTATGGTATTTAGTGGTATGCATTGTATCATGATCGTTGGAGGGAGAGATGGTGATATTAAATTATGCTTTCGCTAATAAGTCGCGCTGGGACCGTTTAAAAAAAATGCCTATGAACTACGATGCTTCTACTAAGAGATGTAACTAGTGTTCATTAGGTGTAGCGATAGGTGCCTGTGGCGACCTAAGGTGTTTCAGGGTGCCACACAACGGGTCCGACGGCACTAGGACAAGCTCGGGTGGTGGTCGACGAGCAAGGGGGCTGGGCTGGCTGGTTCTCTAGTTTTTCTTGAGCTTAAAACACACAAAGATTAAGAAAGTGAAGCCAAGGAAGAAGAATAAGCCATCTGCTAAGGAGGGGCCACCAAAATATCAAGAACACTCATCACACAAGCCCCACCATGCTCAACCTTGACTAGCAGCCCCTTATTCCTCCAAGGCTTCTCCAACAAGCTTCCATGGTGTCCAAATGTTGCATACCTTAAGGACCTACAAATTTTGTGGCATCCCTCACCAAATTGAGCTCAATTCCTCTTTAATCAAGTTCAATTGGTGCCCGAAAATTCCTAAAAGGTGTCCACATCCATCCCATGATTTTTCCTCATCAATTGAACCAACTTAACGGCCAAAAATGTGACAAAAAAAGGCCCTCTAATTTTCCCGGTCCAAAATAGCCTTACTTTGAATTTTCGCCGAAATCTCGAGTTTGCAAAAAAATCTTAGGAGGATGAGTTGACATTCCTAAAATGAATCGTGACATAATAGAACTTTCAATTTCTGAAATCGGTTTAAATTTGAGGTTAATTTCAACCGAGTGCGATTTTAGCGTGACGTAACCTACTAGGTAACTTTTGAGAATTTTTAGTGCAATTGACTCCGTGGTTGATTATCTTCGAGCCACATTGTGCATCTTCGACGCATTGGTAACTTTTGGTTGTTGTGAAAATCTCGAGGTTTCAAATTCGGGCACAAGGTACAGAAATGACAAAAAAATCAGTTTAATGCTGTTCAACGAGAATTTTGCAATTAGGTGGAATCACCCATACTTTAATCACATACCTCAATCAAACCGACCTATCTCCAACCTCTAATCACTTTTGACAGTGTCATATTGACCCTTACAAATTAGCACGGTTGAGTAGTCGATTTCTGGTCAAATTCTCAAGTCTATTGCGTTAAAATCTCTTAACGGCTTCACAAGATATACTAGTTATCTCGTGAGTGATTAGCTCATAGAAAAAATTTATAGGCGCGTCGATGAAAAGCTCAACTCATTCAATTTAAAATAGAATTGGAAAATCAAGGTGTTACAAGGCAGCCCAATGGGCCTAAGTGAATGGAGCTAGGCCCAAATGGGCCCACACCCATGTTGGGCAGCCTAAGGGCCACACGCCCATGAGGTGGGCAGCCTAAGGGAGGGCCATGGGCTCCCCTAGCCCATCAGATTTATAATTGCAAGATCTTAGCATTAATTGCCCTCAAGTACGTGAATTGTGCGTGAATAGTATGTTAAGAAATGACCGATTTGCCCTCTAGCTAGTATAAAGGAGGGGGCACACATGCTTGGAAGGGGTGGCCAAGTGCATGAGGGAAGCCAACCTAGCCTAAGCCTAGCTAGTCTAACCTAAACCTATTCTCCCATGTGCCAATCTTCTTCATTAATGCTTGATTTTCTCCATTAAGTGCCTTCCATTTGCTTGGTTGATTTGGATGGGATGGACATTTATTTAGGCTAGATCTCATTATTTCTCTCAAATCTATGTTCCCTCAAGACTGTTGGCCCCTTTTTTCTCTCTCCCTGACTCTTATTTTCTCACTTGTTACGTTCAAGCTCATTCTCTATCTCACCTTCCCACCACTGAAACCCTTCATATACATTTTCATTTCCATTGCAAGCTTCTCTTCATTTTTCCTCACATTTCCCTCATCGGCAATTGACTAACACCCACCGCCCTCCGCATTGTTGTTTGCATCATCTAGTTGGAGTTTTAGAAATGAGGAGGCTACTGTCCAACCTTACCGTAACTCTCTCTTCCTCTTTTCTCTCATGGTTTTTGGTCCCTCACAAAGCCCAAAGGTCGTCCGCCACCTAGTTGACCATTGTACTGCCACTTGAGCCATCGTCTAGCCCTCCACGTGGACTGTTCGATGTTGGTCCAATAGCCACAGCCGTTATCCGACCTCGATGCTCCTCCCTCGCCACTTGTTGAAGCTTGGATTTAGGTATGAATGGCTTTCTAGCCCTTGATTAGGTTTTTTGTTACACTTAAAGTTTAGTTTTGGGATAGATTAAGGTTAATTAATGCTTGGATGATGTGATAAGTGTGTTTTATGCGATAAGTTATCGTAGGGCAGTGATAGGTTATTGGGATAGGTTATCAAGCTTTGTCGATAGGTGTCACAACCTAATCTCACCGCCAATCCCTCACACGAGGAAAGGAATGGAAAAGGTTGGGTTTAGGGATAGTTGACCACAAAAGTTCCTTCATGGTTCTCAATCATAGGGATGTCATCACCTAACGCCCAAGATGAACCTCTTGTGAGTTCACTTAATCATGATCGTGAGCTCCTCCAAGCTCATATCTTGCATGACAATGAGTGTCATGACCCTACCTCGATGCCTCGGTACATCCCAATCAATGATTTTAAGGTTGAAAAGGAATTCGAATGTAAATGTGAGTTTAAGGGTATTTTTAACAACTATGATAGCCTTCTCGAGATGTACATCCACCAAAGATAGCATCACTTCATCTTTATTGGCCACACCATCTCGAGTATGCTAAATCACAATTGTGAACCTTTTCTTAAGGTCCATACCCCTCGTGATGAATTTATTTATACGATCCAATTATTTAAGACAACTTATAAATAAGACGGGAGTCACCACTAGCCACATTTTTAGGGGTCGTCTTAAAAACCTAATCAAGGGTCGAGAGTATTCCCTCGATTCCAACACAACCAGATATCTAGGGTCGGGGACTTAGGTTACGCCAATATTTCTATTAGCACCATTTTGGTATCTAATAGTATGTTGTATTTACCTAAGGTGTTTATACATTTCTTGTTTAATTTTTTTAGGATTATTTATCTTAAGCTATGCAATCATGTGTAGTTGGTCATTCACATATTAATTTATTTCTAGAAAATGAGAAAAGAAATCAATCAACTAAATTGAAATTGTGAGAGAGTAAGTAAACAATCAAGGAATGCAATAAATATATCATGCAATTCTAAGAAAGATAAAAAGAGACAGAATTAAAGGACAAGAAAAAAAATCTACAACTCGTTAGGCTTTTATACAAACAATAAGATTCGAAGACATATGTTGGGGATGATGGTACAAAATGATGGTCGGAAAGGACATCAGCCTCCACCGTCTTTTTGTCCTCTTCATCTTTAGGTAACTAATCTAAACCTAGTCTAAGAATTGTAACTAGGTACATACAATAAAAATATACAAGCATACACATCAAAAGAAAAAAAAAACATAACATAACATCATCAATCAATCAAAGGAAGTTCAATTCACAAATTAGATTTAAGCCTCAGGGTCAATCTTTGCAGTTCATGCATAGGTCCTTTTAGACACCTACTTGATTCATTTTATGACTTATAGTCATTATTGACCAATTGTGTTCTTGCATAGCCAATAACACTAATAAGTCTCCTAACCAAGCGATCTATGTGATCCTAGGGTTTTTCCTCGATATTTATATCGGCCAGCAAAAGTACGCTTCAAGTGCCAAAAGTTGGCATAAATGGACACTTAAGTGCCAAAAATTACGAAAGTGACACATAAGTGCCAAAATCGGAGAGAAATTGATCACTTAAGTACCAATTCAGCCAAAATGCTAACGTGTGCAATTTTCGATGAAGTGCAAAACGGCATTGTTTTTCACGTTGAGGTGGCCAAACAATACAAACACGACGTCGTTTTGGTGTTGACATGGTAAAAAATTAATATAAAAATGATTAAATTTAATTTAAAAATAAATTTATTTAAAACATTTAAAAATACAAATACAAATATTAAAAAAATTTAAAAATTTAAAAAATTTAAAAAAATGGTGGGAGGCAGCGAGGGAAGGGCCGAGACGAAGCCCTTAGCTACCTCCTTTTTTTTTTTCTAAAAAAATTCATTTTAAAAAAAAATTAAATTTTTTTAAATATTTTAAATATTTGTATTTTTATTTTTAAATTTTTAAATAAATTTAATTTAAAATTTAATTTAATTTTTTTATATTAATTTTTTACCATGTCAGCGTTTTGTCGGGATTTTGGCTGGATTGGCACTTAAGTGATCCATTTTATTCCGATTTTGGCACTTAAGTGTCACTTTCATAACTTTTGGCACTTAAGTGTCCCTTTGTGCCAACTTTTGGCACTTTAGGGATCCGGGTGTCCATATCGACCATAGCATACATCTAGAAACTGCATGCATTGCAAGAATTAAACATGCATGCAAGTCTTTTGAACCTTATTTCCCAACCAATCAAGCAAGAAAGTGAATCATCAGTGGGTCACATATTACCAAAGGCATGCACCAATCACAAAACACAAGTTTTTCTAATGAATCATGTGATTATATGCATGAGGGTACATGTGATGTTTCAAATACATCTTTTTTAAATCATCCACAAAATTTTTTGAGACAAAGTGATGTCTCGGTTATGGAAGGTATTCAATGGCCAAGGCTAGGTCGACACCTGCATAAATGCATTTACAAGCGTCACAGACATTTTAAATACAACCCAAACTATAACTTTTCACAATGTCTAATCGGGATTTTGAAAAAAGATTTTCTAAAAAGGTTGCTTTTGGAAACATCACATATACTAAAGTAATTTTAAAGATATGATTTGAAGATCCATTGAAAGCCATTTGACAACAAATATAAAAGAATTTAAACAACTTTCATGAAGATGTCATGGTCTAAATTCATGCACAAACTAGACTAAGTAGTCTAGCTAAACAATTACAACCAAGTTCATATTAGAAAATTTCAGACCAAGCATGACAAATTAGCAAAATTGGATGAAACCCATTGACAATCCAGATATGGCAAAATTTCCTAACATGCATGACATGATAATGAACAATTTTTGTGAGAAAGTTTTCTTAAATGAGTAAATCATGATTTTATAAAAATCATACAACAAATAACAATGCATCAGGAAATTGTCAAAACAGCAGGAAATCACATCATTGTAACCAAGATTTGTCCTATCAAAGGTAGTCTAAAAATCATAAAATTTTCACACAACATAGTCAACGTGATGAAAATAAGTTTCATTAAGAAACTAAGTCCCTATAGAAGAAATGGTACTAAATTGACAAAAATCTGTCCAAACAAGAGTAAAATAGGAGTTTGAATTTGGACCCTAGGTCTAGATTCTACCCTATCTTAAGAAAAATGGAAAAGGGAACTAACAATAAGCAAATCACTTAAAATCAATGGTATTCAAATGCTCTAAGTGTGTTTTACAACTTTATAGATGGGTTGAGATCAATTTGGTGCTCTAAGACCAAGGTTTCTAATAGTGCACATATTAGTAATTAGAAACCAGAGCACAAGCATACACCAATAAGCCTAGAAATCACTTATGTAATGCACAAATGGCATGAAATTCATAAATGACAAAGGATCTAATGTGATAAAAGATTTAGGTAAATATCTAACCCTAAGTTGTTATGTAAAGGGATCATATTAGTCAATGTCAATGCCAAATGACTTGAGACCTACTTGATGATTTCCAATTGTAACATCCACTTTTGCAATGCAAATTTAACTTGTGAAATGACACTCAACTATAATGAGCTATATATAGACAAATCTTGTAACATGCGGTTTAAATGTCAAGAATGCATTATTGCAAGATTTGGTCTCTAAAAGATCCAAACGGGCATGGCAAAGTGCATACATGGTAAGGTTTCATCCTAACCTCAACATCATAGGACAAATATGATTTCAATCACCTAGAGACATGGAAGAATCAAACAAAAAATCACACATATAGGACATGCGATGATGAACATTTTTATTATGAGTCCAATTGAGATCATACGAGTCGTGACAAAAAAGGTAAAACATACATGGAACATGCAAGGTTTATTTCGCTGCAACACCCCTTTACCTTAATGCATTAAATCGATGCAACTAACGACATCAAAACTTTGCAAATTTTGCATCAATTGAACCTTATGAATTTGGTTTATCTTTAATGAATACCTCAATGTCAAACAAAGCTAATCTCATGCTCAAATCTCCTTAAATTCATCTCGGACCAAAATAGGACAAACTGACCTTAGATTAGATTTGAATGGTTTTGACCTAACTAATCATGCCTAAAAAATTTCAAAAAAATTATAGGACATTCTTCACATAATGAACTAACAACTTTCATGAAGGCACATCGACCTCATTCAAGATTTTGAGGAGTGCATTTCTATGCTTTTCAGAAGACTTGAAAAGCTCTAGTAAGGAAAAATGAGTAGGTATCTTTCACAATTGCTCTATTACTTCTGCCTCACTCATCTTGAGTGTTTTGAGGAGGTGTTCGGTTTCCTTATCGGTCACGGCCTTCTTTTCCACACCTTCACGAGGTGGGTAGACTTGACCCAATCGGGTGATAGCGTCAATTTCAATGGCTTTATAATTCCATGGGACCGCCTTGGTGCTATAAGTGGGAGGCACCTTGGTCTTAGAACATTCGCCTACTAGCAGTGGTAATTCGATAACAATAGGTTCAAAACCTACGCTTGAGATTTTCATGCTTCCAAAGTGGTCAATTAATGAGTTTACCTTGACAGGATTAACATCAATCACACAAGCTATGCGAGGGACATCTTCCTTGGTTAGGTCAATTACAACGGGCTTAATTATAGCTACAAAGTCATCCTCAAATTCATCCCTCCATCCAATAGGAACAATGTCCTCAATGTTTTGGAAATAACATGGAGAAGGAGTATACTTGGCCATAAAGTCATACTTCCCACTCGGTTGCTCAAGGGTGTCCACTACCTCACTCTTCTCATAGTCTTTCCATACAAACCCGATCCTAACGGGAGGTCTTATATTCATCTTCATCATTGTCATCGAAGTAGACTAATTCATTCCTTGACAAAGTTGGAGCGAGGTCCCCTTCATCATTCCATCCAGTAGGGACAATGTCCCTCACATCAAAGAAGAAACTCAGTGGTGATGTGAACTTCACCTTAAAGTCGTATTTTCTACTTGGTTGACCAAGGATACCAACTACTTCACCACTTTCGTGAGCCTTTTTAATGAACTCACGATCCATGCGAGAAGCTCGATTTTCATCCTCAATGTCAGTATCATGGTCTTAGTACATGGAGGCTTTCCCTTTCAAGGCTTGACGATCCTCCCCTTGAGTGTCATCCTGACTTGGATTCTCAGCCTCCTTTATGACCTTTGAGATTATGTCTTCGTTAAACAAAACAACTTTAACTAAAGACATATGTCTTGGAGCAGGTTCACCATCTTTATATTTGAAAGACTCCCAGCTCAACTAGCTTTGTTAAGCAAGCTATCTTCTAATCACGAGTGATGCCACCTTTTAGTTGGCGATTAGCAAAGGGCGTGATCTACTCCAACTTTTGCATATCCATCAAGAGTGGACGCTTGTCATCATCCCTAAAAAATTATATTGGCATTCTCACCATGTTTGGGAGTAGATTTTATTGGACGTTTGACATTGAATCCTTAATAATGAGCAAATTCTTATCCATGAGGTTTTGGATCTTGGAATGGAGTATGAAGCAGTTATCCACATGGTGACCCTTCTCTCCCATGTGATACTCACAAGTCTTATTAGGGTCGAACCCAAGGAACTTTAGCGGATTATTGCTTGGGATTTCTCTCACCACAAGATGGCTTTTGATCAGCATTGGAAGTAGCCTAGACATGGGTCTAGCTAATAGAGTAAATTGCCTTTGTGGGGCTTTTCCTTTGCAATCGAAATTTCAAGATGAACTCCCAACCTCCACAGCAAGTTTATGAGCAGGAGGATTGTATGCTTTCTAAGATGAGGAATTATGTATATAAGCAATCTCCACAGTTGACTCCTAGTCTTTCTTTGGGGCATACCTACAATTCATGATCTCAACCAACATTCCTTCTTGCATGATCCCCTCAATGCATTCATCCAACTCCACCAATGTGGCAAAGTCAATACAGGTGCAATTATACATCTTCTTGAAAAGGTCATGAGGCATAGCTTGAAGTAGCAATTTCATAGCCTCCTTTTTAGACAAGGGTGATTTCACTTGAGACGTAGTGGCTCTCCACCTTTGAGCATAGGCTTTGAACGTGTCGATCCTTCTCTTCTTGACCCGAACTAACTCCTCTTGAGTCGGGCCAATTTTTGTGTTTGAACTTGTATTGCTGCAGGAATTTGTCGGTAAGGTCCTCCCAAGTACAAATCTTTTCCAAGTCCAACTCAATAAACCATGTTAGAGCAAGACCAACTAGGCTATCTTGAAACAAGTTGATTATGAGCGGAAGATTGTCGAAATAGTGGGCAATCTTGCCCATATACTACTTCAAATGGGTTTTCGGGCACCTTATGCCATCATACTTCCTTGTGAACTCCAACTCCTTGTAGAATTTGAGGACATTCACTTTGGCAAAGGGTGATAGCTTTCAAACCCTCGAAATTGGTAGCCTTACATCATGCAAAGGCATTCCTCAATCTTTGCAAGGGGTCTTGAACTTTCTTCATTAAAGTATGGAGTTAAGGTCTCCTCAAACGAAGCCTCTAGATCAATAACTATTAGGGTAGTAGTAGGAACCTCTTCAGCACGCGAGTTTAGTTACCAGCACATCAGCAGGTGTGGTAAGAGGATTTGTAGCAGGAACAACATAAGATATGGTTGTCAAATTCTTGACTTGATTAGAGAGATTAGCTAATAATGCCATCACCTATGCCATTTAGTTCTCCATGTTAATGACACGAGTGTAGGTATCTTTGTTCTCCATCCTTGCTTGATAGCAAGTACGTATAATAGATCGTTTCTTAGTCATCTTTCAGTACCTTTGAAAGAAGATGGCTCAAATCAATATAGGTCAAGAAAAATCAAGAAAATACAAAATCTTGTCAATTTTATATTTTCTTGAGATGAAATAGTGATAAGAAGTGTATATGATCCTAGTATCATATAGCATCCTTTCATCAAAATTTATTTAAATGAAATTATACAATTGAAAATGACGACAATGAATATTTAATCCGAATGCCCCATTTCTAAAAATTACATGAAAATGAAAATTTTCATGAATTTTTATTGATTACATTGAACAATTATAAGGGAAACAAGGTCTTGCATTATTGAAACTTACAAAGTGGTTCCATTTTACATGTAATATGAAAATGAATACAGGGAAATCTTGAAGGAAATGAGGGAAATACAAATGAAATCCCTTTACAAGAAAAGAATATCAAATAAAAGCCTAAGGACTAGGTGAGATCATGTGGAGACACTTGTTATCATGGGCAGGCGTTCCTCATCAATTAAGGCTTCGTCTTGCTCCTCAATACAAGCTTGTAAAAAATTTTGAGACTTGGGAATATTGAGCAATTGAACTTCAAGTTCAAGTTCTACTTGACAGTAGATATAATCGATGGTAGCATGATGAGTCCTCATTTCTCCCTCTATGTCAGCTTCCTCGATGATGACCATGTAATATGAGGAATGGGAGTACCAAATTCCAATAGTGGCTCAAATCAAGCCTATGACATGGCCAATTTAGCTTTCCTTGATGACCTCATCATGATAATCAATATGATATAACCCAGCTTAAGGATTAGCCAAATTGTTTGAAGTGCGCGATATTGGTGGAGCACCCTTAAAGGGTAATACAACGTTAAATTTGTCATCCCCACAAAGGGGACTAGGTCGTTAGCTCCACTAAGAAGGTGCACCTCAAGATTCCCAAGTGAGTGGACATGCCATTGGATTAAGCTAGGGGTGAGGTTTTTGAGGAAATGGAACCATACAAAGAAAGACTATGATGGAAAGAATTCATTTCTTTGGTGAAACCTAAGAAAGGATGATGATTTTTCGTGACATTGACAATCTTCATGTGATGGTCAAATTCTTTGATATGCAAAAAGAGCCAAATTTGGAGAAGTCCAAATGGGACTCTAAGAGTTCCTCGACCATTTATCTTGAATCGGTTAAGAGACATGAAAATTTCAGCAAGGATCGTGTGTGTAAACCAACTAAAGGCACATACTTGATTGACAATGTGAGTGACTAAATGATCCACTGTTTTTCGGGTATATGAGAACACCACATAACTAAAGAATATGAGAAGGAAAACACGAGGAATTTGATTCCTAACTTTAGGCTTGAGACTAAGGAGGTGTTGGTCAAGGAAAATATAAATGTATGGAATTCGAATTTCCTTTAAGAATAGCCTTATTTTTGTTGGTAGGGATATTGAGGAATTGACTTAAGAGAAAGATTGGATCTTGACCAATAGGAGGAGTGACAAAACCTAAAGAAGCTTTGTCTAACCCAATGGCTTTTGAAACTCCTCAATTGTAGGGGTTAATTCATATTGATTAAACACGAAGGTGGAGGTCATGGGATTCCACAAATGAGCCAATGTCTTCACCATTGCGATGCGTGGTTCAACTTTTAGCAAAGTTGGGAGGAAGCCTATATGTCTTTCCACATAATCTTGATGTCTTAGGTTGAGATTTTTCCCATATATCCTTAAGATTCCTTGGCAGGACAACATCCAATTCGGGCTTACCCATCTAAGCCTAAACCTAAGGGGCATTTGTGATTAAAACGTATCGTCATTGGAAGATAAAGCACGTAATTGAAATACGGAAAGTAAGAAGATAAGAACGATAAGAAATGAATGATGTCATATCCTCTTAATTTAGTAACCAGTCCCCAACGGAGTCGCCAGGCCTGTCGTGACCCGATCTCGCCACCAATCCCTCATACAAGGAGAGGAAGGGGAAAGGTTGAGTTTATGGATACTTGACCACGAAATTTCTCTCACGGGTCTCAAACACATGGATGTCATCACCTCACCCCCCGCACAAATCTCTTGTGAGTTCACTTAATCATGCTCGCAAGCTCTCCCAAGCTTGTATCCCGTGTGATAACGGGGTATCACGACCCTGCCTCGATGCCTCGATATGTCCCAATCAACGGTTTTAAGGTCGAAAAGGAATTCGAACATAAAGGTGAGTTTAAAGGTATTTTTAACAACTATGATAGCCCTCTTGAGATGTACATCCACCAAAGATGGCATCACTTCATCTTTATCGACTTCACCATCCCGAGTACGCTAAATCATAATTGTGAACCTTTTCTGAGGGTCCACACCCTCACGGCGAATGCATTTATACGGTCTAGTTGTTTAAGACAACCTAGAAATAAAACAAGAGTCGCCATTAGCCTTGTTTTTAAAGGTCGGCTAGAAAACCCAATTGAGGGTTGGGAATATTCCCTTGACTATTACACAACCGGATATCTAGGTTCGGACACTTAAGTTACGCCAATATTTCTATTAGCTCGTTTGGTATCTAATAGTATGTTGTGTTTACCTAAGGTGTCCGTGCATTTCTTCTTGAATTTTTTAGGATTGTTTATCTTAAGTTAGGCAATCATGCGCGGTTGGTCATTTACAAGCTATTCTATTTCTAGAAAATGAGAAAAGAAAGCAAGCAATTAAATTGAAATTGTGAGACAATAATTAAATAGTCAAGGAAAGCAATAGATCTATCATGCAATTCTAAGAAAGATAAAAAGAGAAATAGAACTAAAGGATAAGAAAAAGAAAAAGAACCCACTACTCCTTGAGCTTTTATACAAACAATAAGAACCTGAGACATATGTCGAGGATAAATGGAACAAAGTGATGGTAGGAATTGACATCAACCTCCACCATCTTCGTGTCCTCTATATCTTCAAAATACTAATCTAAACCTAGTCTAAGGATTGTAACTAGGCACATACAATAAAAATAAACAAGTATACACATCAAAACATGTCACGCCTCAATCCTTTGAGCATGTGCCCATCCCTCCTTGGTTGATTAATAGCGACATCCTAGGACGCATCGCTAACCCATTCATTTTTAATACGCATGCGGAAGCATATAAATAATTTCTAAACAATAAAATAATGGGATAGGAAAGTAGGACCATAAATTTTGAACCTGAAACAACCACACATATATACATTGCACACCATAATGTATATAGTACGATACAAACTAATAAAGTTAGGTTCTACTCAAGCCAGTTCAAAACAAAGTCTACAAGTAGGGATGGGGGTTTCCGATCTACTCCGGTCATCATCATCCTCAATCTCTCCTTCTTCCATGCTCCAGCTAGAGCCTTCAGCAGACTGCACCGAGGACTCTGGTACTACAAGAGCCGGGTTTACTACATCTATTATAGAACCTTGAGGAGGATCAGCTGTGCCCTTCCCAAAAGCGGCCTCCAGGATGTACAGAGGAATCTCAAATTCCGGAATGGGACCCTCTTTCTAGTCATCTTGAGCATGGCGATACCACGATCTATATCGGTGAGGCACTTTATGGGTGAGACCCGTGTTAACCCAAACCGTGGACCTCACTAGCTCATAGGTCCAGCCCCTAAGGCTCCCAGGCAACGGAAAATAAGATGCCTACTCTGTAACACTCTTGAGTCGTCCAAAAAACATAGGAGCAGCCATCTAAGGACTTGAAATGTTATCTCACAATGGGGTGAGACAACATCTCAGCAAGTTCTACCCCTTAAGACTCAATTAGGAAGAAAATATGCCCTAAGGCTGCCTAAGCAAAAACACGAGTTGGAGGTCTTACCTTTGCCTCTATTCCCTTCCTGCAAGTCAATATATCTCATAGATACACAAATCACATCAACCAATCAATTCAAACAATTGGATCAAACTATTGGTTAATCGACTCAATTTATTACATGTCATCATGACCTTCTCTCGGTCGGCCCAATCAATACTATCTATAAAATCCGACCACCTCACCTTGCGGACAGCTGACTCTAAGCTGAAAATATATAGTAGCTTGCCTTATAGCTAACAAATAGTATATTGTTCTTTCTCTAAGATGACATATGGAGTCATCGAGCTAATATGTATATTATTCCTTCTCAAGATGACATATGGAGTCATCGAGCTAATATGCTTATTATTCCTTCTCAAGATGACATATAGAATCATCGACCTGATATGCATATTATTCTTTCTCAAGATGACATATATAGTCATTAAGTTGATATGCATACTATTCCAATCAACCAGTGATTTCTCAACTTTTATCATACCCAATAAAAATATTCATGTGTGAGTACACGGTCAGCCTTAGCCAAAATGCCATAATTTCCTTTTCATAAATCCCACCATTTTATATAGTCCACCAAAATATTTTTGGCGTTGTAAACCAACACTTGGTTATTTTCCAATTAATTACCGAAATTAAATAAATTTAGGAATAAATTCCTAAAATACAAATCACACAAAATCTACACAAATTAGAGCTCAATTAAATAAACAGATCACACCACTGCAATCAGCATAAAATTCCGGTCACCAACTATCCCGATCTAATTTTCGGAAAATAATTAATTAATTAAATAATTACAGAAATTAATTAAATAATGCCAATAAATACCAAAAACGCATACTTAGGCCCGTAAAGCCTAATTATATGCCGGAACAGGCCCAAAAAATTTTCAAGACTCGTTAAATAAATATTAGAGTCTATCTACTTGCTAATTACATAAAACTAACCACCTAACATGCATCGACAATTAATTAATTCACTAAACCGTTCTAATTATCCACTAAACCAATCTTAGTCTAAACTAATCAACCCTTAAGTGTCATTAACCTACTAAGCGAGGATTAGTGAGTTAAACTCACTTGAGTAATGAACCGCTCGATTCAAAACGATGGGGACGCCGCGAGAATCAACTCTCTCCAAAGCAGACCTAGCTTTCGGGGCCGAGAACACCTCCAAAACAAGCATAAACCACTGCTGGAAACCCACTGGTTCGAGTTTTGCTCGGGGCTGGTTAAGGCGGCTTTAATGGTTGTTTGGGTGAGGCAAGGTCAATGGAGGAGGCGGACGGGCTGCAGCAGCTCCACGGCGGCTTGGCGGGTGGCGGAGCGGCTCTGGCGATGGTTGGGATGCTGCGATCAGCTCGAGAAATGTCCTGGGCACCATGCCTAGGCGAAACAATGGCCAGGAAATGATGGAGGCTCGTGCGGCAAGGCGAGGCGATTGCGAGGCACGACGGGCGTGAGGATGGCGATGGGACGGTTCTTGGCGGGCGGACGGCTTCTCGGTGGCTTCTTCTAGACTACTAGGTGTTCGCATAGCAAGAAGAGAGGGGGAGAGAGGAGCTGGTCGACCAGTGCAAGAGTGGAGGGAGGAGAGAGGGGGCAAGGGGTCCACTTGGCCTTAGTTTCTCCAAACTTGTCCCCTTGACCATTCCTCCACCACCAGCTACCTTTTTAGGCTGAAAATCAGCCATCAAGGCTCTTTTTGCACACTTGAAATGGTCCAAAAGCCATAGGTGGTTGGGGCTACGAATTTCATGGATTTCCCCTCAAATTGGACACTAAAAGCTTCTTGGATCCACTCAATTTGGCCTCCATAAATTCTAATATCAAGTCTATAATCAAATTGGTATTTTTCTTCACCAATTGAACCATCTTGCATCCTAATTACACGATTAAAAACGGTCCCTAACGATTTTTGAACAAAAACAGCCCTATGGTGATTTTTTCCCAAAAAGTCTCGGTTTGCAGAAAAATCTTCAGAGACTAAGTTGACGTTCCTAAAATGACATGTGACATGACATAACTTCTAATTTTGAAATCAGATTCAAATTCACGGTTAAGTTCAATCTGACGCGTTTTTAGCGTGACCTAGGCTACTAGTTAGCTTTCAAAAAAATTTAGTGCAAATGACCCGTGGTCGATTTTCTTCGAGCCACAATGAACCTATTCGACACATTGGTGACTCTTGATTGTCGTAAAAATCTCGATGATTCAAATACGGACACAGGGTACCAAAATGATAAAAAAATCAGTTTAGTGCCAGTCGATAAGAATTTTCCAATTTAGTGGAGTTATCCACGTTTAGTCACACATCTCAATCGAACCAACCTATCTCTGATCCATGATCGATTTTTAACTATGCCGTAATGGCCTCTAAAGAGGAGCACGGTCGAGTAGCCGATTCCTAGTCGACTTTTCAAGTCTATTGCATTAAAATTCCTTAATAGCTTCCCCAAATAGTCTAGTTATCTCAAGAATAATTAGCTCTGAGAATAGCCCTATAGATACGTCGATGAAATGCTTGATTAATTTAATTGAAAACATAAGTGAAAAATTCAAGATGTCACAAAACAACCAAAAGCATAACATCATTCTAAAGTCAATCAATCAAAGGAAGTTCAATTCATAAATTAGATTTGGGCTTTGGGGTTAGTCTTTATAGTTTATGCGCAGGTCCCTCTACACACCTACCCGATTCATTTTATGACTTATAGTTATTATTGATTAATTGTGTTCTCATATGGCCAATAACACTTATAAGTCTCTTGATCAAACCATCTATGTGATCCAAAGTTTTCCCTCAATATTATGCATCGGTCATAGCATACATCTAGAAACTACATGCATTGTAAGAATTAAATATGCATGCAAGTAGGTCTTTCAGACCTTATTTCTCAATCAATCAAGCAAGAAAGTGAATCGTCGGTGGATCACTTATTACCAAGGGCATGCGTCAATCACAAACATAGGTGTTTCTAATGAATGACATGATTATATGCGTGAGGGTACATGTGATGTTTTAAAGATATGTGATGTTTTAAAGACATATTTTTGAAATCATCCACAAAAATTTTGAGACAAAGTGATGTCTCGGCTATGGAAGGCATTAAATTGCCAAGGCTAGCTTGGGGTTTGCACAAATGTACTCATAAGTGTCGCGGACATTTTAAATATAACCCAAACCATGACTTTTCACAATGTCAAATTAGGATTTTGAAAAAAAGAAAAAAAGGTTTCTTTTGGAATACCAAAATGATTTCAGACCAAGCATGACAATTAGTAATAGTCATTTTACGTGGCATGGCCAACTTTGATGTGGACATTTTTTAATTTTTTTCAAAGTTGAATTTTTTATTGATTTTTTTATCTTTTATATTTTATTTTTTTCCTTCTTTTTACATAGGGTTGATGGCCCCGTCAGCCACAAGCCAAAGCCGGCAACCACTAAGCAAGGGCTAGTAGCCTCGCCCAACCATGGGGAGGGTTGCGAAGCTCTCACCGGCCATGGGTGATGTTTGTGGCCCTTGTTGTGGCTAGCAAGGGCATCCTGAGCCCTCATGGGCCATACAAAGGGCGTCATGGCCCTTGTTGGTGTTGGAGAAATATCTCCAAGTAATTTTAATTATTTCCAAACTATCCTTAGTATAATATTTACAATGATATTTGCAAATGTTTGTGACAAGTATTAAAGATCATGTGATAACTATGGTGTGATCCAGTTGGTAAAGATAACAATATGTCTTGATACGGTTTTTCGATAAACAACACTAACGAACCTAAAGATCAACCGATGTCAATGTTTGTATTGATGTTGTATATATTAAGTCAGTGGTACCGTGGCAATAACAATCATTTGATAGTGTTCATTGCTTCGGCAAACTAGCCATTGTAGGAATGGATATGCATAGCAACAAAATCAAGATGTTAATAGAGAATGAGATACTAGGTTGTCTGACAGGTCTGTCTCAAGTTACAACAACTAGGCCAGTTGCATAAGCTATTTTTAGATAGTCTGCAAATGTTTAGGAAAAGGATTGTCTAGGTAGTTTCATCTTTGGATAATAGCGTCAACAGTAACTCTAACGGCTCTTCACTTCTCCATATTATCTTCAATAGATAGATTGAAGATGGGTATAAAAGAAAAGATCTAGAAAGCCAAATATTAAAATCATGCATATACAAAGATTGAAAATCCCCTATACGTTGTGTTCCAAGTGAAATGCTCTCTTTCAATTGTTTTTCTAAATGTTGTATTCTTGTTGTTTGAGTAATTGCGCTATAGATTGAGTATACAAGAGTAAGAGTAGTAACTGAATCATGATAAGGTGATATATCATGTAATAGGATCAATACTTGCTAATTGTAACTTATTGAGTAGATTACTAGCGCAATCCAACCCAATTAGTTGCTGTTAGTTTAAGGAGTGGACGTTGGCTTTAGATAAAGCCAAACCACTATACATGTTTGTATGTTACTATTTTTCTCTCCTATTACTTTCATAAGCACACAATTTGCTCACAATCTTTGAAAAATCACCTTAACTAGATCTTTACTTAGCATCAACTAATTTCCATGAAATTGTCAAACTTTTAAAACAACATATTCACCCCCTCTAGGCTGTATTATTAGCTCCCCAACAATTAGTATCAAAGCCCCGTATCTCTTTTAAGTATAAAGATCTTCTCTTATGGCTAACTTTGGTAATTTCTTTACCAATGATGCTCAAGCCTAACATGATGAAAGCAACCATGGATATTGAAAGCAAATGATGCCATCATATGTTGAAGCTACAAATCTTGACATCTCGAATGTGATCAAAAGTAGCATAATCATACCAACTCAAGCTCTTGCTTTAGTTCCTCCATGCTCCTACTCTAGCTCTTACTCTATAAGAAGCTCTAGCTACAGATGTTGTTGTTGACAATGCAAAATAAGTATGAAGAAGAGTTGCTCTTAATATCAAAGCTAAACACTTGTTGTGCATTGCATTATCTCCATCTAACTTTAATGGAATATCTTCTTGTGTTACAGCTAAAGGCATTTGGGATTATCTCCTACTGACATTCGAAGAAATCGACAAGGTGAAGGAAAAAAAGATGAACATCCTACTCGGAAACTATGAATCCTTCAATCAAAGCCAAAGTCTTCCCTTATCTCAACAAGTTGGAGAGCATGTAGCATCGAGAACCACAAGTACTGCATTGCCATCTTCCATAGAAGGAACTACACACATTGCCAAGACCCCTGAGTATCGTCTGTGAACTGAAAAAGAACTTGTGGTTGTACCTCACGTTCCATCAACCAAACAAACGTTTATTACAACTTTCCAAATTCCTCCGAGAAAGGAAGGGCCATTCAAGGTTTGAGCAACAAGTTTCTGGAGACACGAGGACCAACAATCCTCAAGGCTCTTGATCTGAGTCTGCCAAAACTCAAACATCGGCACTACCACTTGCACTAGTTGGTGAATCCTCTCAATCGAAGATTCAAGCATCTCAACAAAGGTGCTCTACCAAAGAGGAGGTCCCTACTCAACTAGAAAATGCAAGTCAGAAAGCCCCTTAGTCTACTAATCAACCTAAAGTTCAACCAACACATATTGCACTTGCTCTAACCACTGACCAACCAGAGCAAAATGAACCCAAAACTGAAATGAGGGCTTGCCTCACCAATGGCTAGGTGAGCTAGCCCTTGCCGAGCTTGCCACTGGCCGATCGCCCCAGTTCGGCCAACTGCCCCAATTCGGTGACCAACCAAAGAAAGGAGGAAAGAAGGGAAAAAAGGAAAGAAAATAATTTTAAAAATAAAATATTATAAATGTTTTGCTCATGTCAATGTTAACCAAATGCTTAGTATTCACGTCAGCGCCAACCGGTCAAATTTGATCCAATGGACTAAATTTTTACAATTACAATAGGTTTATGACTCAATTAGTTAAAGCAATAAGTTTAGAACTAAATCCACATAATTGCAATGGGTAAGACTTTTTTGGTAATTCTCCCGTAACGGCTATTTGAACATCATGCTAATAAGGTGACAGATTTGAGACTTGAGTGAAGTTTATGGTTTTTCTTTAGAAAAAAAATTCAGGGTATAACCTTACCAAAAAAAAATCGGGGTATAATTAGGACTAAATCTAAAGTTTGGATTATTTTTATATATAAAAACAAGTTGGGGATAGAATTGGAATCTAACCTAAAATTGGGGGTTTCTTTTTAGATAAAAAATTTCTGAAGTAAAATTGGAAGTGAACTTAAAGTTGAGGTTGAGGATTCTTTAGAATATTAAATCCAATAACAATTTTTTTTTCCAACACAAGGCGGAGATGTCAAGTTGTTTTGGTTTTTCTAATTTTATTTTTTTGCCTTTTTGTCACTATGTTATAATGGGTGTTTATAATAATCCTTGGGAACTGAGCCATAATCCTTGATGACCGTCGAAAGAAAAAAATAAATAAATCTCTCTATTAGTACTAAAACTTCCAAGATTTTGTGTATTACAACATTTTGAATAGCAGTTATGAAAAGAAATTTTGCAGAGAGGCATCATTTGTTATGATATGAGGATCCATTAATAGACCATAAAACTGCCGCATTCAAAAACCTGTCCAACACAAAAATTATTTCCTCCAAAAAAAAATTATTTATTACATTGAATCTCCAATATTATACAGTAGATTAGACGATCTGTCATTGTGCATCATCCAAGTATCAGTCCTAAAAATTCCCTTCAGCTATACGGTCCAGCCACGGTAATTCTATCATCTGATGACTACATGAATGGACAATATGACGGCGGCGGCGACCACGAGCACGGCGGTGGCGACCACGAGCACGGCGGTGGCAGCTGCGAGCAAGAGCACGGCAATGGCGGCTGCGAGCAAGAGCACGGCGATGGCGGCTGCGAGCAAGAGCACGGCGATGGCGGTGAGCAAGAGCACGGCGGTGTCGGCTTCGGTGTCGGCTTCGGTGTCGGCTTCAGTGTCGGCGGGGGTTTAACACCTGGAATCTTAATCGGTAAAATGACAGTTTTGGGCTTAGGTTTACGACGATTTCTGAGCAGGACACCGCCGCCTACAACGAGGACAATGACTATGGTGACACTGACGCTAACCCACCTCGGAGAGTCCCACCATGGAGTGTTGTTGTCTTTGAACGATATAGAAATAGGAACGTTCCCCGCCGACGGAGAAGGGAAGTACGGGAAACCCGGACAATTTTGTGAACAATTATTGTTCGCCATCAAGAAAACTGCCTGTAGTTCAATGCAAGCAGTGAGTTTGCGAACATGTTTCGAAGCATCGATTCATACCAAAAGATAGTACTTTATTAGAAAATAAATACCTTTTTAGCGAGATATAATGAGTCTCGAAGGTGTTGGCACGTACCGTAACAAGAACTGAGCAAACCAGAGAGTGATGTTATTGCTCTTATTCTTACGCAAACAGCACAGAAATGCGAATTTCACTAAGATGGGCTCTCATTATATTGGCTTTCCACAGTGTCTTGGTCAACTCGTCAACAATAATATTTAAAGTGAGGATGTACGTAAGAAGTGATGACTGAGAAACGGGACAAAGAGTTGGGAAATTTCATATCACGTACCGAACAGTCATTATTTGATATTGATGACATTGTTAACAGATACTAAATACAATAAAGGCATCCAATCCGGGACAGTGATTCGACCGCAGACACAGAACATTTAAGGTGGGACACTACTATCCTCGAGTCTTGACAAGAAACACTAGAAATTAAGTTGTTACTATCGAATCAACTCATAATTAAATCTCGCAATAACTTTTGAATGGGATTGAGTCCAAAGCTAAGAGAGCATTGGCTGAACCTCATCGATGGCCCGTCGGGGTTGACAACTCTCGCCGGAGAAGTTGGAATGGCAGGCGCACCCCTAAAACACCCCTGGCCATATACAATCTATCTCTTTCTCCCCTTTGGTCCAAATTCTTTTGTTGGCTTTTTAGTTCTCCATTTTCCTTTTAATCTTTTTCTAATGAGGAGTTTGCATGATGCCACATTAGCACCACATTTTCTCAAAAAACATTAATAATAACACATTAGATCTACGTCAGATTTTTAATGGAGATCTTAGACAAAATCGTGGCGAAAT
The DNA here is from genome assembly GCF_016545825.1 of Eucalyptus grandis. Classification (NCBI taxonomy): domain Eukaryota; kingdom Viridiplantae; phylum Streptophyta; class Magnoliopsida; order Myrtales; family Myrtaceae; genus Eucalyptus; species Eucalyptus grandis. Next base: position 42,436,555 of record NC_052619.1, read on the forward strand.
GTATCCGTCACACGTAAATAAATTTGAGGTTTTTGATGATAAACAAATGATTTAGGATATTAGTGTTACGGTGATTATAATTTAAGATTTATAGTGACATATTTCTTTCTTTATATTTGCGAGATACTTGATAATCAAGCTCATCTCCCTGACCTACGACCTACTGCATGCAAAAGATTCTTATTCCTTTGGAGTGCGTGCGAAAAGGCTCTCTTGCTACGAGGCAAATGTTCGGAGTGCGTGCGAAAAGGCTCTCTTGCTACGAGGCAAATGTCGTTTCCACTACCTTCTGTTCATGCGCTGTCAAGTGGGCCTGAAGCTTGACATAAATAAATAAATAAATAAATAAAAAGAAAGAAAGAAGTGGACCTGAATCTGCACTCTAAGTCAAGGACGGAAAGCAAAATAGAGTTATATTTTTCCTTTCTGATAAGCTTTAAGGCAATTTTAAAAGGGACACTATACATATTGTTTATTAGTGTTTTTTTAATCGTTCGGTGAATATAAAGTGGTCAAGCACATGGAATATCGAGACAAAGTATGGGATTAAGAAAGTCATGGTCTAAAAAAAAGCAAAAGAAAATAAAAGACAACTATCTCTAAAATTTCAACTTTAATTGAGGTCAGCCGATGTTCAATATAAGTATAGCCCAAAATAAAAGAGTGCAGTGCTCATCATTATTTGCGTCCTCAAGAGACAAATTGATGTACCTTTTTATAATTCGTGTATTCTTCTTGTAGTGAAAGCTTCATATGAGGACGAGAGAATTATAGCAAGTGCTTCTCCCTAGCAAAATTTGGACGCAAGTTCTAAGAAGACGAGAAAAACTAAGTCTAGGGCGATATAAGTAGGCCCAAGTTATTGAGATGGGGTTCTTTCAGGCCCACCGATGAACTCAGTAATGGAATGTTTAGGAAAGAAAGTGTATCGCCTATGAAACCCAGGACATTGATCCCCATGTATTTGCTGCCTTCCAGGCTTGCTTTCAAATGGGTTTAGTCCACACACATGCTTTTTTTGTTCTTTACCGCAAGCCCATTGACCTTTTTTTTTTCTTGTTAAAGCCATTACTCCATTATCACAAACCGTGATTCTCCCATGCTCTCCGACTCCTGTGAGTGGAGCTTGGTGTCCTTAGGTGAGGAATGAGTAATGTAGAAGGGATAAATATAACTGGTTCGTGGGAATGGCATCAAGGCATTTGTATTAAGAGTTCTAGAACAAAACGATTATATCTCTAAAGAGCTCTAAAGGCGAATTTGGCCTCTCATGCACAAATTAATTAGGATTTGATACCACTCTCCTAATGAGGGCATGGCAAGGCGAAACCAAGTTGTGGTGCCCAAAGTATTATGTGTGTATCGCTCGAGGGATTGGTCTGAGCAAAGCTAGGCATGGTAAGATCCGATTTGATGAAGCTATTCGCCATAGTGTTCTCTATAATATGCACATTTAGACTATGCACTGATGCAACATATTTTAACTTTAATTCATGCAATTGACTCACTTACCAATATCAAGACTTTGCAAAGCATATGTATCAATTGAACATATGTATCATGTAATTCAATTCTCATGAAGGATTTGAGATCAAACAAGCACATTTGCAGACTCAATTTGATCAAAATAGAATCCGGATCAATGCGGGGCAAACTATCTTATGTTTGGATCTAAGCGATTTTGACCTAATTAAACAAGTCTAAAGATTTCAATATACATACATATATATATATATATATATAGGACATGCAAAACACTAATACGAGCAACTTTCATGAAGGAAAGTTATTCCAGAACTCAACACAAAAATCAATATAAAAATGTAAAAATTAGGGATCAACACAAAATAGACTGACCTAGGCTTGGATCTAAGTAGATTTAACCTAGTTCAACACATCCAAAAATCACAAAAAAAAAAAAAAAAAATGCAAAACATGCACAAGATGATTTGAAACAAAACTCGTGAATGAAAGATTGTCCCAAAATTATTATAGGAGGCTACACAAAAATAGTAAAATCTCATTTTGGAACAAGAATAGAACCGAAAATCCTCTTAAACTACTGTAGAATCGCTCATCTTTAGAGGTATTTTACGAGGGTCAAACAACACTCGATTAAGGCATACAATCTATATTTTTGAAGCTTGAGATATGTATTATCTAAGCCTAAGAGGACTTGAGTTGAAACGAGGTCATCTCGTTTTGACCAAAACAATAAGTCAGTCCTAAGGCTACGAAATTGCATATTTAAGCAAAATCAAACACAATTATTCAAGTTCATCATTCGAAAGCACTTAATTGTAGCAAAACATAATCCAAATCCATCATCTAGCATCTAATTATCATATATTTACTTAAAATTGAACCCTAGCCCCAGCCAGCTAATTTGGCCTCACTTCACGGGGTTCAAGACCGAGAAATCACCTTTTATCGCGATTTAGTCGATTTTGATCGAAATCAATCGAAGTTTTTGCCAAAACTTTGATCAAACCTCCACAAACCACCAAGGAATAGATTCGGACAACGAGGAACAACTTCAAAAGGTGGTTGAACCGCTTGCAACGAAGGAAAACTAAACCGATCCAAAACTGAATCGGTCTGGACGCCTTTGAAAAAGATCAAGTTGCTGGAGAAGATCCAATGATTGATCTACCTGGTTCTTATCACGATCACGCCTAATACAACTTGTGGATTTGATTCGAAGTGATCAGCACCTCCCGGAAGCTTCGGCCGCCTTAGATTTGCGCAAAAGATCGAAACTAGTCCAAGAGATGGACCGATCTTCATGTTGGCGAAGAAGATCAAACTTGAAAAGGCAGATCAAGGAGTTGCTAGAGGTGAAATACACTCCTAGCAGCTAGAGTAGGATGAGTAGATCGCTAGTGAGGATGAATCGTCGCTGGTGGAGGCTAAACTAGTAGCAATCCGGTTGCCAAAAAGAGGTCCGGTCAGACCGAGTTAGAGAGAGGAAGAGAGATCTGTTTTTTGGTGCCAAAACAAAGAGTACAGAGAGAGAGAGAGAGAGAGAGAGAGAGAGATTTTCGTGCCTAAAATGGAGGGAAAATTTCACTTATATACTCCTCAAATGAAGTGATTTCAACCGTCGATTCAATTCAATAGTCGAAATTTCGATCCAATGATCAAAAATCGATTTCAAAGGCTCCATTATGATCTTGAGGTGTCGGGTAATTGATCTGGTAGGTTTGATTTGCAAAAACCCAAGCCAAAATTGGGAATTACATCAAAATGTCCGATTAGGGTTAGTTTGCAATTTAATGAAATTCGAGGACCAATCTACAAAATTTTGGGAAATTGAAGGTGCAAAAGTGAAATTGACATTGAGAGGATCCCGAAACCGGTCACCGAAGGTTAGGAACTAGCCAACAAGGAGCTAAACTGGCCAAGCTCCCATTGGTAGCAAGTCAAACTGGTCAAACCAATTCAGTCCAATTTTTGCCGATTTCTGACCAATTCTTAGTTCTTATCATTTTGTTCGCCCTTATGGGTCCAAAATTTATGCGATTTGATCCTTTAAGGAATTTTTACCTTATTTAAAAAGAAATTAGCCAGTTAAGGTACAATTAAGCTAATCAAACCTTATGAACATGATCTAGGGGTCTCTTATTGATCTAATTGAATGATTGTCATGAAAAATAATTAATCAAAATCATCGGTGCTTTGAATTGGGCCTAAAGGGCTAAAATGCTTAAATTTGCAATTCAATGGGCAAAATTGTAAATTAACTAAAATTGAATTCAATTAGTGCCACAATTGCCCTATCTAATGAACTACTCATATGCAAGATCACTTATCGTATTCAAATTGACCTTGAATTGAAGCGCTCGAGCTTAGGTCAAAAATGGATCTAAGCCTAATATTAAAATTGGACCTACATTTATGGAATTAAACAATATTCATGAATGGCTCAATTCAAATTTTGATAACTAAAGCTTAATTGCTTGACTTTCTTATGCTCGGGAGGGTAAAATCCTTCAAATTTATAAGTTTTGGTGTGAATTTTTCAAAATCGATTTTGAATTTGGACTTATCTTAAGAAAATGAGTGAGAAACAATTGTTTGTTTGCAAGTCATGAATTATCGATTTTGGTCCCCTAATTAAGGCTCAAAACAGCAATTCGCATTTTGACTTGGTAAATCATGAAATTGCATGCACAAGCATATTTAAAACTGCCCCTAAACCAAATGTCAAAGAAGAAACTACACTAATTATGACTAGAATAAAAGTAATTTTATTTTTGGTCGATTTAGAATCTAAAACTAAAAAATTCAGAAATCAAGGTCATTAATCAAATTTCGTGGAATTTTCGACACAAAAGTCAAATTGACATTAAAAGAAACGTATTTGTGTATTTTTTTATTTTTTCGATTTTTTTGTCAAAGGTTTGACCAAAAGTCAACCATTTAATTGATTTTTCCTAAAAGGTTGATTTTTTTTTGTCAAATCTTTGAATTTTTGATAAATTGATTTGACAAAAGTGAAATTAAGGTTAAATGGCATCTTTTGGGTAAAAAGCCAATTTTTTACTTGGGTTGACTTTTGATCAAAAAGGTTTACCAAAAAGTCAACCTAAAAATCAATCGTTTGACTTTTCAAATTTTTTCTTGAAAATGAATTAGAAATTACTTAAAAACAATAATGCAAAAGAAATAAATGAAAACAACACTTTTGGCCGAGAAATGGGACTTTGTCACAATAAAAAAACGCAAATCTCAATTTCTATTTTTTATCAAAGCGTCAACTAAAAATCAGGTGTCAACAACCACAAGTTTATGACGTGCATAGGCTGATCTTCTATGAAGTGCGTATAGAAGTTATTTTCATCAAGGGATGTTTGATGCAATATAAACATACATAGGACCTTTCTATTCTCTCTTTCTTCTATAGGTTTTGGTCATTGCAAATCCTGCAGATACGTGTGCATTGGTTTTGAAGGATTTTGCACTATCTATTCCTTAAAAAAAACGTTACTTGTCTCACTAGACCTGATCGTAATCGAGCATTGAGTCAGATTTTGGATAAATTGAATGTTCCAACTCATGATGTGAAAAATGTCATCATATAGGGAAATCACTTGTTAGCTCAAAATCCTGATGCCAATCATGCTATGGTTAAGACAATATTTCGTGAATATCTTGTGCATGAATTCATTAACGATGATGCATGGTGAGAAAACTCTTTTTGAGTTGATTATGGACAGATTTTGTTGGTATTATGGTTTGAGTTTTCTGAATTAGTAAAAAAAATTATTTGCTGAAGGTTGAATAGAGGGTTTATTATTGATTTCCAGCTGAAATTACTCGATCTCCTTGGGATTCAAGGGCAAAAGCTATTGCTGGAGGGGCCTGCGATCACGTGCATTATTGGGTGCTTGAAACTCCAGAAGTAGCGATGCCTTTTTCCTTTTCCTTTCTACTTTATCTCATTTAGATTATTAGTTAGGCTTATGTTTTTCTTTTTTACTAAAATATTGTTATTTTGATTTCACTTTCTCAGGGTAAGTGGATTTTCCATGGGGGTGTATTCTGATGGCTCTTACAATGTACCTACTAGCCTCATCTATTCCTTCATTGTAACTTGTCGCAATGGAGAATGGACCATCGAGTAAGGTATCAAAAATTTCGATTTTCCCATTAAAACCAATTACAAACTTCATTATTCTTTTGGCTATCAAATTTTGTCTAGAAACTACTTTTGGTCCAAGATATTTATCTTGCACTTCATCCTTTTGCCTTGCAATATAATATGGCACTCTAATCTTTTCATCAAACTATTTTTTGAAAACTCATCTTTGGTTGGTGGCGTACTTAGGGCGTATGATAAAATTTATACTTCTCTATTTCTTTGTTTCTCTATTCCCCGAAACAAGTTTGGAACAGAAATCTGTTTGGTAACGCAAGAAATTCGTTTGGTAACACAATTTGATTATTCTATTTTTGGAACAGATTTTTATTCCATAAATAAATTTGAAGAATAAATCAAAAGCTAAAATTTTTAACATCTCAATTTCTGAAATTGAAATTGAAAAATCAATTTCTTGCCAGAAATCAACTTCTATTTCAAAAATTTTGTCATGCGCGCCCTTAGTCATCTGAGATTCAGTTGTAACCGTCTTGTTCTGTGGTCTTGATGAGGTCTCGGGAAAGAAGATGGATTCGATAGTGGAAGGACTTATGAAACAGCACTTGTGTAATGTTGCCTCTATTTGCACGCCGTAGCCGTGGGAAGTGTAGTACTTGTAGCCATCTCCACCGCCGTGCGCATTCCCCTTCCCCTCTCTTCTATGTTCCGTTTGTTTAATTTCACTATCTAATTTTTCATAGTTTAAAACTACTTTTCCTATTATATGCGTTTATCAGGGGTTTTCCTTATAATTGTCATGAAAAAAAAAAAACTGACCCTCCAAAAATAATGGTGAATTAGTCGAACATGACATGCACTTTGAGCGGAGCTTCAACTAAAATTGACCGGAGAGCGAAAGGGACAAGTTTCAAGATATATCCATATCCACTCGCATGAAATGACATTCACAAATTAAGACTCCCTTCATCTCGCAAAAAATACGGCGGTTTTGCAAAATATTTTCCAGAATGCCATTTTCCAAGAAAATGTATTTATTTTCTGATGTTTCAATGAACCTGAAAATGAAGTGCAAAATATTTTTCTTTGCTTGGTAAAGAAAAAAATTTCTCCATACACTCTTTTTCAATAATTTTATTATTATTTTACTTTTTAAAATCTATTTTTCATTATTTTTTATTTTTAGAAAACCGATTATTAATTTTTTTTTTTTTTTTTTTTTCTTTCTTTTTCCTCTTCTTCTTCAACCAATTGTCGACCATAGGCAAGTCTCAAGCTCACCCAATCGATGAGCGCAAGTCTCACCACATGCTCAAGCTCACCGACCTCAAGCCTTGCTAGATTGGTGATCTCTAAGCTTGCTAGCCTCGAGCATAGCCAGATCAACGAGCCTTGAGCTCGACACCCACGCTCACTTGTGGCCTATCACCTTGGCTAGCGACCAACAAGAAAGAAGAAGAGGAAAACAAAGAAAACTAAAAATAAAAATAATTTTTAAGAAAAAAATAAAAAGTGGGGCCTTGTAGGAGTGTGAGATTAAAGAGAGCAAGTGAGAAAAATGTTGTTCATTTTTCAAAAATGAAAAAAAAATCCCTATTTTAAAAGACTTTTTTTTCCTTCGTGAAAATGTTTTTTTTTTTTTTTTTTTCACGTAATTCATTTCCATGAAAAGAATACCAAAAAATCCAGAAAATATTTTTCTATAAATTATTTTCCGTAAGACAAACAAAACCTAAGAACCAATTCAATTTCCACTTTCGGATCGACTGCCATCGTTTGTCACGTAACATTGGCAAGTATATACAAATGGATTCACTGCAAATCAATGTTGTTGGTATTGAGGCGCTTAAGGCTCCTTTCAATACTTCCTCTGATGTCTGCAGCATCGACTCATAAAACCTTTGCACTCTTGTGGATATAACTTGATGTCGGAACAGCCACATAATTTTGTTCCCAAATTGACCGATAATGGAAGAATGATAATTACATCAGCAATTAAGGACGTTGTCTTTCCTTACTTGGTGATTTCATAATTGATATTAACCAAAACAAGTTCACTTAGCGCTGTCCTATAATGGATTGAGTTACATAGTGCCACCCAGGTTTGAAACCCACTCTTAGCTCCGCCGACACCGTCATCGATGCCGCCAGCATACCATGCGCGTTTACAACACACATTCTTGTCGATTGTTGTCCACCGCCATCAGTTTAAACTAGAGCGAAAGTTAAAAGACCTGCGTCGCTCGAGTATGTGATGATTGTGGCCACACCGAGACCCTCGCATACATGTATAATCTCAGCAAATTAGGTTAAGTTTTTCACTGAAAATCTTCGAGCACTCGCTTAGATACATAACATTCTGAATGCTAGAGCATCCTTCATCAATGCTAAAAGACCAGATAGTCGAAGATTACACCAAACCATCGAACAAATTCTGCCTTTCTCCTTCTGGTAACAAATAGTGGCCATGCCTTACAGGCTCTTCTCACATATAGAGCCGCTGTAATGGCAAATGCTGACAGTAAACCTACCGAACGAGTCACTCTCTACGTCATGAAGTTTAAATCGGGAACTGAAATTAAGTCCGATACCTTGCTCTTGTGGAACCGTTAGCAGAGAACGTGGTCCTTTCCCTCTAATCTAATGGAGTAGTTTCTTGATGTACTTACTGACTGCAAAGAAATGAACCCTCTTTTATCCTTCATAGCGATTTAACCTTGCAACTCCTAACCAAATGGAAGAATGAGATGACACGGTGTCCTAAAGTAGAGATCCAGAACATAAGACAAAGTAAAAGTTACGGCAGGCTTTAGCTCTTCCAACTCGTGTTAAGTGCCCTTAGACAGTGCTACTACATGCCAAATCGAAGAGCTTCAGAAGGAGAAACTTTGGTTGTTTTCAATTGCTTTAAAATGAGCGTAGCTGAGATGAGAATACTTCGTGAGATTTACAGGCACACAGGTTAAAGACAAGATAGAAATGAATATATTAGGAAGGTATTGCCCCGATTGAAGAGACGATGAGAGAAGGACGTTTGAGATGGCTTGGACCATTTTTTTATAGGTAAAAGAGAAGACTAGTATAGGGCGCCGAGGGGGTGAAGCCCATATACAAAAAAGCTCGGAACCAGACGAGCCCATTTACAAGACAAATCATCCACAATGTCAATTAGAGCATTTACATTACTTCCTAGTATACCAAAAGTCCCCAAATTTCTATAATCACTATAATGGGCTGTTTCTCTCCAATGAAAGCTCTCTTATTCCGATCTAGCGACCACGTTGAGAGAAGAACTGCAGATGCCCTAGTGAGGAGACGTGAGCAAGGATTGGAACATGTGCTTAAAGGGGCAGGAGAAGACCTTGAAGGACATGGAAGGAGACGATAAAGAAAGACAGAGTACTTAGAGCAAAAAGATGTAAAGAAGGATTGAGCATAGAGGGGTGATAGAATCCTTACAGCCAACTGCAATTAGTGGGTGAAGCATGGTGTTTTGTCGCATTGTTCCTTTTCATATCTGCTGAAAAGAGCACAGAAACATCAATGTAGAAGAACTCCAGCATTCTAGGAGCAACTGCAAAATCTCTCTAAAAGGTACCGAAGTTTTAAGACCATTTTCAATAGGTCATTAGATTTGATCATCCTATCTTTAGGTGATTTCTCCACTAATCAACAGGACTAATGTGCAAAACATCAGCGCCACATCCAGACTAACATTACATTGACCTTTCTGAGGAGCTTAAATGAGATGTTACACTTCTTGCAGTAACCTTGACGACTGTTTTAGAAAAATGGAGAGTTGAACATGGCATATCCATCCAAACAGAACACAAAGTTCATCATCCTCCCTCGACCCATTCATAAAGCATGACAAATTTGAGAAACTCCAAGTCCCAGGATATGATTCTCAAGATCAGTGTTATAAGCCACCACAGACAAAGTGATAATCCAGAAGAGACTGATTAAACTCTCAATCCTTGTCAAGGATCAGGACTTCAGCCAGCTACCAATATAGAGATCAGATCTTCCTTACGTCTCCTTCTTCATTGGAATGGTATACTGCAGAAAGTTGGAGATTAAGTAGATGTTGGTATACACTAATGCCAAACAAAATATGCAGAGAAATCTTCACTAGATGACTGCTCAAAAGGAAAGGGAAAATAGGGAAACTAGAGGATGCAATTATTTCTAGAAGTCTAATAGTTCACTTAGACATACGTGGCCATGTGCATCAATGGATGGTCAAAGCAAGTGACTGAATCCCTCATTTCCTATGGAATGAAATTTCTGTGATCTTCTGCAGTAATATGAGGATCTGAACCTGAAGAAGAAATGAGAAGATATTAAAAGAGAAATGGTCTAGCGATTGTGAGATATAACTTAGATGAAAGTCAAAAACAAGTAATATTAAAGATCTGTTTCAGAAGTGTGAGGATAAAGAGATATACTGACAGCCTCTGCAGTGTCTAGTATATTAACAGCATGATCGTATGCATAACATTTCGTGGGCCTCTTTCTCTGTATTCTGCTCTTCAAAAATGTCATCTGAAAGGTAACAGGCCACTTGCCATCTAGGATAAAACAGAACCAACGCCACTTATTTATAGATCAACTTAATACAACAACGCCACAAGGAGATGTCGAGCAAAAGGCACTTGATTAAACACACTGCAGTTCCAACACAATTAGTCAAACACCCAGGGGCCAAAAGACGGAATTATTTCCCATACCGTGCCAAACGTGATTTCGTTAAATATGATGTTGGAGTCTCTGAGCTTCCTGTACTCCAACGCAGTCTTCCCAACTTTTCTGAAACTGCTCAAGTAGTGCATCTATGTTGAAATCACAAAATTCAGCGAAAGATTGACTTTTTCATGACTTCAATCTCGAGAGATCATATGTTAAGAGGTAACTAAATAATGAGATTCCATACAACTGGGTGAAGAAAAGTTTATGTGCCAAGGCAACATCAGCTAACCATTAGCATCTTTATTCTCACGTTTTGTTTTCCCAGACAAGTTTTGGAGGAGTATCACACATATTTTCCTGCCGTCGCTCGAAAAATAGCGGATCTCACATGACAGTCGGTCAGGAACTTCACGGATCAAGAATTTATTCATCCTCTGCTGTTCTATTCCTTTGCCATAACGAGAGCTTCCATGGTTTTAAGGACGGAGAGGTCATTCGTAGTTTATTACCTGATGATTTCAGTAGCATGACTCCTCGAGATATCTCATGTCACTTTACAGATGAATACCAGTAATTGGCAGTTCAGCCCATGCCGACTTCCGGACAGGAACATCGAGACATCTACCTCTGCGCCCAAGCTTTTTCTGTGTGTCGATCATCTGTCACCACTACACTACCTCTTTGCACTAATAGTAAGAACACACCGATTCAACGTGGGAATTTCTGGCCAATTCTCGCATCTGGTCTATTAGTTCTACCATGGAAATTTTCGGCTCGCCTTGCATAGCAGGTGCTCGAGGTAACATTAACAGCAAGAAGAGCGTCAAAGGGGTTGATATCGGACTGGACGGACGGGAAGACATGCTAATCAAATCACTTGCTAAATGATTCCATAGATTGTAAGCAGCCCTCGTAACTGGTGACTACATTCAACGCTTACAAACAGTTTATCGTATTACTAAGTACAACAATCTTGGCAAGCCAATTGATCCCGCTCCACCAGTGGCATAGGTATACACAACAAAGGGATCCGGCTTCAAAAGCCGAATCGAGAAGCCACTTGATTCTCCGGTCCGGTCCATCCAAATGCGAAAATGCAAACTATCTAGATAGTTACAGGCAAAATAGTGAATTTAGATAATTAATCGAGAGGACATTGGAGAATTGGTTTCGAGGTCGATTTTTCTCCTACGGTTTTAGATTGCAGCGCTAGCTTTAAAACTACCAATTTAACTTTGAGGGTGCTAGGGGTCCTAGTGATGATGGGAAGACCATGGATGGTTGCTTCTTTTCATCAACATCCAATACTGATAATTACACAAATGATGCATGAACTTTAGCCAAATATACAATGTGATCTCTAGATTTTAATTTAATACACAATGTGGTCTCTGAATTTTTTGTACACATCCAATTTAATTCTTGGTGGTCCATGGACTAAATTGGACGTGCACTAGAAGATCATAAATGCATTGAATAAATTAAAAAATCATGAAACACGTTACACATTTAGTTAAAATTCAGATATTACATTACACGTTAAGCTAAAATTAAGACGCTATTTATGTCTTTTTGTTTTCTGAAGCTCCACAATAAAAGATGTCGCCATGTTAGCAAAAGCTACAGAGGTCTCAAATCGTGTCTCCGCGAAGGAGACGATGCTCAAAAAATTCATTACCCGGGTCGAAATCAACTTCCAGTCTCAAGACTCTACAAAGCTGTGGCCAACTTCACGAATTCGGTGGACTAATTAATCATCAGTCTTCTCAGCTTCATACTCTCCATTAATTTGTTGCCTGAAAAATCATTACTTATTTGGGTAAATATCACAAAAAATCTCAAATTAATATACATATAATGAATTTATCCTAAATTGATTTGTTAACCACAAAAAGTCACAAACTGATATACTTATGACAAATTTATCTTAGATTAATTTTTTGACCATAGAAACCTAAATAGATAAATTTGTGACAATTTTACAATATATCAATTTCTTTTAAATTGAATTAATATTATGAAAGAACCATAAGCTATTACACTTGTGACAAACGGATGTTCAAACGTGTCATCCAACTTAGTAATTTGATATTAAAATTTAACGAAAACTACCAATTTAGAAAGGATAAATTTACCTTGACCTTAAGTGTACTAATTCCATTCACTCTTAATGTAGTCATGAGATAATATCACAAATGGTTCTCAACTTTTGGCTCAATGTTCAATGTCACCTCTAGATTTTCAATTCGTTTAATGTAATCCATTAACTATTGATAAATGTTCAATGTAATTCTTAAATCATATGAAAAATGCTTAAAAGCTTCGAGATCATAGTGAAAATCGAATGAAAGTTCAGGAATCACATCAAATGAATTAAAAATCCATGAACAACACTACATATTAGATCAAAGTTCAGAAATTACATTAAACAAGTTAAAGATTCAGAAACAATATTTGCATATTTAACCAAATTTCATAGCTCGTCCGTGCCATTTTCCCTTTGATCGAGACCCTTCATAGAAAGAACGTTGTCCACAAACGAGTCCTCATTCATCCGTTAAGTTTAAGGGTCTATAAAAGTGCCAAGAACACACGTCAAGCAATAATGCACAAGAGAACTCCATGAACGACCACCGTACAAATAGCTTTCGCTCGCGAACGCTGCACAGCGCTTTGCATGTAATCATTCTCAGCACCAGATCGCCACATTTCACGCCCTGATCCACTATGTGTAAGCCGAGCAGACCCTCGCTCAGCCATGCAAAACACCAGTAGAAGACACTCCCGCATGCAAATCCACCTCGCCACGTCCCGAACGCCCCTTCGCCGATCCCCCTATAAATGCCCCCGCCATCTCCACGCTTCTTTCTCAGCTTATTCTCTCCTGGCTTACTACCATGGCTGCATCTTCTTCTTCCTTGTTGCTTTCTCTAGGGCTCCTCGCCGTCCTCTCCGGCCTCCACAGCTGCTCCGCCCACTTCGGGGAGTTCTCGGGCCAGGGCATCTGGCCTTTCGGCCGGCAACAGCAGCAGCAGCAGCGGCACCCGCTCCGGTACAGGAGCGAGTGCCGGCTCGACAGGCTGAACAACCTCGAGCCGAGCCGGAGGATCGAGGCCGAGGCCGGGTTCACCGAGCTCTGGGACGAGGAGGAGGAGGAGTTCAAGTGCGCGGGGGCCATCGCGGCCCGCCACGTCATCCGCCGCAACGGGCTCTTCCTGCCCTCCTTCACCAATGCCCCGGAGCTCGTGTACGTGGTTCAAGGTGAGGTTTGATCCTTGCGTGCGCTTAGGTTATATTTACCGCGCGAAATGACGATTGTTATCATTGCATGCAATTGGCGCATTTTCATCTGTTAATTGTTCTTAGAGTTCATGTTCTTTCCCCCAACATGGTATCTCATGAAGGAAAATTTTCTTTCCTGGTTGCAGGAAGTGGTTTTCACGGCGCAGTCATTCCGGGTTGCCCCGAGACGTACCAATCGGACGAGTCATCTCAGTTCCAAGGCCGAGGCCAAGGCAGGAGAGGTGAGGAGAGTGAGCAACGAGGAGACCGACACCAGAAGGTCCGGTTTATAAGCGAAGGCGATGTTCTCGCGTTGCCCGCCGGCGTCACCAACTGGATCTACAACCGGGGTCAGTCCGATCTCGTTCTGGTTTCCGTCCTCTACACTGCTAATGAAGAAAACCAGCTTGATGAGAACTACAGGGTAAGAACGTCATCATATAGCAATGATCGGGCCAAGTTAGTTGGTATACTAAATCAAGTGTCTGAACCTAATACATTCATTAGAACGAATCTCGACTGCTGGATCGAGTAAAACCCTCTTCGTTTGTGCGGTGCACTGCCTTCATCCCAGAATGATTTCTTCTTTAGCGCACTAGCACTTTGCAAAAGAATGCATGTTTCCTAGAGCACACACAAGGAATTGCCAGTGTATATCTTAGCATTTCTATACTAATTTAGCCACAAATGACCTGATTTTGACTTCCTGATGATCTTTAATGATGTTTTGCATGGGTCATCTAATTTCTCTCCCCAGCAATTCTTCCTAGCTGGGAACCCACAACAATACCAACAGCAAGGAGGGAGGAGCCGGAGATACGAAGGCCAGGGCCAGAGCCAAAGCCGGCGCGGCCAGCAACAACAAGGCCGCCGACGCCCACAACAGCAACAGCAACAAGAGAGCTTCGGCAACATCTTCAGCGGCTTCGACGACGACATCCTCAGCGACAGCTTCAACGTTCAGAATGAGCTAGCCCGGAGGCTCAAGGGGGAGGACGACCAGCGGGGCCACATTGTCGAGGTCCGGGACGAGCTCCGGATCCTTAGCCCGCGGTATGAGAGGGGTGAGCAGGATGAGCGCAGTGAGCACGAGAGGGAGCGCGAGCGTGAGCAGGGTGAGCGTGAGCGTGAGCGGGAGCGGGAGCGTGAGCGTGAGCAGAGAAGGAGGCGCCAGCGAGGCCGTGGCAGCTACGACAACACTACTGATGCCGCCAGTCCTAACGGCTTGGAGGAGACGCTGTGCACGCTCAGGCTTAGGGAGAACATCGACAACCCTGAGCTGGCGGATATATACAATCCGAGAGGTGGACGGATCACCACGCTCAACAGCTTTAGCCTCCCCGTCTTAAGCAACCTGCAGCTTAGTGCTGAGAGAGGTGTTCTTTACAAGGTAAGCAAAACTGAAGAAATCACTGAAGATTAACTTTCCAGTTATTTAATTTATGTGTGTGTTATTAAATGATTTTTTTTTTTTTTTTTTTTGGATCTGGGCCTAATTATAATGTTCAAATCAATACATGTATGATTCAAATTTTAACCCATAGGTTTGGTCTTGTTTTGCATTGTGGGTCATGCCACATTGGTCCTAAATTGATTGGACTTTTTCTAGGATATGATCAATTTTCATCTTTGTTTTTCTTTTCATGTACTATGATCTTTTTGCTATGCAGAATGCGATAGTAGCGCCACACTACTACATGAACAGCCACGCCCTGATCTACGCGATCAGGGGCAGCGCCAGGTACCAGGTCGTGGACGACAACGGGCAGACGGCCTTTGACGGCGAGCTCCGGGAGGGCCAGTTCCTGGTCATCCCGCAGAACTTCGTGGCAGTCAAGAGGGCGAGCGAGCAGGGCTTCGAGTGGGTCGGCTTCAGGACGAACGACGTGGCGATGGTCAACCCGCTCGCAGGGAGGCTGTCGGCGTTCCGGGCCCTGCCTGTGGAGGTGATCCAGAACGCGTTCGACATCTCGAGGGAGGAGTCGAGGAGGCTGAAGTACGGCAGGGAGGAGCTGGCCGTGTTCAGCCCGGGCTCTAGGGGAAGACAGTGAGAATCCTTGTGCGCATGTGTAGCTAGCTACCTATGAAGCTGAAGGTGTTAAGAAGTAAGTAAAGTAGCTTAGTGAGAGGTTAGAATTCGGAATAAAAGATGTCCTGTCCAATGAGGACTATGAGGGGATTAGTAAACTAGTAATTAAGTTAATTAAGTATGTAATGGATGTAGCACTTTGTATGAATTTGCGGGAATTAACAAGGAGAAGTTCCATCCATGAGTTTTTAATATTATTGTTTCGTTCCCTTTTTGCTTTGCGATTAAGTCCTTGGCATTTGAAAGAACTTATCATATTATGTCCTTGAAGAACAATTTTTTATAAGGGCGTGAATACTTAAATTCCAACTTTAGGAAGGGCCCCTTTGAAATTTATAAGATGCAAAGAGCAATTATTAACGCAAAAATGAATAACAAAGAGAAAGGTTCAGACCTGACATGAAGAATGAAAGGTTGCATTGCATTTGTCATTTCCTCGCTGCTTTTCAACCCAACATGTCCTAACTTCACAATCTAGATATCGAGTCCATATGTCCATGCCCTTATACTCCTGGCGTTCGATTGAATGTAGTTCGAAATTGACTTTCACGACTCGAAATTAACTTTCATGTGCCGGAGGCCTGAATAGATCACGTACAAGTCGGGGGACTAGGAAAATATGCGAATAAATAATTTTTTATGATCTCACCTGAAAAAGGTGCGCTAATTAACTTTCATTACTCGAAATTAACTTCCATGCGCCGGAGGCGTGCATAGACCACGTACAAGTCGGGGGACTAGGTAAAAATGCGAATAAATAACTTCTATATGATCTGATCTGAAAAAGGTGCACCCATAGAAAGCGAGCGCAAAAAATGTGTTGTAGGTCTAAAATAAAAGAGGTGTGTCCCAAGAGGTCCGGTCTGAGCTGGAAAGAGAGAAATAGAAAGAATGGCTTGCTTTTCTCGTGGAATCAAAGAGGGAACTTTACAAGCTGGAAGGAGGAAGAAGATGGATTGCCAACCTCACAATCCTTTTGCTAAATTTAAAATTTAAAAAAAAAAAAAAAAAAGGGGGCAGAAAGAAGGCATCAACGGTGAGAAAGATTCATTTGCTTTGTTGGATAAAATCTTAGGCTAATGGAGGAATTAGAGATATGGACATTTTTTACATAATCATTGCTCACTTGATTTCAATTCATCACATCTCAATCGTTAATTGGAACCAAATTAGTTCCTAAAATTATATACTATATTCAAAATCCTTGCCCGTGAACTGAATTTTATTTGTTTTTTCTTTTGGATGGCCTATGTACTAAATAAGTTTACAATAATTTAAATAATCATTAAGCTGTTTCGGCCGCTAGGGTTGCCTCTGTTGAATTATGCATTCATGGAGCCCCCAAGACGAAACATGACATGCCACCAAACACATGCAAACAAGTGCGAAATTAATGTTCTTTTCTTTGTCTAGTTTCTTGGTGCTTTTGCTTTCGTCACCCCAAAACCAAACCTTAGTCCCCAAGGTTGCTCCCACTAGGCCCGCCACACTTGCCGAAAGCGAAAAACACAACTTGAATAAGGAAAAGAAAAACTTTCATCTTTTAAATTTTTTGCTCTTGTTGAGTTTGCTTTAGTTTCATTTCTCAGCTGCGATGCTCCGAACTCCTTTATTTTATCATGGGAGTGGGGACATCTTTTGGCTGCAACGTTTGCGAGAGTAGCTGTACTAGTTTTAACAGGAAGGACAGGGCGCGTTTGCTTGACTGGACAGGACTCTTTTTTTTTAGTTTATCTTCCTCCTAGAATCCATCTGCACTTCACCTCTTCCTCTCTGCCTAATCCACAGAAGAAGAAGCTAGTCTTTGCTCTCAAAGTATAGTAGTTCCGCAGCGTTTCGTGTTGTGATCTTGTGCTCTTCCTTGTTCGGTTGTTACCGTGGATCATCGTCGTCTCTGTTGTCTTCGCCGCCATCGACCTTTGCAGATTTAATGTCACGCCGTGGCTTGGAGAAGAAGCTTCTTCCTGCCAAGAGGGCATGGAAGGCAATCACCAACAATCTCCGCTCGAGGCTGAACAAGATCAAGAACTCCAGGTTCATCGAAGAAGCCTCACACCGCCTGCTCTCCTCGCGATTTACACGTTATCTCCTCTCATTGACCTGCCGAGGGCGTCGCTCTCTCGCCAGGACAAGTCCATACACGGCACACCATCATCTCCATCACAATTATTACCACTACAAGTATCAGGGTCGCGATGCTTATGAGAAGAACTTCGCGCCGATATACATAGATAAACTCTTCGACGAGCCCTTGTCTGTGAGTTCCTCCAAGACTACCACATGTGTGAAAGGAGAGACCAGCAGGTCGAGAACTGAGGTTGAAGGAGGAAAACTAGCAGGAGAGACAAATGGGGAGAAAGAGTTCGACATCGACGAACGGTGGAGGGCCATTGTTGCAAAATCGCCGCAGTTGCGCGTGGACGAGAGGGCGGAGGAGTTCATCTCCAAGTTCAAGGAGGACATAAAACTCCAGAGGGAAAGGTCTGATATTGAATTCCAGGAGAGGTTGAAACGCAGCGCATAGTATAAGATTTTCTGTGTGCTTTTCATTTTCCTTCCCTTTTTTCGTTTATTCGATTGAAATTTGAGTCATTTTCCATCTTTTCTATTCCCTTATATCCCTCTTGATGAGTGAAGAACAGAAGTAATGGTGGTTCCGTTACATTTGTAGGTTTCATAAGCTGTGTATAGGTTGCCTAGGAATATGTATGGGTTTGGTTTCTGTATGTAACATTCTTTATGGCTCTTGTCAAGAGGACAAAGAGCCTGTTAAGAAAAGGTTTGGATCTATATACAATGCTGGTGTTTTCTTCCATCCCAAAAGGTGAAATGGACATTTTAAGTATGAAAGAGCTGTCAAATTACAATGCATTTTGTCTGGCGGAGCAGTTTAGTTTTATAGGCCATGCCAAAGACCTCAGTGCCCGTGCCCGAGACCTCAGTCCTCGATGGTTGTGCTCATACATGTTAATTGATTATTGCTTAATCCAAATGAAGATCTCTCATGTGTTTAAAGAAGCAACCCAAAGTGCTGATTGATTGGCCAAATTGGAGATCTTAACAATTTCTCAATTCACCATTGCTACTCTTTCTAGGTCTGGCTCTTCGTTAATGGCCAAGAAACCTGCCTGCATTTCGCTACTGAATTTAAAACAAATATACCTCCGTAATACATACCAAAACCACAAAAAAACAAGTTCAATAATTACCCAATTTCCCTATTGAAATTTCACATTAAATGTGTTATCAAACGGTTGTTATTATGAACAGTGAACAATGTATGATTTAGTCCTATTTATAGATAACCAATCAACACATTTCTTACAATAAATACCTTATCGTCACCATTACCACCATTCATGATAAACCATTACTTATTTTAATGTAAATAATAACTTCTTTACATATCCAATAGTCACTTCTTTTCACATCTAACAAAAAATCCTCATCTTGGTATGAAACGGTAGCCTGCAAGATTTCATGATTTCTCACATGCCTTTCTGCAAATATGAGAAGAGCCTTTTTATGCAGAAGGATATGCCTTGGTGGGTCAAAGCTGGGGTCAACATAGAGGCGTTTTCACAGCTCTCCATCATATCAATATGATGATCTTGTCTTTTCAAGAAGAAAGAAAAGAATTATACATCGCTTCAAAAGCTCCAAAAGGACAGATGTCATTGCAGAAAATCCTTCATAGGGTCATCAAGATGTATCTTCTTCATCCGATACGCCTCCATCTCCTCAGCCGTAACCTACCAATGTGAGCACATATGTAGGTATAAAAACAAAGTGCAGTAAGGACCTATAAATAAGGGCAACCAGTAATAGCTGTCTTGTGAATACAAGAAACAATACCTCATCATTCCATCTGACATTATATCTCCTCTTTCTCTCATCCTTCTCTTCTCTCTTTCTTTCATCCTCCTGATCAAACAATTTTACATTAATCAGAAGATGGAGACAAATTATTACCAAAAAAAAAAGATGGAGACAAAGTGAGAAGGAGAAAAGTGCTAGCCCATCTTCTTATAGATACAACAAAATATACGCATGAATAAATTCAAAGGAAATTTTGGATCAGTCATTCATCTCTTCCACAACTTGCTGTAAGAACACAGGCAGAGAGTGAAAAAAGTGAGTCCACATGTTACCTTCTTAAGAGCTACAGCAAGTTTTTTCTTGTCAAGGACCAAGTCATCAGGTACATCAGTGCCCCATGTTGCAAGCCTTTCCTCTTTAGCTGGGGAAGGGGTCTCTGTATTCATGATTCAACACCCCAACAACATCAAAATTACAGGAGACTGACTTCCGCACCCATAAATATATCGACACTAAAGCTATAAACGTTACATTAGTCAAATATAAATGCATACATCAGGGGCATCATTCGGTGACCACTTAGTTTAGAAACAACTTTACAGGGCATACTGACCTTCATTGGCTGCTTTACGAGCAATATTAGCTTTCATCAAATCCGCAGCTGCTTCAGCAGCCTCAATTCCAGCTGCACCTGTGCAATAACTATTCTTTATTGTTTGCTTACAGCATTTGTAGCCCCACTGGTGATTCTTCCACCATGAACCCCAAACACTAGTGTGATTGTTGATGTAAACATCTTCTTCATACTTGCTTTTGGGAAGAGGCGTCTCCTACACAAACCAAAGAGGAATCCAATGAATTTAGGCCATGAAGTTTTAAAAGATAAACAATGTGATAGGGAAGTAAATCACCCGTCTCGTATAATTTTCATAGATATAAAATTAAAACAACGGCATATATATAATTGCTAGCATAACTTAAAGTGAGAGAATGTTCATGAAACTAACCCCGTAAGCCACTAATAGTGTCTGTCTACCTATGCTTTAAGCTGGTTAAGGCTCAATACAAGCTGAAAGGTATCAGCAAGACACGGCATACCATTCCTTTTATAAGTCTTCCAGCACGATCATATTCAACTTGCTGTTCACTTTGTCCAAGAAGAAGTTCCCTTGGTACTTCTTCTTCAGCAGCAGCATTGCCATACTTCTCCATGATAGCATCCTTCATTTTCGACTTCAACTTCTCCTTGATAACCTTATAGTTCTTATAAAGCAATTCAGCTTGGGATGGAGCAGCTTGCATGTGAATATCTTGGCCTTTCTCAGATGCTTCCCAAGCATGAATATTCAGTTGCTTGAAGTCCAAAGCTTGTCCACTCATCCTATATTGGTTATCACCCTGTCACATGATATAAAATTGAATCAGAATTATTTATTTCCAAGTCATGCAGACCAACGTAGACAAGCGAGATAGTAATTAAATGCAGACAGACTTAGCCATAAAATTTTTCATTCGGGTCAGCATCAGGGAGAGGATCTTCACGCATTGATCGGGTTTTAGGATCATAGTATGCAGAATTGACATCAAGATTCAAAAGGTATTTAGCAGTATCCTCTCGAATACGCAAATTTCTGCAATAAGAAATACAATTCAGATCCTCTTCTAAAGATAATCAAAGACCATAGTTACACACCTTATTAAGAAAAATGACCATTTATAAATCAGGGAAAAAGCTAAAGGCACCTGACAGTTCCAGTACTACCACCACCAGTCGTGCGGACACGCTTCTCAACCTTGGCAAAGTCCATCTGCTTACTTTCATCAACTTTGGCCTCATCAACCTTCAAGTCCTCATCATCCTCTTCATCGCTGACCTCACCTTCCCCATTCTGCTTGTTTTTCTCCTCCAACTTTTTCAACTGCTGTTCTTTCAAGTACTTTTTTCGCGCTTCATCTCTTGCTTCATATCTCTCAATAACAAGAGCATAGGTTGCTGCATCGTACCCATTCCACCGGTCTCGCTTTCCATCATAATCCAGTTCAAATGTCTCTATCTTCTCATCCGGTGCAATGTGCATGCTTGTCCATTTTGCTCCTTTTTGGCGGGGCCTCTCCACGCAAGACTTTGCATTATGCGTCATTGCCCCACAACTTAACAAGCAACATGGAAAAGTATCATTTGCATCAGTCCAGGGAAGTCCATGAAAGGAAGAAGGTCATCCATTTTTTTTCCATTTCCTGTGTGATAGAAGTTTTCAATTTGCAATAATATTTTTTTCTTGGTCTAACAAACATAAAGACTTCCCTTAATACACTGATTCATGACATACAATAAAGGTAGCATACTGTTTCATTGCAAAATGGATGGCTAGCAAGATATCTGATGATACATTAATATATGCATGTCTGATCCACATTTCAATGGTAAAAGAGAAAAAAAGAATCCCCCAATTCTCACCATGCAGCACAGGGACAGCATCACTGCTTGCTAGAATAATCCTAAGGTTCAAGAGTGACACTCTGATACGCCATTTTAAGTCATGTTCCAGTCGGCACCAAACAAAGAAATGTAAAGCACATATATAAAGGTACAGAGACATGTATAACTAAGCCTAGACGCATCAAGGCCAAGCTAAGCTACAAATGATATAAACCAAAATAAGCATCAGACATCCCCTTACTTTTCACAAGCTCCTTTCCGGTATTTATCAGCTTGAAATGTTTTCGCACCTCTGTCATACCAGGATTTCGTGTAATTTGGATCTGATTTCCATTTCCTTTGATGTTTCAAACTCTACACAGAAGTAGGTAAAATCTCAATTAATATACAGTTTAAAAATAGTCCACACTTCAAACAGAGCATTAAGAGACAGGGACTATGCATCTTACAGGCCTCTCAGCATTAAGATACCAAGGTGCAGAAGACATATACTGGGGAATGTGAGGGTTAATTTCCTTCCCATCTTCATCAACCTCGGCAGGAGCAAGGCCAGCTTTTCGTGCTTCCTCCAATTCCAATTGCTTCCGATGATCCTCCCTAGATTTGAAAGTCGCTGCAATAGAAAGATTATGGAGAATCAATATCAAAGTCATTGAAGACATGTACAGGTTACATAGAACGTATATGCAGGGTAGATGAAATTAGAGAGTACCGGCACAAGCACAGATGTAGAAATACATAACAAGAGGATGCTGAGACTTGAACCTAGATGTCACTTCCAGGATTCAATGGACTTCACAAAAAGGGCATTTGGAATTGCATTTACCACAGTCTTCCGAGTCAGACCATACAAGGCCATTAAATATACATTTGAGTAGTACCACAATAATGGAACCCAGCCTTAAACAACCAGCAAAAGAACCACACTCCTTTTGCACCTAGAATGTTATAAAGCAACTTTACAACATCTTCTCTTCACTTATTCAGGCTGCCATTTCACAAATTACCTAATTTGACAGTTATTATACATCCGCAGTCCTTGACATTTCTGTACAAGCAAAGATAATTTGGTCCCAAAAGCCACCTAAAACCCAAAGTCTCCTTCAGTGATGCAAGGTGAAAAGAGTTCTTAGTCCAACAGTTAAGTGGGACTTCAGGTGAAATCCAGCAGGTTCTGATTGCATCCCTCCTTGAGTCAGTCGATTCCACAAGCATGCAGAATCAAGCAATGTGAAATCCATTAATTCAGGAGGCCATGGACCTGCCACGCTCGCCTCCACCTTCCTAGACACCGGCTGCTCAAGGGGCAATCATGAAATGCAGCCATGTGGCCTCTACGCCACAGACTTCACGGCTCTGGTAACATCAACAACGACTCTGTCGAAATCCACTTGGACACGCCCTCCGACAACAGAAAGGCACTCAACAAGCCGCGTTCGGGGAGTATAATCTACAACATATGCATCCTCTCTCTCAATAACATACTTCCCAATCCCAACTCCCCAAGCCCACCTCCAATAATCGATCCTCCCTTCCATCCCCCCCGTATATCTCGAATTTTCTCCACATTGGAAGAGTGGGTGCCCATCAAAACAAGCAATCTCGCAGCCAATCGCTCTCCTCGTTCCAGATTTTCTCAAATATGGATGGTCAGACAGCGAAGGCGTGTAGACAAAGAAACGACTTCTCGGTGCACCCACAAGAACAGAAAGCAGACATTGCACAAAAGAAAGCACCGCACCTTACGACCGGCCCCAAGAACGCAGTGGAAAGACGAAGAGCTTGGAAGCGAATCGAACCTGAAGCGGTAGCCATGGCGGGAAGAAGACAGGAGGAGAGAAGGGCCTCTCCGTTGCAGCTTAAACTAGCCGAAAGGATCGACCTTGATATCAATGGCGGAATTGATGACCCCCTCGGATGGAAGGCGATGCAGAGTCTCGCAGAAACTGAGGAAAGAATGAGATTTGAAAATGAAAGAGAAGACGATTTATTTATTTGTTTTCCTTCAATTGTGTTTGCGTATGGGAACGTTCTAGATTCTGAAAGCTCTTTCAGTTGCCGCGCATTCTAGTGCACCCATATTTCCTTGATAAAAAAATCTTTAAAAAAAGGGGGAGGGACTACACCAAAGTTTTAAATTAGGATTTCTATCACACAAAAAATGATAATTGATATATTTATGATAAATTTACTATCATTAATTTTTGTTAAATTTTATCACTAAATTATTAAGTTAAATAAGTTTGAAGTTTTATCATCCGTTTGTTACAAGTGTATTAGTGTACGATTTTCCGTGGTATTAATCATATTTAATCAAAATTAATATAGGATAGATTTATCACAAATGTATCAATCTTGAGTTTTAATTTTGGAGTAAATTTTTCATAAGCATATCGGTTTAGAGTTTTGTCGTCAAAAACTTAGTTTGAAGTGAATTTGTTATAAATTTAACCTCTTAAATTTCCACTAAATTTTTCAAAATGTCACGATATCAATACTCTTTGTTTTCCTCCCATCGTAACGTCAACACCCCAAACTTATACTAATATGATGAAATTTGAGATTTTTTCATCACACCGATATTAATTTGGGGTTTCAGCCAAAAGAAAAAAAGTTTGGAGTGTTAATGCCATGTTGAAACAGTCCGAGTAACTTTTCAGTATTACCAAAATTGGGATATTAGTGTCTCATTAAATATAATTTATGATTTCTAGTGGTATTAAAACTTTGACCTCAATATCAATACACCGACGGAAGGGATACCTCATTATCAACTATGGATCATAATTACTGAGCACCAATCGTGCTCACGTCGAAAGAATTCAGGTTGAACGAGCAACGACAGAAGCCACTACAAGATAATCGAACCTTGCCTTAAATGTGCGAAATCTTTGGGGGTTTCTCCGATAGAAGTCCCCCTTTGCTTCGGCCACGGATCTTTGGGCTCCTCGTAATGAGTTTGTCCAAATTTTGTCTCCAGATCGTGAGAGGGCTCGGCTTCATTCGTGTCACATATCAGCTCCATACAAGTATAGGCGAAACGACATAGTCGTATTATTTACCCAAAGAATACGGTCTCACACACACAATTCACTTCAATATGATATAAATATACATCAATCTATACATATGATAAACACAGTAAACTGGATGCGTGATCAAAGTTTTGAAGTCCACCGAAAAAAATATATTTATGTTTAAGATATTAATAGTCTAGTTCATTGAACTATCCATTGCTCTATCAAATTATGGTCATGTTTAGAGCCCTGTTACAAGGTCTACCAAGATTCCTAATATATACTTCATAATATAAAATATATATATCAAGAAGAATTCATTCCATGCAACATTCACAAACCATTTTACAAGTCATCAACTTATCAACTATTTCAAAGAGAGGTTTCCCATCCAACTTCAAATAACTAATGTTTTTGCGAATGTCCGATCTAGTTAGACTAAAGGGATAAATCCATTTTAAGTCATAAAACTTGTCAAGTGCAATTGAGTTTTAGCGCTTTGAAGAAGTGCAATTTAGTACTAAAATTTGGTAAATTGGTTTAATCAAATCCTTTCACTAATTCCATTCAATTTAATTAACGGAAAATATTGACGCAATTTATAGCTACTTCCTCTATTTTACGCAGTGTTGACACGACTAAAACGACTGCCATTTTAGTTATAAATTGTTTTTTAATATGAATTATATATAAGTTATATTCAAAAATAAGCAAAATTTTTAAAAATGCAAAAAAGCAGAGCCATTGCCGTAGCCGCCCTCCATTGCCAGGAAGGGCCAGTGATGGTCCCTGGCACAAAAAAAAGGAAAAACAAAGTATCTTTCTTTAAAATAATGGTTCTACTTTTCATTTTTATTGGAAAATGATATATAAAGTTGGTTTTTTTTTTTTAATTTAGTTATTCCTTTATTTTCCATAAAAAGCGTGTTAGATAAGCGAAAATAGAAGGTCTCTCTAGAAATTAGATTTACTTTTTGACACATATTATAAGAATAAAACTTTAACTCGTTTATCTTTAACCCTCTTGCTTTCATTTTGAGAATGAGATCAAATTCATTTCATTGTGCATCCAAATTGATCAACGTAGCACATTTTCTTTCGATCAAGTCCACCTTTCTCTGTTAGTACCAAATGAAAGTTCCTTTGGTGAGAAATTCTTATACGCATCAAGATCAGCAAGCATAATACTATTGACCAGATGGTCCACCCATTATATTTACACCATAAGAATACCGATCACTTGAACTTATGACTTATTTTAGAGAAGATAAGAAAATTTATAATACTTATCACTCGATAATTAAATTCAGCAAAAGGCATAGATAGAACATTGACTCAAGACTCTTAGAAAACCATCATAATTAACTAATGCAATGCCTTTCCAAAGTCATGTTGGAAACTAGTGCAACGAAACACAACTTTCTTAAATCGAAATGAATATGGTAGATTAAGAAAATCAATGAATCGCCAACCACTCTCATTAACTCAAATCCAATAGAGATGTCTTATCTATTAAGTATGCAGCTTTTTTTTTTTTTTTTTTTTTTTTTGGAGCTTTTAGAAAAAGCCATCGCATTGTGGATTGGTTCTTTTTAATTGTGGTCAAACAAGTGGTTTTATAATTTATAATTTTCTTTCTTTTTGTTCTTTTCTCTTTTTCTTTTTTATTTTCTCCTTTCCACCTTCTTCTTCTTGGGCAAGCTCGAGCTCACTAAGGATGGAAAAAAAATTAAAAATCAAATTTTTATAAAAAAATAAATAAATGGTTAATACCTTAAAAAAGTCCAAACTTGTATACTTATGACAAATTTATCCCGAAGTAACCCTAAACTAATACACATTTGATAAATTTATCATAAATTGATACATTTGTAACAAATTTAGCCTCTGTTAATTTTTATTAAATTTTAGTGTCAAATTATTAAGTAAGATGACACATGTATATCAATTTGAGATTTTACTTTATATACAATCTTTCCAATTTAATGGATGGTATACTTGTCACAAATGTACCGATTTTGGGTTTTGACAATTGAACAAATTAGTTTGAGATAAATTAGTACAAGTGTATTTGTTTGGAGTTTTTTGTGGTTCATTTAGGGTAAATTTATCACAAGTATACTAATTTAGGGTTTTTCATGATAAAAAAAATTAATTGAGGTAAATTTATCACATGTGTACTAATTTAGGATTTTTTAGAGTATTAATCAAAAAATAAAATAAAATAATTTAAATTTTGATTTTTTTAAAATAAAAATAATTGAGGCTAAAATATTTTAGAAAGAAGTGGATGCTAGATGTAAGGAAGAGAATGAGGAAAATTTTTCCATTATTTGAAAAGCAAAAAATATTTTCCTTATTTTAGGAGTTTTTTTTTCTATTGATTAAAAATGGTTTTCCCAACCAATTCATTTTATGAAACGAATGTTAGAAAATTCAAAAAAAATTTTTTTTAAAGTTGTTTTCCGTGAAAAATCACCAAATAAATGAAAATTAACTATTTTTTAAAATAATTTCCTTGAAAAATATTTTTCTCTTATCATTAAATTTTCAGTAAAAAAACACACTTATGCTGAACTTTTTTTTCCCTAAAATCTAATTATGCAGCATTTGATGGTAGCATATGATGTCATTAGGTTTGGGCTCATTGGGTAATGGTCCTACCAAGATGTACCATCCCGGGTTGAGGATTTCGACTGGAATGAAATAATGGAACAGAGGAGAAGTCAATGGAATGGCATGGAAACTGTCGTTGGTGGCAAGGAAAAAACTATGAGGAAGGCAGGATTTGAAAATATGTGTAATTGGAAGGAGTATAATATTGCTACTTGGAGTTTCTTGCCTGCAATTTCGGCTTCCGTATCGATTGGCTCGGTTATCGAGGAGATAGATATCTGAAGTTCCAATATTTGGACATTATTCGTATAGATAGCAACACTAGTTTTTTTACATGCAACTTTAGTGACTCTCCTTATAATTGATTTGGTTGGTAGATTTAATCAATCACCAAGATAAACCTTCACCAATGGCAAGGCGAGCTTGCCTTGCCCCACAATGATGAGGTTGAAATTTGTCAAATCTAGCGAGAACTTGTCTCATTAATGGTTGGGTGGAGTTGACCTCGTTTGCCCCTAGTGAGCCTCTCTACCAACCATTAGTGAGGCCATCCTCATTGGCCAAAGGAAGAAAGAAGACCAAAAAAAAAAAGGAAAAAGAAAAAGAAATTATTAAATTAAAAAAAAAATATGAAAATATAATTAAAAATCATCTACATTATTGTTGGTTAACCAAAATTTATTAGATAAATTGAATTGGTGTAATTCAAAAGGTTTAGCACTGTATTAATAAAATTGCAACATATTTATGAAATTTTTTTGTAATTCTCTCCAAAAATTTTATTTACAACTTTATTCCTTCTGTAATCATACTATACCAGCACAGGTCATTATGAATAAACCATACATAAATATATCTTACTGACTTTGACTCATGAATATTATGAAAAGTTATTTTGTACAACGACAATAAATGCAAGAAATAGTTTGGTAGAGAATGGTACCCAACAAAAGTACATGCCTTTCTTATGCTAGGTTGAGTTTAGTATATATATAAATTGAGTAGGACATGATTTAAATGAAAGACTTATGGTCACACAATGCTCAATATGAACAAACTGAGAGTGAGTGTGGGAAAGGTTGTGTGAGGTGATGGTGACAGCCGATATGGTCATTAGCACTATAGATGGCAGGGAACTACGGTCACTTTTTGGTGGCTCGCTAAGGATGACAACCATGAGGTGGTGGTCGAGTACTAGAAACAAAATATGGGGCGAGAGAGAGCCAATAACCATTACGTAGTAGTCTTCTTAACCTAGGAAAAATGTTTTTCTGAATTTTGATTTTGATACACTTTTATTTTTCCACGCCTAGAATAATCAAGATAATCCCAATGCCATCCTCCCATTCTAAGAAGACTATCACACGGGAAAGTATATGGTGTCCAAAATTTTTAACCCCATGCATCAAACGCATACAACGAGCTTTGAATTAGACTTTCATCATCATATAAAATATGTTATCCAAAGAAGGTACCATTAAGAAAAAACACCGCATCGCCGAAAAAGAGGTGCGATAGAGTAGGACACCATTGATTCAGTTGGATTCCTGTGAGCGAGCCCATATTCATAGCATTCCTAATTAGGAAAGATAAAAGATTTGCGACAATGATGAACAAGTAAGGGGAAAGAGGATCTCCCGCCGGACCACGGGTTGGGTGGAAAGTCGGTAAAAATTCCCCATTCATTTTAATTGAGAAAGATGGCGTGGAAATGCACTCGCATAATAAGATTAACCCAATGAGAATGGAAGCCCAAGTGAAGTAAATAATCGCGAAGAAAGTCCCATTCAACACGGTCATAAGCTTTCTGCATATCTAACTTGAGTATTGCTTTAAAATGACGCCTACTTTTCCGTGTCTTGAGCTGATGAATAACTTCCCCGTACAATTATAACATTGTCTTGAATTTGTCTCGCCAAAGAACGAACGCACTCGTTCTTCAAGAATCGGCGAGGCAGCAATGGTTTCAAGCGATTAGCCAAGCACCTTAGAAAAGATTTTATAGGCATAGTTACAGACTAATAGGCGATATTGATCCAAGCTTTCCGGGTTTGGGGTTTTAGGAATTAGAGTGATAGCAGTTTTGTTTAAAGATGGAGGTAGTATACCGGAAGAAAAGAACTGAAGAACTGCTCTGTGTATATCAACTTTGAGAATTTCCCAATGTGATTGATAAAATAAGCCACTTAAACCATCCGGGCCCGGTGCCTTGGAAGCACCTAATTGAAAGGTAGCAACTTGAACTTCTTCAAGGGTGGGTGGAGCTAGGAGAGTTGCATTCATTGTTGCATCAATCATGTGTGGACATTGGTCTAAAATCGTGCATAAGGTCTAGGCCCAGAGGTAGTATAAAGCCGAGAGAAGTAGTTAGTGGTCATTTCTTTAATGTGTTCAATATCCCTAACCCATTCCTGAGATTCATTCCTCAACATACTAATTTGATTGCGATGCCGTCGTTGAATAGTGGTAGCATGAAAGAACTTAGTGTTACGATCTCCCCATTGTAACTAGCTTTGATCCTAGATCGCATCGCCCAATATTGCTCTTCCCTCTCGCCATGTTTGCTGAAGTTCAAGTTTAATCTTTTTTGTTGCTGGGATTGATTCAAAGATAGTAGGATGCTGGTTTGATAAAATCAGAATCGATGTTCTAATTCAATGGCCCGGTGCCCGTTATGAGAGAAAACCCGCGACTCCAAGTAGACAAAGCCGTGTGTGCACGTAGCTTTACCGGAAGAGAAGAATCCCTTGTCGCAGCTCGGGAGTGCCGGGGAGGTGTGAACAACCGATTGACATCCGGGGTCTTGGTTCAAAGCTTCAAAGGTAAAGTGTTTCTTTCTGTCGACTCAAACCGGGTGTGGTGTTAATAACTAGAGGGCTATGATCGGAACCTGTGCGCATGCATAGCAAACACTTGAGCTTTGGGGTATGCGACACGCCATTCAAGTCAAAGTTGCAACTCGATCCAATCTCTCCTTCACCAAAGCATCACCAGCTCTATTATTGGACCACGTATAAGCACCATGAGAAGGTAAATCCAACAACCGCAATCATTAAGAAGCTCACGGAAAGAATCAATGCGGTAAGAGTCTGGTGGACGGGTTCCTATTTTCTCCCATCTATGTAATATTTCATTAAAGTCACCACAGCATAACCAAGGTAAGACAGAGAAGCTGCTGAACTGACGTAAAGTCTGCCAAAGATGCTGACGGTGTTGAAAACCGGCAGAGCATGAAGACAAGTAATCCTCATAGACCGAGCATCGGAGATATCCAGACAAGTGAAGTCCAAAAAATACTGAGAGGAGGAGAAATCCGACAGAGAAAGCCCTGCATTCCAAAAAATAGCTAACCCCCCCGCCGAACCAACAGGGCTAACCAACCCGTGATGCAAAAAACTGCAGGATTTTTTCAAGCGAAGGATAACATCATCAACATTTTTGTCTCCATCAAAAAAAGCAGTCGCTTTTCCTTAGCCAAAAGGGCTTTTAGAGATAGGACGTTGTGGATTGCCCAAACCCGACAGTTCCAACTTATGATTTTCATCGTTGATTGGGTGACCATTTAGGCCGCCCACCGTCGCCCATGAAGTTCTTCGTAAGCCTCCATGATGGGTGTGTCTAACAAGGAAGAGTCGTCATACGTCCAAAGAGGTTCTTCCGGTAAGGTATAAGGAGAGTAACGCCCGGGTTTCTTCGCAGGATCGATCTTACTAATCTGGCCGAATACTTTTCCCTTTTGGGCCCGATGAGTTGATGGTGGCCATTGCACTCCTTCGGTTTCAGAAGCCGGGAATGAGAGCAAAGGGTTGATGTGTTTCTGTGGAGGCATGTTAGAGGAATAATTTCGGGCCGTGGATCAAGTGGAGTAGATTCTCGTGGAGAAGATGTTATAACAGAACAAAGGTAGAAGAAGTGGAAGGGTGTGCGTGGAGGAGTTTCGGTATGAATTCGTCATTCTCCTCCTCCATACATGATGAACCATAGTAACATTGCCAGTAAAGGGCTACATTTCGAACTTCGCGCTTTTAACCATGGCCCATAGGGAGTTTTATCGCCTCTGCTATCATGTTTTCCTCAAAAGGAATGAAGGGACAAGAATGTGTAATTTCCGCAGAATAGCAAAGTAGTGAGGTAACCTTTCATACCTAAAATCCACACGAGTTTGATTGTTAAGTTTAATTAGCCGCCCTACCTTGATGGTGTAGATAAATCCAATTCAACACGAGCACGACAAGCCAAGGCGTAAAAATGATTTAACTTGCAAAACAAAGGGGCCAACCGTACTAACAAAGCGGTGCGAATCATTTGATACTACACTCCAAAGGTCATATCCGAACCCAAAATGCGCATGTTGAAAAGTCATAGTCGTGGTAGAGGGGTGTTAGCAATCCAGTGGTTTAAAATTGATAAGATGTCCCGAGAATTGCCAAGGTCCAAGTGTCAAGAATTCGCTGTTTTTGACTTGAGACTTGAATTTTGCTAAATACAATCCCCGCTTCTTTCGTATGATTTCGCATGGTCCAACCTCCAGGCCCTCTTCAAGACCGATCGAAAAGCCGGAAAATTAAAGGAAGGGTTGGAGGGGACTTTACCGACAATGAAGCTTACATTCCTCAACCGCACGGTGTGGGTTCAACTCGCAACTCGCAATCTCTTTTTCCGTACTTTATCGACCAAGTTTATGACAAAGTGCAGCAATTCTCGATGCATCCGGTCATCGTCAAGGGCCATCGATGAAATAGTGGAACTAATCAACAGAGGGAAGTTGGTAGCTTCGATAATATCAACATGCAAGAGTAGATAAGTGAAGAGAAAGAGGAAAAAGTAAGAAATGGGTAGCGATTTAGGTGGATGTAAGACTGAGAGGAAGAGAAGGATGATAGAGAACCATCGACATGGCAGGAAGATCAACAGGAGGCTATAGAAGAGGAGGAACGATGAAGAGCTCTACCCAGGTGATAGAGAGGATCTCGACAAGACGAGACGATTACCGAGAAAAGATCATAACAGCTTTCAATGTTGAACATCCAAAATTGACAAGGGAAAGATAAAATATTTCGAGATTCCTAACGTTTTGGTCAAAATTTCTTAAAGGCAGAAGAAAATTTTGGATTTTCATGGGAAATTGAAAAGAAAATGGCCATTTAATTACAGTCAAGATAAACTAAGCATACTCTTAGTTTGTAAAATCTAATTTACGGTATGTAATTTCCAATAGTTGTTAAGGTAACTCTTGTTGCTAAGGTAAGTCTTTCAACAAAAAAACTGAATTGATGTCATGATCGAGTTAGGAAATCCAATCAGAACAAGATAAGACTTAAAAGGAGCAAAATTCCAATTCTCGTTTGAGCATCCCTAGGAATATAATTGGGGTTGACCCATAAAAGTAGCTAAAAAGAAAAAAAAAAAAGAAAAAAGATAAAGATTAACGATACACTTGCCATTCCTTTTTCAATTGCTGAAGCATGCGCTTGCCAATTGTTATTGGCATCGGCATGTCCCGTTACATCATCAAGACATCAAGTTCCACGGCCTCACAAGTCGCAACCTAGCGCGGAATTACATTTATATCCCCGGCTCCATCTAGCTTTCCAAATCGTCTCGGAAGCACCACTGCAGCACTGCTCACCCGCCTAATCTTCTTCCATCTCGTACTTGCCAATCTCGAGCCCCATCCTTGGTTCTATGAATTCACCATTTTCTTTAGGAAAAATTACACAAATGGTCCTGAAACTTTAGCGAATGCGTAACGTCATTACTGAGCTTATTTGATGTAATCCATAGAGTTTAATTCAATATGTAACATCATTTATGGATTTTTACTATGTTTGATGTGATCCTTAAATTTTAGTCTAATATTTAATGTGATCCTAAATCATATAGTTAATTTCACTGAGCATTATTAATAGTTTAGAGACCATATTAAATAAATTTAAAGTTCGAAAATGATTTGCACATTAATCCAAAGTTCAAAAACCATTTGCGCAATTATATCTCCGTTTCTTTTTTTAAGCTTCAATTACTTCTTTTTGTCTATCTATATCTTGATCTCTATCAATAGCCTAATCTCTTTATCCCCTATTTTTGGTCTTCAACTTTTTTTTATTTCATGTATTATGTTTGGTTGACGTTCAAAGAATCATCCAACCGTAATTCATACATATGACGGAACTAATGTTGAGCATCTATAAATTCTTCTAATATTGAAAATGGGGTATTCGTATTTGATCTCACCTACAAAGAGTTTTGAATGAGTTAAACATCCCATATTGGAAGGAACATAATATTTCGAGACACCTAAAAATCTTGTCACAATTTCCCAAAGATAGGAACAAAATTTTGGACTTCCTCGGGAAATCAAAAAGAAAAATGGCCATTCGATTATCTCCAGACCAAACTAAACATTTTCTTGGTGTGTAAAATCAAACTCACAGTACATAATCTCCAAAAGTGGTTACGGTAAACTCTCCCAATCATCTCAAAAAAAAAAAAAACTCTTCTAATCATAATCGAGTCAAGCCTCTACTAAATTGATAGCGGTCCAAGCGGAATTAACAAAAAAACAGAAGTTAAAAGCAGCAACGATGGAAGAATCAAACGATATCGTTGGCCAATGGCTAAGCGAATATTCCAAGGCTCTCTCTCTTTACTTTTTTCGGCCGCAACATCCCCGGACTTGACTAATAAATGCAAGAGCGCTCCAAAGTCGAAATGGCGGTAATGCCCCCCGCGAGGCTTATCGAAACGACAGCAAGGCCCCCTCTCATCTACCTGTCAACATCGTCGTCTCGGCAGGGGCGTCACTCCTCACGCTCATAAATATCGCCATCTCAGAACCACTTCTTGAAACTTGCTAACCCTCTCGCTGTCATCTCTCGTTTTGCCTTTTCCCTCCGCAAGTTCACTTTTTTCTCCTCCTCTCTAGCGGTCCAGATCCGGCATCGTCAATGGCCAAGCAACCCGTTCGCGTCCTCGTCACCGGCGCCGCAGGTACTGTCCGCATTCAGATCTGACAGTTCTTGATGCCCGGATCCTTGTTTTAATTGTGTCGTGGGTTTTTTCTGGAGTGTTTTGAGAAACTGAATCTGGGTCGTGGGTCTTTTGATGCGGCGATCTGTTGTCGTCGGTTGTTTGCGTGTCCTGTGAAGTGGGTACTGTGGATTTTTGCTGGGATGTTTTAGTTTCGTCAGTTCTTTGTGGGCTAGTGCTGTGTGCTGGGAATGATTTTACTTTGATCTGCGAAAGCAAGTGGTGCTTATGAAAGCAGGGATCGAGAGTAGAACAAGTTGAGTGATCCGTGCTCTGTTGGAGAAAGATGATCCATTTGGCTTGCTGGAATGGCATTATAGTAGTTCAGTGCTTCTTTTTGCTCTTTCCGCCATATTTCGAATAAGTTTGTTCTTTCCTATCAGAAGATTGGATCTTTAACTCTTTTACTGGTGCTGTGATATGCCACCTTGTCTGCAATCTGTGGTTTATGTTTGTTTATCGGTCTTTGGGATTCTTCAATTTATTGTACCGATTTACTTATTCATACTGTTATTGCTGTGTATTTCGATTCACTTGTCGACCGTGATATGTGGTTCTCATAAGAGACTTTCTTTGGCCATGTAGGGCAAATTGGATATGCCCTTGTGCCTATGATCGCTAGGGGAGTGATGCTGGGTCCTGACCAGCCTGTGATTTTGCACATGCTTGATATCCCACCTGCTGCAGAGGCTCTGAATGGTGTTAAGATGGAATTGATCGATGCCGCATTCCCTCTCCTTAAAGGTTTGTGTTGTGTATTTGATTTGGTAGTTACCATGTGGTATTTGATGATGACTAGCATGATGATCCATTGTTGTACTTAAATCAGGTGTGGTTGCTACAACGGACGTTGTTGAGGCATGCACAGGTGTTGGTGTTGCAGTCATGGTCGGTGGCTTCCCAAGGAAGGAGGGCATGGAAAGAAAGGATGTGATGACAAAAATGTTTCAATTTACAAAGTCCCAGGCTTCTGCTTTAGAAAAGCATGCAGCTGCCAATTGCAAGGTAAATGTTTTTTCAAAGGAAGGCGTAAGTTACAAGTGTCTTGACATTTGTCCATGCTGGTGAATTGGACCGCATGTCTATTTTAACTTAATTGAAGAAATTTCTAAAAGAATAGGACCCTGATTTGCTAATTTTCAGAATTTAAAAAACGTTATTTGATTTGGAAACTTATATGAATGACTTAGGTGAAATGCCAATTCATAGTGAAATCTTCTGCATGAAAAGTTGGTTGACTAGTTGGAAAATAGATTTAACACTGACGTCAATTTCATCAACAGTATCTTAGTTTTCATCTTTGGGTCAGAAATTACGGCAGTCGGAGTTCCAAATAGTTTGAGTACAAAAGCAACATAGATGCCACAATATTGCTAAAATATTGGGACACTATTATTTGAGACCCTATTTTAGTATTTTTATTTTCTAAAACTGAAGTTTATCATGTGTGACTAATTAAATTTGATCTTTTACAAAGTATCACCAGAAGATTATCTAAGGGCATTTCATTAATTACCTAACTGTATTTTATGTTTTCTTTCTTTTGTAGGTTTTGGTTGTTGCGAATCCTGCAAATACAAATGCCTTGATTCTAAAGGAGTTTGCACCATCCATCCCTGAGAAAAATATTAGCTGTCTAACCAGATTGGATCATAACAGGGCATTGGGTCAGATTTCTGAGAGGTTGAAAGTTCAAGTTTGTGATGTGAAAAATGCCATCATATGGGGAAATCATTCATCAAGTCAGTATCCTGATGTGAACCATGCAACTGTTAATACCCCATCTGGTGAAAAACCTGTACGTGAACTTGTCAAGGATGATGCATGGTGAGAAAAACTGTCTTTTGAGTTGATTGTAGTAGATTTAGTTGGTATTTTGGTGGAGTCTTCTGAATTTGATGTAAAAATATTTTGCTGAAGGTTGAATGGAGAATTCATTTCTACTGTCCAACAACGTGGCGCTGCAATTATTAAAGCTAGGAAGCTTTCAAGTGCACTTTCTGCTGCCAGTGCTGCTTGTGACCACATCCGTGACTGGGTTCTTGGAACTCCAGAGGTAATGGTGCCTTTCTCCTTTTCCTTTTCCTTTTCACACGATCTTGTTCAGCTATTAGTTCAGCTTGGATTTTCTAAATTTTTGTTCTTTGGACTGAACTTTTTCTTAGGGAACGTGGGTT
Organism: Eucalyptus grandis; assembly: GCF_016545825.1. Classification (NCBI taxonomy): domain Eukaryota; kingdom Viridiplantae; phylum Streptophyta; class Magnoliopsida; order Myrtales; family Myrtaceae; genus Eucalyptus; species Eucalyptus grandis. Next base: position 42,473,312 of record NC_052619.1, read on the forward strand.
TCCATGGGGGTGTATTCTGATGGCTCTTACAATGTGCCTGCTGGCCTCATCTACTCCTTCCCAGTAACTTGTCGCAATGGAGAGTGGACTATCGTGCAAGGTAAAGAAAATTGTATCTTTCATTCGAACCAATTACAATATTAATTATTTGCACTCTTTGATGGCAAATTCTGTCAAAAAAATCACGGTTAGCTCGAAATATTTATCTTGCATTTTGTCCTTCACAAGTCCTCTTGCATTGCAAGACTTGTCTTTTGTTTGTGAGCTACTTAGTTGTTTGTGATATTGCCATGACCATGTTGTGGTGTGTCCTTGATGTAGGTCTCCCAATTGATGAGTTCTCGCGGAAGAAGATGGATGCGACAGCAGAGGAACTTAGCGAGGAAAAGGCACTTGCATACTCTTGCCTCTCTTGAATGCCGTCATCGGTGGTCTAGCATCTTACAGTTTTGAATAATGCTGTTCTCATGATCTAGACTCTTATATTGACAGAGAGCTGCTTACATGGATTTCTAATTGTCTGTTTGGCTATTGGAAAGGAATCCTTCCTTATTGAGATATCCATAAAACGTATTGGTTTTGTATGTTAGTTATCTATATGACATCTTTTTATGCTTATCCGATGCACGAGCTTATTAATAGGCTAAAGCTTGGTTTTGGTTTTTGAGCTTTTATTTCTGTTTTTGTTTATGACCGTTGGGAGGATCACCGTACATGGTATACACTTATTGTATGGTAGGGCTTATGAACTTCTACGATACGCCTATTGTATGGTATGACTTTACGGTATGAAGTCGTACCTGAATACTAGGATGCCGTAAATTTGTAAAATTGGTCATGTCTCGTATGCAGCCACCCCTAGAATTATCTGGTTAGAGAACCACTTTTGCTGAGCAGGACCACCTAATTGCACATTATCAGATGATGTTTCGGAACATTGGATGCCCACTTTGATGCTTCCTGGTTACTTTGGGAGGATGGAGCACAGGGCAAAGGATTTGCCAAAACACAGGCATACTGAGTTTTCAACGTTGCGCAGGTGATGTAATAATGCTTCCAGCAATTTTGTTTTTTGAGCCCCATGATTACAACGTTAGTGAAAGAGGCCTCTCAAGCATAGGGACAAAGCCTACAAGCGTCTGGCTTATGTTTATACATACGGATAGGGTTACATTGATACGTTGAAAAAAAGTGTGCCGTGCGGCGATTATCGAGTTTCTTTGAGTCTAGACGGTTGTGGAACCCATACAGCAACCCATTTGCAACGTCCAACAATCACATTGGTGCTCATGGATGTATGCCCCTGCCCAAGTGCAGCATGGCCTGGAGCACGTGCGCATCATGCTGCAGACATAGGCTGGTGGGTTCGCTAACCTGGATCGTCTATTGATGGCTTGATCATTGGGAGCTACCAGTTTGCACGAGTCGGGTGTGAACATGAGCGAACATGATCTGTGTGATGTGCGACCCGCATCGATAATTCAAGTCGATCCGTCCATGCTGAACAGTCGTCTATCCACGGGCTCCTCCCCTCAGTGTGGACCCAAACTGTGCCAATTCCCACTGTCCTAGCAGCCGAAATTGTACATTCGGTGTAGTGCTTGTTCGCTCCGACTGAGAACCAGTACCCCTTGGTAATTTGGGTGACCCAAGAGCAGCAACTAATGCCCCGTCGGCATAGACGGACCCTTTCTCAATGCCATAGATTCATTCTCGTCGCCCTCGGTTGCCTTATCAAAACATGTCCGTTCAGTCCTCGCGTTTCATGTCTGATGCGAGTCTAAGGCCATAAAGCCTATGCCACCCCCAATACATCGAAATCAAGGGTCCACCGGTAATTTTCTAAGCATAAAGGCTCTAAAAAATCATTGACATGCAAAATATTTTAAAGGCATAGAACTTACATATCCACTCACCTTGATGATCTGACCATTAACTTTCTGTCACAAATTCCATCCAGAACCTACCGTTAGTTTGAGATGATTATCTTGCAGTTTTTCTCTCTAACACATGTTTTTGCATCGCAATATGATCTCCCACTCCAAGCTTTTATTGAAATTGTTTGTGAAAACTTTGCTTTGTTTTCAGTTCGTGGGATAGTTGGCCGTCTTGTGTTATGGTCGTAACCGTCTTGTTGTGGCCTTGATGCGGGTCTCCAGTTTGATGAATTCTCGCGGAAGTGGATGGATTCGACCATTGAAAAACTTAGTAAGTTTCGACCAAAAAAAGAAAAAAGAAAGAAGAGAACCTATTAAGGAAAATTCACTTCCGGACTCGTCTCTCTTGAATGCCACCTTCGGTCGTCTAGCAACGTTTTCTGCTCCATTCTCGAGATTTTCTCATGAAAGGGGTAGCTATTGCCTCATGATTTAGATTGTTGTAGCGACGGGAGAGCTGCTTCCATGGATGTCTATGTTTTATTTAGCTGTTGGAATGGAATTTTTCCTTATAGATATATATCCGTAAAATGCATTGGTTTCATGCGATAGTAATCCGTGAGATACTTAATTTTTCTTATCTGATGCTTGAGTTTATCAATGGGTATTTGGCTTCTTTTTCGGTTTTTGTGTTTTGCGTTCTATTTTTTCGAATGACCGAGGGGAGAACCGCCGGCCTTATCGCACGGTGCGATTGTACAAATTTCTATGACACGCTTATTGTATCGTAAGGCTTTCACTACAAAGGGTCGTGACTGAATATTAGAACGTGAAAGTTTGCAAAACTGGTTATATCACGTTGACAACCACTTGTAGATTAAATTGCTTAGCGAACAACTTTCATTAAGGCGTGGTTCATTTTATAGAAAATATTTTCTGAATTTTCTAGTGTTCGTTTCATGTAAAATGAACTAGTCATAAAAAAATATTTTTCACCAAAGAAAAAAGTCTTGTAAAAAAAGAGGAAAAATGTTTTCAACTTTTTAAATTAGGGAAAAAAATTTCCTTACTCATACTCTCTTGTCTCATACCTCACTAATCCCCTTCCTTCTTGTTTGCTTTTTTAATAATTCAAATTTTAAATTATTTTTCTTTTTTTTTCTTAATTATTTTTATTTTTATTTTATTTTATTTTTTCCCACCTTCTTCTTTGGCCGGTTGTCGCACGACTATGGCTGGTGATTGGCCACAAGCGAGCCTCGAGCTCACCGGCCTTGGGCGAGTTTGAGGCTTGCTATCACTGGCCTTGGGCCTCACTTGGCTCACCAATCTTTGGCGAGTAATGAGCTCAAGGCTTGCCGACCTCTAGGCTAGCCTTGGGCAAGCTTGAGACTTGCTACTGCTAGCCTTGAGCCTCGCTTGGCTCACCGATCTTTGGTGAGCAACGAGCTTGAGTAAGCTTAAGGCTTGTCGACCTCTGGTAAGCTCGAGCTTGCCGCTCGCCAAATCAGCGAACTAGGGGCAAGCACAAGCCTCTAGCTCCCCGATTTGGCGAGGCCAGAGGCCGATGAGCTTAAGGCTCACCCTTTCGCTGGCCACTTGTCGCTAGCCAGATTGGTGAGCGTGAGCCTTTGGCTCGTCGATCTAGCGAGGCCAAGGGCCAACAAGCTCGAGGCTCACCCTTGCACTCGCTGCTCACTGCTAGCCAAATCGGTGAGATAGGGACGAGTGCAAGCCAGTCGATCTAGCGAGGCCAAAGGTCTGCATGCTTGAGCTTGCCACTTGCTGCTTGCCAGCAGAAGCTGGCCTTTGGCTAGTCATCGGCCATCGCTATGGCCAGTGACTGACCAAGGAAAAAGAAGATAAAAAGGAAGAAAAGGAAAAGTAATTAAAAAAAAATATTTTTAAAAATAATTTAAAATTTGATTTAACAAAATAAAATAATAATAAAATCATTGAAAAAAAGTACATAGAGAAAAAGATTTTCCTTGTTAAATAGCGCAAAATACTTTTCACTTCATTTTCAGGTTTTAAACAACCACCATAAAATAATGACATTTTCTTGAAAAATGACTTTTGAAAGATATTTTCTTAAAATGCTGAAATGAATGGAGCTTAAGTAGGACTCTTATTTGCACTGAGGAGCTGTTTGCATGGGCAATCCGATACTGGCCGACTCTCAACTCTTCCCGGTTCACTTTGACAGGGTTGTGCGTGTCCAGTGCATATAAAGCTTATCCAGCAAACATGTTGGGATTGAGCACAGGGCATGGTTTCGCCGAAACACTCAGCGCATCGATGCACAAGTGATGTCGGAATGCTTCCAACAATTTTATTTATCAGAACCAATTCTTACAACTCTAGTCTGACCTCCCTCCATTATCAATGGTGAAAGAATAGAAGAATAGACTGTGGACGATAGAGTTTACGAGGTAGAAGATATTGATGCCACGGAGCATTCAATTGTAACGTAAGAGAATTTTCTCGGGTGTTAGGACCATGGGGCAACATTCCATCGTTAAAGCAATTAGAAAATCTGAAGATGAAATTGCGCTCTGATTGCTCAGAGATGCTGGTCGGAATAGGCCTATCTTGGTTATCACATACTTTGTTGTCGATAATCTAAATTCAAGAGAAAATGCTCTTACATTTTTTTTTCTATTTTTTTATATTTCGAAATGGAATGCATTGGGTTTTTTGCGATAAAAAAATTCAGTTACAAGGATATGTGATGTACTAGGTACCACGGCAGCAACGCAAATTAAGAAAATTCAATATGATCTTTTCATTTTAATAATCCATACTTGATATTGCAACTTTAAATTTTTCCATCATACAACCAGCCATGGCCAAGTTCACCTTACATTTTTACCAAAAAAACAAAAAACAAAAAAAACAAAAAAAGAATTGCTCACGAATCAATTTATACACCGCCCCGTTTACAAAAGATAAACTCATTTGAAACTTTCCCATGGTTATTTCCAACAAAATAAATACACAAAATTCTTTAAAAAATCATTGTTTCTGAAAAAGGCAGGCAATTCTTAAAATTTGACGGCACCAAAATAATTTGTATCGTTTCTTTCCCTTTTTCAATAAATGTGCCAGCCTATTTAATTGTGATAAAATTAATCCTTTCATGAATTTTAGCAAACCATATTATTTAAAAAAAAAAAAAGTTCCAAAAACAAAACGTCTTTGTTCACCCCGTCCTATTTTTCCATGTAACCTTTACCTTATGCGCACATGCCTGTATAACTTTGCCGACACCTGAAATTTCGCCGATGAATTGAATCCGCATTTTGTGATATGTGTATAAATAAATAAATAAATAAATAAATAAATAAATTATAAAGAAAATGATGGACGAATATATAAAAAAAAAAAAAACCACCGCAAAAAAGGCCTCAATCCGATTGGGCCTATTCCGTTCATCCGAGTAACTATGGCCGAAGCCCATCAATTTTGATCTAATTCGGCCCATCAGTTTGGCCAGTAAAACAAGTGGAGCCCATCCTCCATCCCCTTGTTGCTTCACTCCCTCTGGAACGACAGACGAACGCCCAAGGAACGACGCCCGCGAGCAAGAAATCCGCCGTCCGCCGGCCGGTCACTGGCCTTCGCCGACGACTGCCTTCCACCGTTTGTACACATCCGTCAAAGAAGCGAGAGCCGAAAAAATCTTCTGGATCGCAAATTCTCCGCTCGTCTTTGAGATTTTTCTCCGTTGTTCTGAAGGGTGTCCGGGGCATCATCCATCACCGCCCGTCTCCAAGTTTCTAAAGGCGCAGCAGTTGCTGCGCTCTGCAGCTTCGACCCACCGGCGACGAATTTCTTGGGATTTCCTGTTCTCAGTTCGATCGAGGGTGTTCCTGGTCATGGCATCTACCAGGTACGAGAGTTGATTCTCAATCTGATATGGGTAATCGAGTCCGAGAAATTTGGTCGAAGCGCATGTGAAATTCGTCTCTGGTTAAAGCTTTATCGGTGTTTCGAATGTGCATTGAGCCTGTAGCGATGACCTGATAGTGATTCTTGGCCTTTTACGTGAGCGGAAGTTCATTACTCGAAGTGCATGCCACTTATTCGATGAAATGTCTGAGTGAAATCGGAATGCATGTTCTCTGAAGGAAACAAGTTCAAGAAGGCATATGTTGATGTGATTTGTGTGAGATACGCAGATTCTTTAAATATAAACCCTGATTTGGATGCGCAATGAGGTACCTGATAGTCTTCCTGATCGTTCTCCATTCTGATTTTCTATCTCCCTTGTCGGATTCTGCTTTGAATTTAGTATGGCGAGAAACTGGGCAGAGCTCCCAGAAGAGTTGTTACAACTATGCTCCCAGCGCCTTTGTCCGAAGAACTTATTGGCGTTCCGAGCAGTGTGCCGCTCGTGGCAATCTGCTGCTGTCAAAGAGAGGAGTGACGTCCCGTGGTTGATGCTCACGAACAAAAGGGGGATGCCGTGGTGTGAGTTTTTCTGCCTCTCGTGTGAGCAGGTTCACAAAAAGCTCTTTCCAGAAGTGATGGCGAATGGATATATCTCTTCGCGAGGTTGGGTGTTGATGACCAGCAGACACGGGGAATTCCAAGTGCTAAAGAATCCCATGTCGTGTTACAGTCATATTATTAAGCTTCCCAATTGGAATAAGTTCCCCAACATCGAAGATTTGCCTTTCTTTTATGTTGGATTCATCCGTAAGTTCATCCTATCCGATAGCCCTACTACATCACCAGATTACAAGGTCATGGTCATCTATGACATTGGACAGTTAGGGCTTTGGAAACCCGGTGAAGAGGAGTGGACAGCGGTGAACGCCCCCCTGGATGAATTTTTCGATGTCATATATTATAAGGGGTCCTTTGTTGCTGTCGATTATGAGCAAAGGATATTGAGGTGCGATGTGGATGGACCAACTCCATTTGAGGCTCAAGTAGTTTTCCAGATGCCACAAAGACTCCAAGAATTTGAGCATGAGTATCCCTCAGGATCCCTTTGGGATTTGGATCAAGTGTATCTAGTGCAATCAACGACAGGATCTCTGTTGTTTGTGTCACAATGGGAGCAACTAAGATCTACCATAACCTTTCGATTCCGTGTTCTCGAGATTGACCTGGATACTCAAACGTGCACAGAAGTTGAGAACTTGGAGAACACCTCCCTCTTCTTGGGCCACAATTCTTCTTTCTCTTTGGAGGTCGATGAAGATCATCTCATCAAGCCGAATTGTATTTATTTTACTTACTTTCGTCTCTCATTGTCCCAGTCTAGTGACACAGGCATGGGAATATACCACCTCAAAGATGGTACAGTCGAGCTGCATTTCAAGGGGAAGTCTTCTCCTTCACTTTGGATCGAACCATGCTTTTAAGCCGTAGCTTAAATGTTTGGCTTGTTATCACTGATGAATTGAGCAGATTAGTGGAATGACAAGCTCTTTAGATGCCCGGTTGATACAGAAAGTTAGCAATTCATTTTATAAGCATGAAATTGTTAGGTCATTGGAGGTAAAATTATACTGAAATCTGAATTTGTGCTTTCGATGCTTCGAATTTTACACCTGGTAATGTCGTTTGGGTGTTTGCTATCTATTGTTTTATCTCTTCTGCTGCCTTGCATGATATATCGTGTCTGTTCTACACAAGAACAAAATCGAGTGAAGGCAAAACATAGGGTTTGAACTTTGAACGAGGAAAAACAATGAAGGGTCGAAAATATATTGACTTATTTAACTGCATTATCTGTATCTCTACACTACACGTTTGAAGCGACATACATTTTCGAGTAAACAATGAAAAGCAAATCATTATGGACAGTGAAATTAGTAAATATCGATGGTGTCAATAAGGATCTCGCCAATGATTAATTGCAATATTTTTATATTTGATTTGATGAGGATTTTGTGTTTCGATTCTTTTTATATAAGCTAAGTTCTAGCTGTTAAGTGTAGATATCCAAGGATCTGTTGAGGCTTCCTCCACCAATTGAGCTGCAACCATGAACACAGGTTAGGGCATCCGAGATTGGCCCTCGGATGCTTAAGTCGTAGTTTGGAGGACGGTGGAAACCTATGAAGCTTAGATTGAGGCAAAGAGTTCTTGCCTGTCAGGTGAGGATCGATAGATGATGATTGAACTGTAAGCATCAATTGGTTATAACAAATGGCAATATATCACGACAACTATAATATGTCTCGACATGTGATGGTCACACTGTCCACAAGGCTAATAGATGCATAGTCTTTTAATAATTCCTCCAAAGCGATAGCTTAAGTGAAGGTCTTGTCGATATACTCCCTGCCAAGTAGACCGGTCTTGACTCAAAACCCGAGTTGCATCCTTTCTTAGTCATTTCTATCGAGTAGGATTACTCTCATCAGATGGGATCACTATAGACACTTGACGGTCTAGTGGCTTGCCAAATCCATCATTATTAGAAACAATCAACAGTCATTCATTGATGACAATAGAGTGAAGTACGAGAGAGAGAGAGTAAAAAACATGGACGATGGATTGGCAACAACAAATCTTGTTGATTAATATTGGTTATAGTTAGAATGGTCATATAGTATCTTATATAACTAAAAACAACATAACTTACAGATTGCTCTCTACCTTATATGAGCATTAGCAGCAAGGGATGAAAACTGCTCTCTCCACCAGCTAAACTTATTCGATCGCAATAGAAACTCTAAAACCCAAAAGCTTCTCCTCTTCATTGTCCTCGCTTACAGGAAACACAAACTGCAGTTACGGAAATCGCAATGCACAGATGCTCTCACAGATTTTGTACTTAAATCGAGGAATAGCAGGTTAATGCTAGATACCTTTTTGGTAGATCTAGAATTTTCTCGAAAAGAAAAGGAGTGCAAAGCACATGAGAATGAGTGTGCTCTCCACTTATTATGACACTAATTATGCGGAAATAGCTACTTGTGCACGAGAGTCTTACGTTTGATGGAGAGCCTCTGATCATTTTGTTGCTGCACCACAAACATGAGAATGCAAGGGACCTTCTAGTCACCTCTCTGTCATGAAAGCAACCAAATTAGGTGTTTACATAAGGCAATGTACATGAAAGTCAACTGCTTTGTCTTATGTACCTAATGTCTAGATTATTCTTTAGGTACAAAATTGTCAATTGCATCTCTCTAGCACTTGCCTGTCATCTTTTTGTTAATAGAACAAAAGGGGAGAAAGTGCAACGGAACAGATTATGTAGAAGTCTTCTGCAAAATCCCTTCACTTAGCTGACACATACAAGGAAGTAATAAAACGAAGGAACTCACCTAAAAGTAGTAAGTCCCATTAATTTGCATACTCATTTGAAGTGTGTAACCTATATAAGTTTTGTAAAGTACCCAACCACACCGATGCATGCCAAATCCTGCACATCGGTAAGGACTAAAAAAATAAAATCTTAATTCTCAAACTAGTGGTAAAATTGAAGCAACGTTTACACAAGAAGAATCTTGAAAACGAGTCCTCTTTATAACTTGGTTCACGAGCAGATGCAAGACAAACAAACAAATTTGCTTCATCGATTATTACAATAACCACTAAGGGTACGTTTGGCAACTTGCCAAACAGTAAAAATTTCTATTATTTTGTTCTTAGGAGTAGATTTGGAATAAAAATCTGTTTGGCAAATTTTTTATTCTTGAGAAGAAATTTGTTCCCAGGAATATATCTCAAATAGAATTGAGAAGTAAAAAAGGTTGATTATTTGTTTCTGTGAACAATTCTAGAACCAATCCAATCCATTTTTTCTCTTCTTTTATTCTTGTTCTTCTTCCTTCTCTCTTCTTCTTTCATTGATGCCGTTGTTGTTGGCATTGCCACCATTGTCCACTGCTATTGATTGTCAGTGACCAGTTGGGCGAGGTCTAGCGAGCTTGCCGGTGGCCAGGCGAGCCTCGCCCGGGCATCGCTTGGCCAACAGTGAGCCTCGCTTGGCTATGCAAGGCTCGACCTCATCTAGATCTGGCGAGGCTTAGCTCACCTAGCCGCCAATGGGGTTCGACCTCGTCGGGCCATCACGAAGTTGGCGTTGCTTAGCCAAGGCAAGGTCGACCTCACGATGGCCCTTGCCAACAATTGGGTGAGCTCGGCCTTACTAGATTTGGGTAAGGCCACTTGCCTAGCCAAGGCTCGGGCGACGAGGTGCGGCCTCGCTGAGGGCTACAACACTCCGATAAGGTTGGCGGCCCTCGTCTAGTAGGTTGAGGCCAGCAACCGGCCAAAGCTTGAAGAAGAAGAAGGGAAAGAAAATAAAAAGAAAAGAAGAAGAAAAGGAAAACAAAAGAGGAAAAAGTGATAAAATTATTAAGAAATTAAAAGAAAATGGTTTTAAGTAAAGATGTTGAGGACGATGCCAAACGTAATTCTATTCCGAAAATAAAAATTTTAGATAATTACCAAACGCTTTAAAATGTTTAGAAATTGTTCTCGAGAGTAGAATAAAAAAGAATCATTTTAAAAAGAAATTGTTCTCGGAAGCAGAATGGTTACCAAACGCACCCCAAATTACGGTTAAGGACTTCACTTTCATGGTACTCACCAGTCACAATGATAGGTGGGTTATCCAAAGCGAGTCAATCAAGCATAATGATTTGCAAGGAATAACAAACTTGTAAATGACATAACTTGTTTCAGTTTCTGCTTATAAATCCACAACCAACCTTCAAGAGATATCTGTAGTAGCTAGTTTATGTTAAAGCCTTTCAACTCGATCCTATGGAAAAAGGAAAAAGAAAAGGTAAAAAAAGAAAAAAAGAAAAACAAAAAACAAAAGGGAGTCAGAAGTTGTCACTGAATTTTGAATTGACTCATCATTGCCAAATTATAAATACAGCTTTTACAAGTAAATTTCAAATCAGTGTGTTTGCATCAACAAAAAATTGTTAAAGGAGACGATCGGAAAACTATCGCCTGTACTCATATCATAATGATGAAAGAATGGAAAAACCTCTAAGAACTACAACTCATATCATCAAAAGATGATCCTTAATAGCATAAATACACCTTTTAACTAGATGTCCACCCACAGCATACACTGTAAATGAGAGCTTACAAACATTTGATGCTGATAAACTGACAATATGAGAAAATAGAGAGTTACTGCATTGGTCAAACTTAGGAAGTAAAGCATACCTTGAATGATTTGGAACGATGAATGGAGGGATTTTTCTGTACGGACAGGGAATAAGACTTCTCAGCTTCATCAAACTGTTCCACTGCCATGAGAGCATGGCCTTGACAAATATAAAGCTAGAGGAAGGAAAGAACATTGGCTTTAGAATTATAACATGAGAAATTCTCACTGATATAGGGATCTCTCTTCCCTCTCTATTTCTGGTCCAAAACCACCGATGAGAGCAAGTACCCAGGTCTCTAATACCTAAAACACAAAATTCGGTGATCTTAAGGTTATATATTGATGGAGTATTGCATTTTAAAGAAAGAGAATTCTCCCATTTCTTGAGATCATGGGCACGGTGCAATGGTAAAGGTTTTAGAAAATCTGAAGAAGAGACTACGTTCTGATTGCTCGAGAAGTAGGTCAGACCCTTTACTACTTAACACAATGTAGACGTTAAAATCATGTGCCCACAGTAAATTACTCCAATCTCGTTACCTAAACAGCCCTTGGCCCGTCTCCTTCCCCTTTTTCTCCCTATCAGTGAAGTCAGAAGGGACTACAAGTTCAGTTTTTAGATTTATTCCTGAGGTCAAGCTGTTGACGCTTCTTTTGCATCTTAAAGAGTCCCGCTAGAGTTGCCCATTCCCAACCTCGCAACAGATCTGAACAAAACATAAACCTCTAACTGATAATTCTTCAAGAACCCAACTATAATTACACATCCCCAACCTCACAATAGACCTGAACGAAAGTTAAACCTCTAATTCATAAATCTTCAGACCTGAACGGAGCTCAAACCTCTAATTCATAAATCTTCAAGAGTGGCGCTATAGTTTCACCTTCCCACCTTTTCAGCAATAGCTTGGTTTATATAATCAAAATGAAATGTTAACATGAATCTCTTATTCATCCACAAAGGCACCATGTTTAGCGCAAACTCATTCACATCATTAGCAAAATCAACACTAACACCTTGTCAACTACAGTAAAGGGGATAAACTCTCATCTTGGAATAATTGTTACGTAGTGGCGACAAACCTAGAAAGTTCACCATCAAACTAGGGCAGTGCGTAGAAAATAGGAAGAAGGGCACCTAGAGTTGGCATGAAAGGACAATTAAGTGTTAAAAGTTATGAAAGTGATACCTAAATGTCATTTTTTTTTAAAAAAAAAATGGGACACCTGAGTATCAAATCTGAGGAAGGTGGCCGGAAATCCTACGTGACAATTTTTTAATAATATAACTCACTTACGTGGCACACTGGAAAGTTGAGCCAGCAATGAGTCACCAAAACGACATCGTCTTGTCTTTTTTTTTTTTTTTTTTTAAATTTCAATATAAATATTTGATGGGGTTGGGCCTTGGCTAGGGCCGGCGACCCAATTGACCGACGGCGAGGGCCTATGAGCCTTAGCCGGATTTGGGGGAGGACTGCGACCCTTGCCCTAGATTTGGGTGACAGCTCACAGGCCCTCGTCGTCAATCGACCGAGGTCATTGGGCCTTGACCAGAGGGCTCGCAGGCTCTCGCTGTCGATCGATTGGGATCACCAGCCCCTAGCCAAAGCTCGCCGACCCTAGCCGATCCTTCATCCGCCATCGTCGACCCTTCCTAGCAAAGGTGGGGGCCCTCGCTGCCCGCAACCTCCATCTTCCTCTTTTTTTTTTTTTTTTTTCTTTTAATAATATAAATTTGGTTTTAAATTTTATTTAATTAATATTAACATTAATTATATATCCATTTTGGTAGCAAAACGACGTCGTTTTTGCATTTGTCTAGCCACATCAATGTGCAAAATGACACTGTTTTGCACTTATATCATCGGAATATTGCCACGTCAATATTTTGGCAAGATTTTCTTGACTTAACTGATCAATTTTGCTTCGATTTTGGCATTTAAGTATCCATCCGTGCTAAGTTTTGACGCTTTATGTGTTCTTTTCCCGTAGAAAATATCTCAACCTCAGACAATAGGAATTGATGGACCAACCTATCTTTACACATGGCATTGATCCCACCTTGTGGCCTCATTGCTATAAGTTTATAACCCGCATAACAAAGGAATAATCGTTCTCCAAAAAAAAAAAAAACAAAGGAATAACCGTCTTTACCGTTCCTCCATCTGCTCCAAAGGATCAGCTGCGGTCTACTCAATCATTTGAAAAAAGGACCATCAATGCACTCATTCTCTGATCTCTATCAGCAAATGCTCCAAAATAAGCAAAACCAACCCAATTCATCCACCAGTTAACCTGTGACATACGACCGTTCCCATAAGACTGAGCACACACAACAACGAATTACAGCCAAACACGCGTCAACCAGAACCTACTTGAGACCATGGCATCGGAGAAACGCCCCCTTTCCAGTTCGCTCTCGGCTCTCTTCCTCAGCACGAGTGCCTCTAGGCTTCCCAATATGTCGTTGTTGGCGTCACAGAAGATCCCCGGTGCCATGGTGGCTGACGGTGACGCACTTGGGCAGGAGGGCAGGGTTGGGACCAGAGTCGCACTGGCCCAAGCAACCGTGGGTCTTGACGGCGATGCCAAGCGGGGCGAGGCCGGAGAGGGCCTCCAGGGTTAAGGTGAGCTCCATCATATCCTCCTCCAGGCAACGATAGTGGTGTCACAGTCGTTCCTAGCCTAAGTCAACGCATTTTCCTAAATCATATGCTGTTTCCTTGACCTCGGCAGGGTCAGCATTTGGAAATACTTTATACAGTTGACTTTTTAATATTTTGACAGCAGCGAATGATACGAATAACTTATATATACATGTATATAATGATAGGACAAAAATTCCCTTACCTTTATTTTCTAAAAAGGTGAGAACGAGCTGCCAATGCCGATAACTCTCTTTGGACAAAATCAAAAAGTCCCGCGCCCATTACGAAATGTCGGATTGAACAATAGTTATCAGGTACCACTCGTGGCCTAAAGAAACAAGATTGGCCAGCCTTTACCGTAGGGACACTAATATGCTAACTGCAGATTCCTCAATACTAAGTATGCAGTAACTAAGTAATGCAGCATGATCGTTTAGAGGTTTGTCCACGATGCGAATCGCACTTATGACTTTGTCAAAAACAGGTGACTCTTTTATGACTAAATCAACCACCTTAGAGGTGACTTTTTGCTTAGAGCAAATGGGACCTTAAAAGCTTAAGTTGTCCTCGTACCCGTGACTTCGTCGAAGAAGTGTGACCTTTCCGCAACGAGATCAACCACCTTAGAGGTGATTGACTTGTGAGATTATAGTCTAGTCTTTGCTAAGAGCAAATGGGAGATTAAAAGCTTATGTTGTTAGAGAAATATGTGATTTAAATATTCTAATGTGGAAAGGCTTCATTTGAGAGTCAAATAGGGGCTTAGAAATTTGAACTCAGGACTCTTCGTCTGATAAAATATGATATTTTATGGAATTAGTGTTGACTACTCTAAAAACTTAAAATGTCATATTAAAATATGATTTAATATTTAAATATTCTATCACGACTTTCATATGATTTGGCTATAGATACTTAACCATCCAATTTTCCGATTGAATCACTAAAAGGATTTTGGTGAAAAGGAAACAGAGAAAGATTTTTTTTTTTTTTTTTAATGAATCATAATGCAATTGCCCAAATCATTATAGTCTCTTTGAATGGTGGAGTGGTGTTCGTGCATCATTTCTGATGGGAACTAACATGAGTTCTTTTGTTGACGGTGATCTTGTGCACATTGCAACTGATTACTCATGTTTAGATTGAAATCACACCTTGAATCTTAAAAGTTGCACTAATCATTAACTTACAAGTTGTGCTGGATTAAAGCTAAAGTTCATAAGTAAGAATAACTTGTATATCAAACTTAAGAGACATGTCGATTATATCATGGAACCAGCTCCCCACTTCACTCCACGCATCTACCTGCAACCCAGACAACGTCAACCCTCAAACTACTAGGGAAGACCAGAAACCTATGAAGAGAAAATGGAGGGATCGAGTCCCCAATTGCGCTGAATCCTCCTGTTTCTTGGCGTATCCGCTACCTGGTTGAAAGTTGAAGCCTTGTCCTTAACGACTCTGGACAGGTGGTTCTTCAAGGCAGGTAGGAAGAGGGCATGACTTCGGAAGAAAATATTGTTCCTTGTCTTCCAAATAAGGTGGCAA
Source organism: Eucalyptus grandis (assembly GCF_016545825.1). Taxonomy (NCBI): domain Eukaryota; kingdom Viridiplantae; phylum Streptophyta; class Magnoliopsida; order Myrtales; family Myrtaceae; genus Eucalyptus; species Eucalyptus grandis. The sequence continues at coordinate 42,488,488 of NC_052619.1, forward strand.
AGAGCACCAAAAGCAAACCGGGCAATGCAATGGGAGAAGTCATTGCCAGATATATGTTTAATGGTCCATTGTAAGTTTTCTCTCCAGGACCTATTTTGCCAAGAAAGATTGCACTTCGCAGCCCAAAATGCAGCAAGAGAAGCAATAACATGACAGTCAAAAAATAAGTGATCAATAGAATCAGGTGTGAGATTGTAGAATGTACAAGAACCCTCAGCAATCTTGCCATTAGAAAGTAAGAAGACCTAGGTAGGTAGCCGGTTTTTGGTGATGAGCCATAAGTGAAACCGGTACCGTGGAGACAGAGAAGATTTCCATATAAAAGGATACCAATGGACGAGATTTCGCTTCGGACGGATTGCATCCCAAGCTGAAGCAGTCGAAAAGATCCCTGAACGGTGCTCCGTCCAAATGAACCAATCAGGACCCTGCGAGAGGGCTGGAAGAGGGAGCGACCAAGAGTCCAAGATAGCCTTAGTGGTGCTGCCTTGAGGAGAAAGCAGATTTGCAATCGAAGCCCGCCTAAGAAGTCCAGACCGATAGATGAAAGAATCTAAGAGAAAACAGTTCAATGGACCCCAAGGGTGCCAGGGGTCGAACCAGAGCGAAACCGAGAGACCGTCTCCAACACGCCAAGAAAACAACTTCTGACAGACCTTTCTCAGATCAAGGAGTTTCCTCCAAGCCCAAGAACAAAAAGTTGGTTTGGAAGCAATCCAAAAGTTCTTGTTCTTTAAATAGGTAGCATGTATCCATTTGCATCACAGAGATTCTTTATTAGTGAAGAGAATCCAGATGTGCTTAAACAAAGTTGCATTATTGCAATCCCAGAGCTTGCGAATACCTAATCCTCCTTTTTTTTTGGGAGGCACACTTCATCCCAAGCTACTTTTGCACCCCTGCTACCAAGACTAGGACCTTTCCACAAGAATTGTCTAAAGACTTGTTCAATATGGTCTAGAAAAGTCCTAGGTAGGAAAAACATACTCGCCTAATAAACTTGTATAGAGTGGAGGTTCGACCTTATGAGTTGTAGGCGGCCCGCAAAGGATAGAAATCAATGAGTTCAAGACTGCACTCTAGCTGTAATGAGGTTTACAAGGGAGACACAATCTGATTTACCAAGCCGCATAGAGATGATCGTGACCCCCAAGTACCGAACCGGTAAAGTACCTTCTCGAAAGCCGAGGGTGTGAAAAATCTATGACCGGAGGCTAGCTGGTCCACTCAAGAGAAAAACTTCAGATTTATTCAATTTGGTTTCAGCCCACTCCAAGAGGAGAAAGTATCAATACCATCCTTAAGAAGCGAAACTGAAGCCATATTTGCCTCATAGAAGAGGAAGACATCATCGGCAAAAAACAAATGAGATAAGCGAGTTGCTTTACATCTCCAATAGAACTTGAACTACGGTTAGCTAGATTGGCGAAGAAGAATCCCCGAAAAAACATCCATAACCAAGGTAAAAAGGTATGGAGACATAGAATCCCATTGACGAAGACCACACCCATTGGAGAAAAAGCCATGGAGCTCACCATTGATGGATAACAAGAACTTAGGTGTCCGAATGCAAGTCCTAATCAACTTAACCAAATGACTAGGGAAACGAAAAGCTTGGGGAGTGAATTCCAGAAACACCCAATCAATGGTACCATATGCCTTTTGAAAATCCACTTTAATAGCACACTTCGGTGAGTATGGGTCATGGCGAAAACCACAAAAGAGTTATTGAGCTAACAAGATAGTATCACTAATACGCCGACCTTTAACAAACACAGAATGCTGTAAGTTACTTGTAAACAAAAAGAAAAAAAAATTATGTTGTCTACGGTCCGAAAGTACCCTACATGTGTTGAGGGTCCTGTTAATAGGTGCCCATAGAGCATCGGCACAATGAAGAGTGGGGAATTACAAATTTTCATACACCTTGAAAAATTGAAGAATTACCCATTTTAACAAAGCCGCTCACAAAGCTGCTCACTTCAAATAGAAAATTTCATATCCAAAACAGGGGCCCAATGGACACTTTCAACATTTTCCTTGTGTTAGAGAGTGTTCCTATAGCAAATTTTTAGACAACCATGTAAGGAAATTATTAACAGTCATTCTGATGTACCGACTTGTTCAAAAATTCAACCTTTATGTTGTGAATACACATCACGATAAGCATTTCTCGAACATAGTTAACATGAATCGATTTTCATTTTAATGAGAGAATAAAAAAAAAAAAAGTCATAACTTCTTGCAATTGTACCAATTCGGTTTTCAATTTTTTTTTTCATCAATTGAGTTACAAACCTTTAATAATTATGTCAATTCAGTCCATCTAGGCAATTTTGGCTAGCTGACACTGAAGTGGATAATTCCTTTTTTCTCTTTTTCATTCTTTTGCTTCATTTCCCATAGTGGCTAGTGAGGCTTCAGCGAGGGCTTCATGGCTCTAATGGCCCTCGTTGGCCTCTGTGGGAAAAATTGGAAAAAGAGGAAGAGGAGAAAAAAAGAAAATTAAAAAGAAAAATTAAAAATTAAAAAAAAAAATAAAATATTATTAAAAAATTATCTATGTCAACATTTACCAAATGATTGGTGTCCACATTAGTATTTGCTACTAATTGGCCAAAATTGATCAGATGGATTGAATTGGCACAATTATAAAAGATTCATGAATAAATTGGCCAAAAAAAGTTTATGATTGAATTGTCGCAATTACAATAAGTTTATGATTTTTTCGATAATTTTTTCCTATTTTAGTTAGGGGATAAAGAAAATGCAAGATCATCCTTAATTTATGTTTCTAACCTACCGCGATAATCACGAATAAGAGGTGGAATGATTTTCTTTTTACGCCAAAGGTTGGCATCATTATTTGGAATTGAAATTGAGATACTCACGGCAACTTTTCACGAATTTGAGAGATCCATATGCAAAATTTCCACATATTTTTCTCCTCTCGCACACTGTTTTCCTATACAATATTTAATTTCTTAGTGTCAAACTATTTATCGTCCAATATCCAATGTCCCTTCATTTTAACTAATCCACAACCTGACACCTCCGTAGAGATGCTCCAACAAAATTATCTAGAAGTGCACCTTAACTACGTTATGACAAAGAAAAAAACACATTGTCTTAGGCATTTGGCTAGTCAAAAGCTATTTGATGTAGAATTATCAATGCTCAAAATAAATATTTGCAGGGATCCTTCCAAACATGCGTATGGTAATTATTTCTTTTAAGAAAAACAGAACTTGATATATAACCCACCAAAATAAGACAAAATATTAGCTTTCCCTTTTCACATAAGCGTTCAACGACCTTTTAACCTGAATTGTGAGGGACTTATCATTGCCAAAATTTATATATATATAAATTCTTTGTGTTGTTAACACCATGTGGGCAATGTTAAAGCATGTAGAAAATCCGAAGATGAGATTGTGTTCTGATTGCTTAGAGATGCTGGTCGGGATAGACCTATCTCAGTTATCATCACGTACTTTTGTTTTTGATAGTCTGTACTACGAAAGTATACTATCCCTATCTTTACCAAAAAAAAAAAAAAAGCATACTATGCCTATCGAACACATAATTCGACTAATCATAAAATCCCATTATTTTTCTTTAGGCTTTTGTGAAAGCGTATATTTTAAAACAAAAAGAATGCCCGAGAATCTAATTCAAAAGTACTTTGCAAATTAGAATTGATCTAGTGTGCTAGAAGTCTTCAAAATGCTCTTCTTCTTCTCTCTCTCTCTCTTCTCTCTCTCTCTCTCTCTCTCTCTTCTTCTCCTTATTTCGTAATGTAATACATTAATTTTTGGAAAAATAGTCCAAAAATCTTAAACCTATTGTAATTTTGTCAATATAATCTAAAACCTTTTAATTGCTTCAATTGAGTCCATCTGGCTTTTGCCTAGAAATCGCTAACGAGGGCTAATGACCCTTGCTTGGTTTGGACAAGATCACGAGCCCCTCACTTGTGGCTAGTAAGGCCGTTGTAGCCCTCGCTCGTGGCCGACGACGACCTTGCTCAAACCAAGTGAGGGTTGTCACACTTGCCTGTGGCTGGTAATGGTTGACCAATGACCTCATTGACCAGAGTCGAAAAAACAAGGAAGAAAAGAAAAAAATAAAGGAAAAAATAAAATAAAAATTCAAAATTTTAAAAAAATTCAAAATATTATTAAAAATTATTTATATTAGCGCCGATCATGCCATGTGATAGACGAGCATCTACATCAATGATCTCCAATCAAATTTGGCCGAATGTGCTCAATTGACAAGGTGTAAAAAAGTTGAGGACTTAATGAGCAAAATTAAAAAGGTTTATAATTGAATTGATAAAATATAATACTATGTTTACGATTTTTTGGATAGTTAATAAAAAAAAAATTCAATTACAAGGATATATTATGTACTACGTACCATTGCAGCAACACAGATTAAGAAAAATTGATAAGATCTTTTAATGTTAATACTCCGTACTCAATATCGCAACTTTAAAATTTTCCTTAAAAAAATCATTGTTTCTGAAAAAAGGTGGACCACCGGCGGTTCTTGAAATTAAGGGCACGAAAATCATTTGGATTGTTTCTTTTCTTTTTCCAATAAATGGGTCGACCTATTTAACCGTGATTAAATTAATCCTTTCATGAATTTTAACAAACCATATTATTTCAAAAAAAAAAAAGTTCCGACAACAAAACTTCTTCGTCCACCCTGTCCTATTTTTCCATGTAACCTTTTACCTTATGCGCATATGCCTTAACTTTGCCGCAACCTGAAATTTCGCTGAGAAATTGAATCGCAAATTCTCCTTCCGTCTTTGAGCTTTTTCTCCGTTGTTTCTGACCGGTGTCCGAGGGCATCATCGATCGCCGCCCGTCTTCAAGTTTCTAAAGGCGCAGCAGTTGCTGTGCTCTGCAGCGGCGACCCACCGGCGACGAATTTCTTGGGAATTCCGGTTCTCAGTTCGATCGGGGGTGTACCTGGTCATGGCATCTACCAGGTACAAGAGTTGATTCTCAATCTGATATGGGTAATCGAGTCTGAGAGATGTGATCGAGGCGCATGTGAAATTCGTCTCTGGTTAGAGCTTTATCAGTGTTTCGAATGTGCATTGAGCCTGTAGCTATAACCTGATAGTGATTTTTGGCCTTGGACGTGAGGGGAGGTTCATTACTCGAAGTGCATGCCGCCACTTATTCGATGAAATGTCTGAGTGAAATCGGAATGCATGTTCTCTGAAGGAAACAAGCGCAACAGGGCATGTGTTGATGTGATTTGTGTGAGATACTCAGATTCTTTAAATAGTAAACCTGATATAGATGCACATCGGGGTAGCTGAAAGTCTTACTGATCCTTTTCCATTCTGATTTTCTATCTCGCTTGTCGGATTCTACTTTGAATTTAGCATCGAGGGAAGATGGGCAGCGCTCCCAGAAGACTTGTTACAACGATGCTCCCAGCGCCTTTGTCTGAAGAATTTATCGGCAATCCGAGCAGTGTGCCGCTCGTGGCAATCTGCTGATGTCAAAGAGAGGAGCGACATCCCATGGTTGATGCTCATGGACAAAGATGGGATGCTGTGGCGTGAGTTTTTCTGCCTCTCATGTCAGCAGGTTCACAAAAAGCTCTTGCCAGAAATGAGGGCGAACAGATATTTGTCTTCACGAGGTTGGGTGTTGATGATCAGCAGAGACGGGGAATTCCGTATGCTAGAGAATCCCATGTTGCGTTACCGTCATATTATTGAGCTTCCCAATTGGAATAAGTTCCCCAACATCAAAGCTCCGTCTCCCTTTTATGTTGAATTCATCAGTAAGTTCGTCCTATCTGATTGCACTGCTACATCTCCAGATTACAAGGTCATGGTCATCTATCACATTGGACAGTTAGCGCTTTGGAAACCCGGCAAAGAGGAGTGGACCGCAGTGAACTCCCCCACAGATGAAAAAATTTACGATGTCATATATTATAAGGGGTCCTTTGTTGCTGTCGATTTTAAGGATAGGATATTAAGGTGCAATGTGGATGGACCAACTCCATTTGTGGCTCAAGTAGTTTTCCAGGTGCCGCGAAGACTCCAAGAATTCGAGCATGAGTATCCCCCGGGATCCCTTTGGTATGTGAATCAAGTGTATCTAGTGCAATCAACAACGGGATCTCTGTTGTTTGTGTCACTACAGGAAGGACTACAGGAAGGACTAGCATCTACCATAACCTTTCGATTCCATGTTCTCGAGATTGACCTGGATACTCAAATGTGGACAGAAGTTGAGAACTTGGAGAACACGTCCCTCTTCTTGGGCCACAATTCTTCCTTCTCTTTGGACGTCGATGAAGATCATCTCATCAAGCCAAATTGTATTTATTTTACTTACTCTTGTCTCTCATCGTTCCAGTTTACTGAAGACAGAGGAGACAAAGGCATGGGAATATACCACCTCGAAGATGGTACGGTCGAGCTGCATGTCGAGGGGAAATCTTCTCCTCCGCTTTGGATCGAACCATGCTTTTAAGCCATAGCTAAAAAGTTTGGCTTGTTGTCAATGATGAAGTGAGCAGATTATTGGAATGACAAGCGATAGGTACACGGTTAGTCCAAAAAGTTAGCAATTCATTTTAAATATTTGAAATTGTTAGGTCATTGGATTTTGCTTTTAATGCTGCGAATTTTACACTTAATATTGGCGATATTTTTGTATTAGCTGTCTGGATGTCTGTTCTACACAAGAACAAAATAGAGTTAAGGCAAACATAGGGTTTGAACTTTGAACAAGGAAAAAAATGAAGGGTTGAAAATAATATTGATTCCTTAACTGGGGTTAACTATTCTTCTTTTTATTTATTTATTTATTCATTAGGCCTTACATTAAATCCACAGACCAAAAAGAATTCTGCAATAACCTCGCTCGCATGAAAGGGGGATATTCAACTGTATTATCCGAATCTCTACACTAAACATTTCAAGTGACATACATTTTCTAGTAAACAATGAAAAGCAAATCATTATGGCCAGTGAAATTAGTAAATATCATGTTGTTAATAAGGATCTCGCCAATCTTGAATGATTAATTGCAATGTTTATATATTTGATTCGATAAACATTTTGTGTTTCGATTCTTTTCGTATAGCTAAGTTCTAGCTGTGAAGTGTAAATTTCCAAGAATTTGTTAAGGCTTCCTCCACAAATTGGACTGTAACCACGAACACAGGTTAGGGCGTCTAAGTTGATTGCCCGGATTGGCCGTTAGATGCTCAAGTCAAAGTTTGAAGATGGTGGAAACTAATGAAGTTTAGATAGGGGTAAAAAGTTCTTGCCCGTTGGGTGAGGATTGACAGATGATGACCAAACTATAAGTTCCGAAAACAAAACGTCTTTGTTCAACCCATCCTATTTTTCAAAATACAAAAGAATATTTCAAATATTATTACAAATTATCTACATTAGTGTTGACTGTGCCATGTAAGACAAACAACATTCACATTAGTGATTTCTAGCTAAATTTGGCCGAATGGATTCAATTGATAAAACTAAAAAGTTTAAAACTGAATTGACAAAAGTGTAATATTACGTTAACGATTTTTTGGACAATTAATGAAAAAATTCAATTACAAGGATATGTTATGTACTACGTACCATTGTAGCAACACAAATTAAGAAAAATTAATAAGGTCTTTTAAATTTTAATACTCCATACTTGATATTGCAACTTTAAAATTTTCCTAAATTAAATCTTGCCGCCATACAACAAACCATGGCCAAATTTACTTTACAGTTATTGGGAAAAGAAAAAGAAAAAGGGACTTGCTTCCGAATCAATTCATACACCGCCCATCTACAAAAGATAAACCCATTTGAAACTTTTCAATAGTTATTTCAAAAATAAATAAAAAAATTTCCTTAAAAATCATTGGTTCTAAAAAAGGCGGACCACCGGCAATTCTTAATATCATAGCACCAAAACAATTTGGATTCTTTCTTTCCTTTTTCCAATAAATGTGCCAACCTATTTAATCGTGACCAAATTAATCCTTTCATGAATTTTAACAAACCATATTCTTTCAACAAAGTAAAAAAGTTCCGAAACCAAAACGTCTTTGTTCAACCCGTCCTATTTTTCCATGTAACCTTTACCTTATGCGCACATGCCTTTATAACTTTTCCGACGCATGAAATTTTGCCGGCAAATTGAATCCGAATTTTGAGATATGTGTAAAAATAAATAAATAAATAATCAGTGGGGCAATTAAAAAAAATGATGGACGGATAACAAGTAACCGCCGTAGAAAAGGCCTCAATCTGATTGGGCCTGTTCCGTTGATCCAGATAACTGTGGCCGAAGCCCATAAATATTGATCTAATTTGGCCCATTCAGTTTGGGCTCCAAACTCAGCCCATCAGTTTGGCCAGTAAAACAAGTGGAGCCCATCCTCCATCCCCTTGTTATTTCGCTCTCTCTGGAACGACAGACGAACACCCAAGGGACGACGCCCGCGACCAAGAAACCCGCCGTCGGCTGGCCGGTCACCGGCGTTCGCCGACGACCGCCTTCCACCATTCGTACACATCCGTCAAAGAAGCGAGAGCCGAAAGAATCTTTTGGATTCCGTCTTTGAGCTTTTTCTCCGTTGATTCTGAAGGGTGTCCGGGGCATCATCGATCACCGCCCGTCTTCAAGTTTCTAAAGGCGCAGCGGTTGCAGTGCTCTGCAGCGTCGACCCACCGGCGACGAATTTCTTTGGAATTCCGGTTCCCAGTTCGATCGGGGGTGCTCCTGGTCATGGCATCTACCAGGTACGAGAGTAGATTCTCAATTTTAATATGGGTAATCGAGTCTGAGAAATGTGGTCGAGGCCCATGTGAAATTCGTCTCTGGTTAGAGCTTCATCAGTGTTTCGAATGTGCATTGAGCCTGTCGTGATGATCTGATAGTGATTCTTGGCCTTTTACGTGAGCGGAAGTCCATTACTCGAAGTGCATGCCACTTATTCGATGAAATGTCTGAGTGAAAGCATAATGCATGTCCTCTGAAGGCTTGTGTTAATGTGATTTGGTGGAAATTGATGTGAAATTCGTCTCTGGTTAAAGCTTTATCAATGTCTCGAATGTGCATTGAAGCTGTAGTCATGACCTGATAGTGACTCTTGGCCTTATATGTGAGCGGAAGTTCATTACTCAAAGTGCATGCCGCTTATTCGATGAAATGTCTGAGTGAAGTCAGAATGCATCTTCTCTGAAGGAAACAAGTTCAAGAAGGCATGTGTTGATGTGATTTGTGTGAGATAAGCAGATTCTTTAAATATTAAACCTGATTTAATTGCACAATGAGGTAGCTGAAAGTCTTCCTGATCCTTTTCCATTCTGATTTTCTATCTCCCTTGTCGGATTCTGCTTTGAACTTAGTATGACAGAAAACTGGGCAGAGCTCCCACAAGAGTTGTTACAACTATGTTCCCAGCACCTTTGTCTGAAGAATTTATCGGCGTTCTGAGCAGTGTGCCGTTCGTGGCAATCTGCTGCTGTCAAAGAGTGGAGCAATGTCCCATGGTTGATGCTCACAGACCAAAAGGGGATGCCATGGTGTGAGTTTTTCTGCCTCTCATGTCAGCAAGTTCACAGAAAGCTGTCGCCAGAAGTGATGGCGAATGGATATTTCTCTTCGCGAGGTTGGGTGTTGACAACCAGCAGAGACGGGGAATTCCACATGCTAAAGAATCCCATGTCATGTTACAATCATATTATTAAGCTTCCCAATTGGAATAAGTTCCCCAACATCGAAGATTTGCCTTTCTTTGATGTTGAATTCATCTGTAAGTTTTCCTATCTGATAGCCCTACTACATCTCCAGATTACAAGGTCATGGTCATCTATGACACTAGACAGTTAGGGCTTTGGAAACCCGGCAAAGAGGAGTGGACAGCAGTGAACTCCCTCACAGAACAATTTTACGATGTCATATATTATAAGGGGTCCTTTGTTGCTGTTGATTTTGAGGATAGGATATTGAGGTGCGACGTGGATGGACCAACTCCGTTTGAGGCTCAAGTAGTTTTCCAGATGCCGCAAAGACTCCCAGAATTCAAGCATGAGTATCCCCCAGGATCCTTTTGGTATGTGAATCAAGTGTTTCTAGTGCAATCAACGACGGGATCTCTGTTGTTTGTGTCACTAGAGGAACAACTAGCATCTACCATAACCTTTCGATTCCGTGTTCTCGAGATTGACTTGGATACTCAAATGTGCACAGAAGTCGAGAACTTGGAGAACACGTCCCTCTTCTTGGGCCACAATTCTTCCTTCTCTTTGGAAGTCGATGAAGATCATCTCATCAAGCCGAATTGTATTTATTTTACTTACGTTCGTCGCTCATCGTCCCAGTTTTTTGAAGATGGAGGAGACACAGGCATGGGAATATACCACCTCGAAGATGGTACGGTCGAGCTGCATGTCGAGGGGAAATCTTCTCCTTTGCTTTGGATCGAACCATGCTTTTAAGCCATAGCTAAAAGGTTTGGCTTGTTAACACTGATGAAGTAAGCAGATTAGTGAAGTGACAAGATAGATCCACGGTTTGTGCAGAAAGTTAGCAATTCTTTTTATGAATTAGAAATTGTTAGGTCATTGGAAGTAAAATTGTACTGAAATCTGAATTTGTGCTTTCGATACTTCGAATTTTACATCTAGTGATGACGTCTGGGTGTTTTCTTTCTATTGTTTTATCTCTTCTGCTGCCTTACATGATATATCGTGTTGGTTCTAACAAAAAACAAAATCGAGTGAAGGCAAAACATAGCGTTTGAACGTTGAACAGGGAAAAACAATGGAGAGTCGAAAATATATTGACTCATTAAGTGTGGTTAACTATTTTCTTCTCTTTTATACATTAGCGCCTTATATTTTCGAGTGAACAATAAAAAGAATCCTACAAGAACCTTGGTCGCATGAAAGAGGGGAATAATTTAACTGTATTTTCTGAATTTCTACACTACACATTTCAAGTGACATATATTTTCGAGTAAACAATGAAAAGCAAATCACTATGGACAGTGAAATTAGTAAATATCGATGTTGTCAATAAGCATCTCGCCAATCTCGAATGATTAATTGTAATATTTATATATTTGATTCGATGAGAATTTTGTGTTTCGATGCTTTTCGTATAAGCTAAGTTCTAGCTGTTAAGTGTAAATAGATCTGTGAAGGCTTCCTTCACCAATTGGAGTTGCAACCATGAACGTAGGTTAGGGGATCCGAGGTGATTGCCTGGATTGGCCCTCGGATGCTTAAGTTGTAGTTTGGAGGATGGCGGAAACTTATGAAGCTATAGGGGTAAAGAGTTCTTGTCCGTCAGGTGAGGATCGATAGATGATGACCAAACTGTAAGCAAGTACCAAGGTCTCTAATACCTAAAACACAAAATTTGGTGTTCTTAAGGTTATATATTGATGGAGTATTGCATTTTAAAGAATGATAATTCTCCCATTTCTTGAGATCATGGGCAAGGTGCAATGATAAAGGTTTTAGAAAATCTGACTAAGAGATTGCGTTCTAATTGCTCAAGAAGCACGTCAGACCCTTTACTACTTAACACTATGTAGATGTTAAAATCGTGCACCTGCAGTAAATTATGTGAATCTCGTTACCTAAACAGCACTTGCCCTGTCTCCTTCCCCTTTCCCTCCCTATCGGTGAAATCGGAAGGGGCTACAGGTTCAGTTTTTAGATTTATTCCTGAGATCGAGCTTTTGACGCTTCTTTTGCATCTTAAAGAGCCCCACTAGAGTTGCCCATTCCCAAACCTCGCAACAGATTTAAACAAAGCATAAATCTCTAATTGATAAATCTTCAAGAACCTAACTATAGTTGCACATTTCCAACCTCGCAATAGATCTGAACGAAAGTTAAACATCTAATTTATAAATCTTCAGCAGACCTGAACAAAACTTAAATCTCTAATTCATAAATCTTCAAGAGCCGCACTATAGTTGCACCTTCCCACCTTTTTAGCAATAGCTTGGTTTATATAATCAAAATGAAATGTTAACACGTATCTCTTATTCATCCACAAAGGCATCACGTTTAGCGCAAACTCGTTCACATCATTAGAAGAATCAACACCAACACAGTAAAGGGGGTAAAGTTGATGTGAATCGTTGCGGAAAGATTATTCTACGAAGGTGGATGGTGCGAATTGCAAACCTCGACCTCCAATCAAACCTATGATTGACAACCTTGGTATGAACGTGATCTATTGACGAACACATGTCAACCAACCAATGTTATAGACGCCACGAGCGAAAGAATTCACTATCTCGCTCGATAAGTCGAATCGACCGCTACAAGAGAATCTTGATTAGGTCAAGTCCTCAAAAGAACAGTAAAAGAGAACCTTTCAATTCTTTTCCTCAAAATTATATTCGTCCCCCAAAGAAATTCAATCAGTCTTATATATAGGCCTTCTAGCCGCCACACAAACCCTAAAACCAACCTAGAGATATAATGCATCATATTCTAGAATATTCCTAAACAAGAATATATATATATATATATATATGTATATGTATATGTATATATATTTGACTTGGTCAAATATTTGGTGACCAGATAATCAAATTGCGCCAAGATTTCCAAGATTCTTCAAGATTTGATCCAAGGTTATTTCCACGCCAAAGATCACGAACCATGATGCCAATAGCTTGCCTAAATTGCTTGGCCCGCGCTCGAGTAATTGAACCAATAAGAATAAACAATGGGTCCCTATCACCTCCTCCTCGATATGGCTCGATGTCCACATCATTCCCTCCCCCATGCAAAGGATTTCCCCTCAAATCATCACTGGCATCGAAAAGAGTCAAGTAAAAAACATTAAATGTGGCACTAATGTCATACTTACTTGGAAGATCAAGCTTGTAGGCATTATTGTTAACTCTTTCCAACACCATGAATTGTCCATCTCCTTGCGGTAATAACTTAAAATGTCGCCAATCTTCCCAAGATTTTATGTTCCTTTTAATAATAGCATGCAACAATACCCCTAAAGTTCTATTAACTACCTTGGTTGGACCATTGGTCTATGGATGACAAGTAGTAGAAAATAACAACCGTCTTCCTAATTTTTTCCACAATGTTTTCCATAAGTAGCTAAGAAATTTAGAATCTTGATTTGAAATAATCGATCTAGGCATGCCATGCAAACGTACAACCTCCCTAAAGAACAAATCAACAACATGAGATGCATCATTGGTTTTATGACAAGGTATAAAATGAGCCATCTTTGAAAACCGATCAATAACCACATAAATAGAATTTCTACCATACTTAGACCTAGGCAATCCTAACACAAAATCCAAAGAAATATCAGTCCAAGGATGTGTTGGAATAGGTAATGGCATATATAAGCCATGCGGTTTAGTTGTAGACTTAGATTGTTTACGAGCAATGCATCTGTCACAGACACGTGTGACATCTCTCTTCATATATGGCCAATAAAAATATTCATGCAACACTTCATAAGTCTTATTAATACCAAAATGTCCCATTAAACCACCACTATGCACTTATCGCACCAACAATTCACGTGAAGAACACTTAGGCAAACATAGTTTGTTTTCACAGAAAAGATAACCTTCATGCCTATAGAATTTATCAAATGCAGCGTGTTCACATGCTTCATGCACTCTCCCAAAGTCATCATCATCAGTATATAAGCCCTTGATATGCTCAAAACCTAAAAACTTTGCTTCTAAGGTAATTAGAATCGCATACCTTCAAGAAAGTGCACCGGCTACCACATTCTCCTTACCTTTCTTGTACTTGATCACATATGGAAAAGTCTCGATGAACTCCATCCATTTGGCATGTATTTTATTCAACTTTTGCTGCCATTTCAAGTACTTCAAGGTCTCGTGGTCAATGTGGATTACAAACTCCTTCAGCCATAAATAATGTTGCCAAGTCTCCAAAGCTCGCACTAAAGTATATATCTCCTTATCATATGTAGGATAATTCAATGTTGCTCCACTCAATTTTTCGCTAAAATAAGCTATGGGACACTCTCCTTGCATCAACACGGCTCTAATTCCTATACCATAAGCATCACACTCTATCTCAAAAGTAGTACTGAAATTTGGCAAAGATTACAAAGGAGCATTAGTCAACTTATCTTTTAGCAGATTAAATGCTTTCTCTTGCTTTTCTCCCCACGTGAAACCCACGTGCTTCTTGATAACCTTAGTTAAAGGGGCGGAAATGGTGTTGAAATTTCTCACAAATCGCTGATAAAAACTCACCAATCCTTGAAAGCTACGCACGTCTCCTATGGACTTAGGCGTTGGCCATTCACGGATTGCTTTGACCTTTTCTTCACCAACCCGTATACCATTAGCACTAACAACAAATCCTAGAAATACTAATTTGTTGGTAACAAAAGAGCACTTCTTTAGATTAGCGTATAATTGCTTGGCCCTTAAAACCTGCAAGACAGCTCGCACATGCTCAATATGGTCATTAGGACTTCGGCTATATATCAAGATGTCATCGAAATAGACAACCACAAATCGACCAATAAAAGCACGCAAAACATGATTCATAAGTCGCATAAACGTGCTTGGTGCATTAGTTAATCCAAATGGCATGACTAACCACTCATATAATCCATACTTGGTCTTAAATGCAGTTTTCCATTCATCACCTTCTTTCATCCTAATTTGATGATAGCCACTTTTCAAATCGATCTTAGTGAAAATGCAAGAACCATGCAACTCATCTGACATGTCATCTAACCTAGGAATAGGATGTCGATACTTTATCGTAATGTTAGTGATTGCTTGGCAATCAACACACATTCGCCAAGTTCCGTCCTTCTTTGGCACCAACAAAACAAGGACAACGCACAGGCTAAAACTCTCTCTCACATACCCCCGTTCCAATAGTTTGCTAACTTGCCACTGAAGTTCCTTTGTCTCATTGGGATTGCTTCGATATGCGGGTTGATTAGGTAATGGCGCATCAGGAATCAAGTCAATTTGATGTTCTATGCCTCGAATCGGTGGTATCCCTTCTGGAAGTTTATCAGAAAAGACATCTTCAAATTCCTGCAATAATGACACAATAAAACTAGGCAAACTTGGGCCAAGATCGTTAGTAGAAAACAAAACCTCCTTGTACATAAGTACAATCATTGGTCGGTCTAGAACTAAAGCTCTCCTCACTTCACTCGATTTTGCATAAAAATTATTTTGTCTCTTTTCTTTCCTCTCTTCTTTTCTCTCGGTTTTTACCACAATCTTTCTCTTGGCCTATCCTTTTCCTTGCATCTTAGACACACCACGCAAGCCCTCGGATTTCTCACATTTTCTCTCTCTCTCTCTCTCGACTTCTCGTTGTAACTTTAATTGATCTTGATACACCTCACGAGGTGTCATTGGTACTAAGATATAAGTCTTTTGATTCATCACCAATGAATAACGATTAGTATACCCATCATGATGTACATTTCGATCATATTGCCATGGTCTTCCAAGTAAGATATGACCTGCTTGCATAGGTACAACATCACACTCTACCTCGTCCTTGTATCTCCCTATCTCAAATGAAATTCGAACTTACTTCGATACTTTCACCTCACCACTATCATTTAACCATTGAAGTCTATAAGGCCGAGGGTGCTTTGTCGTTTTCAAACCCAATTTATCCACCATAGTACAATTTGCCACATTCACACAACTACCTCCATCAATTATCATACTATAGATCTTACCTTTCATCACACATCTTGTATGAAACAAGTTATCTCTTTGTTGGTGATGCTCCTCCTCCTTTACTTGCACACTCAGAGAACGCCTAACCACCAATAAGTCTCCTTTTATAGCCACTTCTCCATCACTACAATCTTCCAATGGTGGCATCTCATCATCCTCTTCTTCCCTTTCACTTTCGGACTCAATAACACCATGTCCAATCATAATCATCACCCTCTTATTAGGGCATTGATTCGCCATATGACCCCTGCCCAAACACTTAAAACATTTAATCTCACGAGTTCTAGTGTTAGGGTTTTCGGTTTTACCTAAAGCCGAATTCATTCCAACTTTACCGTCCCTCTCCTTCTCCTTTGAGGTTTTGGCTTTGATGTTGTTTCCTCTCCAATTTGGCTTCTCATCTCTCTTCCAATTGGATCTCCCATTCTGATTTGAACCTCCTCCATTCTTGTGGTTTCGGTCCAACTTCAATTGCCGCTCAACTTTGATGGCTTTGTCTACAAATTCCTCCAATTTAACATAGTGTTGCAGCTTCACCACCCTTACTATGTCTTGGCTCAAACCACTCAAAAATCTTGACATTGCGGCCTCACGGTCCTCCACCACATTAGCACATATCATGGCAATCTCCATTTCCTTGTGATACTCTTCCATGCTCTTATTGCCTTGTGTGAGATTTTGTAACTTTTGAAATAAATCTCGATGGTAATGACTTGGTACAAAACACCTCCTCATCACTGCTTTCATCTCATCCCATGTCTCTATCGGTCTTTCACCATAGCGTCTCCTACTAGTCACAAGTTGATCCCACCAAATTATAGCATAATCAGTAAATTCAACAGATGCAATTTTTACCTCTTTGAGTTCGAAGTATCGTTGACAATCAAATACCATCTCCATGCGTTTCTCCCATTCTAGATACGCATCAGGATCATTCTTCCCTTGGAAAGAAGGAATTTTCATCTTGATATTGCCAAGTTCATTATCTTCTCGGTGTCTAAACCCTCGGGCTCCATTCCACCTTCCAAATCGAGCATCTTGATCATCCACGATGTTGGTCTCATCATCATCATAATGCCGCTGCCTTCTAGGTTGTGTTCTAGAGGCGTCTCGCTAATGTTGTGGCCTTCCTCGGGGTAGATTTCGGTCACCATCAACCCTCATGCCATTCCCCATCATTCGGCCACTAAGCTCCTCCACGACGGCCCTCAATTGTTGGATACTTTCCACGAGCGCTTCATCCCTTCGTATGGAGTCAATCTCCCTTTGATTCACGCTTTCTTCGGGCGACATATTTTAGACCTGTAAGTAAACGTTAGTCACAAAAATCCTCACCAATCGCTCCCTCACGTGTTTCTCTCAAGGTGTTTGTCACTCCCCTCGTGTTTAACTCAAGTCTAGGCTTTTTCCACCCTCAATTAAGCTTACACACTCTTGCCTTTTTCCTCTCGTATTCTCTTTTCACAAGCTCTTTATCGGACTTAAAACCTATCTCTTAACCCCCTCACGATAATTAATCCAACTAATCAAACAAGATTAGATCACTATTGATTTTGTTTTAGCAAGTAACAATTTCAAACTAACAAGAACAACTTTCGAAATTCCAATTGAAACGCAAATCACTACTGATTTTGTTTCAATTCAATCCACTAACAAACGAGTCACCTTCTTGATTTTTTTTTGTTCAACTATTTTTTCTGCCAAATCTGTTTTTTTTTTCTCTTGCGCACTTTTTTTTGTGCGTTTTCTTTCTCTTTTTTTTTTTTTGACGAACTTTCTTTTTTTTTTTGACAAACTCAGATACAATTTAAGATGCTAGAAAAAAAAATTAAAACTAGCAGCAAACAACTTCATATGGAAGCACTAAAGCAATTGGATCCCTAAATTAGCTAGAATCGGAACCCTAGTTCAATAAATCTCAAATTGCTTAATATAAATAGAAAATTAAAGATAAATAGACCTCGTATAACTTGGCTCTGATACCAACTGATGTGAATCGTTGTGGAAAGATCGTTCTACGAAGGCTCGAATGGTGCGAATTGCGAACCTCGACCTCCAATCAAACCTGTGATTGGCAACCTCGATATGAACGTAATCTGTTGACGAACACGTGTCAACCAACCAACGTTATAGACGCCACGAGCGAAAGAATTCGCTATCTCGCTCAATAAGTTGAATCAACTGCCACAAGAGAATCTTGATTAGGTCAAGTTCTCAAAAGAACAGTAAAAGAGAACCTCTCAATTTTTTTTTCTTAAAAATAAAATATATCCGTCCCCCAAAAAATTCAGTCAGTCTTATATATAGGCCTTCTAGCCGCCACACAAACTCTAAAACCAACCCTAGAGATATAATGCATCATATTCTAGAATATTCCTAAACAAGAATATATATATATATATATATATATATATATTTATATTTATATATCTATATATATTTGACTTGGTCAAATATTTGGTGACCAGATAATCAAATTGCGCCAAGATTTCCAAGATTCTTCAAGATTTGATCCAAGGTCACCTCCACACCAAAGATCACGAACCATGACGCCAACAGCTTGCCTATATTGCTTGGCCCGCACTTGAGTAATCGAACCAGTAGGAATAGACAATGGGTCCCTAGCACCTCCTCCTTGATATGACTTGATGTCCACATCAAAAGTCTCATCTTGGAATAATTGTTACGTAGTGGCGACAAACCTAGAAGTTCACCATCAAACTGTGGCAGGATGCAGAAAATGTCTCAACCTTAAATGATAGGAATTGATGGACCAACCCATCTTTATACATGATGTGGATCCCACTGTGTGGCCTCATTGCTATAGCCTCCGTAACAAAGGAATAACCGTCATGAATTACCGTTTCTCCATCTACTACATAGAATCAGCTACGGTCTATCTAATTATTTGAAAATAGACCATCAATGCACTCATTCTCTAATTTCTATTAGCGAATGCTTCGAAATAAGAAAGAGCAACCCAATTCAACCACCAGTTAACCCACGACACACGACTGTTCCCCTAATGATGTGATCAATGCTAGCGACTCTCCTGGACAAAACTAAAAGTTCCAGCGCCCATTATGAAATGTCACATTAAACAATAGTTATCACTTAGTACTTATGGCCCCCGAAAATTTCAGGTTGATGAGCCCTTACTGTAGGGCCACCAATATGCTAACGGCGGAAAATTTCTCGATAAAAAGTATGCAATAACTAGGTAATGCAATACCAGTTGTTTAGAGGTTTGTCTACAATGAGAATCATATTGGTGACTTCGTCAGAAATAGGTGATTGACTCTCATGTGATTTGGTTGGAAGATACTTAGTCATCCAATTATTTAATTGAATCACTGAGAGAAATTCAAAGAAAAGGAAAACATTGAAAAAAATACTTTATCTGATTTATAATACAGTTGCTCAAATCATTGTAGTCTCTTTGAATGGTGGAGTGGAGTTCATGCATCTTTTCTGATGGGGACTGAATTGAGTTCTTTGGTCGACATTGATCTTATGCACGTTGCAACTGATTTTCTCATATTAAGGGTAAGATCACAACTTGAATATTAAAAGTTACATTAATTATTAGGCTTGCATGTTGCGCAGGATTAAAGCTAAAGTTCATTAGTAAGAATAACTTGCATATCAAACTTAACAGACGTTGATATCATGGTTTAAATTTTCAACCTACACGTGTAACATACATTAAACCTGTGTCAATTGCTTGAATTTTGTAGTGAGGATTTTATTTCCTTACAATCGACGAACATAAGAATGTTGTAAGTTACTTTAAAAAAAAAAAAAACTTATTTTCTCTATGGTTCGAAAGTACACTGCATGCCTCAAAATTGTGGAATTATCCATTTTAAGAAAGCCACTAACTTATTTGACCCCCATTCCCCCCCCCCCCCCCCAAAAGAAAAAGAAGTCGCTCACTTTAAATAACAAATTTCATATCCAAAATAAGGGACCAATGGACACTCTTCAACATTTTTCTTATATTGAAGAATGTTCTTATAAAAACGTTAGTCAACCACTTAAGGAAACTATTGACATTGTCATTTTTGACGTACCAACTTGTTCGCAAATGTTAGTTGGGTTTACTCTTATGTGGAAAAAAGCCCAATGAGTTGCAAGCCTAAAAAGGGCTTGAGCCGATATGATAAGTTATATGGAGAAATAGAGTTTTTCACGATCTTTATAAAGTGGTAGCCACAAAAGGAAATAGTAACAAGAGAAAAAGGAAAAGCAAAAAATCTAGGGGTTGGAACAATATCTGATTTACATCAAGCTGACATCGAATGTTGATTCGTGGTTCGATTGAGCTGAAATTTTGTCAGAATGTTTGTGGCGCAATTTTCTCGAATTTGAACAGTTTGATTTTCGTTTGAAGCTCCCTACATCAAGTTTTTTGGGGATTGATCAAAACCTGCATTTTTTTGTCAGATTTATCATTGATCTCTTGTGAAATTCATGTGTATTGCCAAGAATTATATTATTGAGGTCTTTGCTGCTATGTACTTCTAGTATTTGCTAGAGAAGAACATTGTTAATCCAATTTTGTTGATAGTGAAGATTTTCGAGTGGACTTCGGTCCTGTGGCTTTTTATCTCCTCACATCAAGGAGGTTTTCCATGTAAACAAATCATCTTGTGTTCACGTGATTGGTATTTATTTTATTCTACTATATCGATTCCTATTAGGTTTACACAAGAGGGGAGATTATTTTATTCCGCTGCGTTGATTCGATATTGTTTGAATACTGTTCTCCCATTAGAATGGTATCAGAGCATCTGGTTATTGCTTGATTTTTCTGCCTTGTGTTAAATAATGAAAACGAATATGAGTAGAATGGTTACACCGAATGGTTCAAATTATCATATTTGGAAAGGGAAGATGGAAGACCTTTTATATGTGAAAGATTTTTATTTGCTCGTATTTGCCGAGGAGAAACCAGAGAATAAAACTGATACTGAATGGTCTATATTTCATCGTCAAGTGTGTGGTTATATTAGACAGTGGGTGGATGATAATGTTTTGAACCATATTATTGAGGAAACACATGCACGCAGTTTATGGGATAAGCTCGAACAGTTATATACTTGAAAGATTGGGAATAATAAGTTATTTTTGATAAAACAGATGATGGCTCTAAGATATCAAGATAGTACTCGTTTGACTGATTATTTAAATTATTTTCAAGGAATTATAAATTAGTTGGCTGCAATGGGAATTAAGTTTGATCATGAGATACAAGCACTATGGTTGCTTGGTACTTTGCCGAACTCTTGGGAGATGTTCCGAACATCTTTGTCTAATTTTTCCCCAAATGGTACGATTACCATGAATTTGGCCAAGAGTAGTATTTTGAATGAAGAGATGAGAAGGAAGACACAACGATCGTCCTCTTCACATTATGATGCCTTGGTTGTCGAGAAAATGGGAAGAAATGAGTCTCGAGGTCTAAGAAATAGAGATAAAAGTCGAGAAAAAAGTAGAGGTAAGTATAATAAATTTGCTAATGTTGAGTGCTATTATTGTTATCAGAAGGGACATATTCAGAGGTTTTGTCGCTAGTTAAAAAGGGAGAAACAAAAGGAAAAAGGTAAAGAGAAGAAAAGTGATAATGATAGTGATGACAATCGTATTGCTGCACTTAAAGAAGACTTTCTTATTATTTTTTATGGTGATGTGGTGAATTTTATATATCATGAGACCAATTGGGTAATTGATAGTGGTGCATCCGTTCATACTACGTCTCGTAGGGATTTCTTTATGTCATATAGGTCAGGTGGCTTCGGATATATGAAGATGGGAAACAATGGGCTAGCTCAAGCTGTAGGCATTGGTGATGTGTGTCTAGAAACCAGCAATGACACAATGTTAATCTTGAATAATGTTAAACATATACTTGATATCCGCTTGAATTTGATTTCTATAGGCAAATTGGATGATGAGGGGTATTGTCGCACCTTCAGTAATGGTCAATGGAAGTTCATCAAAGGTTCTCTTGTTGTGGCTAGAGGTAAAAAATATTCTTTGTTGTACATTATGTAGACAAAGTTGTCCACGGACAAAATTAATGCAGTGGATAGTGAATATGCAACTCGAGTTATGGCATAAGAGACTCAGTCACATCAGTGAAAATGGTTTGTCACTATTGGCCAAGAAGAAGCTCCTTTCAGGATTGAAAAGTTTGGCGCTAAAGAAGTGTGCTAACTGTTTAGCAGGAAAATAGAACAGAGTTACATTTAAAAGCTCCCCTCCTTCAAGAAAGTCAGGTATACTGGATTTAGTGCATTATGATGTTTACAGTCTTATGAAAACAAAATCACTTGGTGGCTCTCTTTATTTTGTTACCTTCATAGATGATTTTTCAAGGAAAATTTGGATTCATACCTTGAAAACTAAAGATCAAGTATTAGATGCTTTTAAGCAATTTCAAGCTTAAATTGAGAGACAGTTTTGAAAGAAATTGAAATACATCATAATTGATAATGGGTGAGAGTATATTGGACCTTTTGATGAATATTGTAGACAACAAGGTATTCGACATCAAAAGACACCTCCCAAGACGCCTCAGTTAAATGGCTTAGTTGAGATAATGAACAAATACTAGTTAAAAGGGTAAGATGCTTACTTTCACAGTCAAAGCTACCTGAATTCTTTTGAGGTGAGGCTTTAAGTACAGTTGTGCATGTATTAAATCTTACTCCATGCATTCCTTTAGAGTTTGATGTTCCTAATAGAGTTTGGACAAGCAAAGATATTTCTTATGATTATTTACGTGTCTTTGGATACAAAGCATTTGTGTATATTTCCAAAGATGAGAGGTTTAAACTTGATGTGAAAACATGAGAGTGCGTATTTATTGGTTATGGACATGATATGCTCGGCTACAAATTTTATGATCCGGTTGAAAAGAAAATTGTAAAAGCATAGACGTTGTGTTTATGGAAGATCAAACGATAGAGGATATTGAGAAAGTAGAGATGATTTCAACACGGCAGGTTAGTGATAACTTGGTTGATTTGGATCCAGTTCCTCTTACAAATATTCCCACACAGGTTGATGAAAGCAGGAAGTCAATGGTCCAAATAACGCACATGGTCCTGAACATGTTGAAACAGATAATAATATTCCTGAACCAGAGACTCAATTAGATGTTCCACTGGATGTTCCAATCCGGAGATCCGTTAGAGACCGACGACCTTCTACTAAGTATTCTAAAGATGAGTATGTATTATTGACTGATGCAGGTGAACTAGAGTGCTATGCAAAAGCAATAGAATATGAGTACAAAAGCAATTGGTTTAATGCTATGCGAGATGAAATGTAGTCACTTTATGATAATCATACTTTTGAGTTGGTGAAGTTACATAAATGTAAAAGAGCTTTGAAGAACAAGTGGGTATATAGATACTTCACAACCACGATACAAAACTAGATTGGTTGTTAAGGAATTCGGTTAGAGAAATGGTATTGATTTTGATGATATATTTTCTCCAGTAGTGAAAATGTCTTCTATCTGTGTGATACTAGGCTTGGTAGTTACCCTAGATTTGGAAATTGAACAAATGGATGTTAAAATAGCCTTCCTACATGGTGACTTGGAGGAAGAGATATACATGGAACAACCTGAGAGCTTTAAGGTGAAAGGAAAAGATAATTATGTGTGCAAATTAAAAAAAAAAGTCTTTATGGCTTAAAACAAGCATCGAGACAGTGGTACAAAAAGTTTGCGTCAGTTATAACAGAATAAGGCTATAAGAAAACTTCCTTGGATAATTGTGTGTTTGTCCAATTTTTTTTTCTGATTATGACTTTATTATTCTCTTGCTTTATGTTGATGATATGCTAATTTTTGGTAGGAATGCTTCAAGAATTGAGTTATTAAAGAAACAGTTGAGCAAGTCTTTTGCCATGAAAGACTTGGACTCAATGAAGTAGATTCTCGGCATTAGAATTACCCGAGACAGAGATGCTAAGAAGTTGTTTTTGTTGCAAGAGAAATATATCAAGAAGATACTTTAGAAATTTTACATGGACAAGGCTAAAGTGGTTAATACTCCTCTTGCTGCCCACTTTAAGTTAAATATGAAGCAAAATCTTACGACCGATAAAGAGAAGAAAGATATGGAAATTGTTCCATATGCCTCAGCTGTAGGAAGCTTAATGTATGCGCTAGTATGTACACGCCCAGACTTGGCGCACGCAGTTGGCGTTGTTAGTTGCTCTTTGTCAAATCTAGGTAGAGAGCATTGGAATGCAGTGAAGTGGATTATGAGGTATCTTCGGATAAACTTCAAATTTGAAACTTAGTTTCGAGACCAGGAAACTTGAGTTAGTTGGATACATAGATTCTGACTTGGCATGAGATATTTATACTCATAAATCTACTTCTGGTTATTTGATTTCTTTTGTGGGTGAAGCTGTGTCATGGAAGTCAAGATTGCAGAAGTGTGTTGCACTTTCTCTAACCGAAACTGAATTTATTGCAGCGACTGAAGCTAGTAAAGAGATGCTATGGATGAAGAAGTTCTTAGAAGAATTTGGGTTCAAGTAAAAGAGGTATGTGTTATTTTGTGATAATCAAATCGCAATTCATCTTGGTAAGAATTCATCTTTTCATTTTAGATCGAAACATATTGATATTTGATATCATTGGATAAGGGATGTTCTAGATCAGAAGTTGTTGGAACTTTGGAAAATTCATACAAATCATAATGGCTCTGATATAATGACGAAGACTGTACAAAGAGAGAAGCTTGAACATTGCCAATTGATAGCAGGGATGGTGAATCCCTCCACATTTTTGTGAGGGGGAGAATTATTAGCTGAATTCACTCCTATGTGGAAGAAGCCCAATGAGTTGCAAGCCCAAAAAAGGTTTGAGTCCATATGATAAGTTATATGGAGAAATAAAGTTTTTCACTATCTTTATAAAGTGGTAGCCCAAAAGGAAATAGTAACAAGAGAAAAAGAGAAAGCAAAAAATCTAGGGGTTTGGGCAATATCTGATTTATATCAAGCTGGCATTAGAGGTCGATTCGTGGTCCGATTGAGCTGAAATTGTGTCAGCATGTTCGTGGCGTAATTTTCTCGAATCTGAATGGTTTGATTTTCGTTTGAAGCTCCCTACATTAGGTTTTTTGTGGATTTATCAAAAATTGCGTTTTTGGTCTGATTTATCCTTGATCTCTTGTGAAATTCATGTGTATTGCCAATAATTTTGTTCTTAAGGTCTTTGCTGCTATGTACCTCTAGTATTTGCTAGAGAAGAACATTGTTTCAAGAAGTTATGGTTAAAGAAATCATCCAAACATGGCCACAAGAACTTCCGAAGAAAGAAGAAATTGAGATATCTATGCAAAAGGAAAGATCGTACATGCCATAAGAAGTCAAACCGATGCTTCATTTGCAATCAAAAAGGACATTTTGCCAAAAATTGTCCCCAAGCTAGAAAAGGTCAGCATCATTTGATACATCAAATTGAGAATGAAACATGTATTTCTCTTGAAAATAATGATATCGAATCACTATTCTCTACTGATGAAGAACTATCTGAACAAACTCTTTGTGTCATTCCATATTATCACACTTCCAGTGAAACTGAGTCAGATTCGGAGTTTGAAGATATTTTTCACATATCACCCACATCTCCAGAACCAAGCCTTAACATATTTTCAAGCCAAACTCATTGTCCCAATTTTCCTGTAAAAATCATCACCTCAAAGTTTGCCAAACCAATCACTGTTATTGCTCTCATTGATACCGGAGCAAGTTGTTCAATCTTGGATACCAAAGTTCTCCCTGAAGAATACTAGGCTCCTTATGTTCCGATATTTCAACTTAGCTTGAGGAGATACTTTCTCCACAAATGTTAGAACTACTCCCGTACTGTCCAATTTTTCCCTAGTGTTCCATAACCACAAAAATCTTTGGATCCAATCTTTCCAACAAAGACTTAATCATTGGTTGGGATATCATGACTCAAATCTCTCAGCTTCATATCATTCCTAGAAAAGGTCTTAAGTATAAAGACCAATTCTCTGAATTCGTTAATATCCAGAGACTCTTTTCCATTCAAATGAGTTTGTTAGACCCAATCATGCAGAAATTATTAGAATCTTGTTCAGAATCCCATTATGAATTTGCATAAAAGTGTTCTCACCCTTTATGGGAAAATCCAGAATACTTTGTCCACCTTCCATTCAAAAGGAATGAAGACATCAATCCTACAAAGGCAAGTTATATGGGAATAAAGCCAGAACACTTAGCTTCAGCTCAAAGGGAATGCTCAGAACTATTGCAACAAGGCCTTATTGAAATCTCCAAATCTCAATGGGCTTGTAAAGCCTTCTATGTCAACAAACGTGCTGAGCAGAATAGAGGAAAAATGAGACTGGTAATCAATTACCAACCCCTTAACCTTTTCCTTCAAGATGGTAAATTCCCTTTACCATCTAGAAATTCTCTTTTTATTGGATTATCCAAGGCCCACATCTATTCCAAATTCAACCTCAAAGCCGGATTTTGGCAATTGGGCATTCATCCTGAAGATAGACCAAAACAGGGTTCTGTATCCCAAACCGCACTTCCAATGGAAAGTTCTTCCTTTTGGCTTAAAACTAGCACCATCCCTTTTCCAAAAGGCCATGTGTTGAATTTTCCAACCAATCCTGTCAAGTGCAGCAGTATACATTGACGATATCCTTCTCTACAGCCTTGATGAGCAGTCTCATTACCAACTTCTCGAGCAGTTCGCAGAAATCATGAAAAAGCATGGCATCATGCTTTCTAAAAAAAAGATGAATATTGCTCAGACAGAGATTGAATTTCTTGGTATACACCTGAACAAAGGTACATACTACTCAGGGCCACATATTGCTCAAGAATTATGGAAGTTTCCTAAAGATAACTTCACGACAAAGCAAGTTCAGCAATTTCTTGGGATAATCAATTATCTCAAGGATTTTGTCCAAAATATTGCAAAACTTCTAATTCCTTTGCAATCCATGCTGAAGAAGAATCCCCCACCTAGGGGAAAAGTTCAGACTAAAGTAGTAGCAGAACTTAAGGAGATTATGTAGAATCTCCCACCATTGCAAAAGGATCTACCTTGTCAAGGGAATTTGTACAATATGAACATTGGCGAAAAGGATTCCAGAAACAATGACCATACTGAGCATTGTAGTAATAGACAGGATGTCCATCACTATTGAAATGTCAAACAAGCTTTTTTGGGTCTGGCTCGAAAATTGATTCAGGAACACATGGTTCAATCATAAAGAGGGTCTAGAAGATTGAAGGACTTTCTTCCTTTTCCTTGCCAAACTTGATGGAAATAGTTCCATCTTTTTTCCGGACGAACTCAGAGTCCGTAGACTAGAAAGGCTTGTTATGCTGGTGTAGCTTTTCATAGTTGGTGATCCAAGTCTCTGGAAGGAGCTTAGCCAATATGTCCTTCGGGATCTGTCTAGGAACATGGATGCAGGATGCCTGATCATTCTGCATGGAGATAAACAAAGCATCTTCATTACCATTGTTAAAGTTTAGATCAAGAGCATGGTTCTGCATTCGATAAACTATCTGGTAATGTAGTGTTGCCGCTACAGAGTCAGCAATTTGAGGGGCTCCAGTGAGCTGGACTTGGACTTTTAAAAAAGAAAGTAGTTAGGGGTCTAAAAGAGCGATGTTGAAGTTTGGATACAAATTCACAAAGATCGTTCCAGCATTTAAAGTTTTTTGAATAGTACTAATGTAAGTATGTTGGTATTGTAAAAATCAATGCTATGAAGAAGTTCGAGACAATAGTTCCAAATATTCCTCTGATTGGATCATTGTCTAAAGCGAATTTTTGTGACACATTAGGGCATCCCATTAGTAAACCGACCCGGGCTGATTCATCAGATTCTGATATTATCGACCGTTTTTTGCGTATATCCAGAAATCTTTCTCATTATGCATCCATTTCAAGGGGGTGCAACACTTCTCAGTTTGGGCCTCATATTTATCCTATATACCATGTTCGTATGGTGGCGTGATGTTCTACGTGAATCCACGTTGGAAGGACATCATACCAAAGTCGTACAATTAGGACCTCGATATGGTTCTATTCCGTTCATCGTATCGGAGGTTATGTTCCTTTTTGCTTTTTTTTTTTCGGGCTTCTTCTCATTCTTCTTTGGCACCTATGGTAGAGATCGGAGGATTGGGGTTTTAGATCCTCGGGAAATCCCTTTTCTTAATACCCCTATTCTCCTTTCATCCGGAGCTGCCGTAACTTGGGCTCATCATGCTATACTCGCGGGGAAGGAAAAACGAGCAGTTTTGATTCTCATAATAATAAAAGTGAAATATATTGAAATTTTTTGCGAAAATTGTCAAATCCAGTATCCAACAACGCAATTCTTGCCACAACTGGCAAACCTTTACGACCATGAAAGGTGAGAGCAAGACGAACAGCACCATAATAAACATGAGTATATCCCTGTTGAGTCCATTGTTTGGGAAATTCTTGAGGGATCTGAAGAGTAACAAAATACTCCTTTTCAGCAGCAGGAATAGGGGTGCTGGTTGAATTTGGAGGACTGAACGTACTCCTTTACTTGCTTTGGGGTTTGGTGAATAAGTTGACGAATGGAGCGGATGGGTGAAAATGATGAGGTGGGTTTAGCAAAAGCGGAGTAGGGGTTCATAAGAGGAAGTTGGGTTTCGGAAATCTTGGTTTCATTGCTAAGAGAAACTTCATAAAGATAATTGATCTCAGAAGTATTGGAAACACGAAATTCGGAAGGGGTTGAAGATGAATGAGATGGATCAAGAGAAACGGGTGCTTCAAGGATTTCTAGTTCTGTAGACATGATGTAAAGAGATCTTTTCAGCACTAGATTCACCTACCAAGCGCATGGAACGGATAATATTACAAATGAAACCATCGCTCTAATACCATGAATGGACCTAAACTTAGAACCAGGGAGGACGAAGTCAATTTTCTGCAAGTATGCCTTCCCATAGTGGGTGAACAACTCCTGTTCAAGCCCTTCAGGGACAGCCTTTTAGCAGAAAACCACTCAGCCTTTTAGGTTAGAGCCTAGAGACACTCAAAGATGCCAGGATGGAAATATTTCTAATTATGAATGGACCTAGATTTAGAACCAGGGAGAACGAAGTCAATTTTCTACAAGTATGCCTTCCCACAGTGGGCGAACAACTCCCGTTCAAGCTTTCAGGGACAGCCTTTTAGCAGAAAACCACTCAGCCCTTTAGTTCAAAGCCTAGAGACACTCAGAGATGCCAGGATAGAAACGTTTCTAATTCATCTGAATTGCATTTCTCAGAGGATCCTACCAGGCTGGAGAAGAAGAGGAGTTTAGAAAGTCATAGAGAGGTTTTCGAAGAAATTGATGGTAAGAGACACCTCTATGCTCACAAAAGTGAAAATTTTCTCAAGCTAAAATGCACTACCATTCCACTTTTAAAGAAACCTTGGCAGTAAAAAATGGAATAAAAAAGTTTGAATTCCATCTCATCGGTCATCACTTCTTGGTAAAATTAGACATGGCATCTTTCTCTTAGATGACCAAGTTTAAACAAAAGCAGATCCCAAATTCTCAACTGCTTCGATGGGTTGAATGGTTTTCAAAATATTCTTTTGAAACCAAACACATTCCCGGAAAGAAAAATGTGCTTGCTGATTTCTTGTCAAGACCAAAGGCACCAGCTGAAATCAACATGTACATCAAGAGACCTGATTTTCATATACTCAATCACGGCGTAAAATACAAGATTGAGAAGATCAAAGATTTACCAAGCTGGAAATATCCCTAGGAGATTATTCAACAAATCCAAAATGACAGTCTCATGGAGAACCTTGGAAATCTCATGTGGCAATGCCACACAGACCTGTTTAGAGACAATGGAGGTTCGATTCTTTATCCTTTTAGGCTAAATTCAGATTATCTATTCATACATCCTTTTATCTGGAAGGAAGATGATTTCAATGATCAACTCAAGATGTTATTATGGTACTTAACCTATAAGTACTTAATAGCTATTGAAATTCCAACCAGAAGATTCATTACCAACCTCACCAGGATATTCTTACTCGGAAGAAACATCGAAAGAGAAAGTGATAAGAATCTCTTAGACTTTCTCAATTGGTTCTATCCTCCTACTCACTAAAAACACCTCTTGGAAAAAGAATTGAGAACCATGACACCAAATCCTAAAGTCCATACCATCTTGTTTTTCCGACGACCATGGTATTTTTTCAGAAATAATGACAGCATTATCAATGCCCCACAAGATATAGGAACCACATCTTATAAACCTCACTTGGACAGTCGAGAAGCTTGGATTCACAAATCTTATCTAGGACCTGTTAAATGTTGTGAACATCAGTACCGAGAATTCCAGAGAATTTTGTGCTAGGAGAACAAGACCATTCCTGAAGATGCATGGAATTATAATGTATCCACTGCATGGGATCATTATGACCTAGCACCAGAAGCTAAGGAAACATTCATGCAATGTAGACAAGCTGCATCATCTCAAGATCATGAAATGACAAGTGCAGATGATATTGTCCAATCTACTCAAGACCCCTACCTATGCACATTAGGGAGGTCCTCTTTCTCAAGATCCCTATGATCCAGGACCTTTGTCCTTATCTCAAAGCATGGACATGTTCTTTTATGCACAGCCGTCCAATTGGCCTCAGCTAAGCATTCCTGCCGACACTTCAAGAGAATACACAAACTAGGCCGAAGAAGAAGCATCCCACTGGGCTCACGAGGAAGCATCCTCATCACATCAGCTGAATCAGATCCTCTCACTAGAAGACCTTGAAGCCCTTGAACAAAAGTATGATGAACATTGCCTAGCGACAGTACACAGCTCGGATGACTCCGACTATGACTACAATACTGGTATGGATGAGACCGCTGAGTTCGTACAATTTCACTGTAGCAAGCTACTGTTCACTTTTTACTGTAGCATTAAGTTAGGGAAAGTACTGTTCACAATCACTATTCATAGCATGCAAATAATTCCCTCCCGGAAGTTTCCGGTGCCTTTGTTTGTTCCAGGACCCATGTGCATGGTCCTTGTATGTTTGTAACCTCTTATTGTCTATATAAGGCAAGGAGGGTGTAATGTGTTGAGCAGAATCCTCAGAAGTAAAGTGTGTGCTTTATGAAAAACTTCTCTATGGCTTTCTAAACTCATTTTCTTCTCTAGCATGGTAGGATCCTCTGAGAAATGCAGCTCGGGTGGATTAGAAACATTTCCATCATGACATCTCTAAATGTCTCTAGGCTTTGAACTGAATGGCTGAGTGGTTTTCTGCTAAAAGGCTATCTCTAAAGGGCTTGAACGGGAGTTGTTTGCCCACTGTGAGAAGGTATACCTTTAGAAAATTGACTTCCTCCTCCCTGGTTCTAAGTCTAGGTCCATTCTAAGATTTTTGAGTGGACTCCGGTCTCGTGGTTTTTTTTATCTCCTCACATTGAGGAGGCTTTCCATGTAAAAAAATCGTATTGTGTTTACGTGCTTGGTATTTATTTTACTCTACTATATTGATTTCTAGGTTTACACAAGAGGGTGATTATTTTATTCCGCTGCGTTGATTCGACATTATTCGAATTGTTACTGTTCTCTCATCAGAAAATTCAACCTTTATGTTATGAATACACATAACGAGAAGTGTCTCTAGGACATAGTTAACATGAACCGATATTCATTTTAATAGGAGAATTACTAAAAAAAAAGTCATAATCTATTGTAATTGTGTTAATTCAGTTATATTTTTTTTGCCGATTCAATCCTAAAACTTTTACAATTATGCCAATTCAGTCTATCCTATCAATTTTGACCAACTGACGCTAACATAGATAATTTTTAATAATATTTTATTTTCTTTGAATTTTTTATTAATTTTTAATTTTCCTTTTCTTTTTCTCTTCTTCCTTCTTTTGCTTCTTTTCCTATGGTGGCTAGTGAGGGTTCGATGAGAGCTTCACGGCCCTTGCAGGCCACTGTGGGAGAAAAATGGAAGATAAGGAAGAGGAGAAAAAAAAGAAGAAAAAAAAAAAAAATTAGTAATTAATAAAATTTTTGGTCGAAATTAATAAAATAAAATTTTCTTAAAAATAAAATATGATAAACAAATTTTCTAGGTCTACATCGATTGAGCGATCAGCATCCTCGTCAGCATTAGCTACAGGCAGACCAAAATTGACTAGATGGATTAAATTAACACTATTGTAAAATGTTGATGACTAAATTGGTAAAAAAAAAAAAAAGAAATTTATGATTGCATTAATACAATTATAATAGGTTTATGATTTTTTAATAATTTTCTCCTATTTAATTAAGGGATAAAGAAGAGGCAAGATCATCCTTAATTTATGTTTCTAACCCTCCAAGATAATCACAAATAAGAGGTGGAATAATATTTCTTTTATGGCAAAGGTTGGCATCATTGTTTGGAATTGAAATTGAGATACTCAAGGCGACTTTTCACGAATCGGAGAGATCCATATGCAAATTTTCCACATATTTTTCTACTCATGCGCACAATTTTCCTTTGCAATCTTGTTCTTTTGATTTCTTAGTGTCAAACTACATATTGTCCAATATCCTATGTCACTTCATTTTAACTAATACACAACACGACACCTCTGTGGCATGCTCGAACAAAATTATCTATAAATGCACCTTAACCACATAATGACAATGGAAAAACATATTTTCTTAGACATTTAGTTAGTTAAGGGTTATTCAATGTAGAATTATCAATGCTCAAACTAAATATTAGCACAGATCCTTTCAGACATGCTTATGGTAATTATATATCTTTTAAGAAAAATAGAAATTCATAAAACCCACCAAAATAAGACAAAAATTAAATTTTCCCCCTTTACGTTAGTGTTCAACGACCTTTAATTTTGTAAAAGCGTATCTTTTAAAACAAAAGAGAATACCTGAGAATCTAAATTCAAAAGTACTTTATAGATTAGAATCGATCTAGTGTGCAAGAAGATTCCAAATGCTCTCTTTTTTTCTTTTTTTCAAAGTGGAATATATTGTGTTTTTGGGAAAATTGTCCAAAAAGTACTAAGTCAATTGCAATTATACCAATTGAGTCTTGAATCTTATAATTTTTAAACCTTTTCATGTTTAATCAATTGAGTCTATCTAATTGATTTTGGCCGAAAATCGTTGACGACTGCTAGGGACCCTTGCTTGGTCTGGGTGAGGCCATGAACCCCTCACCTAGGGGTGTGGCTAGTGAGGGTGTCCTAGTCCTTGCCCAAACCAAGTGGGGGTTGCTGACCCCCACTTGTGACTAGTGATGGTTGGTCAGTGAACTCACTGGCCAGAGTTGGAAAAACAAGGAAGAAAAGAAAACAATAAAGGAAAAATAATAAGTGAAATAAAAATTCAAAATACAAAAAAAAATATTTAAAATATTATTACAAATTATCGATATTAATCCCAACTGTGCCATATAAGATAGACAACATTCATATTAGCGATTTCTAGCTAAATTTGGCTAATAGATTCAATTGGCAATATTAAAAAATTTAGAATTGAATTGACAATAGTGTAATATTACATTTACGATTTTTTGGATAGTTAATAAAAAAATTCAATTACAAGGATATATTATGTACTCCATTCCATTGCAGCAACACAAATTAAGAAAAATTAATAAGATCTTCTAATTTTAATACTCCGTACTCGATATTGCAACTTTAAAATTTTCCTAAATCAAATCTTGCCACCATACAATTAACGATGCCCAAGTTTTCTTTACAGTTATTAGGAAAAAAGAAAAAGGACTTGCTCCGAATCAATTCATACGCTGCCCCATCTATGAGAGATAAACCCATTTGAAACTTTCCCATAGTTTTTTTTCCAAAAAATAAATAAAAATTTTCCTTAAAAAGTCATCGTTGTTGAAAACAGGCGGACCACCGGCAATTCTTAATCAGCACCAAAATAATTTGGATCCTTTCTTTCCTTTTTTCCAATAAATGTGCCGACCTATTCAATCATGATAAAATTAATCCCTTCATGAATTTTAACAAACCTTATTATTTCAAAAAAACAAGTTCCGAAAACAAAACGTCTTTGTTCAACCCATCCTTTTCTTCCGTGCAACCTTTACCTTATGCGCACATGCGTTTATAACTTTTCAACCCATGAAATTTTCCCGACGAATTGAATCCGAATTTTGTGAATGTGCAAAAATAAATAAATAAATCAATGGGGCAATTAAAAAAAATGATGGACGGATAATAAATAATCGCCGTAGAAAAGGCCTCAATCTGATTGGGCCTGTTCCGTTCATCTAGATTACTGTGGCCGAAGCCCATAGATATTAATCTAATTTGGCCCATTCTGTTTGGGCTCCAAACTCAGCCCATTAGTTTGGCCAGTAAAACAAGTGGAGCCCATCCTCCATCCCCTTTGTTATTTCACTCTCTCTGGAAGGACAGACGAACACCCAAGGGGCGACGCCCGCGAGCAAGAAATCCGCCGTCCGCCGGCCAGTCAGCGGCATTCGCCGACGACGGCCTTCCACCGTTTGTACACATCCTTCCGCATTCGTGCTTTTCCTCCGTTGTTTCCGAAGGGTGTCCGGGGCATCATCGATCACCGCCCGTCTTCAAGTTTCTAAAGGCGCAGCAGTTGCAGTGCTCTGCAGCGTCGACCCACCGGCGACGACTTTCTTGGGAATCCCGGTTCTCAGTTCGATCGGGGGTGCTCCTGGTCATGGCATCTACCAGGTACGAGAGTAGATTCTCAATGTTAATATGGGTAATCGAGTCTGAGAAATGTGGTCGAGGCCCATGTGAAATTCGTCTCTGGTTAAAGCTTCATCAGTGTTTCGAATGTGCATTGACCCTGTGGTGATGACCTGATAGTGATTCTTGGCCTCTTACGTGAGCGGAAGTTCATTACTCGAATTCCATGCCACTTATTCGATGAAATGTCTGAGAGAAATCGGAATGCATGTTCTCTGAAGGAAACGAGTGCAAGGAGGCATGTGTTGATGTGATTTGTGTGAGATACGCAGATTCTTTAAATATTAAACCTGATTTAATTGCACAATGAGGTAGCCGAAAGTCTTCCTGATCCTTTTCCATTCTGATTTTCTATCTCTCTTGTCGGATTCTGCTTTGAACTTAGTATGACAAGAAACTGGGCAGAGCTCCCACAAGAGTTGTTACAACTATGTTCCCAGCGCCTTTGTCTGAAGAATTTATCGGCGTTCCAAGCAGTGTGCCGTTCGTGGCAATCTGCGGCTGTCAAAGAGAGGAGCGATGTCCCATGGTTGATGCTCACAGACAAAAAGGGGATGCCGTGGCGTGAGTTTTTCTGCCTCTCATGTCAGCAGGTTCACAAAAAGCTGTTGCCAGAAGTGATGGCGAATGGATATTTCTCTTCGCGAGGTTGGGTGTTGATGACCAGCAGAGACGGGGAATTCCACATGCTAAAGAATCCCATGTCGCGTTACAGTCATATTATTAAGCTTCCCAATTGGAATAAGTTCCCCAACATCGAAGATTTGCCTTTCTTTGATGTTGAATTTGTCCGTAAGTTCATCCTATCTGATAGCCCTACTACATCTCCAGATTACAAGGTCATGGTCATGGATGACACTGGACAGTTAGGGCTTTGGAAATCCGGTGAAGAGGAGTGGACGGCAGTGAACTCCCCCACAGATGAATTTTATGATGTCATATATTATAAGGGGTCCTTTCTTGCTGTCGATTATGAGGATAGGATATTGAGGTGCGATGTGGACGGACCAACTCCGTTTGAGGCTCAAGTAGTTTTCCAGGTGCCGCAAAGACTCCAAGAATTCGAGCATGAGTATCCCTCAGGATCCCTTTGGGATTTGGATCAAGTGTATCTAGTGCAATCAACGACAGGATCTCTGTTGTTTGTGTCAAAATGGGAACAACTAACATCTACCATAACCTTTCGATTCCGTGTTCTCGAGATTGACCTGGATACTCAAACGTGCACAGAAGTTGAGAACTTGGAGAACACATCCCTCTTCTTGGGCTACACCAATTCTTCCTTCTCTTTGGAGGTCGATGAAGATCATCTCATCAAGCCAAATTGTATTTATTTTACTTACTTCTGGCTCTCATCGTCCCAGTTTACTGAAGATGGAGGAGACACAGGCATGGGAATATACCACCTCGAAGATGGTACGGTCGAGCTGCATGTCAAGGGAAATCTTCTCCTCCGCTTTGGATCGAACCATGCTTTTAAGCCACAGCTAAAAAGTTTGGCTTGTTGTCAATGATGAAGTGAGCAGATTAGTGGAATCAAGCGATAGAGACACGGTTAGTCCAAAAAGTTAGCAATTCATTTTATAAAGATGAAATTGTTAGGTCATTGGAAGTAAAATTGTACTGACATCTGAATTTGTGCTTTCAATGCTTCGAATTTTACACTTAATATTGACGATATTTTGGTATTAGCTGTCTGGATGTCTGTTCTACACAAAAACAAAATAGAGTGAAGGCAAACATTGGGTTTGAACTTTGAACAAGGAAAAAATGAAGGGTTGAAAATAATATTGATTCCTTCAGTGGGGTTAACTATTTTTCTTCTCTTTTTATTCATTAGGCCTTACATTAGATCCACAGACCACAAGGAATTCTGCAAGAACGTCACTCGCATGAAAGGGGGATATTCAACTGGATTATCTGAATCTCTACACTACACATTTCAAGTGAAATACATTTTCTAGTAACCAATGAAAAGCAAATCATTATGGCCACTGAAATTAGTAAATATCCATGTTGTTGATAAGGATCTCGCCAATCTTGAATGATTAATTGCAATGTTTATATATTTGATTCAATGAACATTTTGTGCTTCGATTCTTTTCATATAGCTAAGTTCTAGCTATGAAGTGTAAATATCCTAGAATTTGTTAAGGCTTCCTCCACAAATTGGAGCTGTAACCACGAACATAGGTTAGGGCGTCTAAGTTGATTGCCCTGATTGGCCGTTAGATGCTTAAGTCGTAGTTTGGAGATGGTGGAAACTAATGAAGTTTAGATAGGGGTAAAAAGTTCTTGTCCGTTGGGTGAGGATTGACAGATGATGACCAAACTATAAGCATCGATCGGTCATAATAAATGGCAACACATCATGACAACTAAGGTATGCGTTGACATGTGACGGTCAAACTGTCCACAGGGCTAATAGATGCTTAGTCTTTTAATAATTCCTCAAAATGATAGCTTAAGTGGAGGTCTCGTCGATGTACCTCCTGCCAAGTTGACCGGTCTTGACTTGGTCTTGACTCAAAATCCGAGTTGCATCCTTTCATCAGGTGGGGTTACCATGGACACTTGACGGTCTAGTGACTTGCCAACTCCATCATTATTAGAAACAATCGAAAGTCATTTATTGATAACACTAGAGTGAAGTACCGGAGTCAAAGTAAAACGTGGATGAATTGGCAACCGCAAATGCTGTTGATTAATATTGTTATAGTGAGAATGGTCAAATAGTATCTTATATAACTAATAACAGCATAACTTACAAATTGCTCTCTACCTTATATGAGCATCTGCAACAGGGGATGATACCTGATCTCTCCACCAGCTAAACTTATGCGGTCACAACAAAAACTCAAAAACCCAAAAGCTTTTCCTCTTCATTGGCCCCGCTTACAAGAAACATAAACTGCACTTACAGGAATTGCAATGCATGGATGCTCTCACAGATTTTATCCTTAAACTGAGAGATAGTAGGTTAACGCTGGACGCCTCTTTGGTAGACCTAGAATTTTCTCAAAAAGAAAAGGAGTGCAAAGCATATGAGCATGAGTGTGCTCTCCACTTATTACGACACTAATTATGCGGAAATAGCTACACATGCATGAGAGTCTTGCATTTGATGGAGAGCCTTTGATCATTTCGTTGCTGAACCACAAACATGAGAATGCAAGGGACCTTCCAGTCACCTCTCTCTCATGGAAGCAACCAAATTAGGAGTTTACATAAGGCAATGTACATGAAAGTCAACTGCTTTGTCTTAGATACCTATTGTCTAAATCATTCATTAGGTATAAAATACTCAATTGTGTCTCTCTAGCACTTGCCTATCATCTATTTCTTAATAGAAAAAGGGGGAACGTGCAACAGAATAGATAATGTAGATGTCTTCTGCAAATCCCTTCACTTAGCTGACACAATACAAGGAAGTAACAGAACCGAGGAACTCACCTAAAAGCAGTACCTCTCATTCCATGGGATGCTCATTTTAAGCGTGTAACCTTTATCAATTGTGGGAAGTACCCAATCACACCAATGCCTCCCAAATCCTGCACATCGGTGAGGACTAATAAAAAAAGATCTCAGTTCTCAAACCATTGGTAAAAGTGAAGCAATGTTTACACAAGAAGAATCTCGAAAACGAGTCCTCTTTATTACTTGCTTCACAAGCGGATATAAGGCAAACAAAAAAATGGCTTCACTGATAATTACGATGATCACTAAACTACGGCTAAGGACTTCACTTTCATGGCACTCACTAGTCACCATGATAGGTGGGTTATGCAAAGCGAGTCAATCAAGCATCATGATTTGTAAGGAATAACAAACCCGTAAACAACACAACTTGTTTCGGCTTATCTATGGTAGCTAGTTTCTATTGAAGCCTTTCAACTCGATCTTGTGGAAAAAGGAATAAGAAAAGGTAAAGAAAAAGAAGAGTGAGGAATCAGAAGTCATCACTGAATTATTGCCAAATCATAAATACAGCTTTTACAAGTAAATTTCAAATCAATGTGTTCATGTCAACAGAGAATTGTTAAAGTAGACACACATGGTCATAAAACTATCATATCATAATGATGAAAGAATGGAAAAAACCTCTAAGAACTATAACTCATATCATCAAAAGATGATCCTTAATAGTAGAAATACACCCTTTAACTAGATGTCCACTCATAGCATATATTGTAGAGGAGAGCTTACAAAAATTTGACACTAATAAACTGACAACATGAGAAACCAGAAAATAACTGCTCTGGTCAAACTCAAGAAGTAAAACATACCTTGAATGATTTGGAACAACGAATGGAGGTATCTATCCATAACGACGTGGAATAGGACTTCTCAGCTTCATCAAACTATTCCATTGCCATGAGAGCATCACCTTGACAAATATAAGCTGGATGAAAGAAAGAACATTTGCTTTAAAAATATAACATGAGCAAAAATTCTTACCAATATAGGAATCTCTCTTTCCCACTCTATTGCTGGTCCAAAACCATTGATGTAAGCCAGTACTAAGGTCTCTAATACCTAAAACACAAAATTCGGTGATCTTAAGGTTATATATTGATGGAGTATTGCATTTTAAAGAAAGATAATTCTCTCATTTCTTGAGATCACGGGCAAGGTGCAATGGTAAAGGTTTTACAAAATTTGAATAAGAGATTGCGTTTGGATTGCTCAAGAAGCAGGTCAAACCCTTTACTACTTAACACAATGTAGATGTTAAAATCATGCACCTGCAGTAATTTATGTGAATCTCGTCACCTAAACAGCACTTGCCTCGTCTCCTTCCCCTTTCCCTCCCTATCAGTGAAATCAGAAGGGGCTACAGGTTTAGTTTTTAGATTTATTCCTGAGGTCGAGCTGTTGACGCTTCTTTTCCATCTTAAAGAGCAGACTTGAGTTGCCCATTTCCAACCTCGCAACAGATTTGAACAAAGCATAAACCTCTAATTGATAAATATTCAAGAACCTAACTATAGTTGCACATTTCCAACCTTGCAACAGATCTGAACGGAAGTTAAACCTCTAATTTATGAATATTCAGCAGAACTGAACCAAACTTAAACCTCTAATTCATAAATCTTCAAGAGCTGCATTATAGTTGCACCTTCCCACCTTTTCAGCAATAGCTTGGTTTATATAATCAAAATGAAATGTTAACATGAATCTCTTATTCATTTACCGCCACGTTTAGTTTAGTGCAAACTTGTTCACATGTAAATTCTCATCTTGGAATAATTGTTACATTGCGGCGACAAACCTAGAAAGTTCACCATCAAACTATGGCAGGATGTAGAAAATGTCTCAACCTTAGATGATAGGAATTGATGGACCAACTGGTCTTTATATATCGCATGGATCCCACCGTGTGGCCTCATTGCTATAGCCTGTGCAACAAAGGAATAACCATCATGAATTACCGTTTCTCCATCTATTCCATAGAATCAGCTACGGTCTATTTAATCATTTGAAAATAGACCATCGATGCACTCATTCTCTAATCTCTATCAGCAAATTCTTCAAAATAAGAAAGAGCAACCCAATTCAACCACCAGTTAACCCACGATACATGACCATTCCCCTATCGATGTGATCAATGCTAGTGGCTCTCCTGGACAAAACCAAAAGGTCCAACACCCATTACAAAATGTCACATTAAACAATAGTTATCACTTACCACTTATGGCCCCCGAAATTTAAGGTTGATGAGCCCTTACTGTAGGGCCACCAATATGCTAATAGTGGAAAATTTCTCAATAAAAAGTATGCAATAACTAGGTAATGCAACTCAAGTTTTTTAGAGGTTTGTCTACAATGAGAATCATATTGGTGACTTTGTCAAACATAGGTGATCCTTTTACAATTAGATCAACCACTTTAGAGGTGATTGACTCTCGCGTGATTTGGCTACAAGATGCTTAGTCTTCCAATTATTTAATTGAATCACTGAAAGAAATTCAAAGAAAAGGAAAACATTGAAAGAATACTTAATTTGATTTATAATACAATTGCTCAAATCATTGTAGTCTCTTTGAATGGTGGAGTGGAGTTCATGCATCTTTTCTGATGGGGACTGACATGAGTTCTTTTGTCGACATTGATCTTGTGCATGTTGCAATTGATTTTCTCATATTAAGGGTAAGATCACAACTTGAATCAAGTTACATTAATTATTAGGCTTGCACGTTGCGCAGGATTAAAGCTAAAGTTCGTTAGTAAGAATAACTCACATATCAAACTTAACAGACATGTTGATATCATGGTTTAAATTTTCAACCTACACTTGTAATTAGGTGATGCCTTTGAACTGTATAAACCCGTGTCAACTGCTGGAGTTTTGTAATGAAAATAGACCATCAATGCACATTATGGCAGAAAAATGATAGTTATCACTTAAACAATAGTTATCAATTACCACTGTTGACACCTAATTTTTGTTTTCAAATACAAAAAAAAAAAAATAGAGAAAAAGAGAAAAAAAGAAAAGAAAAATAACCAAAACAAAAAAAACAAAACAAACAAAGAAAAGAAAAAGAAAAAGAAAAATGCCTCTTTTTCTTTTGCGCAACCTAGGCTGTTTCCCCTTTGGCCTGGCCCATGCCAACCTTCTCCCTCCTTCATCTTCGCGCATGAAACCTTTAAAAAAAAAAAAAAAAAAAAAAAAAAAAAAAAAAGAGAGAGAGAGAGAGAGAGAGAGAGAGAGAGAGAGAGAGAGAGCTCGAGGAAAAATGCCGTCGCCGGCAATGGCGCTCGACCGACACCGACCCCGCCACTGCTCGACCCAGAACCCAGATTTGAAGGCGTTGTGTGGAGGAGGTTAGATCCGGCAGGACTAGAGACGCCGTTCGAGCCGTCGCCGCCCTTCGTCGACCCCGTCATCTGAGCCACCACCCTTCGAGCGACACTAGGACTCCACAACTGCAGCTACTGTTTCACAGTTGCCAGAGCTCCGGACACCATCGCGTTGCAGCCCTAAGCCAAGCCAACACCCTCCTACCTAACGCCGTTCGAGCTGACACCCGTGCACTGTTGCCTCCGAGCGCCAACGCCTGCGCCTGCACCTTCGCCACTGCCGTAGCTAGTTCGCTGCTCCCCTTTGCTAGATTGCTGCCGCATCGGCACCTCTACACGAGCACCCTCCCGCAACACCAGAACTAATTGCCGAGCCACCGCGTGCCTTGGCCGCGCCTCCACCAGTCACCTCTAAGTCCTGACGAAGACAGATATGAGTTGTTCATCACTCCACCGCCTAGCGAACCTTGCACAAGCCCGCACCTCCGCACTGCTGCTCTTGGCCATGTCTCCACCAGTCATCGCCATGCCCCGTCTCGCTGAGCCGCCATGTGCCTTCGAGCATCGACGCTAGTCACCGCTGAGTCTCGACGACGACAGATCTTAATTGGCCGTCGCTCCACCGTCAAGTGAGCCTCGCATCAGTTTGTGCCTCCATGCTGCCGGCCACTTCGCCTTCACCTCTGCTCCGGCCCTGTTCGTGACCCAGCGCCGATGTTGTAGCGACCGCCAGCAACCCGATCCCTTTGCCGTCGTCACAGCACCAGTACCGTCGCCACCTGTCCTCGCAGATGCTGCGTTGCTGTCGTCGCTCGCCGCGTTGCTGCCGCCGTCAAGCCCGTCGCCGCCGCCACCCACCGCTTCGCCGCTGCAACATAGCATGAGAGAGAGAGAGAGGAGGCAAACTGGGTCTTGGCCAGGTCGAGCAAAAGCCTTGTCGGGTAGGGTTTTGAGCATTCCGGGCCGGGTAATTCAGTTTTGGGGTTGGGTTTGGGCTAACTTAGTGTGGGCTTGTAGGCTTTATTTATTTTGAAAATAAAGTAGACCGGACTGGGCCTGCACTTCAGGCCCAGCCCGGTTGGTTTGCATTGCGTGGCCCGGCTCAGTCTGAGCTCGGGCTGCCTAGCCCGATCTCGGGCCCTTTTCATCGAATCGGGTCAGACTAACCGAGGATCCAACTCGGTTCGTTTTAAATATATTATATTATTATAATATTAAAATAATATTTTAAAAAATAAAAAAATAAAAAAATTCGAAAATCCAAAAATATAGGGTTTGATTGGGAATTGCTATGTTTTGCATTCTTAGTGTAATTAGACCTCTATTTGCTCGTATGTTGATTGGATCATGTGTTTAGTTTACATATTTATTATGTTTAATTGCACGTGTTTAATTTTATGGCAATTAGCATCTTGGTAGCTATGATTGTTATTTTAATGATTGCGCACCTGCATGATCATCTCATATGTTAGTGGATAGGTATAAAATCAACCCAAACTGCCTGCTAAAAATCATTTTGTTAAAATGAACAAGATAAGGTACCGAAAGAGCATTAATTGATCAATTAGTGTAATCAAGTCCCCGACCCTAGATTCTTTAGTTGCGTAGGAAGTGAGGTACACTCCTATGTCTCACTTGGTTTCTAGCCGATCCTGATAGGCTAGTGGCGACTCCTTTTGTGCAAAAATTCCTAAAGAATATCTCAATGTCACGTAGGGTATGGGCTTGGGAAAGCCCACTCCTAATCATGGGCCTTAGGCCTGTCCTTTAGGCAATATCTCTAAACTTGTTCCCTCCCCTCGAGGGTAGGTCGCGACAGCTTGGCGACTCCACTAGGGACTTGGTTTTAAACCTTAGAGGAATTAGGCCAAAATTAATCTTGTTCAAAAATATTTTTGCAAGGAGGTGTAGGAATGTATTGTTTATTTTTATATATGAAGTGTTGCTT
Organism: Eucalyptus grandis; assembly: GCF_016545825.1. NCBI lineage: Eukaryota > Viridiplantae > Streptophyta > Magnoliopsida > Myrtales > Myrtaceae > Eucalyptus > Eucalyptus grandis. Next base: position 42,531,820 of record NC_052619.1, read on the forward strand.
GCCTATAAATTGTTGTGCATGTATCCTTTGCATTGCACTACACCTTAGCACGCACAACTTGCCGCCGGACTTGGGCCGCATAGGATCACCTAGGATGGTGTTGAGGTGGATACCACTTCGACTACAACCATATAGTACGAGTCGCCTATCTCTACCCTCGAAATTTCTTTCATGTCAAAGGTACCCAGCCTGGTCTGCAATCGTGCGACACAGGTCGGTTCTTTGACGAAGCCGGATTCATGGGTAACACGACCTAGTCGCAAGCATGTTGGTTCAGTCTTGTAATCCCATGGCTTCATTTTGAGCTGAATAGAGTAGAAATCAAACCACATCCCATGTGCATGTCTGTGTACTTGAAAAAAAAAAAACAGAGACAAAGGTCAAAACCCATTGTAAGTATCGTTTTCCTTTTTATTTGCTCATTTTGTATTGCATTTTCATCTTGAAATTCGCGAAATCAATTGAATACCCTTGGTGATGTAGGCATATGATTGAAAAATTGGCAATCACTTTTGACAAGTAAGCATTTGAATGCAAGTTCTAAACATTTTGATTTGTCCCTGTTGAACACATGATTTTATTTAAATTCCTAGTTATGGGCTCAAAATCACATTAAAAAAAAACCCAAAAAAAGGGCTCGCAAGTTGCGATTATATATTGGGGTACAAAAATTAAGATTGCATTTTTGATCAAACTCTTTCCTTCTCACATTTTGGGACTAAAATGCAAATCGCATGTTGTATAGATTTCTCAAAATAGAAGTCACTTCATTTTTTGCAAGAGTAAAATCATAAAACCAATCTCTTAAAAAAAAATAAAAATTAATGCCACTTTTGCATACGGAACATTTGGAATAAAAGTGGACAATTGATTGATGGTCGTGGATTGATTATTTAAATGATGTCTTCTTTTATGATAAAATCTTGGCGAAATACAAAGATCCCGTAGTAAGGATTATGGGGCATGTATCGTTGCCTTGATTTTGTTGTAAGAAGCAACCTCATTGATCACATACTGACATTGTCGTCTTTCTGCAGGTTATGCATGATGCTCATTGACATTCTCATGGTGACCACATAAAGAAGTGAATTATAGAGTTAGGACATGAATTGATTTTTACTTTCATCTATGCAAGAGTTTCTTGTATTTTATCATTGTCTTTATTCTTGTTAAGAACCATGTTTTCCGTTTTGGGTTTTGATTGTGAATCCAATTGATGCTTTTGTAAATCACGCGACTCATATTTTTTTATGATGGAATTCAACTTCATGAAAATCATCCTTTAAAAAAAAATTCAGAAGTGTTTCAAGCGAACCTTTACGTCTACCTTCCAAAATGAATTTAAAAAAAAAAACTTTACTTAAAGCCCTCTCTTCACGTGGTCGTTTTCTCGGGCTCATAGAACTCAAGGAGTAAGCATGTGTCAACGCTTCGTCGGTGCCAATCTTCCATAAAAGTGGAACGAAGTTGAGTTCTATTCTAGGAAATTTCTTTATTTGAAGGGAAATGGCGCAAATGCCTTACGTGCCAAAATATCCCATCGATCTCGTTCACTTTGCATGATGAGACAAATGAAAGGAGTTGCCAAGCGTCCAAAAAGGCGAATTCGAAGGAAGAGTAAACTGTTTCGATTCCAATTACATGTTTCTGATACCGTTTCTAACATGACTTTCTTTTCATTGTCAATGAGACATTAAGAGTACCAAGTTTTGTAACGCTCCAACAAATGCGATGGAACGTTATTAAGTCATGTTCATCTTAAACAAAGAAAGACTCAAATAAAACAAAGGGATATTACCCCTTCCTCCATAAGAGACACCTTGGGATGTTGATTGCCCGACTTTGAAAAGGGATGCATTTCGTTCCTAAACTTGACTCTCTTTAGTATAAAAAATGACATATCCTTTTCTTTGGTATAGGACAGACTTGAACAGAACAAAGATTTGTCAAATAAAGAGTGGGAGAACAACGTTTGATTTAGAGAAAAACGTCTCCTACCCACCAATGAAGTGTGTTGAAACAACATTGTCAAATTCATCAAGAATGATGTATCGTTCCTCAATTGAACCTAACTAAGAATGGAGATAACTTGTTTCATCTACCCTTCTTATAGGGTGATAAAAAGTTTGTGCATTGACCGTAGAAGCGGTGCCTTCTACCAAGGAATCAGGAAGATGTCAAACACTTAAAGGCAAATGCAACGGAAGGGTATTGTCGAGTTACCAAATATCCACGAAGGTGAATCCAAGAGATGTTAGCGCCTAAAGGATGAAAGCGAATGAAGGGTAATAATGTATCGTTTCCAACATTTCAATCCCTAAAGATTTTTTCACTAACATATTCTTTCACATTCTCTACAGGGTTACCGAGTCACCATGCCGCAGGTAAGTACCCTTCTTCTCATTGTTTTCCTTAAAAAAAAAAAAAGAAGAAAAAAGAAAAAGAAACAGAGAATTTTCTTTATAAAAAAAAAAAAAACCTTTGGCGCTTTCCTAGAAACAAGCACATAAATGAATAATTGAAAAAAAATTCTACAAACTTTTTGAGCATCCTTTTTATCTCAAAATTGTTTTATTGTTTTGTGGATTATTCATTTTGAATCAAATTTCCTTATGGAGATTAATCTACTCAGATTATCTTGACAGAGTTAGATGAAGACGTTAACCATGCCAAATAAGAAGCACTTAGGATGAAGAAACGCAAGCCATTTTCAAACACATCCTTTAAATACTTCTGAGAGTTGAGTGAAATGCGACATTCTTTTAGGACGAAAGATTCATTCGCATTGAGTGCAAAGATCGAAATGATAAAGGCATTTCCTTCATCAATCTCAAGCACCGAGCTGACATCTTGCTACCCTTTTGGGCCAAATAAAGATGATCCTTCAAAGTAACCCTGTCGAGGATGACCCTACTTTGGGGTAGCATAGGAGGTTACAATCATGTTATAGAGCGAAAGATTGAGAAAGATCCTATTGCTTTCACTTGCATCAATCTTATGGTGATAGCTTCAGAGGAATTATCATTAGAACTTGACTAATCCCAAGATGAAGAATAGCATTTCTTTCTCTACCCAAACACCGATACCCATTGCTTTAACCAATTTTGGCTTGATTATTCATTTATGAACCCCAAGCGGTGATCATCTCCCTTCATTGGGGCAAGTTATAAGAATTGACAAAATACAATTTACAGTCACGAGAAAATGTGAAAAGCATCTCGAAAGTAATAAGAGCTACAAGAGTTCAAAAAGCAAAAAGTATGACAAACTAGGAGGCATAAAAAAACAGTGTGCCTGGTAAAAGCAAGACTAATGCCCGTTAAGAAAAAAAAAAAGCCAAAAAGTTGCATCTTATGTGGGAGAAAAAATTATCAAAGTCCAAGTGCTTGCGCAAAAAAATTCATCGCAAGAGCAAAGGACATTAGAAAAAGGAGCAAAGCTCCCATGCATAAAAGAGTGGTCAAGGGACTTTCAAGATGTGCTGTGTTTCAAAAGTCAAATGATTTCGAAAGATCGAGTGATCTGGTCACAATGCCATGATGATCACCGACTCTTAAAAACCCTCTTGAAAATTTTAAGCCTTTCAAGCTTTGCCCGAGCCAACATTACAACCCTCTTTCGAAGTCTCTTCTAATTGGGATGGTTTAAGTGAAAATGAGAATACCACCAAGAAGCTACTACTTGAAGGAGTTGAAGTAATTTTATCTTGTCTTATCTTCCAAGTTCTCGACTTGTAAACCCGTTGAAGATAGTGACGAATGTTCCTTTATTGGCCTAAAAGCAATAATTCCTTTGTGTCAGCCCTAACCAAGCCTATATTGCGGTCATTTCAAAAGACCTTTTTTATCGATTAGATTGTGCTCATTGCGAATGTTTCGAAAGCCTTTGAGACGGGTTATGTGAGATACCCTCAGCAATCAGTTACTTCCCACACGAATGGATGGGATCAAGCAGCCATTTTATTGAGAATGTGTGAGAAACCCTTTCTGACTAAGAAGCTCTAGTTTGGCATGCTTAATGAGCCTTTTTTTATGAGTCGTAGCTGTTATGATAAGAACTTGACTCTCGGAGAATTTGATGATTAATGATACATTTCCGAACAAAATGACAGTTTTGCGCCACATGATACTGATTCAAATCGAATGTTTTTCTAAAGCAGTCGGACTTAGCTTAATTAGCTTGTCTAAGTAATGCTGCAATATTGCCAATACATCTCTTGATGATGTCTCTAATGACATTTGCTCAAGTTGAATTTGACAAGATCCCTTAGTGAAGCCATGCAATTTTCAAGGGGTTAGCGGGTGCTTCCCTAAAACCAAAGGTTCATGGTCAGCCTTAAACCATGTTATCTCCAAAGGTTCATGGTCAATCTCAAACCATGTTGTCTCTCAAGGTTCATGGTCAGCCTTAAACTATGTTATCTCCAAAGGTTCATGGTCAATCTTAAACCATGTCGTCTCTGAAGGTTCACAGTCAGCCTTAAACCATGCCATCTCCAAAGATTCATGGTTTACCTTAAACCATGTCTTCTACAAAGATTCATGGGCTTTCCTCAAGCCATTTATTTTCAGCTCGGTCAAAACTCGTTCGTACACGGTGAGACTATCATACCCGGTCGAAACCCGTTATTACATGGTGAGACCTCATTACTCCCTTCTTACGACCCGAAGAGCTTTGTATCCCGGAGTCTTCCTCTCTTCTTATGACCCGGAGAGCTTTGTATCCTGGAGTCTTTTTCTCTTCTTATGACCCGGAGAGCTTTGTATGCCAGAGTCTTTTTCTCTTCTTATGACTTGGAGAGCTTTGTATCTTGGAGTCTTTTCTCTTCTTATGACCCGGTGGGCTTCTGTAGCCCGGAGTATTCTATTTTCTTATGACCCGGAGAGCTTTGTATCTTGGAGTCTTCTCTTTTCTTATGACCCGGAGAGCTTTGTATCCTAGAGTATTTTCTCTTCTTATGACCCGGACAACTTTCTATCCTGTAGTCTTTTCTCTTCTTATGACTCGGTGAGCTTCTGTAGCCCGAAGTCTTCTCTCTTCTTATGACCCGGTGGGCTTCTGAAGCCCGAAGTCTTCTCTCTTCTTATGACCCGGAGAACTTTGTATCTTGGAGTCTTCTCTTTTCTTATGACCCGGTGGGCTTCTATAGCTCGGAGTCTTTTCTCTTCTTATGACCTAGTGGGCTTTTGTATCTCGGAGTCTTCTCTCTTCTTATGACCTGGTGGGCTTCTGTAGCCTAGAGTCTTCTTTCTTCTTATGACTCGGTGGGGCTTTCCGTAACCCGGAGTCCTTCTCCCCCTTCTTATGACTCGGTGGACTTTTCGTAACTCAGAGTCCTTCTCCCCCTTCTTATGACCTGGTGGGCTTTCCGTAGCCAGGAGTCTTCTATCTTCTTATGACCCGGTGGGCTTCTGTAACTCGGAGTCTTCTCTCTTCTTATGACCTGGTGGGCTTCTATAGCCAGGAGTCTTCTCTCTTCTTATGACCCGGTGGGCTTCTATAGCCCTGAGTCTTTCTTCCTCTTATTGACAAGACACGCTTCCATAATTATGAGTCATTTTCGTTGATTTGCTGCGTGCCTATGCACCTAGAGTCTCTCTACCACCGAAATAATGTAGGTGTCTTCTATCTTTGAATGCAACCTCTTCGAGGCTACATTTAAAGAGAGGCAGCTGTTGACATCTAATTTTTGTTTTCAAATACAAAAAAAAAGTTAGAGAAAAAGAGAAAAAGAGAAAAGAGAAAAAAAAAAAAAAAAAAAAAAAAAAAAAAGAAAAAGAAAAATAACAAAAAAAAAAGAAAAGAAAAGGAAAAAGAAAAAAATGCCTCTTTTTCCCTTGCGTGACCCAGGCTTGTTTCCCCTTTGGCTTGGCCCACGCCAGCCTTCTCCCTCCTTCATCTTTGCGAGTGAAACCCTTAAAAAAAAAAAAAAAACTCTTTTTCCCTTGCGTGACCCAGGCTTGTTTCCCCTTTGGCTTGGCCCACGCCAGCCTTCTCCCTCCTTCATCTTCGCGAGTGAAACCCTAAAAAAAAAAAAAGAGCACCAGAGAGTAGAGAGAGAGAGAGAGAGAGAGAGAGAGAGAGAGAGAGAGAGAATGCTCGAGGAAAAACGCAATCGCCGGCAATGGCGCTCGACCGACGCCGACCCTGTTGCCACTCGACCCAGAACCTAGATTTGAAGGCACCGTGTGGAGGAGGTCAGATCCGGTAGGACTAGAGACGCCGTTCGAGTTGTCACCACCCTCCATCCACGCCGTCGTTTGAGCCACCACCCTTCGAGCGACACCGGGGACTCCACGACTGCAGCTGCTATTTCGCGGTTGCCAGAGCTCCGGACACCATCGCCGTTGCAGCCCTCGGCCAAGCCAACGCCCACCTGCCCGACGCCGTTTGAACCACCGCTTGCACATTGTTGCCTCCGAGCGCCGCCGCCCGTGCCTACACCTCCGCCACCGCCACTGCTAGTTCGTTGCTCCCCTTTGCCAGACTGCCACTGCAGCGGCACCTTTGCATGAGCACCCTCCTGCGACGCCATAACCAATCGCCGAGCCACTTTGCGCCTCGACCGTGCCTCGGCTAGTCACCTCTGAGTCCCGACGAAGATAGATATGAGTTGTTCATCGCTACATCGCCTAATGAACCTCACGCAGGCCTGCGCCTCCGCGTTGCTACTCCTGGCCGCGTCTTTGGCAGTCATTGCCGTGCCTCGTCTCGCTGAGCCGCCACATGCCTCCAAGTGCTAACACTAATCACCGTTGAGTCTCGACGACGACAGATCTAAATTGGTTGTTGCTCCACCACCGAGCGAGCTCCGCATCGGTTCATGCCTCTGCGCTGTCGGCCGCCGCGCCTCTGCCTCTACTCCGGCCTTGTCCGTGACCCAACGCCGACGTCGCAGCGATCGCCAGCACCTCGATCCCTCTGCCGCCGTCGTAGCACTAGTACTATTGCCGCCTGTCCTCGTAGACACTGCGTCTTCGCCACTGCCCACCGCCATCAAGCCCGTTGTTGCCGCCACCCGCCGCTTCGCCGCTGCAACACAGTAGGAGAGAGAGGAGGCAAACCGGGTCTTGGCCAAGTCGGGCGAAGGCCCCGTCGGGTAGGGTTTTGAGCATTCCGGGCTAGGTATTTCAGTTTCAAAGCTAGGTTTGGGCTAGTTTAGTGTGGGCTTGTGCGCTTTATTTATTTTGAAAAAATGCAGATCGGACTGGGCCTGCACTTCAGGCCTAGCCCGATTGGTTTGCATCACGCGGCCCGGCTCGGTCCAGGCTCGGGCCGCCTCGCCCAATCTTGAGCCCTTTTCGCCGAACCGAGTCGAACCCAACCGGGGATCCGACCCAGTTTGTTTTAAATATATTATATTATTATAATATTAAAATAATATTTTAAAAAATAAAAAAATTCAAAAATCCAAAAAATATAGGGTTTGATTGGGAATTGCTATGTTTTACATTCTTACTGTAATTAGACCTCTATTTGCTCGTATGTTGATTGGATCATGTGTTTAGTTTACATATTTATTATGTTTAATTGCACGTGTTTAATTTTATGGCAATTAGCATCTTGGTAGCTATGATTGTTATTTTAATAATTATGCACATGCATGATCACCTCACATGTTAGTGGATAGGTATAAAATCAACCCAAACTGCTTGCCAAAAATCATTTTTTTAAATAAAAAAGATTAGGTACCGAAAGGGCACTAATTGGTCGATTAATGTAATCAAGTCTCCGACCCTAGATTCTCTGGTTGCGTAGGAAGTGAGGTACACTCTCATGTCTCACTTGGTTTCTAGCCAACCCCAATAGGCTAATGGCGATTCCATTCCTTTTGTGCAAAAATTCCTAAAGAATATCCCAATGTCACGCGGGGTATGGGTTTGGGAAAGCTCACACCTAATCATGAGCCTTAGGCCCGTCCTTTAGGCAATACCCCTAAACCTATTCCCTCCCCTCGAGGGTAGGTCGCGAGAACCACTTATGACTTCGGCTTGAAAAAAAAAAACATATTGTGTTTTTGGGAAAATTGTCCAAAAAAATACTAAACCTATTGCAAGTATACCAATTGAGTCTTGAATCTTATAATTTTTGTATATTAATTTTTAAACAATTTCATGTTTAATCAATTGAGTCTATCTGGTTGATTTTGGCCAAAAATCATTGACGACTATTGGAGACCCTTGCTTGGTCTGGGTGAGGCCACGAACCCCTTGCTACCCCTCGCTTAGGGGTGTGGCTAGTGAGGGTGTCATAGTCCTCGCCCATGGTCGGCGAGAGCCTCGCCTAGACCAAGTGGGGGTTGCTGACCCTCACTTCGATTGGTGATGGTTGGCAGCCAAACTCACTGGCCAAAGTTGGAAAAACAAGGAAGAAAAGAAAAAATAAAGGAAAAATTAAAATTAAAATTAAAATTCAAAATACAAAAAAATATTTAAAATATTATTATAAATTATCTATATTAGTGTCGGCTATGCCATGTAAGACAAACAACATCCACATTAGCGATTTCCAGTTAAATTTGGCTGAATGTATTTAATTGGCAAAATTAAAAAGTTTAAATCTGAAATGACAAAAATATAATACTACATTTATGATTATTTGGACAATTAATAAAAAAAAATTCAATTACAAGGATATATTATGTACTCCGTACCATTGCAGCAACACAAATTAAGAAACAATTAAAAAGATCTTTTAATTTTAATACTCCGTACTCAATATTGCAACTTTAAAATTTTCCTAAATTAAATCTTGCCACCATACAACTAACGATGGCCAAGTTTACTTTACAGTTATTAGGAAAAAAGAAGCACTTGCTCCGAATCAATTCATACACTGCCCATCTATAAGAGATAAACCCATTTGAAACTTTCCCATAGTTATTTCCAAAAAATAAATAAAAATTTTCCTTAAAAAATCATTGGTTCTGAAAAAAGGCGGACCACCAACAATTCTTAATATTCACGGCACCAAAATAATTTGGATCCTTTCTTTCATTTTTCCAATAAACTTGCCAACCTATTTAATCATGATAAAGATTAATCCTTTCATGAATTTTAACAAACCATATTATTTCAAAAAAAAAAAAAAAGCACCGGAAACGAAATGTCTTTGTTCAACTGGTCCTATTTTTCCATGCAACCTTTACCTTATGCGCACGTGCGTTCATAACTTTTCCGACCCATGAAATTTTGCCGACGAATTGAATCCAAGTTTTGTGATATGTGCAAAAATAAATAAATAAATCAATGGAGCAATAAAAAAAAATGATGGACGGATAACAAATAACCGCCGTAGAAAATGCCTCAATCTGATTGGGCCTGTTACGTTCATCCAGATAACTGGCCGAAGCCCATAGATATTGATCTAATTTGGCCCATTCGGTTTGGGCTCCAAACTCAGCCCATCAGTTTGGCCAGTAAAACAAGTGGAACCCATCCTCTATCCCCTTTGTTATTTCACTCTCTCTGGAACGACAGACGAACACCCAAGGGACGACGCCCGCGAGCAAGAAACCCGCCGTCGGCTGGCCGGTCTCCGGCGTTCGCCTACGACCGCCTTCCGCCATTCGTACACATCCGTCAAAGAAGCGAGAGCCGAAAGAATCTTCTGGATTCCGTCTTTGAGCTTTTTCTCCGTTGTTTCTGAAGGGTGTCCGGGGCATCATCGATCAACGCCCGTCTTCAAGTTTCTAAAGGCGCAGCAGTTGCAGTGCTCTGCAGCGTCGACCCACCGGCGACGACTTTCTTGGGAATTCCGGTTCTCAGTCCGATCGGGGGTGCTCCTGGTCATGGCATCTACCAGGTACGAGAGTAGATTCTCAATATTAATATGGGTAATCGAGTCTAAGAAACGTGGTCGAGGCGCATGTGAAATTCGTCTCTGGTTAAAGCTTCATCAGTGTTTCGAATGTGCATTGAGCCTGTGGTGATGACCTGATAGTGATTCTTGGTCTCTTACGTGAGCGGAAGTTCATTACTCGAAGTGCATGCCACTTATTCGATGAAATGTCTGAGTGAAAGCATAATGCATGTCCTCTGAAGGCATGTGTTAATGTGATTTGGTGGAAATTGATGTGAAATTCGTCTCCTTTAAAAGCTTTATCAATGTCTCGAATGTGCATTGAAGCTGTAGTCATGACCTGATAGTGATTCTTGGCCTTATTATATGTGAGCGGAAGTTCATTACTCAAAGTGCATGCCACTTATTCGATGAAATGTCTGAGTTAAGTCAGAATGCATCTTCTCTGAAAGAAACAAGTTCAAGAAGGCATGTGTTGATGGGATTTGTGTGAGATAAGCGGATTCTTTAAATATTAAACCTGATTTGGATGCGCAATGAGGTACCTGATAGTCTTCCTGATCTTTCTCCATCCTGATTTTCTATCTCCCTTGTCGGATCCTGCTTTGAATTTAGTATGGCGAGAAACTGGGCAGAGCTCCCACCAGAGTTGTTACAACTATGCTCCCAGCGCCTTTGTCCAAAGAATTTATCGGCGTTCCGAGCAGTGTGCCGTTCGTGGCAATCTGCTGCCGTCAAAGAGAGGAGCGATGTCCCATGGTTGATGCTCACAGACAAAAAGGGGATGCTGTGGCGTGAGTTTTTCTGCCTCTCATGTCAGCAGGTTCACAAAAAGTTCTTGCCGGAAATGATGGCGAATGGATATTTCTCTTCGCGAGGTTGGGTGTTGATGACCAGCAGAGACTGGGAATTCCGCATGCTAAAGACTCCCATGTCGCGTTACAGTCATATTATTAAGCTTCCCAATTGGAATAAGTTCCCCAACATCGAAGATTTGCCTTTCTTTGATGTTGAATTCGTCCGTAAGTTCGTCCTATCTGATAGCCCTACTACATCTCCAGATTACAAGGTCATGGTCATTTATGACAATGGACAGTTAGGGCTTTGGAAACCTGGCGAAGAGGAGTGGACGGCAGTGGAATCCCCCACAGATGAAAAAAATTACGATGTCATATATTATAAGGGGTCCTTTGTTGCTGTCGATTTTGAAAATAGGATATTGAGGTGCGATGTTGATGGACCAACTCCATTTGAGGCTCGAGTAGTTTTCCAGATGCCGCAAAGACTCCCAGAATTCAAGCATGAGTATCCCCCAGGATCCCTTTGGTACGTGAATCAAGTGTATCTAGTGCAATCAACAACGGGATCTCTGTTGTTTGTGTCACTACAGGAACAAGTAGCATCTACCATAACCTTTCGATTCCGTGTTCTCGAGATTGACCTGGATACTCAAATGTGCACAGAAGTTGAGAACTTGGAGAACACGTCCCTCTTCTTGGGCCACAATTCTTCCTTCTCTTTGGAAGTCGATGAAGATCATCTCATCAAGCCGAATTGTATTTATTTTTCTTTTACGTTCGTCTCTCATCGTCCCAGTTTTTTGAAGATGGAGGAGACACAGGCATGGGAATATACCACCTCAAAGATGGTATGGTCGAGCTGCATGTCGAGGGAAATCTTCTCCTTTGCTTTGATCGAACCATGCTTTGGTTTAAGCCATAGCTAAAAAGTTTGGCTTGTTAACACTGATGAAGTAAGCAGATTAGTGAAATGACAGGATAGATACTGTTCCATTATTCGGTTGGTACAGAAAGTTAGCAATTCCTTTTATGAACACGAAATTGTTAGGTCATTGACTCTTCAAAGGCTTCTCAAATCCACAGAAGGAACAAGTAAAATTGTACTGAAATTTGAATTTGTGCTTTTGATACTTCGAATTTTACATCTAGTGATGACATCTGGGTGTTTTCTTTCTATTGTTTTATCTCTAATCTTATTGTGCACATTATAGTCTTCATTAAACCATGAAAGGAGAATCATATGGGCCAAGTGGGAGAATGTAGAATTATTGTGGCCCATATTATGTGATTTATTATATGGTTTAATAAATGATTGAAATGCTATAAATAATATTTGGTTATGAGAAGGTCTGCTGCCTTGCATGATACACGGTTGGTACAGAAAGTTAGCAATTCCTTTTATTAGGTCATTGGAAGTAAAATTTCTGAAATTTATATCGTGTTGGTTCTACACAAAAAACAAAATCGAGTGAAGGCAAAACATAGGGTTTGAACTTTGAACAGGGAAAAACAATGGAGGGTCGAAAATATATTGACTCATTAAGTGTGGTTAACTATTTTTCTTCTCTTTTATACATTAGGGCCTTATATTTTCGAGTGAACAATAAAAAGAATTCTACAAGAACCTTGGTCGCATTAAAGAGGGGAATAATTTAACTGTATTTTCTGAATTTCTACACTGCACATTTCAAGTGACATACATTTTCGAGTAAACAATGAAAAGCAAATCATTATGGACAGTGAAATTAGTAAATATCGATGTTGTCAATAAGCATCTCTCCAATCTCAAATGATTGATTGCAATATTTATATATTTGATTCGATGAGGATTTTGTGTTTCGCTTCTTTTCGTATAAGCTAAGTTCTAGCTGTTAAGTGTAAATATCCAAGGATCTGTTAAGGCTTCCTCCACCAATTGGAGCTGCAACCATGAACGCAGGTTAGGGCATCCGAGGTGATTGCCTGAATTGGCCCTCGGATGCCTAAGTCGTAGTTTGGAGTATGGCGGAAACTTATGAAGCTATAGGGGTAAAGAGTTCTTGTCCGTTGGGTGAGGATCGATAGATGATGACCAAACTGTAAGCATCAATTGGTTATAACTAATGGCAATATATCATGACAACTATAATAGATCATGACATGTGATGGTCTAACCGTCCACAGAGATAATAGATGCTCAGTCTTTTAATAATTCCTCCAAAAGAATAGCTTAAGTGGAGGTCTTATTGCCAAGTTGACCGGTCTTGACTCGGTCTTGACTCAAAACCCAAGTTGCATCCTTTCTTAATCATTCCCATTGAGTAGGATTACTGTTAGCAGGCGGGGTCACCATGGACACTTGACGGTCTAGTGGCTTGCCAAATCCATCATTATTAGAAACAATCAAAAATCATTCATTGATGACATTAGAGTGAAGTACTAGAGAGAGAAAGAGAGTTAAAACATAGATTATGGATTGTCAACAGCAAATCTTGTTGATTAATATTTGTTTTAGTCAGAATAGTCAAATAGTATTTTATATAACTAATAACAGCATGACCCACGAACTGCTCTCTACCTTATATGAGCATTAGCAACAGGAGATGAAACTCGCTCTCTCCACCAGCTAAACTTATGCGGTCACAATAGAAACTCTAAAACCCAAAAGCTTCTCCTCTTCATTGTCCTCACTTTCAAGAAACACGAACTACGCTTATGGAAATCGCAATGCACAGATGCTCTCACAAATTATGTCCTAAAATTGAGGAATAGCAGGTTAACGTTGGATGCCTATTTGGTAGACCTAGAATTTTCTCAAAAAGAAAAGGAGTGCAAAACATATGAGCATGAGTGTGCTCTCCACTTATTATGATACTAATTATGCGGAAATAGCTACTCATGCACGAGAGTCTTACATTTGATGGAAAGCCTTTGATCATTTTGTTGTTGCACCACAAACATGAGAATAGGGGTGTGTGTGCAACCGGACCAGGTATACCAAGGAACCGGACTGGTCCACGCAGAAAATAGGGTTGGGAATCGGTTCCCAAAATTTAGAATTGGTTTGAAGCGGTCTGAGAACCGGTTCCCGGACTGGTTTTGGAATCAGTTTTGTAAACAGAGGTCCAAAATCCTTTTTTTTTTTCCCCTGATTTTTATTCTCACTCCCACAGTCGAAATGCGTTTTTCTTCTTGGCTCTCTTAGACATGCACGGCGCTCCTCCTTTGTCGTTCCTCTTCCTCCCTCGCTTCCCTCCCTCATCAGCTCCCTCTCGCAACATCTGATGGATGGATAGCATCCGTCACCGCCAAATTCATGTGTATCACGTGGATTGGCTCGCCTAATTTTTCTTTTGGTGGAAGAGTTATGCTTGCAGTAGAGATTTGTTAACCGTTTTAGATAAATAAAGAGCTTCATATAGTAGTTGTGGGAATGAGACTAATATTAGACCTATATTTGTTGCTAATGTTTATGTAATGTTATGATTTTTGCTTTGCCTTATGATTTTATTTATGATAACTAGTCTTGTGGATTCTTAATTTTTCATTTAGTCAAAAAATTTATGTACTTATTGATTACAAGTACTTAATGTTTCAATATAAATTAGGAGGATTATATTATTTTCTTGTGTATTAATGTAAACTCGAAGCTGTATAGGATATCGGATGGTTGCAAAACAAGTTTAAGTGAAAACATGGTTGACCTTGGAATCGAACCGGAAAAATAGGGTGGGTCAGGTATAGGGTCCGATACAAACAGGGTCGGGTACAAGGTCCAAAAAAGGGAGAATCGATTATAATAGAGTCGGGTATAGGGTCCAGGTCTAGATCTTACCCACTTTAGACCCGAGCACCCCTACATGAGAATGCAAGGGACCTTCCAGTCACCTCTTTGTCATGAAAGCAACCAAATTAGGTGTTTACCTAAGGCAATGTTCATGAAAGTCAACTGCTTTGTCTTATATACCTATTGTCTAGATTATTCTTTAGGTATAAAATTGTCAATTGCATCTCTCTAGCACTTGCATGTCATCTATTTCTGAATAGAACAAAAGGAGGGAAAGTGCAACAGAACAGTATGTAGAAGTCTTATGCAAAATCCCTTCAATTAGCTGACACATACAAGGAAGTGACAAAACGAAGGAACTCACTTAAAAGCAGTACCTCTCATTGATGTGCATATTTTTTTAAGTGTGTAACCTATATCAATTGTGTGAAGTACCAATCACACCAATGCACGCCCAAACTTGCACATCGGTAAGGACTAAAAAAATATCTTAGTTCTCAAACTAGTGGTAAAAGTGAAGCAACATTTACACAAGAAGAACCTTGAAAACAAGTCCTCTTTATTACTTGGTTTACCAGTGGATGCAAGGCAAATAAACAAATTTGCTTAACCGATTATTACGATAACCACTAAATTGCGGCCAAGGACTTCACTTTCATGGCACTCATCAGTCACCATGATAGGTGGGTTATCCAAAGCGAGTCAATCAAGCATAATGATTTGCAAGGAATAACAAACCTGTAAACGACATAGCTTGTTTCGGTTTCTGCTTATAAATCCACGGCCAACCTTCAAGAGATATCTATAGCAGCTAGTTTATGTTAAAGCCTTTTGACTCGATCCTATGGAAATAGGAATAAGAAAAGGTTAAAAAGGAAAAAAAAGAAAAAGAAAAAAAAAAGAGAAGAGTCAGAAGTTGTCACTGAATTTTGAATTGACTCATCACTGCCAAATTATAAATACAACTTTTACAAGTAAATTTCAAATCAGAGTGTTCAGAGATGGTCATAAAACTATCACCAGTACTCATATCATAATGATGAAAGAATAGAAAAACCTCTGAGAACTACAACTCATATAATCAAAAGATGATCCTTAATAGCAGAAATACACCTTTTAACTAGATGTCCACTCACAGTGTACACTGTAAATGAGAGCTTCCAAAAATTTGACACTGATAAACCGACAATATAAGAAACTAGAGAGTAACTGCATTGGTCAAACTTAGCAAGTAAAGCATACCTTGAATGATTTGGAACGATGAATGGAGGGATTTTTCTATATGGACAGGGAATAGGATTTGTGACATCCCGATTTTCCAATTCTATTTTCAATAAATTGAGACGGGCATTTCGTTGACACGCATATAGTTCTTTTCCTTGAGTCGGCCACTCATGTGAAAACTAGTCTATCAGGTGAAGCCATTAAGAGATTCTAATGCATCAGACTCGAGAATTTGACTAGGAAGCGACCTTTCGACCGAGCTAATCTGCAAGGGTTATTACGGCACAATTAAAAATCGATTAGAGACTGGAGATAGGTCGACTCGATAGAGGCATGTGATCAAGTGTGGGTGATTCCACAAGATCACACAATTCTTTTCTATTGTTTGGGTACCATGTGTGCGTGTTTGAAACCTTGAGATTATCCCGACAACTGAGAGTCGCCAATGTGTCAAAGATGTACATTGTGGCTTGAATTGATCAACCACGGGTCAAATGCACAAAAATTTCTAAAAGCTACCCGGTAGATCAAGATGCGCTAATATCGTGCCAAAGTGAAATTAACCGTGAAATTGAGATTGAATTCAGAAATTGGAAGTCATGGTGTGTCACAAATTATTTTAGGAACATTAACTCATCTTCGGAAGATTTTTCATGTAAGCCGAGTTTTTCAGCAAAATAATTAGAGAATGGCTAATTTGACTCGAGAAATTAGTAGGCTCGCATTTGGTCGCGCTTTTGGGACTTAAGTTGGTTCTACGGACAAGTGAATATGTGAATTGAAGTGTGGTGACATTTGATTAATTTTATGGACTTCAATTGGACTCAATTGGAAGAGAATTGAATGTAATTGAAGAAATTAATGTACAAGATTTTATGCCCCGGCGGAAAATGAAATTTGCACCCATTGGAAGAGGTTGTGGAGGATTGAGTTAGTGGAGTATGACATCACTTGGTGATGTCATGGTGTGGGGCAAGAGTGGCTAGGATGTTGACAAGTGGAGGGTGAGGATTTGCTCTTGGAAAGGTGGGCTATTACCATCATCTTCTTCCTTGAATCAAGGGAGCTTGTTGGGTTTTGAAAAGAGGAGAGAGAGAGGAGCTCGACCGGTTGGACCAGCAGCCCCGATGCCCCCTTCGTTCGCCTCCTTTGCTCGCTCGACACCGCCGCTTGTCGCCGGAGCCGTCGCCATCGCGGTCGTCGCCCATTTGCATGCGCCTCGTCGGCCAGCTCGTCGTTCCGCCGTAGCTTGAGCGCCCCCGAGCTTCCATCATCTTCGTCAGCCGCTGTTCTTGGTCGTCTAGCTCGTCGGAGAGCCACCGTGAGCCAGCCGAAGCTAGCTTGCCGCCAGTGCCACTTCTCCTCCGCTTGCACGATCGGCCGACTCGCGCTCGACTCAGCCACTGCTAGCGCGACCAGGACCTTGCAGCTCCGTCGTCCGCCTTTGTCCTTGGTCGCTAGCCACCACCGGAGGTCTTGCTTGGCCGCCGAGTCATCGCTTCCACTTGAACGAGCTGCCGCCGCTCGTTTCCGCCGGTCCCGCGCCCAATTGGTGACTAGAGCACCCTTAACCAACAAGGAGCAGCCACCGGAGTTCCAGCCCTAGTCGGATCTTCAAGGCCTGTTTTGGGTGTCTTCCAGTCCTCTTTTGGCGTCGCCCCGAGGAGATTTGTCGACGGCCTCGCCATCCTCTTCGCCGGGGACTCGTCGGAAAGCGATTCCAGTGAATTTAGCTCACTAAATCTTGATTAGATGGTTAATGATGCCCTAAGTGTGCTTAGTCTAAGTTAAGTAAGTTTAGGTGGTTAGATTAATTTATTTGGTTGAGGATTAGATTAGGGTGTTTAATTAAGTTAAAGTGTGTTTAGTTTAAAGCTAAGTAGGTTTATTTTAATATAAGCCTTGATGTGACATAATATGTTTTATTTTTTATTTATTTAAATGTTTCGAAATTCTGGAATTTTTAATAATTTATTATATTCCGAAAATTATTTAAAATAAATAAATAAATAAATAAATAAATAAATTCAAAACAAATATTTATGACCTCAATTGCTCGAATTTCGTGCTGATCGCTGCTGTGTATTCGGATTTTGAAATTGATGGGTGGATATTATAAATTGAGTGTGGATTGTGAAAAATATAGATATTATTAGTTAATTAATTTTTGGAATAAATTTAATAATTTAATAAATTCCGAAAATTATTTCGGGACTCTAAATTCTCAGAATTTCGCGCTGATCGCTGCTGTGTATTTAGATTATGAATTTAATGATTAGATATTGCAAATTGAGTGATGATTTGTGCAATTGATTATTGAATTGTCGTGTCTTTGGTTGAAAGATTCGGTGTGATGAGTGGCTACGCCAACTAGACCTTTATTCCTTTAGAAATGCCGTCAATAGAGTGACGTGGCTCGAGTCGCAGTAGAGGCTAGGCCAATTGGACCCATGCTCCTTCGGGAATGCCGTCGACGTAGTGACGAAGCCGCGCTCCAAGGGGGGAGGCAATGCCTGGCATTAATGTCAATAGATAGCCGAACTGTGAGTAGGCTATGCCCTTGAGTGTCAGTGAATAATAATTGGAATGCGTGCTAAGTGCGATTGCGATTTATATGAAAGTGATGGCGTTCCCATTTGTTTGAATTATTATTACTACATGAGATTGTGTGATACAAATTGTGCTAATCTGCATGAACGAATTAAGGCGAGGTAAGTCTTCTGTGTGATGTGGCTAGGCCACTCGGGGTGTATTTTCTTTCTAATAGGGGTTTAGGGGGTTGAACTTGCTGAGACAATATCTCATCCCGGTTGTGGGAGTAAAATTTCAGGTCCTTGGTGGACGGAGCGGCCAGATAACTTTGGTTGGCTTTGAGGAGTTGCAGAGGTGAAGTCATAAGGATTTCAGAACATGTCCGACTTGTAGGTCGTAGGACAGTTCCTTTTTAAGAGCCGATCTTTTGTAGACTTTTGGCCGTAGACCTCTGTTTGTAATTCTGTTAAATTATAAAAGTGTTATGTTGTGGTTTTGCTTCCTGCTTTTCTATCTCGTATTTCATTGTCAGGGGTTTTATAATACGTTCCGTTTGCGCAATAATAAATGAATGGGGTCGGTGACACTACCTGGAAATGTCGCATTTGCATGACCATGGTGGGATGTTGGCGCGCTCGAGGTTCGGGACGTGACAGGACTTCTCAACTTCATCAAACTGTTCCACTGCCATGAGAAAATGCCCTTGACAAATATAAGCTAGAGGAAGGAAAGAACATTGGCTTTAGAATTATAACAAGAGCAAAAATTCTCACTGATATAGGGATCTCTCTTTCCCTCTCTATTTCCGGTCCAAAACCACTGATGAGAGCAAGTACCCAGGTCTCTAATACCTAAAACACAAAATTCGGTAATCTTAAGGTTATTTATTAATGGAGTATTGCATTTTAAAGAAAGAGAATTCTCCCATTTCTTGAGATCATGGGCACGGTGCAATCGTAAAGGTTTTAGAAAATCTGGAAAAGAGACTGTGTTCTGATTGCTCGAGAAGTAGGTCAGACCCTTTACTACTTAACACAATCTAGACGTTAAATCATGCACATGCAGTAAATTACTTGAATCTCGTTACCTAAACAGCCCTTGGCCCGTCTCCTTCCCCTTTTTCTCCCTATTAGTGAAATCATAAGAGACTACAGGTTCCGTTTTTAGATTTATTCCTGAGGTCAAGTTGTTGACGCTTCTTTTGCATCTTAAAGAGCCCAACTAGAGTTGTCCATTCCCAACCTCACAATAGACCTGAACAAAACATAAACCTCTAATCGATAATTCTTCAAGAACCCAACTATAGTTGCACATCCCCAACCTGACAACAGACTTGAATGAAAGTTTAACCTCTAATTCATAAATCTTCAGACCTGAATGGAGCTCAAACCCCTAATTCATAAATCTTCAAGAGCGGCACTATAGTTTCACCTTCCCACCTTTTCAGCAACAACGTGGGTATATAATCAAAATGAAATGTTAACATGAATCTCTTATTCATCCACAAAGGCGCCACATTTAGCGCAAACTCATTCACATCATTAGCAAAATCAACACTTACACCTTGCCAACTACAGTAAAGGGGTAAACTCTCATCTTGGAATAATTGTTACGTAGTGGTGACAAACCTAGAAAGTTCACCATCAAACTGTGGCAATATGTAGAAAATGGGAAGAAGGGCACCTAGAGTTGGCATAAAGGGACAATTAAGTGTCAAAAGTTATGAAAGTAATACTTAAATGTCACTTTTTTTGAAAAATGAGACATTTGAGTGCCAAGTTTGACGAAGGTGGCCAGAAATCTTACGTGACAATTTTTTAATAATATAACTCGCTTATGTGACACGCTGGAGAGTTGAACCAGCAATGAGTCACCAAAATGACATCGTCTTGTCTTTTTTATTTTATTTTATTTTATAATTTCAATATAAATATTTGATGAGGTTGGGCCTTGGCTAGGGCCAGTGACCCAATCGACCGATGATGAGGGCCTATGAGCCCTAGCTTGATTTGGGGGAGGACTACGACCCTTGCCCCGAACTTGGGTGACAGCTCATAGGCCCTCGCCGTCAATCGATCGAGGTCATCAAGCCTTGACTAGAGGGCTCGCAGGCCCTCGCCATCGATTGATCAGGATCGCTAGCCCCTAGCCAAAGCTCGGCGACCTTGGCCAACCCTTCCTTGCCATCGCCGACCCTTCCTAACAAAGGTGGGGGCCCTCACTTGCTTGCAACCTCCATCTTCCTCTCTTTTTTTTTTTTCTTAAAATATAAATTTGGTTTTAAATTTTATTTAATTGATATTTTTATTAATTATATATCCATTTCGGTAGCAAAACGATGTCGTTTTTGCACTCGTCTAGCCACATCAACGTGCAAAACGACGCCGTTTTGCACTTATATCACTGGAAAATTGCCTTGTCCATATTTTGACAAGATTTTCTCGACTTAACTAATCAATTTTGCTCCGATTTTACCACTTAAGTGTCCATCCGTGCTAAGTTTTGGCATTTCAAGTGATCTTTTCTCATAGAAAATATCTCAACCTCAGACAATAGGAATTGATGGACCAACCTATCTTTACACATGGCATTGATCCCACCGGCCTCATTGCTATAAGTTTACAACCCGCGTAACAAAGGAAAAACCGTCTTTACCGTTCCTCCATCTGCTCCACAGGATCAACTGCGGTCTACTCAATCGTTTGAAAAAGGACCATGCACTTATTCTCCGATCTCTATAAGCAAATGCTCCAAAATAAGCAAAACCAACCCAATTCATCCACCAGTTAACCCGTGACATACGACCGTTCCCAAACAACACCGAATTACAGCCAAACACGCGTCAACCAGAACCTACTTGAGACCACGGCATCGGAGAAACGCCCCCTTTCCAGTTCGCTCTCGGCTCTCTTCCTCAGCACGAGTGCCTCCAGGCTTCCCAACATGTCGTTGTTGGC
The DNA here is from genome assembly GCF_016545825.1 of Eucalyptus grandis. Lineage (NCBI taxonomy): Eukaryota > Viridiplantae > Streptophyta > Magnoliopsida > Myrtales > Myrtaceae > Eucalyptus > Eucalyptus grandis. The sequence goes on from NC_052619.1 coordinate 42,552,900, forward strand.
GTCACGAAGATCCCGGTGCCATGGTGGCGACGGTGACGCACTTTGGCGGGAGGGCGGGGTTGGGGACCGGAGTCGCACCGGCCCAAGCAACCGCGGGTCTTGACGGCGATGCCAAGCGGGCGAGGCCGGAGAGGGCCTCCAGGGTTAAGGTGAGCTCCATCATATCCTCCTCCAGGCAAGGATGGTGGTGTCACAGCCGTTTCTAGCCTAAGTCAACGCATTTTCCTAAATCATATGTTGTTTCCTTGACCTCGGCAGGGTCAGCATTTGGAAAAATACTTTATATAGTTGACTTTTTATTATTCTGAGAGCAGCGAATGATACGAATAACTTATATATACATGTATATAATGACAGGACAAAAATTCCTTTACCTTTATTTTCTAAAAAGGTGAGAACGAGCTGCCAATGCTGATAACTCTCTTTGGACAAAATCAAAAAGTCTCACATCCATTACGAAATGTCGGATTAAGCAATAGTTATCATGTACCACTCATGGCCTAAAGAAACAAGATTGGCCAGCCTTTACCATAGGGCCACTAATATGCTAACTGCAGATTCCTCAATACTAAGTATGCAGTAACTAAGTAATGCAGCATGATCGTTTAGAGGTTTGTCCACGATGCAAATCGCACTTATGACTTTGTTGAAAACAGGTGACTCTTTTATGACTAAATCAACCACCTTATAGGTGACTGACTTGTGAGATTTTAGTTTGGTCTTTTTGCTTAGAGCAAATGGGACCTTAGAAACTTAAGTTGTCGTCGTACTCGTGACTTCGTCGAAGATGTGTGACCTTTCCGCAACGAGATCAACCACCTTAGAGGTGATCGACTTGTGAGATTATAGTATAGTCTTTGCTAAGAGCAAATGGGAGATTAAAAGCTTACATTGTTAGAGAAATATGTGATTTAAATATTCTAATGTGAAAATATTTCATTTGAGAGTCACATAGGGGCTTAGAAATTTGAACTAAGGACTCTTTCTCCGATATGATATGAGATTTTATAGGATCGGTGTTGACTACTCTAAAAACTTAAAATGTCATATTAAAATATGATTTAATATTTAAATATTCTATCATGAATTTCATATGATTTGGCTATAGATACTTAACCATCCAATTTTCTGATTGAATCACTAAAAGGATTTCTGTGAAAAGGAAAACAGAGAAAGATTTTTTTTTTTTTAATATATCATAATGCAATTGCCCAAATCATTATAGTCTCTTTGAATGGTGGAGTGGTGTTCGTGCATCATTTCTGATGGGAACTAACATGAAATCTTTTGTTGACGGTGATCTTGTGCACATTGCAACTGGTCACTCATGTTTAGATTGAGATCACACCTTGAATCTTAAAAGTAGCACTAATCATTAACTTGCAAGTTGCGCTGGATTAAAGCTAAAGTTCATAAGTAAGAATAACTTGTATATCAAACTTAACAGACATGTCAATTATATCATGGTTTAAATTTTTGACCTACATCTGTTATTAGGTGATGCCTTTTGTACTGTATAAACCTGTGTTAACTGCTAGAGTTTTTGCAGTGGGGATTTTATTTCCTTACAATTGACGAACAATAAGAATGTTGTAAGTTTTTTGTTTTTTGTTTTGGTAAGGTAAGTGATATATTGACTTTTAACCAAAACTATACAATAGAAGGATCTCGGTATTATAAAACTTACACTCATGATGACGAACATGTCAAAACGAGTGGAAGGGTGTCGAGAAAAAAGGAAAGAATCAATAGTTAACAAACAACCAACCAACCAGCATTGGACAACAACCAAAATTTTGGCAACAAAGGAAAGAAACAAGGACAGGATGGCTAGACAGCAACAACGGCCTCCACCTAGTAAGGAACAGGCGCCCAACGTCGATGATCCTTGAAACGCAGCAGAAACGGGAACACTGAAGGAAACTGGAACCAGCTCCCCACTTCACTCCACGCATCTAACCGCAACCCAGATAACGTCAACCCTCAAACTACTAGGGAAGACTAGAAACCTATCAAGAGAAAATGGAGGGATCGAGTCCCCAACTGCACTGAATCCTCATGTTTCTTGGCGTATCCGCTACCTGGTTGAAAGTTGAAGCCTTGTCCTTAACGACTCTGGACAGGTGGTTCTTCAAGGCGGTAGGAAGAGGGCATGACTCTGGAAGAAAATATTGTTCCTTGTCTTCCAAATAAGGTGACAAAGAGCACCAAAAGCAAACCGGGCAATGCAATGGGAGAAGTCGTTGCCAGATATATGTTTAATGGTCCATTGTAAGTTTTTTGTCTAGGACCTGTTTTGCCAAGAAAGATTGCACTTCGTAGCCCAAAATGCAGCAAGAGAAGCAGTAACATGACAACCAAAAAATAAGTGATCAATCGAATTAGGTGTGAGATTGCAAAATGCACAAGAACCCTCAGCAATCCTGCCATTAGAAAGTAAGAAGACCTGGGTAGGTAGCCGATTTTTGGTGATGAGCCATAAGTGAAACCAGTACCATGGAGATAGAGAAGAGTTCCATATAAAAGGATACCAATGGACGAGATTTCTCTTCGGATGGATTGCATCCCAAGCTGAAGCAATCGAGAAGATCCCTGAAGGGTGCTCCGTCCAAATGAACCAATCAGGACCTGCGAGAGGGTCGGAAGAGGGAGCAACCAAACAAGATAGCCTTAGTGGTGTTGCCTTGAGGAGAAAACAGATCTGCAACCGAAGCCCGCCTAGGAAGTCCAGACCGATAGATGAAAGAATTTGAGAAAAAATAGTTCAATGGACCCCTAGGGCGCTAGGGGTTGAACCAGAGCGAAACCGAGAGACCGTCTCCAACACGCCAAGAAAACCACTTCTGACAGACCTTTCTTAGATAAGGAGTTTCCTCCAAGCCCAAGAACAAAAAGTTGGTTTAGAAGCAACCCACAAGTTATTGTTCTTTAAATAGGTAGCATGTATCCATTTGCACCACATAGATTATTTATTAGTGAAGGGAATCCAGATGTGCTTAAACAAAGCCGCATTATTGCAATGCCGGAGCTTGCGAATACCTAATCCTCCTTCTTTTGGGAGGCACACTTCATCCCAAGCTACTTTTGCACCCCCGTTACCAAGACTAGGACCTTTCCATAAGAATTGTCTAAAGACTTGTTCAATACGGTCTAGAACAATCCTAGGTAGGAAAAACATACTCGCCTAATAAACTTGTATAGAGTGGAGGACCAACCTTATGAGTTGTAGGCAGCTCGCAAAGGATAGAAATCGATGAGTCCAAAACTGTACTCTAGCTGTAATGAGGTTTACAAGGGAGACACAATATGATTTACCAAGCTACATAGAGATGATCGGGACCCCTAAGTATCGAACCGGTAAAGTACCTTCTCGGAAGCCGAGGATGTAAAAAATCTGTGATCGGAGGCTAGCTGGTCCACCCGAGAGAAAAACTTCAGATTTATTCAAATTCAGTTTTAGCCAACTCCAAGAGGAGAAAGTATCAATACCATCCTTAAGAAGCGAAACTGAAGTCATATTTGCCTCATAGAAGAGGAAGACATCATCGGCAAAAAACAAATGAGATAAGCAAGTTGCTTTACATCTCCAATAGAACTTGAACTCCAGTTGGCTGGACTGGCGAAGAAGGATCCCCGAAAAAACCTCCATAACCAAGGTAAAAAGGTATGGAGATATAGGGTCCCGTTGGTGAAGACCACACCCACTGGAGAAGAAGCCATGGAGCTCACCATTGATGGATAACGAGAACTTAGGCATCCGAATGCAAGTCATAATCAACTGAACCAAATGACTAGGGAAACCTATCGCGACCAAAATTTTGGGTGTGAACCACCTAAGGTTTGGCTAATGGATTGTTAAGCCTAGACTTAACTCGGGTTCTCCCAAGCCTATACCAATTCGCGACTTAGGTTCAAATTTCTTAACATGCAATTGATTTTCAATTAGGAGTCGCCACTAATCTATTTTTGGTGGGTCGATTAGGAACCCAAGTAAAGTAACGGGAGATTCACTTTACTCCTATGAACAAGAGATTATGGGTACGGAGACTTGGTTACACTAGATTTCTCTAATGCCCTTTTGGTACCATTTCTTTTATTTTCGAAAATGTTTGTGCGGGTAGCTTGAATTGATTTTAAATCTACTTCCCTAACATGTGAAGTGATCATGCGGGTGCACAAACCACCAATTTAACACCCAACTAAAGCAATAAATAAATTGTAGGACTTACCTCATAGCAACGAAAGCATCTGCGTTGTTAAATTAAAATCTACATCAACAACCCTAGATATGGTTTCTAATTAACACGCAATTACTCAATTTTCGTTTTCTCTTTTTCAACGAGAATATAGTCCATATGCAATGCAATGCTTCTAATCTAATATGAAATGATATGGCATGGCAATATGTCCTAAACTATATGAATGAGCAAAAAAAAAAAAAAAAAAAACTAGTGATTTCTTAATGAACATGCAACAATTAGATATGCAATCTAAATTAACCAAAATGACCTAATTCTAATGACGTGCAATGCAATGCAATGACGTACAAAATTATTTCAACTAAAATGACATGCAACATGCAATTTAATATGCGAGCTATATGTCATGCGACATTTATTAAATGACCTAATCTAATGACGGTTAATTTTTAATGAACCTAACAACAGTCACTATATGACATGCATTTCATGAACCTAATTCTAATTTTTCTTCTTTTTTTCTTTTATGAAATTCGAAATTAAAACTACCAAATAATTAAACGTGCAATTCAAATTTAAAACTAACATCCTAAATGATTGCATTTTTTTGGTTTTTATTTAAGGAATTCAAAATAAATAAATTTCATATTCTAAATATGCAAGATAACAAGAGATTTTTTAAAACCAACCTAATCGTAATTCAAATATTTTTTGGATTTTTCCTTTTACGAAAATAAAATTGATTCAAACACCACGACAGCAAATCAAGCAGGATAAGATTGATATTCAAAATTGGTGAACCATATCTCGCCCATGAGATCGGGTTGACTAATTTTAAATTAAATCGTGAATCGAATCCCGGGCATGAGATCGGATTGACGATTGTGCAATAGATTGTGAGTCGGATTTCGGGCGCGAAAATCAGACTGTCAATCACAAATTTCAGAGGCAATTTCATGTCGTGAATTCTCATCCTTACACTAAGGAAGAATTCTACTAAAAATAAAAAAATAAAAAAACAAAATAAAATAAATAGAAAGAAAAACTACCTACTTTGCTTTCCTTTTTTTTTTTTTCTAGGGCTTGGCACGGCTAAGGACGGTACGATGGTGACTCGGAACTAGGGGCTCGTCGCAATAGTTGAACGTCGGTCAAAGAGCAGCTTGGCACAGAGACAAGAACCTGCGATGATATCGACCTTGTTGATATGGGCGTGACTGGAGCATATGGCAAGGTGTCACCGCAAGGCTTGCTGGAGATTCTGATTTTACTGCGAGATCTAAGCAGACCAAGCCAAAAATCTCCGCTTTGCTTCCTCTCTTTGGGTATCAAACTCCTTTGTGCATGTCCTTTGTTGACCTGCAGAGAAAGAAGACAAGAACTCTCTCCATGTTTTCTTTTACCGAAAGATTGTGTGCCCTTCTCTTGCCCTGGATTTTTCCTTCAAACAAAACAAGCAATATTAGACAATATATGTGAGGAAATTTGTGCTCGTCAATATTGCTCCATGCGATGGTGTTTGCTTGCGATGACTCAGGGCCAAGAAACTCCGGGATTCGCTTGGGACGTTGAATCGTAATAGTGGGCAAAGTGGCAACGCGTGGCAGCAAAACCCAAACATGAACAAGGGCGTGCGTGCGTGCAAGGCATGAATTTTGATGGATGCCTAAAGTTTCAAGAGATGGGGTTGGTTGAGGAAGACTCCTAGACTCCAAACTGACGTGGTGCTTTTGACCAAGTTCACGTGTTCTTCCTTTGCCAAGAAATTCTTCAATTTGTAGCCGTAAAAATGTGAATTTCGTGGCTTGCGGCATGGTGATCGACAGGTGAGACTAGGGCAGCAGCATCGTCTAGGTCGAGGACAGTGATGCTCGGCACAGCAAGGACTGAGAAGCGCTGGGGATCACTAGAAACCTGCAAATAAGGAACAAACGACTGGACGGCAACATGATCGGATTGAGGCTTGTCTTTTAGCTATTCGTGTGTGGTTCCCGCAATGCTTTTGACGCTGGGCAGAATTTGGAAAGATGAAAGACGGCGGCCAGATCCGAGGTCGCGGCCACCTCCAATGACCAACGCAAATTATTTTCCTTCCAGCCAATTCCTCTTTTTTTCGAAGCACCCTCACGTCGCTGGCTTTTCTTCTGCCGATCCCCCCTAAAAAAGTGACAACCCCTCTTGTGCGGCCGTATATTCAATGTGTGGCCTCCCCCACAATTTACCATACGTAACAATTGTATCTTAGGGGTATATTTCATTTCTAATTTTGCTTGAGCACGATACCCCTAAATATATCGATAAAATATTTTTCGCATATTCCATCAAGAAAATTCCCCATTTGTGCAAAAGTGCATCTCCCAGTGTATATTACCTAAATATGTGAAAAATCTTAACGAAATATAACAAAAAATAAAATTTTCCTAAACTATATGCCATGTGATTATGATTTTTTTATTTTTTATATTTTATTTAGCAAAACTTAACCCCAAAAATTTAGGTGGCAACAAAACCAAAAGCTTGGAGAGTTAAATCCAAAAACACCCAAACAATGGTATCATATGCCTTCTGAAAATCCACTTGAATAGCACACTTTGGCGAGTATAGGTCATGGTGAAAACCGCAAAAGAGTTCTTGAGCTAACAAGATATTATCACTAATACGCCGACCTTTAACAAACGCAAAATCTTGTAAGTTACTTGTAAATAAAAAGAAAAAAAAATTTATGTTGTCTGCGATCCGGAAGTACACTACATGTGTCGAGGGTCCTGTTAATAGGTGCCCTTAGAGCATCGGCACAATGAAGAGTGGGGAATTACAAATTTTCAAACACCTTGAAAAATTGAAGAATTACCCATTTTAACAAAGCCGCTCACTTATTTGAACAAAAAGAAAAAAGAAAAAAACAAAGCTGCTCACTTCAAATAGAAAATTTCATATCCAAAACAGGGGTCCAATGGACACTTTCAACATTTTCCTTGTGTTAGAGAGTGTTCCTATAACAAACTTTTAGACAACTATGCAAGGAAATTATTAACAGTCGTTCTGATGCACCGACTTGTTCAAAAATTCAACCTTTATGTTGTGAATACACATCACGATAAGCATTTCTTGGACATAGTTAACATGAATCGATTTTCATTTTAATGAGAGAATAACAAAAAAAAATCATAACTTATTGTAATTGTATCAATTCAGTTTTTAATTTTTTTCACCAATTGAGTTTTAAAAATTTTGTAATTATGTCAATTCAGTCTATTGAGGCAATTTTGGCTAGCCGACGCTGAAGTAGATAATTTTCAATAATATTTTATTTTCTTTTAATTTTTTTATTAATTTTTTTCTTTTCCTTTTCCTTTTTCTCTTTTTCATTCTTTTTCTTCTTTTCCCATAGTGGCTGGTGAGGCTTCAGCGAGGGCTTCACGGCCCTCATGGCCCTCATTGGCCTCTGTGGGGAAAAATTGGAAAAAGAGGAAGAGGAGAAAAAAAGAAAATTAAAAAGAAAAATTAAAAATAAAAAAAATAAAAAAATTGAAATAAAATAAAATATTATTAAAATATTATCTACGTCAACATTTACCAAACGATTGGTGTCCACATTAGTATTTGCTATTAGCTGGCCAAAGTTGATCAGATGGATTGAATTGGCACAATTATAAAAAGATTTATGACTAAATTGGCCCAACAAAGTTTAAAATTGAATTGTCGCAATTACAATAATTTTATGATTTTTTTGATAATTTTTTCCTATTTTAGTTAGGGGATAAAGAAAATGCAAGATCATCCTTAACTTATGTTTCTAACCCACCACGATAATCACGAATAAGAGGTGGAATGATTTTCTTTTTACGCCAAAGGTTGGCATCATTGTTTGGAATTGAAATTGAGATACTCACAGCGACTTTTCACGAATTCGAGAGATCCGTATGCAAAATTTCCAATATTTTTCACTTCTCGCACACTGTTTTCCTATACAATCTTTAATTTCTTAGTGTCAAACTATTTATCGTCCAATATCCAATGTCCCTTCATTTTAACTAATCCACAACCTGACACCTCCGTAGAGATGCTCCAACAAAATTATCTAGAAGTGCACCTTAACCACGTTATGACAAAGAAAAAAACATATTATCTTAGGCATTTGGCCAGTCAAGGGCTATTTGATGTAGAATTATCAATGCTCAAAATAAATATTTGCAGGGATCCTTCCAGACATGGGTATGGTAATTATTTCTTTTAAGAAAAACAGAACTTGATATATAACCCACCAAAATAAGAAAAATATTAGCTTTCCCTTTTCACATAAGCGTTCAACGACCTTTAACCTGAATTGTGAGGGACTTATCATTGCCAATATATGTAATGAAAATACACCCTACCATGTCCGCTCGTAACATAGACCGTAGAGGCGAGCTTACAAGATTAGAAATTGATGGAGCATTCAATTTTACCATAAGAGAATTCTCTATGTTGTTAAGACCATGTGGGCAATGTTAAAGCATGTGGAAAATCCGAAGATGAGATTGTGTTCTGATTGCTTAGAAATTGATGCCTATTACTTACTTTTACCAAAAAAAAGAAAAAAGAAAGTATACTATGCCTATCGAACAGTTAATTCGACTAATCATAAAATCCCATTATTTTTCTTTAGACTTTTGTGAAAGCGTATCTTTTAAAACAAAAAGAATGCCTAAGAATCTAATTCAAAAGTACTTTTGCATATTAGAATTGATCTAGTGTGCAAGAAGTCTTCAAAATGTTCTTTTCTTTTCTTTTTTCCTTTGTCTCTGTCTCTGTCTCTCTCTCTTTTTTTCTTATTCCGTAATGGAATACATTAATTTTTGGAAAAATAGTCCAAAAAATCTTAAACCTAGTATAATTTTGCCAATATAATCTTAAACCTTTTAATTGCTTCAATTGAGTCAATCTGATCGATTTTGACTGGAAATTGCTAACGACCTTGCTTGGTTTGGGCAAGGTCATAAGCCCCTCGCTTGTGGCTAGTAAGGCTGTTGCAGCCCTCACTCATGGCCGACGACGACCTTGCTCAAACCAAGTGAGGAGGGTTGTCACACTTGCCTGTGGCTGGTGACGGTCGACTAATGATCTCACTGACTAGAGTTAGAAAAATAAGGAAGAAAAGAAAAAAAAATTCAAAATATTATTAAAAATTATTTATATCAGCGCCGATCATACCATGTGATAGACGGGCATCTACATCAATGATCTCTAGCCAAATTTGGCCGAATGTGCTCAATTGACAAGACATGAAAATGTTGAGGACTTAATAAGTAAAATTAAAAATGTTTAGAATTGAATTGATAAAATATAATACTATGTTTACGATTTTTTGGATAGTTAATAAAAAAAATTCAATTACAAGGATATGTTATGTACTACGTACCATTGCAGCAACACAGATTAAGAAAAATTGATAAGATCTTTTAATATTAATACTCTGTACTCAATATTGCAACTTTAAAATTTTCCTTAAAAAATCATTGTTTCTGAAAAAAGGTGGACCACCGGCGGTTCTTAAAATTAAGGGCACGAAAATCATTTGGATTGTTTCTTTTCTTTTTCCAATAAATGGGTTGACCTATGTAATCGTGATTAAATTAATTCTTTCATGAATTTTAACAAACCATATTATTATGGATTAATACCTTAAAAAATCCAAAACTAGTACACTTGTGACAAATTTACCAAAAACTATTTTTTTGACCATGAAAAACTCCAAACTGGTACACCCATGACAAATTTATCCCGATTAACTATAAAATACCCTAAACTAGACAAATTTACCCTCAAACTAATTTATTCGACTACAAAAAACCCCAAATTGGTAAATTTGCAACTAATATAGCCTCCGCTAAATTGGATTAATATAAAAAAAAAATCACAAAAATTGTAAACTGTGACAAACGGAGCGTAAAATCTCAAATTGGTATATCAGTCAATTGTCACATGTCATTTAACTTAATAATTTAACATTAAAATCTGACGAAAATTAATAGAGGAAAAATTTGTTACAAGTGTATCAGTTTGTGGTAAATTTATGAAAGGTATACCAGTTTGAAGTTTTTGGTGGTCAAAAAAATATTTTAAGGTAAATTTGTCGCGTGTCTTAGGTTTGGGGTTTTTCAAGATATTAACTTATTATTTATATAAAAAAAAAGGTTCCGACAACAAAACGTCTTTGTTCACCCCGTCCTATTTTTCCATGTAACCTTTACCTTATGCGCACATGCCTTAACTTTGCCGCAACCTGAAATTTCGCTGAGAAATTGAATCGCAAATTCTCCTTCCGTCTATGAGCTTTTTCTCCGTTGTTTCTGACCGGTGTCCGGGGCATCATCGATCGCCGCCCGTCTTCAAATTTCTAAAGGCGCAGCAGTTGCTGTGCTCTGCAGCGGCGACCCACCGGCGACGAATTTCTTGGGAATTTTCTGGTTCTCAGTTCGATCGGGGGTGTTCCCGGTCATGGCATCTACCAGGTACGAGAGTTGATTCTCAATCTGATATGAGTAATCGAGTCTGAGAGATGTGATCGAGGCGCATGTGAAATTCGTCTCTGGTTAGAGCTTTATCAGTGTTTCGAATGTGCATTGAGCCTGTAGCTATAACCTGATAGTGATTTTTGGCCTTGGACGTGAGGGGAGGTTCATTACTCGAAGTGCATGCCGCCACTTATTCGATGAAATGTCTGAGTGAAATCGGAATGCATGTTCTCTGAAGGAAACAAGGGCAAGAAGGCATGTGTTGATGTGATTTGTGTGAGATACGCAGATTCTTTAAATAGTAAACCTGATATAGATGCACATCGGGGTAGCTGAAAGTCTTACTGATCCTTTTCCATTCTGATTTTCTATCTCGCTTGTCGGATTCTGCTTTGAATTTAGAATCGTGAGAAACTGGGCAGAGCTCCCACAAGAGTTGTTACAACTATGCTCCCAGCGCCTTTGTCCGAAGAATTTATCGGCATTCCGAGCAGTGTGCCACTCGTGGCAATCTGCTGCTGTCGAAGAGAGGAGCGACATCCCATGGTTGATGCTCACGGACAAAGATGGGATGCCGTGGCGTGAGTTTTTCTGCCTCTCATGTCAGCAGGTTCACAAAAAGTTCTTGCCGGAAATGATGGCAAATGGATATTTCTCTTCACGAGGTTGGGTGTTGATGACCAGCAGAGACTGGGAATTCCGTATGCTAAAGACTCCCATGTGGCGTTACTGTCATATTATTGAGCTTCCCAATTGGAATAAGTTCCCCGACATCGAAGCTCTACCTCCCTTTTATGTTGAATTGGTCAGTAAGTTTGTCCTATCTGATTGCCCTACTACATCTTCAGATTACAAGGTCATGGTCATCTATGACGAAGCATGGTTAGGGCTTTGGAAACCTGGGGAAGAGGAGTGGACCGCAGTGAACTCCCATGCACTTGGATTTTACGATGTCATATATTACAAGGGGTCCTTTGTTGCTGTCGATCATGAAAATAGGATATTGAGGTGCGATGTAGATGGACCAGCTCCGTTTGAGGCTCAAGTAGTTTTCGAGGTGCCTCGAAGACTCCAAGAATTCAAGCATGAGTATCCCTCAGGATCCCTTTGGGAATTGGATCAAGTGTATCTAGTGCAATCAAAGACAGGATCTCTGTTGTTTGTGTCAAGGGAAAAACTAACATCTACCAGAACCTTTCGATTCTGTGTTCTCGAGATTGACCTGGATACTCAAACATGCACAGAAGTTGAGAACTTGGAGAACACATCCCTCTTCTTGGGTGACAATTCTTCCTTCTCTTTGGAGGTCGATGAAGATCATCTTGTCAAGCCAAATTGTATTTATTTTACTTACTCTTGTCTCTCATCGTCCCAGTTTACCGAAGACGGAGGAGACACAGGCATGGGAATATACCACCTCGAAGATGGTACGGTCGAGCTGCATGTCAAGGGGAAATCTTATCCTCTGCTTTGGATCGAACCATGCTTTTAAGCCATAGCTAAAAAGTTTGGTTTGTTGTCAATGATGAAGTGAGCAGATTAGTGGAATGACAAGCGATAGATACACGGTTAGTCCAAAAAGTTAGCAATTCATTTTAAATGTTTGAAATTGTTAGGTCATTGGAAGTAAAATTGTACTGACATCTGAATTTTGCTTTTAATGCTTCGAATTTTACACTTAATATTGGCGATATTTTTGTATTAGCTGTCTGGATGTCTGTTCTACACAAAAACAAAAGAGTGAAGGCAAAACATAGGGTTTGAACTTCGAACAAGGAAAAAGATGAAGGGTTGAAAATAATATTGATTCCTTAAGTGGGGTTAACTATTCTTCCTTTTTTTTATTCATTAGGCCTTACATTAAATCCACAGACCAAAAAGAATTCTGCAGTAACCTCTCTCGCATGAAAGGGGGATATTCAACTGTATTATCCGAATCTCTACACTACACATTTCAAGTGACATACATTTTCTAGTAAACAATGAAAAGCAAATCATTATGGCCAGTGAAATTAGTAAATATCATGTTGTTAATAAGGATCTCGCCAATCTTGAATGATTAATTGCAATGTTTATATATTTGATTCGATGAACATTTTGTGATTCGATTCTTTTCGTATAGCTAAGTTCTAGCTATGAAGTGTAAATATCCAAGAATTTGTTAAGGCTTCCTCCACAAATTGGAGCTGCAACCACGAACACATGTTAGGGCGTCTAAGTCGATTGCCCAGATTGGCCGTTGGATGCTTAAGTCGTAGTTTGGAGATGGTGGAGACTAATGAAGTTTAGATAGGCGTAAAGAGTTCTTGCCCGTTGGGTGAGGATTGACAGATGATGACCAAACTATAAGTTTCGATCGGTCATAATTAATGGCAACACATTATGACAACTATGATATGCGTTGACATGTGACGGTCAAACCGTCCACAGGGCTAATAGATGCTTAGTCTTTTAATAATTCCTCCAAAACGATAGCTTAAGTGGAGGTCTCTTGACTTGGTCTTGACTCAAAATCCGAGTTGCATCCTTTCATCAGGTGGGGTTACTATGGACACTTGACGGTCTAGTGGCTTGCCAAATCCATCATTATTAGAAACAATCGAAAGTCATTTATTGATAGCACTAGAGTGAAGTACCAGAGTCAAAGCAAAAGCATGGATGAATTGGCAACAGCAAATGCTGTTCATTAATATTGTTATAGTAAGAATGGTCAAATAGTATCTTATATAAATAATAACAGCATAACTTACAAATTGCTCTCTACCTTATATGAGCATCCGCAATAGGGGATGAAACCTGATCTCTCCACCAGCTAAACTTATGCGGTCACAATAGAAACTCGAAAACCCAAAAGCTTCTCCTCTTCATTGGTCCCGCTTACAAGAAACATAAACTACACTTACGAAAATTGCAATGCATGCTCTCACAGATTTTGTCCTTAAACTGAGATAGTAGGTTAACGCTGGACGCCTCTTTGGTAGACCTAGAATTTTCTCAAAAAGAAAAGGAGTGCAAAGCATATGAGCATGAGTGTGCTCTCACTTATTACGCGCTAATTATGCAGAAATAGCTACTCATGCATGAGAGTCTTGCATTTGATGGAGAGCCTTTGATCATTTCGTTGCTGCACCACAAACATGAGAATGCACGGGACCTTCCAGTCACCTCTCTCTCATGGAAGCAACCAAATTAGGTGTTTACATAAGGCAATGTACATGAAAGTCAACTGCTTTGTCTTAGATACGTATTGTCTAAATCATTCATTAGGTATAAAATACTCAATTGTGTCTCTCTAGCACTTGTCTATCATCTTTTTCTTAATAGAACAAAAGGGGGGAAAGTGCAACAGAATATATATTATAGATGTCTTCTGCAAAATCCCTTCACTTAGCTGACACATTACAAGGAAGTAACAGAACCAAGGAACTCACCTAAAAGCAGTACCTCTCATTCCATGGCATGCTCATTGTAAGTGTGTAACCTTTATCAATTGTGTGAAGTACCCAATCACACCAATGCCTCCCAAATCCTGCACATCAGTGAGGACTAGAAAAATAAGATCTTAGTTCTCAAACCATTGGTAAAAGTGAAGCAACGTTTACACAAGAAGAATCTTGAAAACGAGTCCTCTTTATTACTTGCTTCACGAGCGGATACAAGGCAAACAAAAAAATGGCTTCATTGATAATTACGATAATCACTAAACTGCAGCTAAGGACTTCACTTTCATGGCACTCACTAGTCACCATGACAGGTGGGTTATCCAAAGCGAGTCAATCAAGCATCATATTTGCAAGGAATAACAAACCTGTAAACAACACAGCTTGTTTTGGCTTACTATGGTAGCTAGTTTCTTTTGAAGCCTTTCAACTCGATCCTGTTGAAAAAGGAATAAGAAAAGGTAAAGAAAAAGAAGAGTGAGGAATCGGAAGTCGTCACTGAATTATTGCCAAATCATAAATACAGCTTTTACAAGTAAATTTCAAATCAGTGTGCTCATGTCAATAGAAAATTGTTAAAGGAGACACTCATGGTCATAAAACTATCATATCATAATGATGAAAGAATGGAAAAACCTCTAAGAACGTTAACTCATATTGTCAAAAGATGATCCTTAACAGTAGAAATACACCCTTTAACTAGATGTCCACTCATAGCATATACTGTAGAGGAGAGCTTTGCAAAAATTTGACACTGATAAACTAACAACATGAGAAACCATAGATATTCTCTGCTCTAGTTAAACTCAGGAAGTAACGCATACCTTGAATGATTTGGAACGATGAATGGAGGTATCTATCCGTAAGGATGTGGAGTAGGACTTCTCAGCTTCATCAAACTATTCCATGCCACGAGAGCATCGCCTTGACAAATATAAGCTGGAGGAAAGAAAGAACATTTGCTTTAAAAATATAACATGAGCAAGAATTCTTACCAATATAGGAATCTCTCTTTCCCACTCTATTGCTGGTCCAAAACCACTGATGTAAGCAAGTACCGAGGTCTCTAATACCTAAAACACAAAATTCGGTGATCTTAAGGTTATATATTGATGGAGTATTGCATTTTAAAGAAAGATAATTCTCCCATTTCTTGAGATCATGGGCAAGGTGCAATAATGGTAAAGGTTTTAGAAAATCTGAATAAGAGATTGCGTTCGGATTGCTCAAGAAGTAGGTCAGACCCTTTACTACTTAACACAATGTAGATGTTAAAATCAGGCACCTGCAGTAAATTATGTGAATCTTGTTACCTAAACAGCACTTGCCCCGTCTCCTTCCCCTTTCCCTCCCTATCAGTGAAATCAGAAGGGGCTACAGGTTCAGTTTTTAGATTTATTCCTGAGATCGAGCTTTTGGCGCTTCTTTTGCATCTTAAAGAGCCCCACTAGAGTTGCCCATTCCCAACCTCGCAAGAGATTTAAACAAAGCATAAACCTCTAATTGATAAATCTTCAAGAACCTAACTATAGTCGCACATTTCCAACCTCGCAATAGATCTGAACAAAAGTTAAACATCTAATTTATAAATCTTTAGCAGACCTGAACAAAACTTAAATCTCTAATTCATAAATCTTCAAGAGTTGCACTATAGTTGCACCTTCTCACCTTTTCAACAACAGCTTGGTTTATATAATCAAAATGAAATGTTAACACGAATCTCTTATTCATCCACAAAGGCGTCACGTTTAGCGCAAACTCGTTCACATCATTAGCAGAATCAACGCCAACACGGTAAAGGGGGTAAAGTCTCGTCTTGGAATAATTGTTACGTAGTGGCGACAAACCTAGAAAGTTCACCATCAAACTGCGTGGGATGCAGAAAATGTCTCAACTTTAGATGATAGGAATTGATGGACCAACCCATCTTTATACATGATGTGGATCCCACCGTGTGGCCTCATTGCTATAGCCTCCTCAACAAAGGAATAACCGTCATGAATTACCGTTTCTCCATCTACTACATAGAATCAGCTATGGTCTATTAAATTATTTGAAAATAGACCATCAATGCACTCATTCTCTAATCTCTATCAGCGAACACTTCGAAATAAGAAAGAGCAACCCAATTCAACCACCAATTAACCCACGACACACGACTGTTTCCCTAATGATGTGATTAATGCTAGCGACTCTCTTGGACAAAACTAAAAGTTCCAACGCCTATTATGAAATGTCACATTAAACAATAGTTATCACTTAGTACTTATGGCCCCCGAAAATTTCAAGCTGATGAGCCCTTACTGTAGGGCCACCAATATGCTAACAGCGGAAAATTTCTCGATAAAAAGTATGCAATAACTAGGTAATGCAATGCCAGTTGTTTAGAGGTTTGTCTACAATGAGAATCATATTGGTGACTTCGTCAAAAATAGGTGATTGACTCTCATGTGATTTGGCTAGAAGATACTTAGTCATCCAATTATTTAATTGAATCACTGAGAGAAATTCAAAGAAAAGGAAAACATTGAAAAAATACTTTATCTGATTTATAATACAGTTGCTCAAATCATTGTAGTCTCTTTGAATGGTGGAGTGGAGTTCATGCATCTTTTTTGATGGGGACTGAATTGAGTTCTTTGGTTGACATTGATCTTGTGCACGTTGTCACTGATTTTCTCATATTAAGGGTAAGATTGCAACTTGAATCTTAAAAGTTACATTAATTATTAGGCTTGCATGTTGCGTGGGATTAAAGCTAAAGTTCGTTAGTAAGAATAACTTGCATATCAAACTTAACAGACGTTGATATCATGGTTTAAATTTTCAACCGACACGTGTAACAGACATTAAACCTGTGTCAATTACTGGAGTTTTGTAGTGAGGATTTTATTTCCTTACAATCAACGAACATAAGAATGTTGTAAGTTACTTGAAAAAAAAAACTTTTTTTCTCTATGGTCTGAAAGTACATTGCATGCATCATCAAGGGTCTTATCAATAGATGCCCCTAGGGCATCAGCTTAATGAAAAGATGGAACAACAATTTTCAGGACACCTTGAAAAATTGAGGAATTACCCATTTTAAGAATGTCACTCACTTATTTGAAACCCCCCTCAGCCCCCCCAAAAAAAAAAGAGAAGCCGCTCACTTTAAATAGAAAATTTCATTTCCAAAATAAGGGGCCAACGGACAGTCTTCAACATTTTTCTTGTATTAAAGAATGTTCTATAAAAATCGTTAGTCAACCATGTAAGGAAATTATTAACATTGTCATTTTTGACGTACCAACTTGTTCAAAAATGTTAGCTGGGTTTACTCCTATATGGAAAAAACCCAATGAGTTGCAAGCACAAAAAGGGCTTGAGCCTATATGATAAGTTATATGGAGAAATAGGGTTTTCACTATCTTTATAAAGTGGTAGCCGCAAAAGGAAATAGTAACAAGAGAAAAAGAGAAAGCAGAAAATCTGGAGGTTGGGGCATTAGCTGATTTACATCAATCTGGCATCGGAGGTCGATTCGTGGTCCGATTGAGCTGAAATTTTGTCAGCATGTTCGTGGTGCAATTTTCTCGAATTTGAACGGTTTGATTTTCATTTGAAGCTCCATACATCATGTTTTTTTGTGAATTAATCAAAACCTGCGTTTTTTGGTCAGATTTATCCTTGATCTCTTGGAAATTCATGTGCATTGCCAAGAATTATGTTATTGAGTTCTTTGCTGCTATGTACCTCTAGTATTTGCGAGAGAAGAACATTGTTCACCCAATTTTGTTGATAGTGAAGATTTTCGGATGGACTCCGGTCTCGTGGCTTTTTATCTCCTCACATCAAGGAGGTTTTCCACGTAAAAAAATTGTCTTGTGTTCGCGTGTTTGGTATTTATTTTACTCTACTATATCGATTCCTATTAGGTTTATACAAGATGGGAGATTATTTTATTCCGCTACGTTGATTTGATATTGTTTGAATTGTTAATGTTCTCCCATCAGAGTGGTATCGGAGCATCTAGTTATTGCTTAATTTTTCTGCCTTGTGTTAAACAATGGAAACGAATACGAGTAGAATGGTTATATTGAATGGTTCGAATTATCATATTTGGAAAGGGAAGATAGAAGACCTTTTATATGTGAAAGATTTTTATTTGCCTGTATTTGCTAAGGAGAAACCATAGAATAAAACTGGTACTGAATGGTCTATATTCAGAGGTTTTGTCGCTAGTTAAAAAGGGAGAAATAAAAGGAGAAAGGTAAAGAGAAGAAAAATGATGATGATAATGATGACAATCGTGTTGCTGCACTTAAAGAAGACTTTCTTATTATTTTTTATGGTGATGTGGTGAATTTTGTATCTCATGAGACCAGTTGGGTAATTGATAGTGGTGCATCCGTTCATGCTACGTCTCGTAGGAATTTCTTTATATCATACATGTCAGGTGACTTCGGATTTGTGAAGATGGGAAACAACGGGCTAGCTCAAGCTGTAGGCATTGGTGATGTGTGCCTAGAAACCAGCAATGGCACAAGGTTAGTATTAAATAATGTTAAACATATACCTGATATTCGCTTAAATTTGATTTCTATAGGCAAATTGGATGATGAGAGGTATTGCAGCACCTTCGGTAATGGTCAATGGAAGCTCACCAAAGGTTCTCTTGTTGGGGCTAGAGGTGAAAAATATTCTTCGTTGTACATTATGTAGGCAAAGTTGTCCACAGACAAATTTAATGCAGTAGACAGTGAAGATGCAGTTGAGTTATGGCATAAGAGGCTCAGTCACATTAGTGAGAAGGGTTTGTCACTATTGGCCAAAAAGAAGCTCATTTCAGGATTGAAAAGTTTGGCGCTAAAGAAATCTGTTCACTGTTTAGCAGGAAAACAGAATAGAATTGTATTTAAAAGCTCTCCTCCTTCAAGAAAGTCAGGTATACTGGATTTAGTGTATTATGATGTTTGCGGTCCTATAAAAACAAAATCATGTGGTAGCTCTCTTTATTTTGTTACCTTCATAGATGATTTTTCAAGGAAAATTTGGATTCATACCTTGAAAACTAAAGATCAAGTATTAGATGCTTTTAAGCAATTTCAGACTTCAGTTGAGAGACAAACTGGAAAGAAATTGAAATGCATCAGAACTGATAACGAGGGAGAGTATATTGGACCTTTTGATGAATATTACAGACAACAAGGTGTTCGACATCAAAAGACACATCACAAGGTGCCTCAGTTAAATGGCTTAGCTAAGAGAATGAACATAATACTGGTTGAAAGGGTAAGATGCTTACTTTCACAGTTAAAGCTACCTGGATCCTTTTGGGGTGAGGCTTTAAGTACAGTCGTGCATGTATTAAATCTTACTTCATGCATTCTTTTAGAGTTTGATGTTCCTAATAGAGTTTGAAAGGTAAAGATGTTTCTTATGATTATTTGCGTGTCTTTGGATGCAAAGCATTTGTGCATATTCCCAAAGATGATATCTAAACTTAATATGAAAACACAACAGTGCATATTTATTGGTTATGGACAGGATATGCTTGGCTACAAATTTTATGATCCGGTTGAAAAGAAAATTGTAAAAAGCAGAGACGTTGTGTTTATGGAAGATCAAACAATAGATGATATTGAGAAAGCAGAGATGATTTCAGCATGACAAGTTGATAACTTGGTTGATTTGGATCCAGTTCCTCTTACAAATATTCCTACATAGGTTGATGAAGAGCAGCAAGAAGTCAATATTCCAAATAATGCACATATTCCTGAACATGTTGAAACAGATAATAATATTCCTACACTAGAGACTCAATTAGATGTTCCACTGGATGTTCCAGTCCGGAGATCCATTAGAGACCGACGACCTTCCACCAAGAATTTTGAAGATGATTATGTATTATTGACTGATGCGGGTGAACCAGAGTGCTATGCAAAAGCAATAGAAAATGAGTACAAAAGCAATTGGTTTGATGTTATGCGAGATGAGATGCAGTCACTTTATGATAATCATACTTTTGAGTTGGTGAAATTACCTAAATGTAAAAGAGTTTTAAAGAACAAGTGGGTATATAGGTACTTCACAACCACGATACAAAGCTAGATTGGTTATTAAGGGATTCAGTCAGAGAAATAGTATTGATTTTGATGATATACTTTCTCCAGTATTGAAAATGTCTTCTATCCGTGTGGTACTAGGTTTGACAGCTATCCTAGGTTTGGAAATTGAGCAAATGGATGTTAAAACATCCTTCCTACATGGCGATTTGGAGGAAGAGATATACATGAAAAAACTTGAGGGTTTTAAAGTGAAAAGGAAAGAGAATTATGTGTACAAATTGAAAAAAAAAAAAAAAAGAGTCTCTATGACCTAAAACAAGCACTAAGACAGTAATACAAAAAGTTTGCGTCAGTTATAAAAGAATAGGGCTATAAGAAGACTTTCTCGAATAACTGTGTGTTTGTCCAAAAATTTTCTGATGAT